>NC_047102.1:33619659-34300765 GCF_902459505.1 Geotrypetes seraphini
ACCCCTTTGGGGAAAACCTCTTCTAACTTAAGAGGGTTGGTTAGTGTCACTGGCAAAAACCTCCTGTCCACCTGCGCTACAGCTGCTGAATTTAAAGAGCTGCATCCATTACGTCAGTCAAAATTGCATTCTAAAGTGCAGGAGAGAAATATAAGGATGCACAAAAGAGACAAGAACAGAGAAAGAAGACAACATAAAAGAAATGGTTTGTCAATTTAGATTCTGATGCAAAATGAAAACAGTGGCTGTGGAGCCTAAGCCCTCCATGTTCTTATCTCTTAGGCTTCCCCCTAGTTTGCCCATTCTTCGTCCATCTACAGATGTCATTCCTAGTTTCTCTTTTACCTCTTTCTTTCATCCTTCCTCTCAATCTTCATGTCTTCTCCCTTCATCTTCTTTTCTCCTTAGCTCCTTTCCCTATTCCCCCCATACCACAACCCCAGAAAAGCTCTTCCTTTACCTTCATGTTCCTCACAAAAACTTGATTTCCACTATAATATTTCTTGATCCACTTCTTCCCCTCCAGCTTAGATTCTCTATTTACTACACAGGACCCTGTAGCTTTCTTGGGGTAGTTCCATCTAGCCTGACAAGGTCTATATTTAAATGTTACGCTTCTATAGGCAAGTGAGGTGAGAGAAAGAAAATACTCCCATCTCTTTCTAACCAGTGGTGGTGTCCTACAGCAGAAGAAGACTTGGAAGAGAAAATTCAGTCTAGGACTGTCAGCTGTCACACTCTAAGAGACTCTACAGTTCCTGACCCCTCTTCTGAATAGGAAACAAACCCTAACAATGAGTAGTGGAGGAAAATACAAAACTGTATAACAAAAATAGAACTCTCCACTGCAAATGCTGAATTCACCCTTATGACGAAAGAAAAAGCCTCAGGCAACAGGTGAGCTCATAAAAGGCCCGACCACCACCTTACGCACCATCAGCACAAAAAGCTTTCATCAGGGAGACTAGCGCCAAGTTATTAGAACGTGCTCGGATATAAAGAAAACAATCCTATCAGCAACCTAATCTGAAAAAAGAAAACCCACTTCTGTTATGCTTTACAGTTCATAGTCCTGGGACATTGCGACTATGAAATGTACAGCATAATAGAAGTGGCGTTTTTTTTCCCAGATTAGGTTGCTGATAGGATTGTTTTTCTTTATATCCGAGCACGTTCTACTTTTGACCCGTTCTACTTTTGACCCGCTAATTTCAAGTGTGAATTAATAGTGGCCAGAAGGTAGTGGACTTGTACCTGTTAATATCATTAATTAGTGCTTACAACTCTTGTAACAAAAGCTAAGAAAACTATTTATTTTATCGAAAATACAAGGTTTTATCCTCAGCTAGAATTTAGATTTGGAATGGAGTACCTGAGCATGACATGTAGCAAACACTTTGCTCGTGATGAGGCTGCATTGCTTTTGTGCCCAGGACTTCCTGTACGGGTTCACGGAGCATGGGTTCCTAATGTCCATGGCATCCGGGCAGTTAGGCGAGAGTTTCCAACTGTTTCCAAACTCTAATACATTACTGACAATGGCCTGATTCCTTGTTGTGAAATCATTCATTTCATTCCCATCAAAGTTCCCACACAGGCCGCAAACCTTTCCCTGCACAGAGAAAACAAAACACATTTTGAAATATGGTGGTTTATCTCAGCTATTTCAATTGTACTCACATTCATAGGGAAGAGGACAGCTATTATTCAGCAGTAATACCCAGCATTTGGGTATTTGTTAGCCAGATTCCAGAGGGTGGGGACAACAGTTGACTCCTGGAAGCTTCTCAGATTAATTTGCAGCAACATCACCACTTCAGGTTATTAAGGAGAGTCACAGATCTGTTAAAGGGATGTGCACTTGCTTCAAAGTTAGACTTGAACCAGGCTAATTTTTAGTCCAGGTCATTTGGACAGGTTTCCTGCAGTCACAGGGTAACTTTGTCAATTTAGGGGCTTATTTACTAAATTGTATTAAGTTTTGCACTTACTGCACTTAACCTAAGTGAAAATTTAAGATGTTGTAAATGCATGACCTTTGTAGTAAATGCTGGAGTTATGGCAACCATCTGCCCTGACTAGGGTTACCAGATTTCCTCTTTTTTAAAAAAAGAAGATATCTGGTCCCGGCCTGTTCCACCCCCGCAATATTATTTGGATAACAATAAAATGGGTAGAATGTTGGCTTCATGTCTCAATGGTCATTGTTCTAGACAATGTGCATCAGGCTTGCATATGGCTAATAAAGAGGTTTGCACTGATGACTCAGAATTTATTGATATTTTGGGACTTTTATTCTCACATCTATACTTCAGAGGTGACTATTCCCTCTCAGGTCATACCCCCGTTTCTCTCCTCGCTTCCTGGATTTGAATGAATGGATGACACTCTACATACCCTGGATGTTCCGATCACCTCTCCTGAAATCTATAATTCTACTGGAGTACAGTCTCACTGGAAATCTCCTGGAGCAGATGGTTTTACTGCTGAATTCTACAAAAGTTTTAAAAACAAATTTGTTTCTCATTCACCGTGGGCCTCATCTGGGGCAGCCTCCTTGGAGCGGCTGGGGCATGGGCAGTGTGTCTGGGAGGGAATGCATGGATGGGAGAACATCGCAGGGGAGGAGACATAGGCATCCTGGGACTGTCTGCCAAATCTCTTCCCTGAAGAAGCCCTTTCTGGAAACGTCAATCGCTCCTCCTAAACTTACTTGCTTCACTTCATCACTGACGCTGAAACCATGGATTGAAGACAAAGTTTTATTTTATTTTTCTTTCCAGCTTATGATTTATCTTTAATCTTATCTATTGTTTTGCCTTTTGTCTTTGTTTTGTTCTATTTCTATCATTTAAATTTCTCCCCCTTCTGCTTCTATTCCTTTCTCTCTTCTCTTCTACCTTCCAAAGTATTTAGATCAGTGCTGTCTTGTTAAAATGTTTATTTTATTTTTATTTTTCCTCTAACTCTACTTTTCACTTCTCTATTACCCTCCAGGTACTTTAGTTAGATTGTGAGCCTTCGGGACAGTAAGGGAATTTTTCAAGTACCTTTCTTATTTCTAATCTTAATGTATATTTTCTGTAAACCGCTTAGAACCTAACGGATGTAGCGGTATATAAGAAATAAATTACATTACATTTACAGTCTCTATATCAATCTTTTATTGAGTCTGAGGAAATGAATGGGACCTTTGCTG
Source organism: Geotrypetes seraphini (assembly GCF_902459505.1). Classification (NCBI taxonomy): domain Eukaryota; kingdom Metazoa; phylum Chordata; class Amphibia; order Gymnophiona; family Dermophiidae; genus Geotrypetes; species Geotrypetes seraphini. The sequence goes on from NC_047102.1 coordinate 33,622,859, forward strand.
AAGCCTAAATTATGCTGGAAAAATCCAGTAGGGATCTGTTCTCTGTAAAGAATTACAGACCCATTTCCCTTATTAATATAGATTGCAAATTATATGCAAAGATTTTGGCTATAAGACTTCAACAGTTGCTGGGCCACTTGATTCACATGGATCCTCATTATTCTTCTGCTAATACCAGAATGTTCTGTCACTTGTTACAGGCTGCAAAATCGGTATCTTTGGATGCTGAGAAGGCCTTTGACAGAGTGGAGTGGGAATATTTATTCTCTATTATGTCATGGATGGGTTTCGGAGCTCCTTTCATTAAAAGTTTTTGCTCCCTGGAGAAGAGGAGACTTAGAGGGGATATGATAGAGACTTATAAGATCATGAGGGGCATAGAGAGAGTAGAGAGGGACAGATTCTTCAAACTTTCAAAAAATAAAAGAACAAGAGGCCATTCGGAAAAGTTGAAAGGGGACAGATTCAATACAAATGCCAGGAAGTTCTTCTTTACCCAACGTGTGGTGGACACTTGGAATGCGCTTCCAGAGGACGTTATAGGGCAGAATACAGTACTGGGATTTAAGAGAGGATTGGACATTTTTCTGCTGGAAAAGGGAATAGAAGGGTATAAATAGAGGATTACTGCTCAGGTCCTGGACCTGTTGGGCCGCCGCGTGAGCGGACTGCTGGGCAAGATGGACCTCAGGTCTGACCCAGCAGAGGCATTGTTTATGTTCTTATGTTCTTATGTTCTCTCTCCAGAGGCAGCAGACTTGGGTATCAAATTTTATACTGATTTGGAAACTACTTTGACAAAGAATCAAGATCTATTTGAAGTTGTATCTTCCTTATATGACAGATGGTCCCCTCTCCATCTAACATAGTGGGGGCAGCTAGATTATATCACAATGACCATTGACCCTATATAACAGCCGTCTGTATGGTATCCTTCTCCACTTAGAGTTTGCGACGCAAAACTAGTAAAAAAAAAAAGTGGAGAAGAATACCATACAGACGGCTGTTTTATACCTTTTATTGCGGTTTACTTTATACCTTAGCAACCATGGACCTCTGAGGAAGGAGTGTTTTCCAAAACACGGACCGTGTCAGGTCCCTTGGTTGTTATAAGGTGGTATTTTCAACTGCATAAAATATTTGGTATAATAAACATTGCCTGCATCTGGTACATAGAAGTCTGCAGATTGTTTTTTGTTTTTACCTCCTTCTATAAGTACATGGTTCAAGTGTCCCCTATACCTGTTCCAGGTTTCCAGATGATCTGGGAATCTGAACTACAAGTGACATTTTTGCTGTGTTGGTTGCACATTAGGACCTAACACAGCTTAGTAAAGATGCCTCATAGTCGGGAGCATTAACCCTTTGAATATCAATCTCTAATTGTATTATATGCAGAAGAGGAGAATAAATAAAAACCCATGGTTTGTACTTGCTTCCTAAATCTTACCTTAAAACTTGAAGTAAGTTTGATGAAAATGACAGTCTTCTTGTCCCATATGACAATCAATCCAATGTTGACCTCGATTACCAAATAGATGCCCATCTGACGGATTTTATATGGCGCCTCCTCTCCTCTACCCCTCTCAATCACTTTGACTTCCTCATCGCTGAGCAACAACTTGTAGCTCTGACAGAGAATGCAGAAAAGTGATTAGAAATGATTGAAAAGAGTACAAGAACCCTTTACCAGTGAGAATAGTCTACATTATCATGGGGCACTTGTCACAGTGGTACAGATATGATTGAAGAGCCAAATTAAAATAGAAGGAAGATAATTATATAGCAGTGGCCTATTTTTACATATCAAAAGGTGCTTATTTGGAGTCAGTAAATGGTGCCCAATGTTAGGCCCAAGGCAAGCCAAACCCCCCCTCCCCCCCCACCACCAAAATGTTCCACAGAAAAATAGAGAAAATCAAGCAAAAAACAAAACTGTGGAGTCGATGAACTTGATCTGAAAGTTTTTTAAAAAGCCTTCACAATTAAAAGCAATGTAGAGCAATTGGTAAATCCATATAGTATACAGTGAGAGTTTTGTGGTATGGAATCCATGTTTCGGTTATGGACAACCTTCTTCCGGGGTCCAATCTGATGCTTCCGCATAATATTTAGACATAGCCATTTTGGCCCAAGAAAACTAGGTCTAACTACCTGTGTCTAAGTTGTGCATGGATCAGGCATATTCTATAGTATAAGAGTGTGCTTAACTTTTAGGAACACCCATGATCCTCTCATGCTCCACTCCTGGCCACACCCCCTTTTGAGATTTACATACTAGAAGGGACACACACTTTGGAGGCGCATACTTTATAGAATGCATCTACAAAGTTGTGCAGATAGCTCCTAATTAGTGTCAATTAGCATCAATTATTAGGTGTTAATTGACAATTATCGGCACTGATTGGCTCCTTTAATGTAAGAAGCCAGCCAGCGCTGATAATTGTAAATTAAATTATAAATAATTAAATTGCTCGCACAAATTTGCTATGTGCGCTGATTTGCACATGCCATATATAGAATTTGGTCAAACAATCAAAATGGAGAGGGAATCAAAGTACAGACCAAACAGGAAGCACAAGGGGCCTTTATCGATTGATCCCTGATGGAGACGGATATGCCGAAACACTGACTATGTCAGGTTCTTCAACAAATTTGCTTTTTGATTGCTCAGAACTTAAAGGGTACCTGCTTCATATATAGAATTTGGGCCAGAGTGTGCAAATGCAGGAGGTCATACACATAGGTGGAGCATAAGAGCATAAGAATAGCCTTACTGGGTTAGACCAATGGTCCATCAAACTCAGTAGCCCATTCTCACGGTGGCCAATCCAGGCCACTAGTACTTGACCAAAACCTAAGGAGTAGCAATATTCCATGTTACCGATCCAGGGCAAGCAGCGGCTTCCCCCCTGTCTTTGTCAATAACAGACTATGGACTTTTCCTCCAGGAACTTGTCTAAACCTTTCTTAAAACCAGCTAGGCATAGGCATATCTCCCATTTATGCATGTAACTTACAGAATTACTTTAAGCTGCCCACATCCCTACTGTATACAGTATATGTATCTCTATTAACACCAGCTGTACAGGCGGTACAACATATGGCCACGTAAATCTAAATTGCACTAATACTGGGTTACGCTGGAATTCTATAATGGAATTTGGACACCCAGATGCTGTTATAGAACAGGGTCTCATCACACAACATCTGGGCGCCTAAATCAGGGTTTTCTACCCAATGTTCAGGGCACACCCAGCCAACTGGGGCTTTCAGAAGTGAAAGGGGAATTAAATGCAGTCAGAGTGAAGTGAGATTTAAATATGGAAGTAAGAGTCTACGCATTTCACATTGGAATCCCTGATGAAGCCGTAAGTTTGGTGAAACGGGTCTCATTCAGCTGCTCTAAGATAAGTGCATTGGACTGTCCCTGTATAATTACATTCGTATCGTGGTGGATTTTTTTTTTTATAAGTAATTGCACAAAGAATGTTAAGAAACATGTTGAATAGAGAAGAAAAAAAGGAGGGTTATTTTAGAGACCAGTGAAAAAGAATTTGACCCCGACAACCTGACATTTGCGCTGTGTCGTAAAAGGAGGCCATAGATATCCAAGGACATAGCTGGAACACAGTTCCCCTAGCAGCAAAGCTACTCACGCGAAGGAAGAGCTTAACAGATTTAGAACAGCTGGTTCCAGTTGTGCCACAGGGGATATTCTCAATGATCAGCCGGAAGGTTCCAGTCTTCGGGTGATTTCCACAGTAGTCCTAGTTACAATGAAACGTTGCATTATTGCTGGCCTCTGAAGAATAGAAGGGATAATTCTAGAGATTTTCAATATATTAAATCAGTCATAACACTCTGCAATGATATTACAAAGATGGTATACACCGAAAGAAATGCGTTCAAAACCACGTCAATACTAGCGGAGTTTGTATGTGGATTTTGAAGCACTTCTCAAAATGAAAGTAGGAGAATAAGAACATAAGAAGAACAACAGTCCACAAAAGTCCCAGAATTTTGCATTTTTTTCCCTTTCATTTCAGGATAAAATTGATATGAAGTGACACAGAATCAATGATATGAGAATCACCCCCCCCCCCCCCAAAAAAAAAAAAAAAAAAGTCTAATTTTTTCCTTTTGTTTCAGGTTAAAAACGATATGAAGCAACCCATTACTTCCATTTTTAATCTGAAATGAAAGGAAGAAGTTTAAAATTTGCCATGTCATTACAAACATAAGATTCTAGCAAACAAGGATCTGTGGGTACTTTTACTAAAGTTTAGTGCATGGGACTCAGAGGTATAAAAATGGACATGCAGCGTGCAGTGCATGATAATATCCCTCAGGGCCGAAGCCCAAAGCAATTGAGTGGGCTTTGGGGCATTTACCACAGCTTTATAAAAGGGGGCCCTTAGTGCAGTGTTTCCCAAGTCCGTCCTGAAGTACTTCCCTGCCAGTCAGGTTTCAGGATATCTGCATGGAAGAGATTTGCACAGAATGGAGGCAACATATGCAAATCAATTTCATGCATATTCATGATAGCCTTAAAACCTGACTGGCAAGGGCCAAGTCGGGAAACACCATCTCAGAATGTGCTACGTTTTAGTAAAAGGACTCCTGTGTATGAATTGAAAAATAAATGGGAAATCTATAAAGCCTAAGGCAGGAAGTAGATTAGGAGTAAAGGAAAAAAATCAGTCTTGAGATTGGATTGAAGAGTTAGATTGATGAGTAACATACCAAAGTTCATTCCAAGACCACAGATTATTACCTGGGCCAATGTGTATTCACAGTCACCATTGAAATGATAGTGTTTACTGTCAAAAGTTATGTAGTTCCCTTCTCCATACACTGCACAGGTTCCCAGGCACATTTTAGCAGTACACTTCCATATCCGGTTCTTACATGTACTAGAAAAGAAGGCAAAAATATAAGGATTTCTTTTAGCTTCACTCAATTTTCCATCACTCACTAATACTAAGTATTGCTGACAATCATAAGCACATAAGCATGGCCTCTGCCGAGTCAGACCATAGGTCCATCATGCCCAGCAGTCCGCTCCCGCGGCGGCCCCCCCCCCCCCCAGGTCAATGACCTGTAGTGATCTATTACTCAAGAGCATTTTGTCTTGTATAGTAACCCTCTAATTGTACCCCTGGATTCCCTTACCCTTCAGGAACTCGTCCAATCCCTTTTTGAAACCCAAACCCCCAAACCGTATTTGATAAGATTTATCTCCAGACCCGGAGTACTTTGGCTAATTTAGAGGCTACAGCTGAAAAAGAGCAACTCCTGGGACTTAAGGCCTTTTCGGAGTCCTCTCTGGAGGTTGTTACCAGTAGAACTACATTATTGGTGACTTTTGCATTCAAACTTGACTGCATGAATGTGTTCAAGCTTTCCTTTAGGAACTTGGACTCACAGTTTCTATGATCTAAACTAAGAGCTTTTCCTGATTTAGTATGGGATACACAGAAAAGGCATAAAGCCTTCATGGCCCTTCGGATTCAGGCAATATCTGCTAATTTTGTGTTGAGATTTCCTTGCAATTGCTATATAGTTCTTTGAACCTAGGCAACTTGAGGAATTTTTATTTGCTAAGGATGGAATTAATGTTATACGGTAAATCCTATACGTTCGCTGTTTTGACTGGCTGGGAGGGAGGTCTCGCTGCATCCTTTCAAAGTTGAGTCCTTTAAATACTATTGAGATTTCTTTTCTTTTTCCTAAATCTTGGATCATAATCACTTTGTTTAATTGTGGACGTAAGTAGTATAAATGCTTTTTGGATTGTAAACTGATGTTTAAGATATTTCTATAATTTCTGTTAAATCTCTAATTTTTTTGTTTGGTGATGCAAATTTGAAAATGAATAAAGATGAAATAATAATAATAATAAAGAAAGATTTAACAATTAAGATCAAACTACAACCAGCAGGCCAGAAAGTATGCTTCAATCTCTTGGATTCACCTTTATCATCTACACAGATGATATCCAACTTCTCCCTTTCAACTTTCGCTCACTGGCAAGTTAACAACCTATTTCTGCTAAATTGCTGATTGGTTAACAACAGGCTCAAAATTAAATCACATAAAAACTGAAGAAGTATGACCATGTTGCGCTGTTTTATTGCAAGTTCCATTGGTTGCCAATAGAGGCTCGTTTTTTGTTTAAGTTGGACTGTTTTGGTTACAAGGTTTTGTATGGCACTGCTCCGCTCTATCTGGTTAATAGATTCTCCATAGCATTGTACAAACATAGTCGAAAATCTCACGCCTTGTTTAATTTTCCCTCTGTACAAGGCTGTAAAAGTAAGAAATTTCTTGATCATACTTTGACATTTTAGGTAGCTACCTATGATAAAGAATTCCAATCATTGTTGCTTACTGCTTATTCCTACAAATATTTTAGAATTCAGCTGAAAACTTATCTTTTTTCAAAATACTTGGTTAAATAACTTATTCTGTTCTTAATAATATTGTTCCTTGTTTATAGTTTTTTGTAAATCGTGTTGAATTTAAGGTTACGCGGTTAATAAGCATGATATTATGTTATGTTCTGTTGGTACTATCTCAACTACATTATCACAATGTCCTTTATGTAGGATGCAAAGAAAATATATGAAAAAAACCTACAAACCATTCAAAATGTAGCAGCCAGACTTATTTTCTCAAAAACTAAATATGACAAAGTGACACCCCTGTACCTCAACCTATACTGGCCCCCCTTCAAAGCAAGGTGTATTTTTAAACTATTTACATTGATCTTTTTAATCTTCCATGGCAAAATACCAGACTACACGTTGAATTTGATAGAAATACCACCCAATGACAAATATGACTTGATCAGCAACCATATGAGAATAAGATTCCCAAATCCCAGAGGAATCAAATACAAAACTCTTCAATCTACAACCTTTCCACACCAGGCAGCAAAATGCTAGAATCCTTTACCATTAATGAAGGAACAACTCCTCCTACCAAAACTTTCATAAAGGCCTAAAAACTTATCTATTTGGAAAATAACTTACTCCTCTCCATAAAACAACAGGCTACGACCAACAGAAACTAACAAGACACAAACCATCTCTCCCCTCTTGACAGATGATCAAGCTCGCTACATACCAATCATCCCACAAACCAGGAAACTAACACTCGTAACAGAACCTGTAATGCCAAGATTAGAACACCAGATATGGCCAGTCTTCTCTTCAATCCACACGAAGAATCACCTCTAAGAAACACATTCTCAATTCAATCTCACATAATGTTGATGTAATACTTCTAAATAAATAATCTAATTTATAAATCCACTAGAAATTTTATTACTATCAACAGAAATTCATCTACATAAAGAATTTTATTACTATCATCAAAACTTCAACAAAGGACATACACATACAAAGACTGAACAAGCAATATCCTAAAAACAATTATAAATACAAATATCGAGACATGCAAAGGAGTTCACTCTGTTCATAAAATGAAAATTCATAAGTCACTTAGCTTGAAAAAGTTTAACTTCAACTTGAGTAGCATCTGTAATGAAGCTAAGGCAGTAGGTGAAAATCCTAAGCCATCCAGCAAGAATGAAGAAATCCATATGAAATGAGTCCAAAAAAGACCACTGAAGTGCAAGTGCAAGTTTGATGAAGATTCAACAATGTTTCACTAAAGTGCAGGTGCAGATTCAATAGCAAAAGCTAAAGGCCAAAAAGGCAGCCAGTCTTCTCACTCTTCCTCAACACAGGCCGTGTTTCGATAACAATCTTTGTCAAGAGGAAGAACTAGGCAGGCAGAGAGTCAAAGCAAAAATTGCCAGAAGCAAGGCTTGGCTAGCTTGCGCGGTGATTCTCAAATTATAGAATAATGCCAATCTGCACCTAAATTTTTGCACTGGACATACTATATATATATATATATATATAAACCGAGATTTTGGGGACAAAAAAGGGTCCAAAAATGGGGATCTCCGTTTATATTCAGGTCAGTGCTGACCTGTCCCCCCTCCTGAACCTGTTGCAGGCCTCTACCGAGCCTGCTGTGAGACCTGGTGGTCCAGCGGTGGGCCAGGACAGGAGGGATCCCTCCCACCCCTGTCCTGGCCGACTCTACTAACTTTTACCTCCCTCCCCCTCCCCAGTGTACCTTTTAAATCCCTGGTGGTCCACCCCTGTCCCAGCCAATTCTAAGAATTTTTCCTGATTGCAGCATACACTAGTTGCACATGTGCAATGGTTCATTGCACGTGCACCAGAAGACCAACAAGTGGAGAAAAGGAGATGTTTCTAAACTGGGTCTTTATTATAAGTAAAGTTTCAACATGGTAATCATTGAATCCGGCTTAGAAACATCTCCCTTTCCCCACTTGTTGGTCTTCTGCTTTATATTGACATGGGAACAGTGCGCCACTCGTCACGTATGTGCACATGCTCAGGAACTCATGCACTTTCTTGAAAGAGTGGACGCTCATAATCACATTGCTTTCATGACTACAACATTGGGAAAAAAACAGAAGAAAGTGAACATTCTCATAAACAACATACGGAAAGGACTGCACAAATCTAATATTTTCCCTTTATATTATATTATGCACTCATTCTCATGATTCCAGTTACCCATCCATAAGGAATCGCAGAGTAGTTCCGAGCATACCAGATATTACACTGGACTCTGATCTGTTCTCCGGGTCGATAGGCTTTCTCATTATGAATGCATGGACAGTTGTCAGGAAGGATACAGCCACCCATGCCATCAGTTACCAGTCCTTGAGGGCACATGCAGCCAGAGACACAGTGGGAGGCATACTGTAAAGAATTGGATTGAAAGAAGAAGCAATCATTTCACTTATTTTATTTATTCAATCTTCTAAACTGTTCTCCCAGGGGAGCTCAGAATGGTTTACATGAATTTATTCAGGTACTCAAGCATTTTTCCTGTCTTGTCAGGCTCACAATCTATCTAATGTACCTGGGGCAATGGGGGGGATTGAGTGAGTTGCCCAGGGTCACAAGGAGCAGTGTGGGTTTGGACCCACAACCTCAGGGTGCTGAGGCTGTAGCTTTAACCACTCCCGCCACCCTTCTGGAAGCTTCTGGGTATACTCAGTAAAATTTCATAGTTAGAATTAACAATACAAGACTGCCAAATTCAATGAATTAAGCTTTATAACCAGAATATTTTTGTATGGTGTATACGTGGAACAATAAACAACCTCATTATTAAGGACACACAGTTTATGCATGGGTTGTGGAGAAACAATTCTCGCATACTTCCCCACCCTCCCCCCAGGAAAGGAAGGGCCTGATTCTATAAATGGCATCTAACTCAATAGGCGCCTATGAAAATGGCACTTATCGCACATCATTCAAAGATAGGCGTCATTTATAGAATCACACTTAGTGACGCCTAACTCGAGTTAGATGCCGGTAATTGTCGTAAACTTAGGTGCCGGTATATTAGGCCAAGGTTTTCTTGGCCTAAAATACTGGCACCTAAAGTAGGCGCCTACCAGCGCCTAACTATATTCATGCCTAAATTCCGGCCCGAGCCAAGCCTACTTCTTGGTTAGGCACCGGTAGGCATCTTGATGTAGAGGTAGGCACTGGAAATTAGTTTTTAATGGCACTGTTGAATTAACAGCACTGACTGGACCAATTAAAAAATAAAGTGGCAAATTCTATTAATAAGCGCCCAAAAGGCAGGCGCTGATATAGGCACCGTTCAGCGCGATTCAAGCACAATTGGGTGCTGCTTAGTGAATCACGCTGAGCGGCACCTATTTTTGGAGGCGCCCATTAAATAGGCCAGCTCTAGGCACAACTCAAAGTTAGGCTCCCATGTGAGCGCTTAAGCACGCTTAAGAGCGGTGATTCTGCAAGAAGGCGCCTAACACATAGCCACGCCCAGGCCTAGCATGCATCGCGCCTATCTTTTTCGAAAGCTGCCTAAATTTTTAGAGGCGCCTTGTTACAGAATCGTACTTTCTTGATAGGCGCCTAGGTTTCAATCAGTGCTGATTAAAAAGCTCAATTCAATTTAGATAGGCGCCTATCTAGTTGGGTGGCTCCAAAATAGGTGCCAACTTTAGGCGCTGGTTACAGAATTTGGGCCAAAGTGTCTAGATTGGCCAGGCATAACAGTAATCTTATATACCGCTTCAACCTCACAGCTCAGTGCGGTTTACAAGAAAGCGAACTATGCATAGTCGGGGAAATGACAATCTATATAAAGAATTCAAGGAGAAAAAATGGAAATGTAATTCTTAGTTGAGATACTAAGAATTCTTCGTAAAGAGATGAGTTTTTAATAATTTCCCGAAGTTAATGTAAGATTGAGACCTGGAGATCTAGGTGCCTAAAAGCGGGTACTTTTTATAGAATCGAGGCCAAGACGTCATGATTTTTTGACCGTTTTCATTCGTTAACAGCATGGGATTTGTGGTTGACATATCCCATGTCATTGCAAATGACAGCCTATCCCTAAAACCCTTATCTCAGAGACTTCCATGGTAATGCGGTATACAAAAATAAAGTTATTATTATTGTTATTATTATTATTAGAAAGCACGTACGCACTGACTATTGTATGAAAATATACAAATGGTTTAAAACGCATCCTGAATCATCAAAGAAAAGCCACGATGAGCAAAGTCAAACAAACACAGAAGTCGTGAAGAGGTGATGCTATCAACCAGGGTGCATTCTATCAAGTAGAGTCTTTTTTCTTCAGGACTCAAAACACAATCTGCCTGATATTCAGTGACACTTACCCCCTCTTTTACAAAGGTGCTGCGCCAAACACGCGTGCATGTTATCCTATGGACGTGTTAGCGGTTAGCGCACACATTGATTTTGCATGCACTAAAACACTTAGCGCGCCTTTGTCAATGAGGGCTTTAGTTGGCCATAAAGAGCTCCCTGCTGGCTAAGTACCACCAAGCTGGCTAACTGGTGAAATTCAGTGAGAGACAGCCGGCAATCTCCCGCGGAATATCTTGTTTGGCGGATTGGCCGGTGCCTAGCTATGTTGTGCAACATAGCAGGTCACTGCCAATATTCATGAGCTTGCCGTCTAAGGCATGCGGCCAGATAGACCTGCCTAAAAAGCAAGGCTATCTACGACTGTTAGGTCTTAGCTGACCAGCTGCTGAATATCAACTTGGCCGGCTGCTATGGCGGTGAACTTTATCCGAAAAATTCATGCCGGTAGTTGGATATGGCCCTGACACTGAATATCTGGGATTGCAACCAACCGTGGTAGACAGCCGGGCTGCTTCCCATGATCTTAATATTGAGCCCAATATCCCCTTCTTCATCTCATATACAGTATCTTCTGCTGATGTTCTTCCAGGTACTGGATTGTCTCATGACAGCTGCCTTTTCTGTCCAAAAACTTTCAAAATGTATCTTGTAATGTAGCTGATCAACATATAATTCAGAAGGTGAAGTTGCTCAATTCTGTCCACTCAGTTTATACTTACACATCCTATGTTTAAGGTCTGGCAGCTCTTCTGGCACTCTGACCCTTTGGTGCTTACAGGGGCATTGGAGCAGTTGAAGTAGTACATGGGAGCGATGCAGTCTAGAGAGGAAGCAAGATGGAAGATCTGTGGTCAGAAGTCAGAAAGGCATGCTCTTCCTTCATTAAATCACCATTCTAGTGGAAAATTCAGAGTGCAGATCCTGCGCTTTCACTCATCTATTAGGAATCCCTATTCCCAGATGACTTCATTCATCCAAATCTGGTTTGTAACACAATTTATCATCAAATGGAGCAATTCAAGATGCAGAAGGCTAAGGATCTAGAGGAACACAGCGGATCTAGAATCAGAAAATAATAGTAAATATTGAACTAAGGCCAGTACTGGGCAGACTTGCACGGTCTGTGTCTGTATATGGCTGTTTGGTGGAGGATGGGTTGGAGAGGGCTTCAATGGCTGGGAGGGTGTAGATGGGCTGGAGTAGGTTTTAACGGAGATTTCGGTAGTTGGAACCCAAGCACAGTACTGGGTAGAGTTTTGGATTCTTGCCCAGAAATAGCTAAGAAGAAAAAATTTAAATTGAATCAGGTTGGGCAGACTGAATGGACCATTCGGATCTTTATCTGCCGTCATCTACTATGTTACTAACGTGTTAATTCAGTAATGGTATCAGAGTGTCCAGATTAAGTTACAGAATATTAGCATAAACTGGCACTTGGGCCTGCCCACTTACGTCATGTGTGCCCAAAAGCTGCCCCTTGCATGTGCATTCCAAGCAAGGCCAACTGCTCAAGAAATAAAGTATTCATCCTGTGCTGTAGCGAGGGCGAGAGGTGCCCCTCTTCCACCCTCTTGTCTGCCTCCCTTCCCCCCATCTGCTCCTTCCCCGTCCTCTTCCCTTCCTCCGTATCTCTTTAATGTTCGGGGCACGAGCAGCAAGCCCAACCTGCTGCTTGCACCAGCGTCAGCTCTTCCTCAACGTGAGTTCCTAGATGCCTCCCATCTGTTTATGCCAAAGCACTCTTTACCCCCCATCTAGCCCTATCTAATATATGCATTTGACCCCTCAGTTGTATTGTAGAAAACATTACCGTCATATCTGTGTTATTTGAATGTGCTTATTATGCCTCCCTTTTAGTATGTTATTATATCTCTCTTTCAATGCTGTTAATATGTATATTTTTCAAACTGTTTCACGGTTGTCCTATTATTAAGGGCTCCTTTTACTAAGCTGCGCAAGTGGTTTTAACGCATGTGCTAGCCGAAAATCTACCGCCTGCTCAAAAGGAGGCGGTAGCAGCTAGCGCGCATGGCAAATTATCACGCGTTCCGTGCGTTAAGGCTTTGTAAAAGGAGCCCTAAGTTTCCATTTTTTAATTTTGACTTGACCTCATTCACTATGGGGTCCTTTTACAAAGGCGCGGTAGCGGTATAACGCGTGGAATACCACACGCTAAACCGCCTGCCGCGCTAGTACCTAATGCCTCCATTGACGAGTGTGGTAAATACAGTAGTTCACTGCACGTCAGGAGACAGGTTCCATAATCAGATAAACACACACATAATTTTATAACCAAAGAAAAAAACAAACAGAGTACCTGGTTTTGGGTTCTCACTTCCAATACAGACTAGTCTTCCATTTGTGCAGGTGCTATATGAGAAGAAGAGAAATATTACCTAACTATTGCATGATTATAATCCATTCACATCCGGATTACTAATACCTGCCAGGACAGATACAAAAAATATCTAAGATGGATGTCAGATTTAGACTCAGTTGTGGATAAATAGAAAATGAACATGGGTGCTTTGCGCACATGCGTTTTCAGCTCATTTTCTATTTATCCACAACTGCATGTAAGTCTAAAATCCATCCTTAGGACCCCTGAGGAAGATGATAGAGTTGAAACACAGCTCGTGTTGGGTCTGTACCCTTTCTAACTCTTCAGACGATGTGGGTATAGTGTAAAGTACAGAACACTACAAATTGTCGTGTGATTCAATAAATATGGCTCTGCGGTATTTCTCTTCTTTGGTTTCCTGTTTGCATTCTCTTACTGCCAATTGGTTGGCTGGTTGTTTTTGTTTCCTGACCTGGGTATTCCACCAGATTTTCCTGTGATGGAGGAAGGTCCTTCTCATATATGTTGTCATTATGTTTCTATGTTGGTAGGTTTTAAATTTTGTTTTAGATACTTAGGTGATATATCCTTTCATAGACCTGTATGGATCTCTCATGCATATTCAAGAGGGATATCCTGCTGTTTACAGCACTTGAGGCTTGCATGCCTGTATTTAGTTAGAAATCCTATACTATATTTGATCATTCAACTTTATTGTTCTCCCAATTTATTCAGATGCTCAAGCATTGTTCCCTGTCTGGGGCAATGGGGGGGATTAAGTGATGTGCCCAGGAACAGAGGAAACAGCGAGGGTTTGAACCCACAACCTCGGAGGGCTGAGGCTGTAGCTTTAACCACTGCATCACACTCTCCCCCTGGTGGTCTGAATGAAGCTTCACGTACATTATAAGATTCCCTTTTCCCATGCCAGCTTGCCACTCTGTTGAGGGTCTAGATTTTCAAGTTCTATTACTAACCAGTTGGGGTTTGTTGTATACACAGATTTGGGGTACCAGGATTTATCAAATAACTTTTGTTCATCTCTTTAGGGGGATTTTTCTATTTAATGTTCTCCATGTTAGAGAATGTCTCTTCTAGATTTATCTATATGGACTGTGAGCCCATTGATACAGAGAGGGAAATTTAAAATACCTGATCAGATTTTTGGCCATTGCTTAAGTTAAATTAATTGTTTTGGTAACTAGTTCAAATCCTCTGGGAGATTTAGCGGGGTATGAGATACCGCATTAACCCCCCTTTTTACAAAACTGTAGCGTGGTTTTAAGTGCTGGCTGTAGTAGTAACAGCTCCGACGCTCATAGGAATTCTGTGAGCATTGCAGCTGTTACCGCTGTGGCCGTCGCCAAAAGCTGACTACGGTTTTTTAAAAGGGGGGAGGGGGTGGGGTTAAATTAAATTCTGGTAATATGAAATGTCAGGCTTATGGAAATCAAACAGTATAATATTGTCATTCCATGATTCTATACAACATTGGGTGCATTTCTTCATAATGATCGTTAGTATCGTAAATCTCACCCAACTAATCACACAAGAAATAAAGAAATACATATTTTTTGAATAGTTGTCTTACCATATCATGCCGTTATTTTCAGTAATGACCTCCCCTGGGGGTAGAGCATATCCTTTGTAGTAGCAAGGGCAGAAAGATGGATGTACACATTTTCCGTTGCCATCCATATAAGTTCCTTCTTTGCAAACACAGCCCTCAACTGGGGGAAACTTGATGTCACATATGACGTCAGGCTCATTCAGAGATTGGCAGGTAGGCTGGCAGGAGCTGGCATTGTAGCTATATACCAGTGATGTGGGACAACTATTTATATATGTGCCTTGGCAAGAAACGTGAAAACACATTTGTTAATAATAGTTTAACCACTTGGTCATAAAAAACTGCCATATATTCCAAGTTCTTGGGTTCCCGAGTCTTTATGGAACACATAATGTCAAACATAACACGGTAAAGATTAGCTATTGTGACAAAAAAAACACATTGTAGAGATTAAAAGGAGGTATGGTCCATTTAAAAACCTTAAGGATAGTTTCCCATCTTAAACAGTAATTTTGGTGGGTATGAAGGTCATATTATCTCTTTGGATAGGACCCTTGAAGCCTTAATATGGCCGTTGGCACTTACATATGATTCATTTATTGACTATGGAAAGCATGCAATTGTCTGAGTGGGAAACTAAACAAGGAAGGTTGTTGCTTACAATTTGGCAACCTTTTTTGGACACATTAACCCCTTATGTCCGTAGTCATGTATTTCTTTGTCATTTTTAATATAATTATTGATTATTCTTTTGTAATGCAGTCCTGAGGTGGATGGGTTTATAGGTTAGTTTATTGTACAATTGTTTTATTAATTGTGTTGATTTTGAGATTTGTTTTTATTGCTTTTATTGCTTGGCCGGCTAATGCAAGGCACCAAACTTTGACACTATTCATTTCTGCATTTTGTGTTACTGCCTCAGTTTGACGGCAAAGATTGAAACTGTCAATATGTGTATGGTGAAGGGCTTGAGAGCAACTTGGCCGCCGGTCCCAGAACAAGGTTAGAGAGAGAACTGGACTAGGTTACACAAATCACAATTGTGGTGGACATTGGGTAAGAAATCCAGGTACGGATCATGGGGTTAGGTCATAACTGTCTTTTCCTCATTGGTTACCAGAAATATCAAAGAAGAGACAAGTTAATTTAATCATGTATTTTTAATGGATATAGCTACTGGGCAGACTGGATGGACTGTTCAGGTCTTTATCTGCCGTCATTTACTATGTTACTATGTTATACAAGAGCAAACAAAACAAAACTGCAGATCTGTACAAGACGTAGGCGAAATTTATTGTGACAAAATAATTATACGCAAACCCTTTTACCAATCAAGGGACCCGACACGGTCCGTGTTTCGGACAAACCTTCGTCAGGGGTCCCTTGATTGGTAAAAGGGTTTGCATATAATTATTTTGTCACAATAAATTTTGCCTACGTCTTGTACAGATCTGCAGTTTTGTTTTGTTTGCTCTTGGTTGGTTTTCTACTGCAGGTTAGGTTGGGACCTCCTTTCTCTCCTTGTTTTGTTACTATGTTATACAAACCTGCACACATTATTCCCCCACCTGGGTACACGGAGTTGATTTCTTTCTTCTATGGTACCACCCCATCCCTCAATTCAAATGCAAAAATAAACAAGGAGATACAAAAAGGGGGCATTATATACAGTATGTATGACTTTTCCTTTTCTGGTACAATATCCTTGCAGCTGCTGGATATGCCCTTCCCCTCCCTCATTACGTGATTATGAAAATAAAAGATGTAGGCTTTTCTATCCAATATGTGGCAGTGAGGCAGAATGTCTGTTCGATGTCTTCCTATCTCTGTAGAACTTAATCTAAACCAACAATCTCATTTCTCCTGCTGTACAATTCAGAATTGGTGATCCTCGGAAATATACAGATGATTCATGATACTCAAGAAAAAGATGCCAGTAACATATTCTAAGGCAGTGGCTCCTGGAGGACCACCAGGCTAATTGAGTTTTCAGGCTAGCCCTAATGAATATGCATGAGAGAGATTTGCATATAATGGAAGTTACAGGCATGCAAATCTGCTCCATGCATATTCATTAGGGCTTGCCTGAAAACCCAATTGGCCTGGTGGTCCTCCAGAACAGGGTTGGGAACCACTGTTCTAAGGGATAGCACATGATTGGTGAAGAAGAAATCTCTGATTAAATTAGAAATATAGTCACTTTTATCACTTACTACAGACGTTCCATCTCCAGCCACTCACTGAGACTCCTCTGTTAGTACAGGCGCGGACATAGGAAGACAGGGACGCACACATACAGTCCTCATTGTTTTCACAATTACAGGTATCAAACATACAGTTCTGAGGAGAGAGAACCCAGCATCAGCCATTAATGCCATGGTATGCCATAGGAATAGCAATAAGATCTCCGAATGGCAGGGAAGTATAAAAACACTTCTAAATAGCTCCCCCATAAAAGACCTAAATATGCCACAAAAATGAAGGCTAGCACAAATCTCTTTTTGCCTATAGCAGAGACTCTCTGCCCACTTCACTTACAATGTTTCTATCCAAAATCTTCAAAAAATGTTTGCGTTTTCACCATATATGTATATGAAGGGTATAGTGAAGGTAGAGAGAGACAGATTCTTCAGACTGGCGGGGGCAACAAAAACTAGAGGGCACTCAAAAAAATTGAGGGGAGATAGGTTTAGAACAAATGCTAGGAAGTACTTCTTCACCCAGAGGGTGGTGGACACCTGGAATGCGCTTCCAGAGGAGGTGGTTGAGCAGAGTACGATTTGGGGTTTCAAAAAGGGATTGGACGAGTTCCTGAAGGGAAAGGGGATCCAGGGGTATAATTAGAGGGTTACTATACAAGACAAAATGCTCTTGAGTAATAGATCACTACAGGTCATTGACCTGGGGGGCTGCCGCGGGAGCGGACTGCTGGGCATGATGGACCTATGGTCTAATGTAATGTAATTTATTTCTTATATACCGCTACATCCGTTAGGTTCTAAGCGGTTTACAGAAAATATACATTAAGATTAGAAATAAGAAAGGTACTTGAAAAATTCCCTTACTGTCCCGAAGGCTCACAATCTAACTAAAGTACCTGGAGGGTAATAGAGAAGTGAAAAGTAGGGTTAGAGGAAAAATAAAACTAACTCGGCAGAGGCAATGCTTATGTTCTTATGTTCTTAAAAGAAAAAAAACAAACCTCTCTTTTATAAATTGGCACAAACCATTTGCAGATTTTCAGGTACTAGTCAAGGAAAGAAGAACATCAGACTTGAATTATTAAAAGGTCGTAGGGCCTCCTATAGCACACGCCTATTCCAGTGCCCGCTCCAGTGATCCACCCCCCCCCCCCTTTTACTAAACTGCGATAGTGGTTATTAGCGCAGGGAGCCACGCTGAATGTTCGGTGCTGCCATGGCTCCCTGCATTAATAACTGCTATTGCAGTTTAGTAAAAGGGAGGAAGATTAATTATTTGTTTCTCTCCCTCTTTCTCTCTTTATGAAAAAATGAACCCATAACAGCGTATTGTCCAATAAATATAGCACTATAATCGCTATAAATTGCAGTGGCTGAAAATTTGCAAATATTTTGTGTCAATCTTTACAAGAGAGTTTTTTTGTTCTTTTAGATTTACATACATGGTGAAAAAGCAAAATGTTTTGGAAGATTTTGGATATAGACATTGTAAATGAAGTGTGCAGAGAGTCTCTACTATAGGCAAAAAGAGATTTGTACTACCTCCATTTTTACTTTACAGGCATTTTAAGGTCATCAGGGAGACAGTGAAGTCTTGAGTTACACCAAATATGTATCTGGAAATGTAATTTCTCTTATGAAAGATGGGACTGAAATCCACAGATGGTATAAGGGCTGGGAGAACTAGAATAGGCTCAGTATTTCTCTGATATTATGGCACCACCTGAGACTAACTGGAGCTCTCTTTGGTTAACCCAGTGGCCTAAGAACCAAGGGAACTGGATTCTATTCCCAATGCAACTCCTTCTCCCTCTGGATTCGCGGTTTCCCTACTCGAGAATGTGATCTTTTTTTCGTCTTTTTACAGGCTCCCCAAACCTCCCCAGACCTTATCTGGTGGTCTAGCCGTCATCAAAATGGCTGCCACGAGTTCCTGCTGTAGTCTCAGGATTTTGTAGACTTCAATCATATCTCCCCTCAACTGTCTCTTTTCTAAGCTGAAGAGCCCTAACCTTTTTAGTCTTTCCTCATACAAGAGGAGCTCCATCCCCTAGTTGCCAGATTAATTCACTGGCACTTATGAAAATATATGCATTCAGTGTGACTAAAAATTATTGGGAACTTGAAATTAAGAATACAGTCATAAAAAATGAACATACGAAAATATTATGAGATTTAGAATCTGGACTGATAGATATGGTTATGGCTAGATAGAAGTGAAATACATATGGTTGTTGAAGTGTCAATACCAGATGATAGTCTGTTTGGAGAAAAATTAGAAAGATCATAAAACTTCCAGGATTTACAAACTGAAACTGGAAGAATCTAGAAAGAATAATCAATGGTGATGCCAGTAATAATAACTGAGGCTTTGGGAGTCATATCACAGAATCTTACAAAGAGCTTAGAGTTGCTTAACCTGGAAGGACTACCACCTTACAAGCAATAAAAATTAGCTTTATTCAGAGCAACATATATTCTACAATATCTCTAGAATTCTTGAAAAAAACTTGAGTTCTTGAAGGATGTAACCACTCAAAAGACTGTGATGGCTTTTCAAACTTTGATCTATATAAATACTCATTTTTCATTTTCTTCTATGAACAAATACAACCACATTACCTCAGCTTTCCAAGACTCACACTGGCTCCCAGTATAAGCACGCATACAACACAAATTCTACTGCACCCTATTCAAAGCCCTAAATGGAAATGGACCAAGCGATTTGAGCAACCGCCTAATCAGGAAAAACACATCCAGACCAAGGAGAACTCAAGCACACTTTACCTATCCCCCTCAATCAAAGGCATGCAAAGCAGAAAAATATATGACGGTCTACTAGCCACCAGAGCAGCAAAAATAGACCACCACCTCTCAAATCTGCTGACCATGACGCCCAAGTACAAAACATTTAGAAAAGAACTGAAAACCATACTATTCAAGAAATTTGACAAATGATCTAACCAAATCGTATCGACCCTGCCCAGATCCCGACGCATACTATAGCTATCAACCTTGTAATCTCCCTGAGAATGCCCAGGCTAATTTCTTGTTGTACACCGCCTAGAACTGAAAGGTATTGGCGGCATAGAAGACATCAATGCAATATAATGAAAGTCTTGCTGAGTCAGTGATACCTAATGAATGAATAAAAAACAAGACGCTACCTTGAAGTAGACAGTAGGGTTCACTATACTGTGACAATGTCCAAAAGGCCCTTCTACATCCATGAGTAGAGAACACCACCGTTGAGCATAATATTCTAGAAAGAAGGATGAAAATAGCAGTTGGTATCCTTTTCATATAGGTACGAGGGGGTGCTGAAAAGTTCTGAGGCCATCCAAACAACTTCCTAAATTCTGAGCGTTATTTTGCCACTGTAGCTGAAAAGAGTGTTTATCTTATGTCATTAAGTGTCAATTTGTAGAGACAAAATTCTATGTTTTGACATTGCTTCAGATCATTGATTGAACCATGTCCTCATCATTCTCTTCTTGGTTGTGCTGAGAACTTTTCGGCACCTTCTCCCAGAATCCAGCTGGATACAAATGTATAAAGTTGGCCTATTCCCACAGTAATAGTTGACGCTGATGTTGCGCTTACTTTTTAATCACCATGACACTGCTAGGGTCTGCAAGAAAATTAGCCTCTTGCAATGAATTCAGCTTGGTTGCATATGATATTTAATTCTGTAAACCCGATTTGTTGCTTCTTTTTTTGGAAAACTACCTTCTTATGCTGTTCTGGTGCCCAATATATTAAACACAATCCAGTCAATATTTAGCTAGTGGCAATCTTTTTTTTAAGTACTGTCCACAGTGGGTAGAATTAGCCCCAGATACTCAATGCTTGGCCATGTTCAGACACAGGCATTTAATATCCAGATTCCAGGGTTCATTAGTGATATACTAGTCACCTGAGTTTTTGCAGATTCCAGTCAATATTCAGCTGGGGCCTACATTAAATGTTAGAGGTTGTGGCAGCAAATTTAAGGAGGGTGAAGCGCCAGGCAGGAGTGTGTGAATATCACTCCTACTTGTTTTCCATCAGCAGCACTGCCTGGTTAAGGGTCACTATATATCAGAGATCGGCCTACACAGTGGGCGGGAGCCTCTCTTGCCCACTTAAATCATTTTCAATATTGACCGGAAACTGTTTAATGATCCCATCATACATTCTTCATTGTTTTTGAACTTATTGGAACACTACTTTTTCATTTCATTCTTTCATTCGATATTCTAAAAGACTTTCATGTATAAAGGGCAAGTCTATAACAAGGTACTGGTCTTTGACCTACGGGCCGCCGCATGAGCAGACTTGCTGAGCATGATGGACCACTGGTCTGACCCAGCAGCGGCAATTCTTATGATCTTACTTGTGAGTATACACCCTTTTGTACATGTAAGACATAAGCAACCTGGGCACTATTTTATAAGGGCATTTATCATGAACTGAGCATGCCCCAGAAGTCCCAGCGGAGGCGAGAGGCTTGTCGTTTACTTTTGCATTAAATAAACATTAGGAGGAGGGAAGTGACTTGGGAACTGACTAGCAATATTTCAGTATCCCCATCAGCAAATATATCTTTAAAGCTCGCGGGAAGAGGGGGCAGAAAGTGCTGTGCCCCCAGGCCACCCTGGGTTCTTCCAAAATTGGAGGGCTGGCCATGACCCTGATCTCCGGTTTGGTTTTCCTGTGGTTTCAATTACCGGTAATCTCACTATCGATCTGATACCAAGTGATCATATCAAGTGAAGCCACTCTCCTCCGCTGCCCTTTGCCAATCTACTATACTCCCTTTGGCATCCTACATGGGTTAGTCCTTGCATCCACTTTTTAATATTTATAATGTGTCTCTGAATGGAACTGGAGGAAACCACCTTAGGGACTGCCGGAGTTCCAACCTTGCTTTGGCATTTCTTTGGCATACTGAAGAACAAACGAAACCGTGGTGAGTACGTCCTCACTCTAGGGCACCATCTTGCCTCCCCCTCCCAGGACTGAACTATTACATAGTGGTTGGAGCATGCACTTCCATATTGTCCTGTCTTTAGGAATTAACTGAAAATTCTACTCCTCCCTTAGGGGTCATTCTCTGAGTGCACATTTGGGTTGACAGAACCTGTACTTTTTCATTAACACTGGGGACCTTTAAATCAATTTTAGCAGGCAATGAAAAAGATGCCGGTACTCAATACCATCTAGAACCTCCTGGAAAATAGCCCTGCATTTATCGTATGCTAACTACTGGAAAGTCCTTAATATATTTTAGGACTCACCATTTTCTATGTTTAGTGCACAGGGATCCTCAAAGATATTTTTGACATCTGGGCAGTCAGCCTGGGCTTTCCAGATGTTAGCAAAGGCAGCTGAAGTTCCTTCTACTACTCCACTCAAAGCTATGAAATCATCTGCCTGAATACTGTTGTAGTTTCCACAGAGGCCTTTAAAAAAAGAGAGAAAGAGAAGGAAAAGACAGCAGAAAACATTTTCAACTAACTGAAAAGGAATCTTTGCTGAGAAGGTGGAAGAAGTTTATTGGATTGGATATATCTTACCACACATCTGTCCCCTGTAAGATGAGTCTAGAATCAGGTAAACCTGCATGATAGGAACCAGCTGAATTTGGAGTTGGAGGCCCAGCATCGTCTGCACAATCATGAAGAATGAAGAAGGCCTGAAAATGATAGTGTTGGCTGTGGACAAAGAGCATAATTATGGTTTTTAAGTTTTTTAAATGTGATTTATGGGTACAACACCCCCCACACCAACACACAAAGGGCCTGATTCTGTAAACAGCGCCTGTAGTCGATCAACTGCTAAGTGCCCCTTATAGAATCATACCTAGCAGCGGCTAGGCATGCTAAGGCGTTGCTAGGCATCCTAGAGGTAGGCGATGGTATATTACGCCAGGTTTTACCTGACCGAATTTAGCAGTGCCTGTCTCTGATACCGGGCAACACCTAAGTCAAACACACCTATTCTCCGCCCCCTCACCACGCCTACTTTTCAGTTAGGTGTCACTAGGCACCTTGACTTAGGCATCGCTAGAGGCCATGCTGATATCCGCTCGCAACCCAAATTAGCAATTTAAAAAATTGTTTTCTAGTGGGTTTTTAATGGCATAGTCAATCATCTCACCGTTTAACCCAGTAAAAAACAATTCCGTTGTGCGCAGATTTAAGTTAGGCATCTGTGATTAGGGCCTTTGGACCTGATTCTACAAATGGCACCTAAGTTAGGCACTGCTAGGCACCCTAATCATGGATGCCTAACTTAAATCCATGCGCAACTTGTTCTTTAATGGGTTAAATGGTGTGGTAATTGACCACACCATTAAAAAAATTTTTTTAAAAAATTGTTACTTTAGGTTGCATGAAGATATCAGAGCGGTGCCTGGCAACGCCAAAGTCGAGGTGCCTACCAGCGCCTAACGATGCCTACCTAAAAAGAGGGTATGGTGAGAGGCAGAGAATAGGCAAGGTAAATTTTGGCGTTGCTTGGCGTCAAAGTTAAGCACTGGTAAATTAGGTCAAGTAAATCCTGATCTACTTCTAGCCGGCGCCGTGTGGTTGATTGCCGCCCACATGGAGCAACGCCTACAATGTAGGCACGCTTAGGCACCGTTTATAGAATCAGGCCTATTCAGTCTGCTAGTAGTTAACCCCCCCTTTTACAAAACTGTAGCATGGTTTATAGCACTGGCCGAGGCGGTAACAGCTCCGACTTTCAAAGAATTCCTATGAGCATTGGAGCTGTTACCGCTGAGGCCAGCTCTAAAACCCACGCTAGGTTTCGTTAAAAAAAAAAAGGGTAAGTGAACAGATAAAGTTAGGATAGCTAATGGATGCGCTAACTTTATTCCCTGAGTTAATCTAGGCTGCTTCGCTAACCTAAATATTCAATACTGGAAGCTAAATATGAATTCCCCAGCACTGAATATTCAGGTTTAACTCAGCCCATGAGGCTTGAATGTTGACCCCTGAGTACCAGGCTTCATACACCACAGGATCTCTATTTCTTGTTGGTTGTTTTAAATTTTAAATTTCTCTTTTCCTGCTATTCAATTCCCTCTGCTTTGTTGGGGGTCTATTCAAGAACTGATTTAGCACTGTATTTTTTTTTTTTCTCTATTTATTTTTGCAATTTAGATTGTATCTGGGCCATTTTCAGCTGTTGCCAGGCAGCTTGCTGTATGTCCATTGTTGGCGCTCAACCTGGATGTTCAGTACAGGGCCATTTCCAGTGACCAGCACAGAATATCTAGGGTTTATTTTTGCTAACTCTAACTTAAGTAGCTAAACAAATATTCAGCACTGACCAGTTAACTTAAGAGCAGGCAAAGATAAGACTGATATTTCTGTGGCCCTATTTGCCTGCTAAACTTGGCTATCCAGCTATGTCATGTGCCATAACCACCTAGCTCATGCTGGATATTACAAGTTAGCTGCCTAACGCTATTTAACCAGCCAGGAGCTGTTCTGGCCAGTTCATTGGCGCTGAATATTAGGGGTATGGTTTTGTTGAGGGCAATGCCTTAAAATGGTTTACTTTTGTGCATAGCATAAATTTAATCGCCCTCACTCCTAAGTCAGTGGAGTATGATCTCAATAGGCAGACTAGACAGGCCATAAGGTCTTTATTTGCCTTCATTTTTCTCTGTTTCTTATGCGTAAAGCTTACCAATGAGGGACTCCATCTTATCTTTCTTCATCTATTATTGCCTACACTCCTCACTGGTCTCTTATTTGTTCAATGCTCGTCATCTCGTTCTTCCTTCTCTAAAGTCGGCCTGCTAGGAATCCACTAGCAACTCCTGCTTTGAGTTCCAAAACTTTTTTCAGATGGTTTAAAAACATTGGCCTTTAATGTGACTCATTAATAAGAATATCAAAGGGAAAACATGTACCTGAGGGAATGGAGGAGCTCCAGCCTTTCATTTAGTCCCTTTTGATTTTATTCCTTTTCCTGATTCCTGTCCTGTTTTTATTGGCATGTCTTTTTATCTTTTTAATTCTGATTTTGAATCTCTGAACTTTCACCCTTATTATTATTTTTTTTGTTTTATTTTTGAGCTGGTTTGTTGTTATGGAATATTTGTTCTTTTATGTTTTATTATGTATACGATTTGTGCACCACCTTGGATAAAGGCAGGTTAAAAATAAGAAACCTAAACCGATAACTAAATACTGAAATTCATATACATAAAATGCAATTGAAAAAAGTCCTATGACTTAAAGGGAACTAGCCACATCTAAAGCTTTGCAATTGGCACTTGGTAAACCTCACCTGCTGAAAGGGGCAAGTTGGTGTAGATGGAATTCAAAAGCACACTGCCACTGGAACTGATCACAATGGTCTAAGAGGACAAAAAAGAAAGAAAGGTGAGGAGTGGCCTAGTGGTAGAGTTGCTGCCTCAGCACCCTGAGGTTGTGGAATTAAATCCCAGCATTGCTCCCTTGACCACTCTTTTTCTAAACCCAAGAGCAGGGGCCAATGTGTTAAATGCTCCGATGCTCTTAGGGACTGAATGGGCATCGGATTGTTTGCCGCGCAGCACTCGTTACTTCTGTGGGCTGGATACATGATGAAGTGATCCGTGTTGTTGTTCTAATCATCAGGGGGGCACCAGGAGCACTTTGGGGGCGCAGGAGGCGGTTCTGCTCATGGTCTGGGCGGAATCTCATCTTCAAAACATTTCAGCCTCCCACATAGCCGGAGTGGAAAATGTTCAAGCGTTTGTTTAAAGGGATGAACTTTTTCTATATGTGTCGGATAGATTGAGAGGGCTTCACTGTTTGGGAGAACGAGTGTGTATGTTTAATATGAAATAATGTTATAATATGTTTTAAAGGTTTTCATGGAGTTATTTTAATAAATGATGAATTATTTGTAAGCATAAGAAGTAGTGTGCAATACAGCTCTTATCTGGGTATTTTGTCTATATATTAAGTAGAGCTATTCCAAAGTTTTATAAGTCTCGGTGAGCTTATTAATATGCATATATATTAGAGAAATCCTGAAAACCCAAACGGATTGCAGCCTTCAAAGACCAAGATTGAGCACTCCTGCCCTGTAGCATACACCTTCGTCCAGTGGTGTAGTGGAGACAGCCAATTTTGAGCTATCAAAGTGGGTAGGCATAAATTTTTCTCTGCCCTATCCCCACCTCAAACATATAAATACTTTAGCTCATGAGGATCCCCAAGCTGTGTCAGTGGAAGACTTTATCTGAATGTGGTCAGAACTCCCTTT
This sequence comes from Geotrypetes seraphini, assembly GCF_902459505.1. Lineage (NCBI taxonomy): Eukaryota > Metazoa > Chordata > Amphibia > Gymnophiona > Dermophiidae > Geotrypetes > Geotrypetes seraphini. The sequence goes on from NC_047102.1 coordinate 33,648,995, forward strand.
TACCATGCTCAACTGGCAGCAGCAACATGCCACTGATGCTGGCAATCCATGCATGCTTAACTATTGATGGCTCAAGGGTGCTGTTGCCAACTTCTGAGGTCGGGAGAAGGGAGATCTAGATGTTTTTTTGAGGAGGTCCTCAGCTGGGGATGCCTGAGCACCCCCACCAGCTATGCAGCAAGAGTCAAGACCAGTGTTAGACATGCTAGGCCCGAGGTCAGAAAATAAAGAAGGACTCCCCTTTCTGATCCCCTCTCTTCCGTGCATCCTCGCTAATTTCCCACCTGCTATTACTATCATACCTTAATTTAGCAATAACACAATAAGGCAGACCTAGTCACATCAAGGTTCATTCGGAGGACGCTCAGGAACATAAACTTTACTCACGGCCCACGTACAAAATCGTGGAATTACAATAATGTAAAGGGTGCTCTCAGTGTGAACCATCAGCGATAGGAGTCCAGCTCCGACACTTCACTTCTGGGTCAAGGCGGTAAGCCCCCACCCGCACACCATCATCGAGCACCCTGGATGTGCTAGAAATCAAAGCAAACTTTCACCAAATAATTCAATAAATAAACCAGTGAATAAATCAGTATGACTCAAACAATGAAACCTGAGCGACCCCCAAACGAACCCTGCCAGCCAGACCCCCCGAAAAATGCAACCAAAAATCAAAAAATCACCATACATACAAACCCGCCCTCCAGCCGACCTCAGCGTTTTTGTTTCTGTCGGGGGTCAGGTTCCTGAAGAAGGGCTCCTCCCCGAAACCAGCCTTTTCTCCTTGAACCTTTTCTCCTGGCGCGGTTTTCACATGGTAGTTTGTGATATTCTTTTTCAGATAAGTATTTCATTCATTTATTGTTTGTATGGTGATTTTTTGATTTTTGGTTGCATTTTTTGGGGGGGTCTGGCTGGCAGGGTTCGTTTGGGGGTCGCTCAGGTTTCATTGTTTGAGTTATACTGATTTATTCACTGGTTTATTTATTGAATTATTTGGTGAAAGTTTGCTTTGATTTCTAGCACACCCAGGGTGCTCGATGATGGTGTGCGGGTGGGGGCTTACCGCCTTGACCCAGAAGTGAAGTGTCGGAGCTGGACTCCTATCGCTGATGGTTCACACTGAGAGCACTCTTTACATTATTGTAATTCCACGATTTTGTACATAGGCCGTGAGTAAAGTTTATGTTCCTGAGCGTCCTCCGAATGAACCTTGATGTGACTAGGTCTGCCTTATTGTGTTATTGCTAAATTAGGGTTTTTGGCAGGATTGGAGTGTAGTCGTTGTATTACTATCATACCGACAGACTCTCACCAAGTATAAAACAATGGATCACAAATTAGAAATACAAATATTTAGACAAAAATTGAATAGGAATCCCAAAAAGTTAAACTTAGTATGTGCTGCAACAGAATACAATACAAATACATTTGCTAAGCATATTTTCCAAAACTGCTGAAAAGTTTTCAACTCAACCAAGAAGAGCATGATGTGGAGCCAATAAACTTACAAGTTATTCCACATTTTTCTTGGCACTTTTCATTTCAATGATATGAAATGGAATAACTTGTAGATTTCATGGCTCCACATCATTCTCTTCTCAGTTGGGCTGAGAATTTTTCAGTGGCCCTTCGTAGATATCCTCAGGTAGCATCTGAGAACTCCATCTCTTCATAGGTAACATCTCCAGTTCGCTCATTATGAAATGTCCGGCTTCTTACAAGCCTGCACTTGACGTTATAGGTACTTACAGTCTGTGCATGAAGAATGAGAGTCATGCTCCGTAAACACGTCTCGCCATCTCTTAGACCACACCTGCGCATTTCTCCCAAAACAATGAATGTATTGTTTTTGCAAACCTGAGAACACAAAGTAACCTATAGAATTAGAAGATATTGCTTCATACAAAGGGAAGTGGATATATTGAATGGTCCAGGAAAGGTGGTAAAGGCAAAAGTGGTAATATCTCAGGAAAGTCAGAATTAAGCACAGGGAATGCTTAGGTGCAAAGACATGCAGAGAAGCCAGAGAACATGTTTTGGGACTACAATTAAGAAAAAAATAAAACAGGGATGACTAGATGGTTGATTTGATTTACTTTAATAACTTGATATGCCATTTAATACAAAAAATTTAAAAGTGGTTTATAATGAAAAGTGAAAATTATACAATCTCATAGATCACAATAAAATCATACAATTGGATCAATCAGAATTAAAAAAAACAACAACTAAATAAAAAATTTCCTATGAAAGAAAAAGAAGCAAAAATTAGCATTTATATGTCCAAGAAAGCCTCAACGAAGAACCACATTTTCAGAGCCTTTCAAACGACGAGATAGTTGGACAATTCAGAGATATCCGAGCGCAAAGTATTCTACAAAGATAGACCAGTTTAAGAAAAAGCTCTATTTCCTGTTGAAGTCAATTTCTTAAGGTTACAAAGAAGGAAGTTGCAGTAAGCAGCGCTGGGATGAACTCAAGACACAACCTTGATCCTGCACAGACAAGTTGTCACAGAGATACAGCGGTGCCTGAAAATAAAAGGCCTTAAAAATGATACATAACAGCTTGAACAAAACTCGGACAGAAATTGGCAACCAATGCCTTTCAGGTCCACAAGTGCCCTAGAGCATAGGCAGCGGGACACTTTTTTGGTTGGGGGTGCCCAAAAGCTATGCCCCAGACCTGCCTAAACTCCACCCTAGACCCCGTCCCCATAATAATAGCAGTAATTGTAATGCCATTCTTCCATTCATTATTCATATACACACAATATAATCTTATTAACAATACATAATGGTAACCATATAATTAAACTGCACAAAGCACAGTGTATGCAGAGAAAATTTAAACCCCCCCTCTCCCCTTTTTACTAAGCCACGGTAGAGGTTTCTACCGCAGACGGAAGACTAAATGCTCCAATGCTTATAGGAATTCAACTGCGGCTAAATAAAAGGGGGGAGGGGATTAATTAATTATCATTTATATTCTGCTTTTTTCAGAGAGGTGAAGGCAGATGACTTTAAAATATACAATGGCACCTCAGTAACTGCTACAGAAAATTCCCCTTCAGAACCAAAGAAGTACATCAAGAAATAATACAAAACTCTGCAAAGAGCATAAGGATAACAATACTGGGTCAGAACAATGATCAACTAGCACAGTATCCTGTTTCCTTTTTTGTAACTATTTAATTTTAATAAGAACATAAGAATAGCCTTACTGGGTCAAACCAATGGTCCATCTAGCCCGGTATCCCGTCTTCGTGGAGGCCAATCCAAATCACAAGTAGAGAATGACACGGTGGCTGTTACCTGCGGCTAGCTGTGGGTAACCCACCGAAACGGTGTGTGTGTGTGGGGGGGGGGAGGGGGAAACAGTGGTGGGGGTGAAAAAACAGTGTGACAGGCGGTAGCTGCTGCCAGAAGGATGCTGGGCTGTATAAAGAGAGGCGTAGCCAGTAGAAGGAAGAAGGTGTTGATGCCCCTGTACAGGTCTTTGGCAAGGCCCCACTTGGAGTATTGTGTTCAGTTTTGGAGACCGTATCTGGCGAAGGACGTAAGAAGACTTGAAGCAGTCCAGAGGAGGGCGACGAAAATGATAGGAGGCTTGCGCCAGAAGACGTATGAGGAGAGACTGGAAGCCCTGAATATGTATACCCTAGAAGAAAGGAGGGACAGGGGAGATACGATTCAGATGTTCAATTACTTGAAGGGTATTAACGTAGAACAAAATGATAAAACCAGAGGACATAATTTGAGGTTGAGGGGTGGTAGACTCAAAAGCAATGTTAGGAAATTCTACTTTACGGAGAGGGTAATGGATGCCTGGAATGTGCTCCCGAGAGAGGTGGTGGAGAGTAAAACTGTGACTGAGTTCAAAGAAGCGTGGGATGAACACAGAGGATCTATAATCAGAAAATAATATTAAATATTGAACTAAGGCCAGTACTGGGCAGAATTGCACGGTCTGTGGCTGTATATGGCCTTTTGGGGGAGGATGGGCTGGGGAGGGCTTCAATGGCTAGGAGGGTGTAGATGGGCTGGGGTAGGATTTGACGGAGATTTCGGCAGTTGGAACCCAAGCACAGTATCGGGTAGAGCTTTGGATTCTTGCCCAGAAATAGCTAAGAAGAAAAAATTTAAAAAAATTAAATTGAAACAGGTTGGGCAGACTGGATGGACCATTCGGTTCTTTATCTGCCGTCATCTCCTATGTTACTATGGGAAAAAGTGCTCACTGCAGCCACAGGGACAAGGCCATCCACCGCCCCGTGGAGCGGTGAATGGCCTTGTCCCCGCAGTTAAGGGAGGGAACGCACGCAGTCACTGATTACACGCGGCCCCTCCCTCCTTCCTACCTACCGAATCTATCTCCCTCCCTCCCCCTTACCTTCGCGGCACGTTGAGGCGCTAGTACAGTAACTTGCTCAAAGCTGGCCGAGCCTGCCTGAAGTTGCGTGTGTGTGGGCGGAAGCTTCTCCTCTGAAAATGTTAAATGTTGCTTACCTTTGATAGTATATAATTACATTCTCCATGAACCGTATACCGAGTAGCATCATAGGTAGCGATGTGAGAACCACCTTCCACGGAGCACGTTCCATGGCATATAATGTCCTCGCAGCTCCACTGACCTCTGACACACGTGCTAAGCAAAGGGAAATTTCAAAGCAAGACGTGAGAAGGAGTGAATATTGGTTCACAAACATTCCATTTGAAACGAGTAGCAAGCATATATACTGTATATAATTACACCCACCCAAAAGAATGAACAGGTAGTTTGTGGAAATGCATATATCGTTACAGACAATTTTTCTTAACCTAAAAATATTGGACATGATTCAGGAAGGCTGAGTAAATAAAGCAGCTGTTTAGAGCTTGATCAAAGGCTATGTGAGAGGCCAAGATGAATTGGGTGATAGTGGATGGTTGAGTAGTTGGATAATATAGCGGGCTGATACTGTAACATGTAACTATCTATTTGTGTAGGATGAGTAGTTGTCTTGGGGTGAGAGTGGGAGGGACCTTGCCAGGAGGGATAGAGAAGCCATTGTACCCTGTGCTAGCTGGTCCCAGAAATTATGCAGATGTTGGACGATATTCACAGCCAACTCCTGATCTACCCACTTGGGACTTGGCTGGTGAGTGCTATTATTCAGTCGCACTTTCTAGTTAAGTGTTTCTGACTATCAGTAGCCAGATGGGCACAAGTGATTTAAATGGGGAGGAGGCTCTCCTGACTGTTTCAAAGGCTTTGAATGTTGACCCCCTAAGTACAAAAACAGAAAATGTGGAAGGACTGGAGTGATATAATCATATAATCCACGAAGCTTAACAACCCTCCAGTAGATAAAATAAATGGTAAAACACCTTTGCGTTTTTTTTAAAAGGGGGGGAGGGGGGCAAGGTCTTATAAACAAAGAAGAATCACCACTTAACTTTCAGATTTATCATGCACATTGTCCATCGTTTATTCAGTAATCTTGTCACCAATTTTTTGAAGCTATCTTTAGTGAGAAAACCCTCCATATTGAAGTCTTTTCCTCCTTAATTACGATTTATGTCTTTTTCCAGAGGACTCTTCACTATATGGAGTTCTGAGCTATTGATTATTGGGATCTCATCTACTGACTGGAAGCTGATGGTTGTCTTGAGATGGCCAGAGGCCGGCTACCTAACCAAAACCAAAGTGTAGGATTTGAACTCAGGTTCTGGGTGCAGTGGGTAAGTGAGCTACTGATTACACAGTGATTATACCTTTCTCATTTCAAGCACTGACATCCGTTCATTATAGCAATGAAAGGTTAACAAGTCATTTCCCTTTTTGGATGTTATGGATATAGGGATAACTTCTATTTAAGATGAATTTATTGAATGTATTTAGATATTTTAAATATTTAATTTAGGTCTGGACATATTAACTTAATCGATGTTCAACTGACTCTCTCCCTGTGCATGCTACAGGCTCTGTAAAGGATGGCCAGTCTCAGAAGCTGCCTAAGTGTCCTATGGAGAACTGCATCTGGCCCACCTAATAACCCAATTCTCTAACTGGTGTCCATTTCACAGGCGCTGGTTAGAGAATAGAGTTACCGCTGAGTTTATTGTGATAAGTTTAGCAGCAACCCGTCCCACCCACCCCCAATCCACAAAGACTACCGGCAGAAGGAATGCCCAGTCCCTCCTGCTGGACACACCCCTCCCCCCCCCACCCCCGTGGGCCTAGAGAGATGTGTAGGGGCACTTAGGCCTGCCTAAGGCTACTTCCGGTCCAAGGCATGTCTAGCCTTAGGCGAGCAGGCCCACGCGCCTCCCTAGGCTCCCGGAGGCCTCTACAATGTAGGTGGCCTGCTTCGGGAGTTCTTTTTAAATGCGCATCCTGATTGGCTGGTTAGGCAGCAGTTGGCCGCCTACAATCAGGACGCTTATAGAATTCGGCCCCAAGTGTCTGCTAATCCAAAGCAATTGAAGTAGACACATCCCACTGTACCCTACGCCGTAGACTTCTGCTCCTTGTGTTGTTATATATCTTGGTTGCTAACTGTTATGTATGTTACCTTGTAACCCAGGGGTCTCAAAGTCCCTCCTTGAGGGCCGCAATCCAGTCGGGTTTTCAGGATTTCCCCAATGAATATGCATGAGATCTATGTGCATGCACTGCTTTCAATGCATATTCATTGGGGAAATCCTGAAAACCCGACTGGATTGCGGCCCTCAAGGAGGGACTTTGAGATCCCTGTTATAACCCATTCTGGGCTCCTTGGGGATATAAAGTGAATTACAGAAATAAATAATTTCATTATCAAATTTGGGTTAGTTTTCCTTTTTCCTATCAATGATATTTTCATTTCAACCAAGAGTAGTATATACTGTATACAGTGACCCAACTTGAGCATTATGTAGCAAATATCAGACGCTACCAGGTGCTGCATGTTGTGGTATAGGAAGAGCCTGGAGCATAGGCCATGCCACCAAATTTACAGGAGCATTCGTGAAGAGGAATACATCCAGTGTTGGTGATGTCATCAAATACTGTGTCTGTACAACAAGAAAAGAATACAATGATAAAGAAATGTATTGATATAAACATATGTCAAAAATACTCCGATTGATAAATCAGCTTTTTATCTGCTGTCATCCACTATAGTATTTTGTTACTGGACCCTTAGCTAATAATGAGTAGTACCTAAGCAGAAACCATAGGCATATAATAATAGACTAAGGTCTTATAAACAAAGAAGAATCACCACTTAACTTCCAAATTTATCATGTACGGTGTCCACTGTTTGTTCTACGGACTTTCCCCGTTTCACTCTGGCTTCTTCAGGAACTAACACCGTAGCTAAATGACCAGCAGCATTAACTGGAATTTACACTAAACTAACATTTTTTGTTGCATTTGTTCTCACCCTATCCCCACACCAATGAAACATTAATGCATTCCCCTAAATGAACACGAATCACAATCTCACCTCTGAACAACATTCCTTCTAAACAAGATCCAGAAAACACAATACAAAAAGGACACTTCCACAAAGCGCCAAGTTCGTCCAGCAGAAGCCAGCCAAAGCAACCATATTTTGATTCTTACCTGCACAATTTGCACTAAGGTTCACAGGAGAAGTCTGGACATATGTTCCCTTTAAAACTTACCAAAGGTACAAAATACACATCGATTTTTGCCCATTTTTGCAAAGGTAGAGTTTTCATGAACAATGCATAGATTTTAAAATCTAGTTTGCGCTTTGGGACACTGTCCCAACTCCAGGTAAACACATTTGGGGGAGTGTGTGGCGCAGTGCTTAAAGCTACAGTCTCAGCACCCTGAGGTTGTGGGTTCAATCCCATGCTGCTCCTTGTGACCCTGGGCAAGTTACTTAATCCCCCCATGGCCCCAGGTACATTAGGTAGATTGTGAGCCCTCCGGGACAGAAAGGGAAAAATGCTTGAGTACCTGAATAAATTCATGTAAACCATTCTGAGCTCCCTTGGGAGAACAGTATAGAAAATTGAATAAATAAATGTATTGTGCGTATAGTTTCAAGTGGATTGAGGAGAGTGATTTTCTCAAGCCAGTTTAGGTGGGTAAATCACTATTAGGGGCATTTTCAAAACACAAAAGCATCCCCCAAAAAAGTCATAAATCAGCACGTAGATGTTTTTCTCGCCAAAACATCCAAGTGACAAATTGTGAGGTGTCCTAGCTGCTGTGTGTCCAAAACTAAAGGGGGCGTGTTGGAGGCGTGTTCTGGGCTGCCTTTGGCCGGGCTTACTGTAGACTTGAATGTTTTGCAATAATAATCAAACCTTTCCCAAGACGTCTTGGATGGAACTTAGACATTCTGAGCTAGACCTGGTTTAAAAGTGTCTAAGTGCAAAAAAAGGTATCCAAATTGTCTAGATGACCACTGAAGCGATTAAGTTATGATTTACCCCCCCCCCCCCCCAGTGGTCACTAACCCCCTCCCACTGACAAAAAATCTGGCTGTCTCTAGAACAGAAGCATCTGGTATGGGAAATCCTAGTAGACCGTCACACAGGTGTCTTAAGTAGCTTGGTGAGTGGGCTAATGATCCATAGAGGAGAGGACAGAGGCCCATAAGCCACTCTAGCCACTACATTTATGGTGGAAAATGTGAGGCAACTAAAATCCTTCTATGCTGCCACATAGGTGCCATTGGTCTATTGGGTTGGTAGACTGGTGGGTTTTGGAGGGTTCACCATACATTAGAAGGGGATTATGGTGAGATATACTTCTGGCACCTTTTATGTATAGTTCACAGCTTTAAGGTGTCCCACAGCTTTATCGGTATGTCTATGTAGTCAGTCCATTATAACGCTGGCCCCTCCCACCTCCCAAATGGTCTGGATTTGGACGTTTTGAACTTGGATGTTTTTGTCGTCGAAAATGGCAAATAAAGTTGAACATACTATGATTGGACATCCTGGTGGCCAAAACATCTAAGTAGGCAATTAAAAAAAAAAATAATGGACATCTTGTGGGAAACGTCCAAAGTCAGACTTAGATGTCCTATTGAAAATGTCCCTCCATTTATTGCTGTAAAAATTGTCCCCTTCAGGGCAATAAAGATGACATCAGATTATGGACTTACCTTGTGGACAGAAGCAGCCGTCAATGCAGTGCTCTTCGCAGAATAGTGTCCTCTCTGGGTGAGAGCAGGTGTCGGCACAGGGTGAGCCACATTCCTGGTACTCCATGTTAAAAGGACATCCCTTAGCTGAAATTGTTATACAGAAAAAAGAAAAGGAGAAAAAGAGAGGTTATACACATCACAGATCACAATTATTCTGACAGCAAAATTTGAGGAAGCCAGAAAGTAAAAGGCTGAGTGCCAAGTTGATTCTAATCGGGCTAAACATGGGCTAGGAAGAACCATTCAGTTAGAATCTAGAATGTAGTACGGTAAGTGAACTGGAGTGTAGGGAACCACAACACTAAGAACTGAAGATATGAAGGATTCTCAGAGTGAAAGGATTTGTGAGCTAATATCAGGATTTTGTACTTAATTCTGAGACCGAGAGGTAACCAATGGAGAGAGTTGAAATCTAGAAAATCTCTGATTGAACATAAGGAGCACAGAAACCAAAAACCTCTTTTTAATAGCATTTGAAATTTGTTGAACGAACGAAAGTTTGTCATTGATCCGTACCCTAAGTAGCGGAAGCCTTCAACTGGAGTGATAGTGAAGTTGAAGATGCTAATAGAATGTGGGGTTGACTTAATGATCCAGAAATCCAGTATGCTGGGGTTTTCTCTGGGTTAAGTTTTAGTTTATAATCTGACAACCAGTTAGAAATGGAGAGATGACAAGCTTGAACTGGTTGAAGGTTGATCTTAAGGGGTGATACTGGGAAGAGTAAGAGAATATCATCAGTATATATGTAAAATTGAATATTATAGGACTGCAAGTGGACTTATAAATCTGCTCAAGAGTGATAGAGTCCTGGTACACCCCACTTTTAAGAGAGAACTCGGAGGACACACCAAGAGCGGTTGACACACATAAGGAGCAATTAGAAAGAAATGAAGAAAACCAATTCAGATCGGATCCTGAAATGCCAGTTTGAGGAAGTCTGAGGAGTAGATGAGAATGATCCGCTAAATCAAATGCTGTGGATAGATCCAATGAGATTGCAGGTTACTAAGATGAGAGTTTCAGTAATATGCCTTTGTTGGAATCCCACTTGAAAGGAGTGTAAGATCATGGTTTTAGTTAAGTAGTCCAACAACTGAGAATGGACAATTTTTTCTGTGATTTTAAATATACAGCTGAAATTGGAAACTGGCTGAAATAAAATGATTGTTTTCTACCTTGTGATTAGAAAATATCAGATTTGAAATATGTATCTTGCTAGAGCTGATGTTAGACATAACTGGGGAGTGCAAAGCCCAGGCAGTGCTTCTTTAGCTTCCAGCTGGCTTAGGGCTCTCTCTCTGACCAGGGAGCAGTTGCCCTAGTTGCACTCCCCCTAACACCATTCCTGCCATGTGTGACTGCGGTATTCTGTTAGCATGATATTTGTGTAGCATTCTGTAATAATTTGGCTTATTCAGTTTTCTTGAGAGTAGAGGGGATATATGTGAAGGGGAAGGGAGACGGGGGTTTTGTTGATCCTTGCCCTGTATTATTTGTATTATAAAATGACAATTGTACAGAATATTGTTTCTTTTTATACTTTAATAAAATATGTTCAATATAAAATCATAACTATTTGAGGCCTGTGCAGATGGGATCAGATGGTTAACAGGACTGAGCTTGCGGGGCCGGGGCGGCGATGGGGTTTTTAAAAATTTCAGTCTTAGTAATTTGCCGGTCCACGAAATAATTATTTTATCGCCACCAGTCCATAGGTGTGAAAAGGTTGAAGAACACTGATCTCGTGGTGTTTGAATGAAGGGAATTGGGCAGTGAAATAACCTTATTCACAAAATGATTACCTAATAGATCTGGGCTAGACAGATGAAGTACTAGTTTCTTCTTGGTATGATTACCAAACTCGTGGTTTGTTACTAGAACTGTCTGTCTGGAAAAATAGTCTCGTTTTGGCTTGTTTTAGCAAATATTGAATGAACGTCATTCTTCGCTGTATTGCATCTTATGATCCTTATCATCCCTATTCGTAGGGCTCATTTTACTAAGGTGCGCTGGCGGTTTTAGCGCACGCAACGGATTTGTGCGTGCTAGCCAAAAACCTACCACTTGCTTAAAAGGAGGCTATTCCGCGCGTTAAGGCCTTAGTGCACCTTTGTAAAAGGAGCCCTTAATTGTTCTATTTAAGCGTTGTGCCACAAAGAAACCCGTCAGGAGACTAAGGATAATCCAGAACACCGCTGTTCGCCTCATATTTAGCCTGAAAAAATGGGATCACATCACCCCTTTCTACCACAAACTCCACTGGCTCCCACTAGAATCCAGAATCATATTCAAATTCGCCTGTTTTTGTTACAAAACAATATTTGGTTTATCCCCAAGCTACATCTCCCCTCACTTCACCCTAAACCACAACACTAAGAACTCCCGCAGAATTCAACTCTTCGCCTTCCCCTCCCTAAAACTATGCCACTCAAAAAAATTCCTTGACAAAACCTTCGCCTTCCAGGCCGCCAAACTAAACCCATGGCTAGCCCAAATGGTCCTCAAGGCCCCCAACTACCTTGACTTTAGAAAATTACTAAAAACCCACCTATTCCAAGACCAGGACCCTTAATACCCCTTCATTAACCTCCACCTCTCCCCTACTGATCTCCCCCCCTGACTCCCCCCTCTCCCCCTTACTTCTCTTTGCCGTTCGCAACTCTGATCAATCTTGTATGGAACCACTTGTAACTCTGTTTAATTAATGTGAACCGCCTAGAACTCATCTGGGTATGGCGGTATACAAAAATAAAGTTATATATTATATTATTTTAATACTGTATATATTTATGAATGTGCTTTATATGCTTATTATTTATTAATCCCCTCCTTTACAAAACCACGCTAGCGTTTTTCGCGTCAGCCGCAGCAGTAACAGCTCGGATGCTCCTAGGAATTCTATGAGCGTTGGAGCATTTAGCACGCCAGCCTGCGCTAAAAACCTCTAGTGCAGCTTGATAAAAGGGGGCCACAAGTTGTTTTTTTTTTTTTTTCTCTGTTCTACTCAGGGCTCCTTTTACTAAGCCGCGCTGGCGGGGTTAACGCGCACGACTTTTCATCATGCATTAACCCCCGCGCTGGCCTAAAAACTAACGCCTGCTCAAGGGAGGCGTTGGCAGCTAGCGCGGCCGGCGGTTTAACGCACGCTATTATGCGGGTTAAACCGCTTAGTAAAAGTAGCCCTCAGTGTATAGTTGCTGAGACCGCCGTGGCTGGAAGTATAGTCTGGTTGTCTGGAAGGCTTTTTTGTTATTTTTTGCTCTCATTAGCTATACTTATATGTTGATTTATCAAGGAATCCTGTTGCTTTGTATGTTAAGATTTGCTCAAGCCTTGTTGAATGTAGGGGGGGATCGTTTTCAATCGACTACCTCTGGGTAAGGAACGTGTTTTTATCGACGTACTATTTTTTTAAAAAATCAGCACTGCACAGTTAGGTATATTCTAACACGGAAGTGCTTCCTTCCAGCTCCATATTGTTCCCATTTTAGATAAATTATTACAATATTAGCAACCTTTGATATACTTTGATATACTTTTGGCCCCGATCTGCAAAAAGCGTCAAAAGGCAGCGCCATTTAGGTGACTAGGTTAGATTAGGTTAGAATCACGCGGCAGCACTGTATTAGGCGTCCTTTGAGAATCGGTATTTAGGTAATATTAGTACTTATTAGAATGGCGATTTTATTGCTGTTTTTTCATTCTAATTGTAATACTAGGAGTTGGATCTGTTTAAATGCTTTTATTTATTTCTCTTCCATCAGACAGGAGCGACTGGGATTCGAACCAGCAACATTAGGATAGAAAGGGAATAGGTTATAACTAATTGCGCTACAGAGGGCTCCTTTTACAAAGCGTGCGAGAAAATTCCCGAGCGCCTACCGCCTCCTTTATAGGAGGCTGTAGATTTTCGGCTATAGCGCGATGCGCTAAAAAACCCTAGCGCACCTATCGTAAAAGGATCCCAGAGTGAGCGAAGCAAGCTGCATAGCGATTGTAAAAACGGGTCTTACAGGTCAGTTTAGGCTTCAGATAGACGCGAGTTCTATGGACGGAACTTAGACACTCTTTGGACGTTCTTGCGGAACTTAGGCACAGTTTGGATGTCCTTAATGTGATCTGCTAAATAGCTCTCTGGGTTTTTATTTTTGCTTTATTAAGCTCAAAATACATTTAATAAAACACCACATAAATGGGACACATCAAAACAGATATATTGCATGCAAAACCTATATTTGTGGACAAACAGAAATGTTATTTGCTAATTAGAAGAAAAGATCCATTAACTGAAGCACAGCATATGAAAAAAACACAGCTTTAGGTTTCTTGCTAAAAAGCTACCCTTCTTTTCTGACTAAACAGTGCTCCAATCAGCTCATTTTTGAAAACAAAGAAAGCACATGACAGAAATATATAGACTGTAGATATAACTTCATTTGTAAAAGCTTAAAAATCAGATACAGACCTTAGCATGGCTTCTACTTCATTGCAAATGGAGGTTTGCAGCTGCACAATGGTGACCTCATTGTGAGATCATCAAGGTGCACCTGCAAGATAGAATGCCACAATTAAAATATGGTGCTGGGGAGCTGGTTGGGATTTGAACCCATGACCTCTGGAAGAGGAGGACAGGGGCTTTTACTTATTGAGCTATAGCAGCTTCCAGGAAAGATATCTCTGACTGCCCTTGATATGATAGCTTAGGGATCTGGTTTTATTCTGCTCAAATTGTTTTATGTTGTTTTAAAGATATATTTGCAATTTGACAGTTAGCCCCGACACAGCCTATTTTTAAGCAAAATGTGGAGATGTCGGCCATAGGTTTTAATACCTATTCTTCAATAAACTTTTAGGGTTCCACATCACTTGGTGTGTCTGCCTGTACCTTGTCTGCACTGCTGTGGCATTTCATAGATCAGCCGCTCATCATGTCTGTCTCCCTCCATGTGACTATGTGTAACATAAGACTTGAATTCAGGAGCTGAGAATTTTCAATTTCAGATCAATACATACTCCAAAAAACACTTACGGCAAAGATCTTGCGTTCGCCAGTCTTCAGGTCTCCCGCCAGCTTTAGAACACTGTCGGGAATATTCAGCAACGGTGTTACATAAGCATAAGGGATACGACTTTCTTACTTGCAAAGGCACAAGTCCATGTTGCAAACTTTAATATAGGGTGTGACATCAACCAGTCTATTGCAGCTGGAAAAAGCTGGTCCTTTTAATATCACTTTGCAAGTGTTTGCCTATAAATAGAAAATTTAAAAAACAGAAAAATAAGAAATGATATCTTTAAATTCACAACAGCCATTAAGTAGAGATATACATAGTAACATAGTAGATGACGGCAGATAAAGACCCGAATGGTCCATCCAGTCTGCCCAACCTGATTCAATTTAAATTTTTAAATTTTTTCTTCTTAGCTATTTCTGGGCAAGAAGTCCAAAGCTTTACTCTGTACTGTGCTTGGGTTTCCAACTGCCAAAATCTCTTTTATAGACTTACCTCCAGCCCATCTACACCCTCCCAGCCATTGAAGCCCTTCCAGCCCATCCTCCACCAAACGGCCAAATACAGACACAAACCGTGCAAATCTAGCCCAGTACTGGCCTTAGTTCAATATTTAATCTTATTTTCTGATTCTAGACCCTTTGTGTTCATCCCACGCTTCTTTGAACTCAGTCACAGTTTATCTATCTGGATATACAGCAGTGTCAGATGGCTAAAGCTTGCCTTTGAAAAAATTAGGATTTGTACATTTCAAGCACATAGATGTCCATTTTATCTTGGGATGTCCTTAAAGCACCATGAAATATTTAAATGCAGTAGCCTGCTTCTATAAAAAATTTGAATATCGGGCCGCAAGCGTTGTGCTGCTCAAAGAGAAAATGGTTGGTCAGATTTCCCATTTCTAATATCTGTTCCTTTATTCTGTAATTAGTGGAGGGTTTGTCTGTGTTCTGAATGTACGAATGAGGTAGGGATTCTGCTAGCAGGTAACCTCTATGTGGGTATTTATAACTATACAACGTTTGATTCTTCCAAAAGAAGGTATTACAGTGATTTATATTTGAAATGCTGCCTTTTCTGCTAGTGCTGTTATAATATGGAAAGTCTGGCTTATACAGTAGGTTCTGAATACTTATTTGCAAAACTGTTTTATTTCACAGAGTTTCAAGTTTTATTAGGATTTTATATACCGCCTATCAAGGTTATCTAAGCGGTTTTTACAATCAGGTACTCAAGCGTTATCCCTATCTGTCCCGGTGGGCTCACAATCTATCTAACGTACCTGGGGCTATGGAGGATTAAGTGACTTGCCCAGGGTCACAAGGAGCAGCGCGGGGTTTGAACCCACAACCCCAGGGTGCTGAGGCTGTAGATCCAACCACTGCGCCACATACAGTTTCTCTAGCCTCTCATTGTACGGCAACTCCTCCAGCCCCTTAACCATTTTTGTCAAATGTCAAATATTTCAAAGCTGTTGCCCTTTTCCTCAAGGTGCACAAGAAGATTCCCCCTGCTCCCTTTCTCCCAAGCTTGGTTCTAGACATGTGCTTACAGGGAAACCTCCAACTCAACCAAAACAAATTTTAATATTTCATATTCAGCGTTTTTCCAGAAGTTTTCATCAAAAATTAAAAGACTAGGGGGCTGGGGGGACACTCAAAGTTACATGCAAATACTTTTAAAACAAATAGGAGGAATTTTTTTTTCAGTCAGAGAATAGTTAAGCTCTGGAATGCATTGCCAGAGGATGTGGTAACAGCGGTTAACATAGCTGGTTAAAAAAAAAAAGTTTTGGAAAAGTTCTTGGAGGAAAAGTCCATAGTCTGCTATTGAGACAAATATGAGGGAAGCCACGGCTTGCCCTTGGATCAGAAGCATGGAATATTGCTACTGTTTGGGCTTCTGCCAGGTACTTGTGACCAGGATTGGCCATTGTTAGAAACAGGAACCTGGGCTAGATGGACCATTAGTCTAACCCAGTATGACTATTCTTCTAATCTGATGGAGAAATCTCTATTTTTGCAGGCAAATTTGAAGAAAATTAAAAATATCTACATTTAAACATTCCAACTTCGCCAAAGTTATTTTCAAATACATATTGATAAACTCTAGATAAGTGATTTGTGAATGAAATTTGTAGCAAAATTCACAGTGGTGCCTGAATCAAAGAGGGAAAAGCAGTGAGACCAAATTCTTACTATGTTTTTGCAGTTATCATGGGAAGGTTGCTTTGGATCCTCACATGCTTCTGTGGGCCCATCAAGCTTCTGCAAATTCCCAAACTCGATAGCACCGAGCTTAATATCTGTAGTGAACAAATCAATGATTTTGTAAATTGTGCAATTTTTACCTTCTTTTGATAAATTTCCTACGAGGATGCCCATAAAAATAAATACACATATTTCAGGCACATGGGGGCTAATAGTTAAAGCAATTTAAGTGGCAGGAAGCTCTCTTACCCAATTAAATTGCTTGCCACATCCCAAGTGGCATTCCATTCAGCGGCACCCCTCAACCTCAAATTATGCCCTCTGGTTTTAACCATTTTCCTTTCTCTGGAAAATATTTTGTTCTACGTTAATAACCTTTCAAGTATTTGAACGTCTGAATCATATCTCCCCTGTCCCTCCTTTCTTCTAGGGTATACATATTCAGGACTTCCAGCCTCTCCTCATGGACCGCCACGGGATGATGTCGCACGTGGCATCCGCGCATGCGCAGATGTGCTTCTGCTCAATGAGAGCAGGCAGCGGGGGCAGGGATGGGGTATAAAAAGGACGGGGGATGGATGGGATTGGGGGCATTTAAACAGAATATCTAGGTATCCCTATGTAAATGTGGATTTTGAAGCTTTAAATTATTGACACGTGAATGGACCTTCAATACTTTGTAACCTGTGAACATTCAATTTTAAATTGTGTAAGAGTGGTTTTGTATTATTTTGTTGTTGATTCATATTATGTATGTGGATCTTGTAATCTGTTCTAGGCCCTGTGTTTAATCACCGATACTTACTGTTTGAAGTTAGCTCATTATTAATACCGTTGAAGTCTCCACATAGACCACAAGTCTGGTTAGCATATTTAATATTCAGCTCCAGCTAAAATAATAGGATAAGAAATATTGGCATCGATGACATCAGAATATACCGCACCAATACAATGCACAGTCACTGTATCCAGAAATTCAATATTTATAGACAGCTCTTTCAAATTAATTACACAGAAAGAGGAGGACTGAAATCAATCTAGAATTCTCTCTAATTATTCCTTTCGAAAGCATTCTCAAATTTCCTATCTACTAAGAAATGCAGCTTCAATATTCACTCAAAAGAAAACTTCAAGCTTATGATACCACCTAGGGATCTGAAAGTCTGTGATAACTTGTAATACTCTGTCTATAGTGGTCAGAATTGTAAAAATTTGTCCGAAACCTTGGGAGTTATCTTTATTCGAAATGTTGCATAGAAACATCTAATTTGTTCACATATGCCATGTCTACTCAGAAATGGATCAGTACGATCCAATGTGTGCAAAGCAATTGTTAATCAGGTTAAAGAGATTAAATATAATTTATAGTAGGTAGGAAAAAGTGAAAACAATTCAGTCAATATGTAGATAGGCAATCAGACTAGAGGAAGGGGTGAGAAGATGTTCAGGATATCACCCTCAGAAAAAATAAATCAAAAACACCAGCCCAGCATCTCCAATCTAATCTAAACCTTAAGTTTATATACCGCATCATCTCCATGAGAATGGAGCTCGACACGGTTTACAAGAACTTAAAATAGTGGGTAGAGAAGAAGAAAAAGGATTACATGAACTTATGTGTAGAAGGGGGGAAGGATAGAGCTACAATTTGCTGAAAAGCCAGGTTTTCAGTTGTTTGCGGAATAACTGAAGGGAGCTCAGGTTCCGCAGCGGGCTGGCGAGGTCGTTCCAAAGACCTGTGATTTTGAAAGAGAAGGGATTTTCCCAGTTTGCCTGAATAGTGGATGCCGCGTGGAGAGGGGGAAGGCTAGTTTAAGCCTTTGGGCAGTTCTGGAGGAGTCGGGACTGGAGGAGTTGAAAGACAGTGGGATAAGAGGGAGGCAGGATTCCGTGAATGATCTTGAAAGCCAGGCAGGAACATTTGAAATGGATTCTGGAGATTATTGGGAGCCAATGAAGTTTGGCAAGGAGTGGGGAGGCATGGTCAGACATCTCAAATCACTTAATAACGGTTATACATATCAAGCTGCTCTCTCTATATACTGTACACATAGAAATGTTTAAAAGTATATACTTTAAACACAATAGAGCCTCAGAAGCGGCTTATTTCTTGGGCAAGATTACCCGGTAAGTTTTTCAACAGCCACAAGCGTCCTCACTGGCTCACTAGTACGACTTTTGCAAGAATGAACTCTTAAACATTTCTGTGTGTATATGGTGAGAGAGAGCGATTTGATGTATAGAACCGTTATTAAGTGATTAGAGATGTCGGGCTGGTGGTTTTGATTTATTATTGATGATTTGCCAGTCTCAGGGCAGGATTAACCATGCCTAGGGCCCGAAATGGTCAGGGGGGCATCAACATTGTTTTTTTCCAAACGGCGATGGGCCCCTCCAGCATCAATCGGCAACACGGCCGCCCCCCTCCCCCCCCCCCCCCCATCGACGAAAAGTAAGACAAGCAAGCAACGCGGGTAAGAAAGGCAACGGGAACTGTAATTTTGCAAGTGGTGCTGCTTGCCCAAAGCTTCCCTCTGACGCAGCTATCCTGTTTCCTCCTGGACTCATAGTGGGGTGGTGCGGAGCAGGGGGCCCAGTGTACTGGTGTGCCTAGGGGCCCTCGACAAATTAATCCTGCCCTGGCCAGTCCTATTAATTTATACTACCCCTGTGAAAAGTGACCCTCAGAAAAAAAGCATTATGGTGGTGGGAAAGATCATTTAGAGAGATGATGTCAAATACAGGGACCAAAATAAAAACTTTACACAATAAAAATGAGCAATTTAAAAATTGGGGGAAGGCTATAAGCAGGGGGTGGGATTCACACAATTGTATTTGTCTGCAATCATGGGGTGATAACCACAAAAAGATTGATAAGCACTCTAATATAACAAGACAGAGGTCATAAGAGCATGGCAATTTACTGATGATTGTTCCAGAATTCAAAATTGAAGGCATTCAAAGGCCGTAGCTAAAAAATATTTTATGAGTGGTGTGGAAGAGCAAGGGGTTATCTTCCACTAATGCCACCTCCATACAGCAGGGGCTGACAGCCCAAGACTGAGCAGACTACATGTCCCAGACTGCACTAGGCTTTAGAAACATAGAAACATAGAAATTGACGGCAGAAAAGGGCCACAGCCCATCGAGTCTGCCCATACCAATGACCCACTCCCTGACT
Source organism: Geotrypetes seraphini (assembly GCF_902459505.1). Classification (NCBI taxonomy): domain Eukaryota; kingdom Metazoa; phylum Chordata; class Amphibia; order Gymnophiona; family Dermophiidae; genus Geotrypetes; species Geotrypetes seraphini. The sequence goes on from NC_047102.1 coordinate 33,668,561, forward strand.
TTTACTCCCCTATAGATCCCACGTGAATATCCCATTTTCTCTTAAAATCTGACACGCTGTTGGCCTCAATCACCTGCTGAGGTAGCTCGTTCCAATGATCGACTACCCTTTCGGTGAAGAAGTACTTCCTAGCATCACCTTGAAATTTCCCTCCCCTGATTTTCAACGAGTGTCCTCTGGTCACCGAGGGCCCTGTAAGACTGAAGATATCATCTTTCACCTCTATACGCCCTGTGATATACTTAAAGGTCTCAATCATGTCCCCTCTCTCTCTTCACTCCTCCAGTGAGTACATCCGCAGTTTTTTTAGCCTTTCTTCATACGTGAGATCCCTGAGCCCCAAGACCATCTTGGTAGTCATTCGCTGAACCGACTCAATTCTCAACACATCTTTCCGGTAATGTGGTCTCCAGAATTGAACACAATACTCGAGATGAGGTCTCACCATGGCTCTGTACAGTGGCATTATGACTTCAGGTTTTCTGCTCAATGTTGCGCTGCCTTAACAGGGTAACCCTGCAGAGTCAGGGGGCGGGGTTCATCAGGGAGGTGTGTATCTACCACAGAGGGGAATCATTGGAGAGAGGTCCCCATGAGAGTGAAAAGTCTCTGAGGAAGGAAGGAGCCCCGGGAAGAGAGAGATTTCCCCTTTCCTAGCTGTAGGCTGAGGAAGCCTTGGAAAGGTTTGGGGACGTGTGCAATAACCTCCAGGGGTAACTGGTCTCTACTGAAGCAGGGTAAGCCAAGTCCATAAGGAAAATAAATGTGGAAGTAACCTACGGCTATGAAAACTAAGTAATTGTCTGGGCCTTTCCTGAGTCTGTGAGGAAACAGACTCAGGTCTCTAGAAAAATAAAAGCTTTCTTGTTGTACCTTTGAACAATGGTTGTGCTGTTTTGAGCACATGTGGACAGTGCACACGGGTGAGTCTGGACTGGGCTCTGCCACAGCTGGTTATGGTACCATTCAAAACCTCCTCTTACCTGGATGCTGTCAATCTCATTCCATATGAAGGCCAGTCCCAACTTGGCAGTGACTTTCACATACATGCCATTCCTCACAATCTGGATTCCCAAGTGGCTATAAGGCATCTCAACACTGGATTGAAAATGACATTGATGTTAATAACACTCGATTGAAATGATGCTATTAATAATCCTGGCTGCAACAATAAGATGAACTCGTAAATTCGGAAACCTTGTTTAGAGCATGGCACAAAGTGGATGAGTGGGATGCTTTCCCACACCCGGTGGCGGAAGCATGAATGGCCCTGACTTCAACGGTTATGGAATGAAGTCTGGATCCTTATAGTTCAACACAAGTTGCAGGCATTAGTATATGTTGCTTTCCAGACTTTGCCCCTTTTTCCCATTTGAATAGAGGTATTTAGAGCCCAATTCTATAAATGGCGCCTAGCGGATGATTGACCACTGTGTTGTGCAGTGTTTACTGCTAGGCCTTGTTTATAGAATCAGGCCCTAAATACTTCACTTACCTGAGGGCTTATACTTAGCTCGAGGCTTTGATCACTCAGCTCCAATAACATAAAAACATAAGAAGCGCCATCTCCGGATCAGACCTTCGGTCCATCAAGTCCGGCGATCCGCACACGCGGAGGCCCTGCTAGGTATACACCTGGCTTATTTTATAGCCAACCATATCTTTATATGCCTCTCTCAAGGAGATATGCATCTAGTTTGCTTTTGAAGCCTAGGACTGTCGATTCCGCAATAATCTCCCCTGGGAGAGTATTCCAGATGTCAACCACTCTCTGTGTGAAGCAGAACTTCCTGATATTAGTCCTGAACTTGCCCCCCCCTTAGCTTCATTTCATGTCCTCTTGTCCGCGTCAAATTGGACAATGTAAATAATCTTCTCTGCTCTATTTTGTCGATTCCTTTCAGTATTTTGAAGGTCTCGATCATATCCACACGCAGTCTCCTTTTCTCAAGGGAGAACAATCCCAGTGTTTATAGGATTGTTCTCCCTTGAGAAAAGGATTCTAGCTTAAAGCCTTCTTTAGCCGGTAGGGTTAGCCAGTCTGGTGAAGAAGACACTTCTTCCCTTCTTTGATAGATGCTCAGCAGCCCTTGGAATATCATCCCATGGTACCACTTATAGGTGGTAAGCTGTATTTCTTAAATATGCAAAGCCCATGACATGCCAGGGTTTTTATGGAGGTTTGCTTCTCATGTGAGATTCGTCAACTGTACATATCTTTTTCACCACACTATAAATTTTTAATAAAACACCCATTGAGCTTTTTGTAAACAATATTATCATGGTTTTGCATGCAGAGACTTAAATGTTGGTTGTTTTTTTTAATGCCATATACAAAATATCTTCTAAGCTTGTTTATTTCTACTCCAACTGCATAGAAATCGTAATCATTCTGAGGGAAAATCTGAGAGCATTAGTAGAAATCAGGGTTTTCTAGAATCTGAAACCTCATGAGATTGAGAGGAAAAAGGCCACCCAAACTCTCCTCTTGCTCGCAACGTCAATATGAAATAAGATTTTGTTCATAAAAGATTTCCTGTAACTGGCTTTTGTTTTTTTTTGTTATGCTGGGAGAAGCAAGGCTCGTACTTACATCGCACCGTCCGATTTAATGGAGTCATTCTTGATTTCAATGACCATGCCTTCTATCATGAGCAAGACCCGGTCGATTGCAGGAAAGCCGTTTACCACCGAGCGCCTGAGCTGGATGTGGAAGTCCCCATAGGTGCTGCTGCAGTGTGAGGCAAAGCGGTAAGTGCACAGTCCAGGGAAGTGAAACATGTCCCCATCGAAGGTTTTGAAGTGGAAATTTCCCCATGTGCTACATACCGGGCCACTATCAGCGGTTTCAACTGTAGATTGAATATAGACTGTTAGAACAGTGTTTCCTTCTTATCTTTCCAGTTTTAAGCTTTATCCTTTTTATCTTTTAGTGCATGTTTTCACTGTCAATAGGACAAATTTGGGTGCATATATGATTGTTTGCAGCTCGTTCCCTTCTGCTCCCCCCAGGAAAATGCTATTAGGGGTGAGCTGTCATTTGCAGTGGTGACGTGAAATGTCAGCAACAGATCTTGTGTCATTGCAAAATCATTAACGAATGAAACGAGCATTAAAAACACATTTCATGTTGTGGGGTTTGCTGATAATTGATGCACACTCCTTTGAAGGCTCCTTGTGACCCTGGGCGAGTCACTTAATCCCCCCTTTGCCCCAGCTACATTAGAAAGATAGTGAGCCTGGAAAAATGCTTGAGTGCCTGAATAAATTCATGTAAACCATTCTGAGCTCCCCTGGGAAAACGGTATAGAAAATTGAATAAATAAATAAATGCACTCTTTTTCTGATAGTTCCCCCAATTAAATGATTACATTAGATTAGTCGTCTTCACTAATTTTTATGTTGGGGCCACTTGGCATTCAAATAAGCTGAAGGAGAGCCACCAGTATGTGTCCATCACCTTCAAACTCTTTATCGGGGGTGGGTGTTTCCAAATGCATTCTCTTCTTCTGTTGAGAAATGTCCTTAAAGCCTGTAGCTCTTCCTCCCATCCATCACCCTCTTTCTGACCTAAGCTTGGATAGAGAAGTAGAGAGCACTGGGGAAAAAAATCAGAACCGACAATGGAGGGCCACCCCAGAGGTCTCCAGGTGCCGCCATTGGCCCCCGGGCCTCGTATTAGATGGAATCTGCCCCACTGCAATGTAGCCAAGAAGAGGTTACAATGGTTAAGCTGCAATTTTGGCATCACCACCTCCCTTACGTCGACTGTGGCCACACAACTAACACAGCTGTCAGTCCTACATGCTCCTCTGCCTCCCAGTTAACCTCACATGGCTGTTGGTCACTTTGGGCCTGATTCTATAACTGCGCCTAACTTGTAGGCACTGGTCTGCATGGTTGTCAATCGATCGCTAGGCATCTTTTATAGAATTTTGCTTAGAGGCGCTGAAGTAGACGTAGGCATCAATAGAGGCCGAATTTACCAACCTAACTTAACCATGCCTAGTCTCGGCCCCTAACCATGCCTACTTCAGGTAGGCATCATTAAGCACATATATCTGGACGTAAGTTGAATTAGCAATTAGAAATAATTATTTTAATTGGTTTATAATGTTGCCAGGCATCCACAATGAAAGTGCCAAGCAGAGCCTAACATAGGCAAACTCCTGGTAGACCCTGAATCCTGGGTTACTGAGCTAATCATAGTTTCAACTCTTATTTTCAAAAACATGTACAAATATAAGTCTTTCAGCACACAGAAATGCAAATGCTGATTCGGTGGTCCAACGAACAGTACTAACCACTCTTAAGGCTGTGGATGGGCCTACATTAGAAATAGAAATGGAATCCTTTCAAAAGAATTCATCTCATCATTCCCAGACACCTTACAATAAGACAGCGATGCCTTTTCTAATGAAGCAAACGACTTACATGATTCAGAACTTTCAAAGGAACGGAGCCCAAAGTCAGCCCGCTGATTCTGTTCAAGACAATGCATTGCTCCAGCTGTAAAGAGACGAAAGGCAACACTTGAAATAAGACATTGTGATTCATGGATTTCATTCTGCAGAGGCGTGTTAAAATGACCGGGCATGAATAAATTACTATTACTGAAACACTGAGTTGACTCAGGGAAATGAATAACGATTTGGCAATGGAGTTTGTCTCTATTGGTCAGCAAAGAGCTAATTGATCCAAAATATTTGACCCCTGTCCCTCTCCCCAACCCATCCCACGACTACTATTTATCACTTCTATAGCACTGAAAGGCATACGTTTCCTGCTCAGAAGAGCTTACAATCTAACTTAGACAGACAGACATGACAATATGTATTCAGACTGAAGTTATACATTTAGCACAGAGATAAACATATAACAGTTTTTGGTTTTTTTTTTAGTTCAATCGTCTTTGTTTTATTTTGAATATCTAGAGGTAGGAGGATCCAGTAATTGACAGCTAGGCATCTATGTGCACTAGCAGTGTTCTATGAGGATCCATCTAAATCAGGGGTAGGGAACTCCGGTCCTCGAGAGCCGTATTCCAGTCAGGTTTTCAGGATTTTCCCCAATGAATACGCATGAGATCTACTTGCATGCACTGCTTTCAATGCATATTCATTGGGGAAATCCTGAAAACCCGACTGGAATATGGCTCTTGAGGACCAGAGTTCCCTGATCTAACTGCATACGGACCATGGATGTGCCTCTCAGTTACAGCCTTTTGTAGTTTATAGAATATTATAACACCAGGCATGCCATTTGGTGTACCTAGGCATGTCAACTTTACACCTGCCATTGATATAGCATAATAGGGCATACCTATACCTGTGTGTGCCGATTCTGACTTTGTACTAGTATCCTATAATGGCATCTTGGTGCATCAATTTATAGTCCTATAAATGTATAGCTTCTGGGGTCATTTTTTAAAAACCTGAATGTTTATTGAAAGGTTTTTAAAAAAAATAAGAACATAACGAAATTGCCGCTGCTGGGTCATACCAGTGGTCCATCGTGCCCAGCAGTCTGCTCACCGCGGCGGCCCTACTGGTCAAAGACCAGCGCCCAACTGAGACTAGCCCTACCTGCGTACGTTCTGGTTCAGCAGGAACTTGTCTAACTTTGTCTTGAATCCCTGGAGGCACTTACATATCAACATGGGACTTGGCCAACTGTTATAGTGTCTCTCAAACTATGTGCCATGGCACAGTGGTGTGTCCCAAAGAGATTCCGAGTGTGTCATGAGAGATTCCAGAATTTTACTTTATTTTTAAAAATTCCCTTCAGGAGGCTTATTAGACGGCTTTGCCGCACCGTTCTAGGAGTTTACTGCTTAACTCATAGGATATGGGGGACTGCACCTCTTTCTTTCTATTCTATTCTGCTCTCTGGCGCTTGTTGCTTGTTTCCCTCACTCACTTATACATACCTGTGTTTTTTCTGACATCTTTCTTCTTGTTGTGCCATCCACATGGGAGGGGGGGGCTGGGTGAGTAGGTTGGGTATCTTTGGGGTGATATTTGTAAAATCTTTTCTGAGCACTTGATTCTTTATGGCACTATGTGACTGTTGTATTCTTAGTTGATGCCTTGTACTTAGGGTTTGCCGTGGTGTATTATTGCTCTTTTGGCACGGCTGCCTTTTGTTGTGTTCTGTGTTTTTTCTTGAATTGCTCAATAAAATATATTTCAAAAAAAAAAAAAAAAATTCCCTTCAGAAGTATACACTAGAATAGATGACATATACGTCATGTACGCAAGAGTCTGTCAATGTTATGAACATCTGTCGGGCATCGTTCTTTGACATGATTGGTCCTTGAAAATTAACAGCAAGTAATTTTAGTGTTATTTTTATTTTTTTATGCAGCAGTTATCCAAATTTCAGCAACAGAGCAATCAAGGCTTTGTTACCACTTGGATCTGCTTATCTTTGCGAACTTGGATTTTCAGCTCTAACAGAAATAAAATTTTTAAAAAAGAATGACTGCAGATGGTGGATGATGAAGTGTTTGTTTGTTGACTATCGAGCTGCGTTTTGAGTTAATTTGCACTCAAGAACAAGCATATCCATCGCATTGAGTAGTGGTTCTAGTCTTTCTAATTTAGTTTCACCATTGGTACAATTACCCACACATAGCTTAAAGAATTGCAAATAACTCAAATTTAATTTTTTTCTTGGTTTTGCAATTTTATCATTTCAATTATAATGTGCCGCGAAAAACATTTGCTCTGTTTAGCGTGCCGGAGCTAAAAAAAAGTTTGAGAGACACTGGTATATAGAATTGCAACAAAGAACATCTAACAGTCAAGTTCATTTGCTAAAACAGAGAGAGGCAGATCTAAAAGGCTGAACAACAGTTTCAGCACCTTGAGGGTGTGGGTTCAAATCCCTCACTACTCCTTGTGACTTTGGGCACGTCACTTAATTGCCCCAGATAAACTAGATAGAGTTTGAGCCTGCCAGGACAGATTGGGAAATATGGTCAAGAACCTGAATGTAAAACCACTTAGGTATATAAATAAATAATAAGAAATCTATATATTAGAAAATAAATTTTAAAATAATTTGGATCCTGAAGCAGTCGCAGAGCCTAATATCCCTTGTCAGTTTCACATTTCACTGAGAAACAGTCCTGCTGGCAGCAGAAACAAAGCCTAGGACACCCACTAAGGCAACTGAATTCTAGGATCCACACCAGTAACTCTATCCTTCTAATGGATGTAGAGAAAAATGACCAAATGCGGTATAGCTAGAGGGCAACAAAATAAATCCTCACATCTTTGAGATTATCACTCCTACTACTATTAATTATTTCTATGGTGCTACCAGACGCACGCAGCGCTGTACAGAGTCACAAAGAGTAAGAAAACAGTCCCTGCTCCAAAGAGCTTACAACCTAAACAGGCAAGACAGACAAACAAGATGTCATGGATACAATTAAGGGGAACGGTATATCAAGGAGTAAGGTGTGATTTACAGTATCAAAGGCAGCAGACAAGTCAAGAGGGATAAGGATAGAGTAAAGGCCCTTAGATCTGGCCATGAACAAGTCACTGCAGACCTTAGTGAGGGCAGTCTCTGTGGAATGTTGGGGGTGAAAACCAGATTGTAGAGGGCCGATATTTTATCGAGTTAAAAGGAAGTCCAGGCAGTGACGGAGAATAGCACACTCGAGTATTTTGGATAGGAACAGAAGAAGGGAGACAGGATGATAGTGAACAGGCAGGAGGGGTCCAGCGAGGATTTTTTGAGAAGCATGTTTGAAGGCAGCAGTGACAGTTCCAGTGGAAAGAGATAGATGGAGAATATGGCATATGGGAGGGATAACAGTATAAGAACATAAAAATTGCTGCTGCTGGGTCAGACCAGTGGTCCATCGTGCCCAGCAGTCCCCTCACGCAGGGGCCCTTAGGTCAAAGATGGGGGTCGAGCAGAGAGGTGGGAATAGGGTCTGAGGGGCATGTAGTAGGCTTGAATGGGGACAGAAATTGTGCAGTTTCTTCCTCTGTGATTACAGAGAAGGCATAAAAGTCAGCAGTAGTTGACAGGGGGACAAGCGGGAGGGGCCAGACAGGAGAAGCTTGAGCAGTTTGGGTGAAGGATGAAGGGGAGGTGTGAGGCCGAAGTTGAGGAGAGTGGATGGGAGGTAGGGGAGAAGGATGCGACTTTGCAGTGAACTCAAGGACGATCGTGCTTATCTTGATTATCATGCTGCCCTTCTCCCCAAAGTAAATATACTACTCTTTGTATACTCTCTCTGGCTGCAAATATCTGATGTTCAAGTCCTGCTGTGAGGAAAAAGGCAGTATATGATGCCACTTGAATTAAAGTCACTAAAATTTGCTAGACATTATTTTATTCACTGGAGACAGTTCAGTTCGATAAGAGAAGTGGGTGAGTTCCTACCTTTCTGCTGGATGTAGACAATTACCAGTACTAGACTCCATAGTGCTAATGGTATCCCCTTACTGGTTACCATCTTGTTTGAAGTTTGACCATAGGAAGTTTCTGGAGGGGAACAGCTCTCTCGTACTCTACATGAGCCTTTTATAGAAGGAAGCATTGACTGTTGCTTTTGAGTACTCCAGACCTGCTCTTAGAGAGGTGGGACTTCAGGGAGTGGAACATCTCTCTGCAGATGAAGGCACAAATGGGTATTCAATCAATTTGGCACGATGCTGACTAAGTATATTGCTGTAGAGGCAGCAGTGGGGAAAACCTTCAGGCCATAAACTCAGTTACTACTTCTTCCAGCTCATCAGTCCCTAGAGTGCCTGAATTTTCTACGCTTTAATTTGAGGAAATCATTTTTGCCATCCCTCAATCTCCAAAGAATCTAACAGCAGCAAATTCTCTTATAGATCAGACTGTGCAATAATTTGCAGATTACAACAAAGATTCACTAAGCAAACCGATGGGTTTGCGAGCCCTTTGCGACCCGATTTCCCCTTCGACCCGATTCGCCAACCTTTCCTCCGATTCAATCCCGATCCGTGCATGCAAATGAGGGGAATCGTCATGCAAAGCAGAAAATGCGCGATTTACTGGCTGGCCGATCAAAAAACTAGCGACTGGTGAGGACTAGTCGCTTGTGCTAAAACCCCCGATGCTCCTGCTCTGGCCGCCCTGCTCTCTGCCCCGATCTCCTGCTCTCAGCCCCGAATCTCTCCTGCCACCCCGACTCTCCTGCCCTTCTCCGCAATGCAAGCCCATGGTTTTAACCCGCATGCCAGAGACATGATTGAGACATTTAAGTACATCACGGGACGGGTAGAGGTGGAAGATGATATCTTTCTTCTCAGGGGACCCTCGACCACAAGAGGACATCCGCTCAAGCTCAGGGGAGGGAAGTTTCGTGGAGACACCAGGAAATACTTCTTCACGGAGAGAGTGATTGAGCATTGGAACGAGCTTCCAGTGCAGGTGGTCGAGGCACGCAGCATCTCAGACTTCAAGAACAAATGGGATACCTATGTGGGATCCCTACGAGGTCATGCCAAGGGATAGGGTCACTAGGACTGAATGAGCGGGTCAGTAGAGTGACAGTATAATTACAATTATTCTTTAGGGGGTCAGTAGACTTAAGAGGGTGGGTAAATAGTGTGGGCAGACTTGATGGGCTATGGCCCTTATCTGCCGTCATCTTTCTATGTTTCTATGCTTAAAGTGGATTAAAACCATGGGCTTGCAAAAAACCACAAAAAAACAACGATCAGCACAGAAAATTCAGCAAATGGTCAACCTAGCTAGAGTTTTCTTTCTACCAGATCTGACGTGAGCCGCCGACCCATCTGAGGATTAAAATTAGGGATAAGAAAGAACTGTTACCCTCCCCCCCCCAAAAAAAAATACTTTAAATTGGTCCCGGTTAGAGGTCCGAGAGACAATCTTTCAGTGACAAGTTTCCTACTGAGAGCATGCGCAGACCATCTACAGTCAAGGAAGATGGTCTGTGCATGCTCAAGAATCGCTCTCTAGCGATCCGTGCTGTGTGTGGGGGTGAGGGTGGTGTCAACGATCGTCCCCATTTGCATGCATGCCTTTTGTGACTTCGTTGGCCTGCGTGAAATCGGGCACAGATCGGACACGGACTCGGGGGTTAGTGAATCTAGCCCAAAGTCCCAAACACAAGCAGAATCTTATTACCAAAACTTTCTTTCTGTAACTGCTCCGTTGTATTCAGCTATAATGCAGTGATAATATTTAGAATTTTTAGCACTATTAGGTGTATAAAGTCCTTTATAGTGTTACAGTTTTGAAAAAGGGGGTTAAGTTAGGCACCTACATTGGCACCCCTAGCCATACCGAGGGCCTCAAAATAGTACCTGGTGGGCCGCGAGTTTGAGACCACTGCTTTAAAACTATTTTGCCTCCACTCCGAAATCTTCAGTGGTCAGTCTTATGCCTCACAGAACAACTGAAGCATGTAATTTTAGGAAAATAATGTATTTTTGTGAGGTTTTAATTCAATTTATGTGATATCCTTACATTGTTCTTGTGACGGACTAACAATTAACTTTCTTTTTCAAAGTGCAGATTGATTAATAATGACTCTGCACTAGTTTGCTGCTGTGTAACGCAACCCACCACTGGTACAATTAGGGCACAACAAAAATATAAGAACGGAACATAGTTTGTCAGCGTCTCTCTTAAAGAAAAGCCATTGTACTAAACAAGACTTACGGCCTCAGGCTCTGATTGTGTAAACTCCGCCTAAACTTAGGCACCGGGTCAATAAAACTTATTATAGACTCACGCTTAGCGTTGCCTAAGCCTGCATAGGCGACGCTCCGCCTCCTAACATTTAGGCACCAATATCAGAGTCTAATGGCACCTGATTCGAAAACACGCCCATGATCTGCCATTAGCCACGCCCACTTTTAGTGTAGGTGCATAGGGCTAAGTATCTTGTTTCCAGTAGCCATGTGCCCAGCACTGTCTTCCGGTCATATCATCGTTCAGCCACATTGTGGGTATTAATTGATCCCGTTTAAGTCATAGTAACATAGTAAATGACGGCAGATAAAGACCGGAACGGTCCATCCAGTCTGCCCAACCTTGCACGCTCTCTGTGCTCCATCCATATAAGCCTACTCTCTCTCTTCACTTCTGGACCACCTCCAGCAGCCAGTTGTATACCCCTGACTCCTGTGGCCATGCAAGACTTAGGATTTAAGAATTGAAAGCAGAAGGGTGGATTTTGTTCCTGCAGCTAGCTCTACTTGACCACCGTACTGAGCCTATTTCGAATGTCTTTCTGATAACAATGCAACACTCTTTACACAAGTGATATTTATTGTTAAATTGAAAACTGCTAATAAAGGAGTGTTTTAGTGGGGAACAAAAACTGTCAAATAAAATGCACCGACCTAAGAAAAGGCAGGATCTAGGTTTGTTTGTTTTCAAGTTTTCACACATTTGCTAGGCAGATTGTACAAGAACTGGATGACCCAGAGTAACAGGTCTCAAGAGCAATAGATCCTGGAAATATGAAAAGGCCAAACCACGCTTCTGCTTACCTGAAGACGATTAGGGAGGTCCCTTTCTCTTGCAGAGATTGATATGTTCATCATCCAAGCTGGAGTTAGGAACTGGAATACTAAGGGCTGGAGTTAGGAACTGGAATACTAAGGGCGCTAGCGTTTTTAGCACACGCGAGAAATTATCGCGCGCTACGCTTCTAGAACGGATGCCAGCTCAATGCTGGCGTTAAGGTCTAGCTCGCAGGGCAATGTAGCATGCGCGTTAAAGCCCTAACGTGGCTTAGTAAAAGGAGCCCTAAGTCTGTGCCTAGGGCTTGTAAAAATCTGGGGTCAGCATGTGGATAATAATAATAATAATCCGTTTATATACCGCAGGTCCGTGAAGTTCTATGCGGTGTACAATCATTAAAAATGACAATTAAAAGAGAAATTGGATAGAACTAGCGATTAAAATGCTGGAATGATCTAAATCAGTGGTTCTCAACCCTGTCCTGGGGACCCCCCAGCCAGTCGGTAAATGTTATTATGTCCCTGGGTACATTTAACACGCTGGGCAGTAGAGACACAAGCTGCGAGTGTGTGAAATAAGCTCTGTGTATCACTCTATTGCATTTAAGATGTTTTAATGCATACTAGTATTGTGTTAAGATTGTACGGAGCAAATCTTTATTTGAACGAGGTGCGGATTAAAACCAAATCGGTAGTAGGCATCGCTTTGATCGGCAACGCTCACACCGTACACAGTGTCTTGTTTTGCTCATTTTGCAAACTCTAACTTGTGGTTTATAGCAGTCCCGGACCCCGGAAGAAGGTCTTCTACGACCGAAACTCGGGCCGTGTCGGGCCTACACCTCAGCCTTTTACTGTGTTTTATGTTGCGTTTCATTTTGGTTTTATTCTGCACCTCGTTTGAGTAAAGATTTCATCAAGATCATCAGTTCCACAGTTAAGAACATAAGAAGTTGCCTCCGCTGAGGCAGACCAGAGGTCCATCTCGCCCAGCGGTCCGCTCGCGCGGCGGCCCATTGCCTGAGCAGTGGTCCCTGACTAGCTCTATAACCTATCTCTACTCCTATTCCTGTAACTTACCTCTACTCCTATCCCTACAACCCATCTCTACACCTATCTTTACCCCTCAATCCAGTTCCTTTCTTTTAGCTCTGCTGTTTCTTTGTGGAATTCCTTCGGTGGACTTCTTTTGCTCTCCACGGAGCATATTATGCCACAATGTGTGCTGTTGTTTGAAAAATTTTACTGCTATAATTGTTTGTTGTCTATGTCTAGTATACTGCCTTGGGTGAATTTCTTCAAAAAAGCGGGAAATAAATTCTATTAAGTAAATACCCCCCCCCCCCCCCCCACACACACACACCCCTTTTACAAAACCGTAGCATGGGTTTTAGCGCTGGCCGCAGCCGTAACAGCTCTGATGCTGAGCCGTTACCGCTGTGGCCTGTGCTAAAAACCAGACTAGAGTTTGGCAAAAGATGGGGTAAATTTGATCCCCATATTTGTAATAAGAGCTGTTAGATTAACTCATGCTTGTAATTTAGGATCACGCCACTATCAAATCTCTGTATATTTGGTGGCTGAGTAGGGGACATTGCTGAGAATGAACTGGTCTGCTGTCTTTGGATTACATAGTAATATTTGCGAAATCAGCAAAACAGAACCTTGCCTTCTTTGGCAGCAGCTTACATAGAGCACAATAGGAGTTCAAGCAAAGAATACACTGGAATCGTTCCAGAATTCACACATTTATGTTTGCCTGCAGGTGCCAGATCAATAGATTACTTGAATTTGCGCTCTATCCCTGTTTATAACAGGGATGATTAATGACGTTGTTTAGACATGTCTGTGTTATATGTGATAATCGTAGGGAAAGATTTTATGTATGTGATATGGAAACCGCATAGTTGTATGTGGTATAAAAATTTTTTTTAATGGAACGTATTATGGCTATACAACAGGGACATTACAAAAAGTTTCTGAAGATTTGGGAGCCATTGACAAAGTTTTGCAGAGTGATTGTTGATTTTGCTCTTTGGTCATACACATCCAGGGTGGGTTGGAACATATTTTTAATTTCTTAATTTGAGTGTACTTTTTGAATATAATTATGGGGGGGTGATATATCTATTTGTCATAGATTACAATTTTAATTGTATTTAAGTGTTTTTAGAGTGTAATATGATTGTTTTATATGTTGCACTTACTTATGGCTTCCAAATGAATAAAGATATTTAAAAAAAAAAAAATTTTAATTAATTTTTTCTTTTTATGTACAGTATTTTACACATCTGTGTGTGTGTGTATTCACTCCTCCCTTACTTGGGTCTCCTTTATTACATATAGAAGGCTGTGTAAGGAGTAATTTATATAAGAGTATTAACATTTCTTGAAGGACATTTGATTCTTGTTTTATATTTTGTTCTTATTACCTTGCCACTCCATTTACTTATTTTGAGCATGTTTTGCGATTAATGCTAAGAAAATTATGAACTGTAACTGAGTAGACATCCCTGGAGGTATAGACAGGGCAGGAATGATCTGAGAAAACTTGAGTAATGGTCCAAGAAAGTGGTTCTCAAACTTGTCCTGAGAGAAAACTAACCAGTAGGGTTTTCAGGATATCCTTAACGAATACGGATGAGACAGATTTGTTTGCCTATCACCTCCATTACATGCAAATCTCTCTTGTGCGTACTCATTGGAAATACCACAAAACAACCCAAATTCCAATGGTAAAATAATATAATAAAGACCATTTGCAAAAATATCAAAAATGGACACACGATTCTAGATATTACTTATTCACAAATCTAGATAATCTAAATTAATTCATTTTTCAGACTTAGGAGTACATTTTCCCATACTGGGATTTCTTCAAGAGAAAAGAAGTAACTTATTCTCCTGCCTCCTTATGACATCACCGGCTTATTCCCCACCTCCCCATCAAATTAATTCATTAATCTTGAAGTACGGGATCAACAATCTATCAATGAATGTAGGCTGGTGGTTAATTAGCACCTTAAAGGTGAGGAAAAGTATTTTAAATGTAATTCAGTGGGATATGGGTAAACAGTGTGCTTTTTTTCCAGAAGTGAGGTGACGTGATCAAATTTTTGGGCGTTAAAGATCATTTTTATTGCGGTGCTCGTATCCGGAATAATCTGTAGTCTTCTAATTGCATAATACCCTGGTAGAGAGAGTTGCAATAGTCCAGATTGGAAAGAAATGCGGAATCATGCATTTAAGGTACAGATATTCAAGGGAGCGATACATGATGGGTAAGAAAAGAAAGAATGTCAGTCAGGAAAGGGACTTCAAGATTATCTTGTTTCATGATCTAAAACAGGGAAATAACGCAACAAAAGCAATGGAAAGGGGGATATTAAGAGTCATAGGGAGAAGTATAACTACAGTATCTGAATTTTGACTTGTCTTGGGTCTGGAAAAGACAAGTAATTAAGGAGTTAATATTGAAAACAACTTAAATGGCCAGGAGATCACATGTCAGGACTAACTGGATAGCAAATGCCCAGTTAGCATCCAAGCCCATTTTGTGGGTGCTCCCGGGACAGGCATGGAGTCAGCACTCACCTGGTTAAGTTGGAAAATTCAGCAATTCACCCACTAAGATAACCACATACATAGGGCTGCCTTTATGTGGCTTTTAGCCAGTTATGGGCTCAATTTCCCATATAACCAACTAAGTTTTTGCTGGCTGAATTTCGATATAGCATCCCGGCTAATATCTACCCCTATATCTAAAATTCAAACAACGTATTGCCAATAGAAAAAGATGGTGAGACCTGCTACCAAAAGGGTGTAAGATATGTATTGACAAATATATAAGATGAGACTCCAGGACCTTAATGTGTATACCCCAGAGGAAAGGAGAGACAGGAGAGATGATACAGTAGACTCTCAGTTAACCAGCGTCCATGTAGTTTCTGGTTGCTTGAGAGTTACTATTAAAAATAAGCCAATACTATGCCATACCATAAACTGTTCCAGACAAACTACCGGACATGTGGTAGGCAAAGCATGGGCGTCCTCAGGTGTGGCATGCCACGTTTACACTTAAATTGATTTTATTTTCATTTTTATTTAAAGTATTACAGTATTTCTTTGATTTATTATTATTATTTTTTTTATGGTTGCTTGAGTTCCGGTTAAGAGAGAGTCTACTGTAAGGTACAGTATTAATGCATAAGAAATGAACCCTGCCCAAATAAAAGACATTGTAACATGGGCATCAGAATGCAATGGGCCACCAGGCCCAGTTATACTTCTCCCTATGACTCTTAATATTACTCTTTCATTTTGGCTCTGATTCTATAAAAGATGCCTAATGTTACATGCCTAGACGTTCACATTCTTCAGAGGTATTAACGTAGGACAAAATCTATTCCAGAGAAAGGAAAATGGTAAAACCAGAGGACATAATTTGAGGTTGAGGGGTGGTAGATTCAAGAGCAATATTAGGAAATTCTACTTTACGGAGAGGGTGGTGGATGCCTGGAATGCGCTCCTGAGAGAGGAAAACGGTGACTGAGTTCAAAGAAGCGTGGGATGAACACAGAGGATCTAGAATCAGAAAATAATGGTATATATTGAAGAACTAAGGCCAGTACTGGGCAGACTTGCACGGTCTGTGTCTGTATATGGCCGTTTCAGGAAGGATGGGCTGGGGAGGGTTTCGATGACTGGGATGGTTAAGATGGGCTGGATTGAGACTCTAGTAGATAAAACCTAAGCACCCTACTGGGCAGGGCTCTGGGTTTCTGGCCCAGAAATATCTAAGAAAAAAAGACCATTTAAACTAAATTAATTTATGGAGCTTGTATGGTTGGACAGACTGGATGGACCACTCTCTTTTTTTTTTTTTTTTAGAACATAAGAATTGCCGCTGCTGGGTCAAACCAGTGGTCCATCGCGCCCAGCGGTCCACTTCCGCGGCAGCCCTTAGGTCAAAACCCAGTGCTCTAAGTCTAGCCTTACCTGCATATGTTCTGGTTCAGCAGGAACTTGTCTAACTTTGTCTTGAATCCCTGGAGGGTGTTTCCCCCATTACAGCCTCCGGCTCTTTATCTGCCGTCACTTACTATGTTAACATTAAACACCGAACGTAGGATATTAAACAGGCCTCTTTATGCTGTCATAAGCTTTTTATAAAATGGTCTGGTGTGTACAAATGTAAAAAAAAACCATGTTCTAGATGCATGGTAGCCCTTCACCAGCACTCCTGTGGTAAGGGGAGGAAGATGCAATGCTATTGCACTTTTTGAGTCACAGGGGACCATTAGGTCCCTCACAATTAGAAGCGCAATATTATTACACTTGCCCTTACCAGTAGAACTGAAAGAGGAGGACTCCCACATAGCTGGAAACTGCTTAGCAGGACATTGATAAAAAGATGTTAAGAGTACATTCTTTCATGTGATGCATGGATGTATCAATCCATCCTCCTTTTACTGGAGCCATTATGGCAACCCTATGCATACAGAGGTGTTCCCAGGGTAGTGAATAAGTGGAATGGGGGCCTCCGCTTTGCTAGTTTCCTTCTCTAAGTTTCTCATATTATGTATCTTATTTCTAAAATGGTACATCAAGTCCTCTCATACCCCCATCATCTGTGGATCTACCAAGATGCCACTACTAATCTCTTCCTACCGCCCAGGATTTTGGCTCACTGCCATTCGAGTGACCCTTCCTCCCCCTTCCAAGTTGCCTAGTCTTCCATATATTATCACATTTATTTTCTTCCACAATAAATGCAAAAGCTTTTGTGGTGAAACCTTTGTTACCTATTGTGATGGTATGACACACCTGACCTAGCCAATGATGTATTGCTAGCAGCATTGTGCAGACTGCGGTAAATGTGGGTTTACCGACTGCACGGAACTGAGCACGTGGACGAGATGCTTAATGTTTAAAAAAAAATTACTAACTGTTCAAATTAAGTCAAATCTTTCACCAAATAATCCTTGATATAAAACAATATCATTTCTTTCCTGTGGAAATACAGTTCAAGTCAGCATTTTAGCTGTTACCTCCGTTTTAGCCCATGTGGTCAGCAGTTTTATAAACATTGTTCACTTTGTGCTGAATTAGATCTACATATGCAGTGCTGGGCCATATTCAGGTTATGCAGTTCTAAGCTGGCAGTCTGAATTATCTGGATGCTGACTGATGTTTAGTGTTGCATCAGGATAACTATTCATAGTCTTCTTTAAGCTGTATTTACACAGTCAAGTCATCATTATGACCACCTGCTGATATACAGAACAACCACCTCTGGCAGCACGGACAGCAGCCAGACGCCGTGGGAGTGACAGTAAGATGCTGGGTGGTTTCTAGAGGTATCTGGAGCCATTCAGACTGGAGTTAGTCCAACAGTTGCTGACTGGTGCATGGTGGTGGATCCAGTTGTCGAACATGTTGATCGAGGTGGTCCCAAATGAGGAGGCCAAGGAAGTAGCTGGAAGTCTTGGTCGTGCTCTGCGATACCACTTGTGAACAATTCTGGTGGTATGACATATCACATTGTCCTGCTGAAAGATCCCAGCGGCCATAGGGAAGACCATTGACATGTAGGAGTATACTTGATCGTCAAGGACGGAGAGACCCATATCAGTTGAGAATGCCTTCCAGGGGTATCAAGGGACATGGACCATACCAAGAAAACATTCTCCAGACCATAATGTTGCTGCCACCAGCTTGTGCACTGTACATCCAACAATAGTTGCTGGGTGTGTGTTCTTAGCAGTTTCACACCTGACATGCCAACGACCATCCATTTGATGGCACTCAAAAAGTGACTCGTTGGAGAAGGCAACCCTCTGCCAGTCGGTGCAAATCCAATATCGGTACTGTTGTGCAAATTGCAGCCTTTTTTTTAGCAATGAACCCTCATGAGCATGGGTGCAGTCTCAGCTGTCTGCTCTAGAGCCCTGTTCGCATCAGGGTTTGCTGTACAGTTGTTGTGGACACACATCTGGAAGCCCCCTGGCTCATTTGGGTGGTGGGTTAATCCACAGTAGTATGCCAATCTGTGCAATCAATGGTCATCTCTCACATCGATGGCTCACGCTACCCCACAGTTGCTACATTGGGTCAACAAGGTTCCATTTGTCTAGAGTATAGCTTAACCACAGCAGCCTGTGAACAGTTCACAGACTACTCCATTTCTGAAATGCTGCCACCCTTGTCCCAGTAGCCGATGATCATGACTTTTTCAGTGTCTTATAAATCGTGTTTTTTCCCCATGACAACTACAGTTGCTATAATGGCAACTTGCTGACATCCAATCTTATATACCCATGAAGTTTGTGCACTAGTGCTGCCCGATTTCCAATTCAAATTGATTCACCAATTCACTTCGGGTGAATCGATTTGTTTAAAAAAATTAATCAGCCTGGCCGATTCAGTGACAACCCTCCTCCCCATACCTTCAGGTCTCCTAAATCAGGAGTGGCAGCGCTGCCTCTTGATGCCTGTCCACTGTCGCTCCGCTCTTGTTTTAAAGAGCGAGGGGGGAGGGTCATTCAGGAAGTGCTGCAACGCTTAGGCACTCCTTGCAGCATCCTTTGGCTTCCCTCCTGGGCTTACCTTTACTTAATTACAGCAGCGGAGCAGCCTGCAGCAAGGATCGCCGGTGCTGTAGCGATCCTTGCACGCTGACGTTGTCCTCAGCAGCACATTCCCTCTGTTGCGATCATGCCCCTAATGTCAGAAGAGGGGCAGGACCGCAGCAGAGGAAACGACAGCTGTGGAGGCCGATGGCAGCCTGTAAGGATCCTCTCTGCAAACTGCTCCGCTGCTGTAATTAAGTAAGGTAAGACTGAGAGGGATCTTGTGGGGATGGGGACAAATTTGTCCCTGTGTCATTCTCTAATGGAAAGTAGCATTCACTAATACAGCACAAGCAGATCTTTCAGGAAATTTATTACAAACAAAGCCAAAGACAGAGGAGAGAGGCGAAATGTAATCCTGGCAGAGAAATATTCTCTTGAGGCAGGAGAACAAAGTTTCTAGAAGGTTTTGCTCTTCCCAATACAGAAATGTAACCTTGTTCTTTCACAATCCAGTGCTTTTTTTTCCTTGCAAAGCTAATATAGCTGTGCCCACTAGGGGGAGCAATCTGGACGCACATTGGTTCTTCTCTGTGACAGAGAGATTACAAAAGGAAAAATAAAATATAGACTGAAATATAGTTCAGAAAAAAATTAAGAAAGTGAAGTAACCTCTCTAATCCTATATCGCTGTGATATTCAGCGAGAGAGAGAAGATGAATATGTGCTATTTGGCTGGCCAGGAGACATTCCTGACCAGTCAAATAGTGTTGAATAATGGGGGGACGGTCCCATTTTATGCCAGGAAAAATAGTGCATATAAGCTATTTCTCGCTGTCTTTCTGAATCCAGTAGTTTGAAAGAAAACCCGCCATTTATCTTAATGATCAACTGAAGCCATTCCAGTAAATTCAGTAAACATTTGTTGAAGTGAAAACAGAAGTGTGTCGAATGGTAGGTGTGTCTAATGGTAATGAAAGAAACTTAAAATATTATACTCCCAGAGCCAAATATTTGATGATGCTAAAAGTTTATTGAGGCATAACTCTAGACAAGATGAAAATATCAAGCATAGAAAACATGGCAGTCCTCCCCTCCCCCCTCCAAAAGTCAAATCCTAATAATTACATAAACAGACATGAACAAATTTTTTAGTTTCTATAAATAGAAGTTTGGTTGTCTAGACATGACCTCATATTATCATTTTTAGGTTTATCACTATTAACAAAGTCCTTCATTTTAAGTATGTAAACAGTCTGACCGAGATCTGCTTATTGTTACCAATCATTCTTACATTTTGTAAACAGAGTATGCCACAGCAGTTTTTCACTGTACATGAAACCACTTCCATCCCCCCCAACCCCCCTAAAGAAACTCTAACACGAGTAAAATATAGTCTTCAATCTGGAAGCTATCAAATATTATCTGCAAAATAGAAGGCAAAGTCTGTGGAATTGTTATGTCTCTTTGAACAGAGTATACGCCTAAAATCTGGCCACAGTGCTAACACCCAGGTACGGGCTGCGCTTCAAGGGAATTGTTGGCTGTCAATTTCCGGGAGTGACTTGGCGAGACCAGGGGAAAGGAAATTTCAGAGACACAGGTGCAGATCTGTGTTGTTTGAAATGACAGTCCCCCCATATTGAACAAAATGTTACGTCCCCAGCCCTCGAAGGGGGGGCTGAGACCAATCCAAAGTTTGCATTTGACCACAATCGATTTGCTGGTTAATGTTTTATTTGCCCAGTTCCTCTCATCTCCACAGACAGCGAGTCCATTTCAAATATCTTACAACTATCGTAATAGCAGAAGCTGAACTATGAGCAGGAAGCATAGACATTTTTAGCAAATGTACAAAATATTTTGGTCATCCAGCTACGATTCTAATTACTTTCTGATCCATCTCGAGGATCTTCTTCTCCTTGTCGCTTCTTGCGGGTTTGACTGCCGAGTGCCTTCGTCCGGGACACACGCAGTGTCTTTACAGCCACACTCGTCCACGGAAATGTAGGAGTATCCAACGCTGCTTCCATCTGGACAGCTCAGCTGCACCTCTTTCTTGCTAACCTTCAGCTCCTGGCAACAAGTGCATTTGTGCTCCATCTCGTTTGTTTTATTTGAATACCTTATAGAACAAAAATGGAAAGAAAAAAATGTTTAAAAATTGCTTTCAGAATAATTAGAAAATGTCTTCTGTCTCTCAACATTGTAGGGTAGCGATGTCGACTTTATTTTCTGATAGGTTTTCTTTTACGATAGTCCAGTGTAAAGAGCAATTCCATCAGATTCTGAGAACAGACTCAACTCGGTGCTCCTCACAACCTTTGTAGAACCTTGACTAACTTAGGGCTCTTTTACTAAGACCCCTTTTAATCAAGCTGCGGTGAAGCGTTTCAGCGCAGGCCAGTGAGGTAAATGCTCCGACACTCATAGCCTGCACTAAAACACTCCACTGTGGCTTGATTAAAGGGGGGGATAAGAGCAGTAAACTCTGGTCCTAACGTGTTTTAATGCAGGAATTTCCCATGTTCTAAGCCCTGATTTAATGCTACATTGTTCTATCTAGGCCATTTTTTTTTTTACTTGCAGGATGCATGCTAATGTTATTTGCTCCCATGTTAAGTCTGTGTAATCCAACTAGTGCATACTATCATAACTAGAGCAGTAGATTTAACACATTAATAACGTGATTAAACTTTTAACGGCATAAACATTTTTTAATGCAATTGTCTCTCCTCCCCCTGTGCCCATCCAGCACTGCTTTCTCCCCACTACCCCACTCGAAAAGCTCGCTCCTGCTGACCACGAAATCGGCAGGAGGGGGTTCAGCGTGGGATACGCCACTGGACCACCAGGGAAAAGGTACGTGACGGAGGGAGGCAGGGAGGAAGGGGGGAATTGTTAGTATCGGTCGATCGGGATCCCTCCTGTCCCGGCCTAACGGCAGGCCTGCAGCAAGTCCGGGAGGTTGTCGGTTGGTCACTGGGTGATGACCCAAATAAAGGATGAGACCTCCATTTTGGGACCATTTTTTTGGCCCCCAAATCTTGCCCTGAGAATACCCACAAAATGGCTGATTCGAGCTTAGGCACATGGCCAGATTCTACTGTATAAACGGTGCTGTTATCGGTGGCTGCCCAAGAAAAGGCCACCAATCGCATGTCAATAACGCAACAGCACTGTTTATAGAATCACAGTTATTTTTTTTTTTTAAAGGCCAGGGTTTTTAAAGCCTACATTTAGGGTGCTTATCTTGTGGCTACAGAGGTGCCTAAGGATGCCTTGGGCCTCTTCTGGCATCTACGCTTACAGTGGCTTTTGGCACCGCAAGACACCTTTGTTTGTTTTTAAAAAAAAGGCGTTTTGATTGGTTAAGTTAGGAGGTGATAGGACACCTCTCATCACCTAACTTAATGTGCCGTTTACTGAATCAGGGCCTAACTGGGCATTTCCAGTAGCACCGCCCGGTTAAGTACTGCTGAATATACATGGTTAGTCCCAGAAAAGTGATTTAAATGTATACCGCACCCTACCCCATCTCTCTGCTATGGGTTCAGTGCTCTTGCCCTGCTGCCACTTACGTGGAAGAACTTTTACAGATTCCTTCACAATAGGCCAAATCAACTGTAATCTCACATCCACCATGCATCAGAACTGTGGATGATTTCTCAACCTTGCAAGATACTTGTTGAGCTGTGGCAGACAGAAAAACATTGGAAAATGCATGACTACATTTCAAATTGCCCATCTGCATAGTAAAACATCAATCATATATTTTGTTTGCATTTGGCTTAGTGTAGAGCAGTAGTTTTACTCACGTTTGCATTGCTCACAGCACCCATCTTCGCTCATTACAATGGTTCCCTTTAAAGAAATGAAGACGAAGGTGAATGGAAGCTAAACATGTGAAACACAGAGGCCTGAACGTATCTACAGTAGAAAGAATGAATGATAGGATGTGGCCTAGTTTGAAGCAGAACTGGTGGGAACTATTGGCTGAAAGGAAAGGTGGTGGTAACCACTCTAGACCCAGTAAAGCATCAACTGCTGGAGGAGTTGCCGTATACTGAGAGATTAGAGAAACTGGGCCTCTTCTCCCTTGTAAAGAGGAGACTGAAGGGGACATGATCGAAACATTCAAGATATTGAAGGGAATTGACTTCGTAGAGAAAGAGATATTGTTCAACCTCTCCAAGGTGGAGAGAACAAGAGGGCACTCGCTAAAGTTAAAAGGGGATAGATTCCGTAAAAACGTAAGGAAGTTCTTCTTCACCCAGAGAGTGGTAGAAAACTGGAACGCTCTTCCAGAGGCTGTTATAGGGGAAAACACCCTCCAGGGATTCAAGACAAAGTTAGACAAGTTTCTGATGAACCAGAACGTACGCAGGTAAGGCTAGACTCAGCTGAGGGCCGCCGCATGAGCGGACTTGCTGGGCGCGATGGACCACTGGTCTGACCCAGCAGCAGCAATTCTTATGTTCTTAACATGCTTCTACAGCCCATAAAACCAGTTTTAAAACAGAAAGAACTAGAGAAACAAGGGGGTCAATTTACACTGCCATTTGTTTTCATACATATATTCAGTGATGATATACATATAGGCAGGTGCATTGACTAGACATTGGCCCAGATTCTATAAATGGTGCCTAAAAGACAGGCGCCAAGCAATGCAGCGCATAGCGGCTGTCAATCTTGAGTTAGGCGCTGTTTATAGAATCGGGCCTAGCAGTGCCTAAATTGGACTTAGGTAGCAGTAGGTGTGAAAACCTTAGGCACCCCCTATTCATGTTAGGGTTTTCTTGACCTAAATAGGGAAAGGGATTGGGACTTGTATACCGCCTTTTTCTAGTTTTACAACCACATTCAAAGTGATTTACATCTGTCCCAGTGGGCTCACAATCTATCTAATGTAGCTAGGGCAATGGGGGAATTATGTGACTTGCCCAGGGTCACAAGGAGCAGCAGGGGTTTGAACCCAGAACCTCAGGGTGCAGAGGCTGTAGCTTTAACCACTTCACCACTCTAGAAATCAAAATGTAGCAAAAGTGAGCCAAGTATAGGACAGTGAAGCCTGACATCACTGATGAGGTTGGCTCTTAGGCATTGGTGGAATGAGGCATTATGATGTCACAATACCAGCTCTGGTTATCAGAAGCTGAAACTTTTCACACTATTCATTTATTCAATTTTTACATTGTTCACCCAGCTCAAAATGGTTTAGATGAACTTATTCAGGTCCTCAAACATTTTCCCCTGTCTGTCATGGTGGGCTCACAATCTATCTGATGTACCTTGGGCAGTGAAGGATTAAGCAACTTGCCCAGGGTCACAGGGAGCAACACAGGGTTTGAACCCACCAACTCAGGGTGCTGAGGCTGTAGCTTCAACCACTGTGCCACACTCTCCTCTGATGCCTAAATCCAATTTTTGGCACCTACTGGCAAAACACACCCAAAATCTGCCCTTAACCACCCCTACTTTCTGGTAGGTGTCTCGGAAATTGTAGATGACTACCATCTAATTTAATTGGTTTTTAATTGCAATTTTCAATTAATGGAAATAATTAAGCCTAATTGAATAATTAAGTCAGGCACCTAGATCGTCTATGTGTTTCTAGAATCTGGGCCATTGTGCAGTGATCACCACTGCTTCTACCATTTAGGCCTAATTAAAGCATCTACAGGCCAATATTCAATCAGGGTAGTCAGAATTTCTCTTTTAAATGCTGGCTTAATTAAAGCTAGATATTCAAATTTGATATCTCGGTAATAACCAGTGCTGAAAATCTGGATTCTGTGTTGACTGCCAGTGCCATCTGGGCACGTCGTCAGTGGCTACCTGGATAAACACAGGACAGCTTTTTAATGTCTTTATCTCATCACTTATCTGGTTAGCAACCGGAGTGTCACCTCTGAACAGTTAACTGTCAACTCTGCCCATGGACCGTGCCAGCACTATGGTCCTGATTCAGAAAAAAATGCATGTCTAGATGGTAGCTCTTCACTGGCACAAGCAGCAGCTCCAACCTGCTGCTTGCGCCGGCCTCAGCTCTCCCTCTGATGTCACTTCCTGGTCATGGGACCAGGAAGTGACATCAGAAGGAGAGCTAAGGTCTACATGGGCAGCAAGTTAGAAATGCTGCTCGTTGAAGAGGTATGAGGGAAGGGGCACACACACGATGGGGAAGGAGCAGGGGATGGAGAAGAGGGCAGGGGATGGCACCAACCCAGGCACCTGCCACCCTTGCTAAGCCACTGACTTACTGTATTCAGTCAGTTGCTCTTGTAAATGGTGGTCCTGTCCATGCTCCTCCCCTGCGAATGCTCCCTTCCAAAATGAGTTGCACATGTTCATTTCTAGAATAACATTGAGCATTCAGCTAGCACCTAAATGTATATTTACCCAAATAAGTGCTACTGTTCTATAAATTTATGCATGCAATCGATGCATAAATGTAGGCACCAAGTTGTACAATGAAAATTTATGGATAGCAGCTCTTCATTGGCTAACTGGAAACCAGTAAGGTCTGCATTCAGTAAACGGTACGGAAAAATTTGGGTGCTCAATAGAGAATGACACGGGGACAAATTTGTCCCGGTCCCTGTGGGATCTCAATATCCTTGTCCAGTCCCTGCGAGTTCTGCCCTTGTCCCATTCCTGCAAGCTCTACCTTAACCACACAAGCCTCGAACATTTATGATTTTAAAGTGTTCGAGGCTTGTACAGATGAGGACACAGATTGCAGGAACAGAGGAAGATCAGGGACAGAGCTCACGGGGGTGGGGCAGGGATGGAGAGAGCCACAAGGGGATGGGGAGAATTTGTCCCCGTGATTGCTGAACAGTATTCACGGAGAACCAGCTTTTGATCCGTACTTCTTTGGGAGATGCCCCCTGAGGTTGCCCCTGACAAAGGACACGAAACGGGGCTCTGTAGGGCAATCAGCTGGAACCCCGCATGAAAAACAAAACAGCGGTTTGCAGATAAGTTTCTGTTTTTCAGCCATTTTACTAAGGGTTTAAAATTCACCAGGCTTTATACTTCTCGGGAGCTTTTCACCAATGGCATTTAAAAGCATTGTTGAATTGTTGGTTTATTTATTTGAATTCTATTTAAATTTAATTCTCCACATTATATAGACACCAGGGTTTTGGGCGATTGATAACAATTTTTGCATTTACTTATAGTTTAAAGAGAAAAAATAAAAAAAGAAGTTTAAAAAAAATTTTTGCACTACGAATTATATATGTTTAATTTAGCCCACAGAGTGTTTTAAAATGATGTGAGTGCGTAATGTCTGCCAAGCACATTGGTGCATTTGGCGGTGTTGAACCCTGGTGAACTCGGACAAAACCTTTCACACCAGTTCCCACTTACTGATGTAACATTCAAACAAACACTTAGCATAAGGGGTTCAGTTAGCCCGAAACCCTTCAGGTGTCTGGAGAATAGAGAGCTGGTCTGGTTTTTGTAGTAGAACAGTATTCTATAAGAGGGGTTGTGGGATTGGTGCCTTTTATGGGTGCTATACCAACTGAAACCAGGTGTAATTCCTAACGTGCAGGTTGGGTGCGGCTCTGCACTATTCTATAACACTGCGTGCATTTTAAGGGAATACCTACATTACCTGCCCAAGATACATGGAGTAGTGATGGGAGTTGAACCTGGTTGTCACCCACTGCTCTAACCTTTGGCCACGCCTTAATTTTGAAAAAGGTAATCCTCTAATAAAGACCGTCTATATTTTCTACCTAAAGTATTGCGGTAATGAAAAAATGCAATTGTAGACGAAATGAACTTACCAACTCGCAGTCCTTGGGTTCAATGGTGGGACATACTCTCTTCTCTTCCACCACAACAAACTGGCCTTCAACTTTTTCACATGTGTAGTGGCTGCAGTTTGTATCTGAGCTATGCCACCTATCTCCAGGCTAAGAGTAAGATTGAATCACTTTGTAAAAACATGGAATTAAGTACACACAATGACAGAAATACTTTAAATCTACCCTTGGTTTCCTCTTATAGGCCCAGCGCGGTCACAGATGTCACACCAGAGCCTGAAACATTGCGGTCAACTCTTTGGCTTCTTCATTAATCAATGTTGCTTTTCAAGGATGATACAGTTTTCCAAAACCTACAGATAATATGTTTTTATTTCTTTAATTGGTCCCTGCTATACTGCAATTCCTATGGTCAAAGTGGCGTACAATCGAAAATCAAACAGTTAGAAGAGAGCTCCATTATTTATGTTTACAGATAGAATAGCGCACAGTCAGCAAGCACTTGTTCAAGAGGGAAGGATTTCACGCTCTCCCCACTGCAGGGGCCCAACAGGTCTAGAAGAATTACTTAAAGGCCAGCTCAAAAAATTATGCCTTGAGGCAGGTGGACTGCTCCAGGCGCTGTCTTGGTAGGAGTGCCGACACCGCTCCACTCCTCCTTTCCCCGCCCCCATACCTCTTTAAAATCATCACTAGTGTGAACAACTGCTCTAGCCTGCTGCTTGTACCAGCCTGGCTCCCTCTGAAATCACTTCTGGGGCGCGAGGATAGGAAGTGCCATCAGGGGGAAAGCCAGCGCGAAAATTAAAAAAAGTATGGGGGTGGGAATGGAGGGCACAAGTGTGGCATGGGGACATGGAAGGAGCGGGGGGGGGGGGGGGTGGAGAGGAAGGCATGGGGGGCACCACCACCCCAAGTACCTCCTACACTTGCTTCACCACTGCCTTGAGGGCCTTCTTAAAGTTGGGAAGGATTGGCAGACATTTAATGGATTGGGGTAGGGTATTCCAAAGTTTTGGTGCAATAAAATGCCTGGTGGCCTTACAGTAAGCTTTGGAGGGGGCGGAAAGCTAAACAATTGAACCCTTTTATACTCATAAGGCAAAGTCAGGTCATCTGGGTCCTACAGCCTTCAAAATGGAGCTGTTCCAAGTGTTGGGAACAATGGCAGCTACTCTGGGTGTCAAGGCAGCGCAAAGGGTACTACATCACTCTTGAGTCTGTGAGTCAAAGGTCACACGACTATGAAAGGGAAGGGAGGATGCACCAATAGTTCTAGATCATTTTTTGATACCATATTCTCCAGCCAGGACACTTAGATCAACGGACCAGAAGATCTACAATTTTTCCAGTCAAAGCACCCCAGCTTTGGAACAATTTACCAATCATTAGAAAAATGTAAAAGCACATTAAAATGTCACCTGTACAAAGACGCATTTGAGTCATAGATAGGATAATTCATCTATCAGTAATCCCTAATTTTAACCAGACCTTATGTATAGGTCACAATCTCCCCTATCCTTTTTTTTAGGCTTAGCCATATTTTTTAAACATTCTTCATCACCCTCCTGATGTTGGTTTTTCCCTAAATATACTCTTACTTTCTTCAAAGATTGTAGTTCACCCCTCTTCCCTTTTGTATCGCTACTTACATTGTATGTTTATTTGTAGAAATTGTTTCATTTTCGTCTCCTAATTTTAAATTGTCATACGCATTGAAGTATTTGATACTGTGTGTACAACAAACATTTAATAGACTTGAAACTTGGGACACTGTTTTGTCCATGATTGCCCTATTTGAAAATATTCCTCAGCATTAGCTCCCACATCTAAATGTGTACAAGTTTATTGAGAAAGTATCTCTGACCTGTTCAACGAAGCCCATTTGTAGGGTTACCAGATTTTCCGTCTGGAAAATCCAGACCCCCTACACCAGGGGTGGGCAATTCCGGTCCTCGAGGGCTGCAATCCAGTTGAGTTTTCAGGATTTCCCCAATGAATACACATTAGATCTATTTGCATGCACTGCTTTCAATGCACTCCCCCAGGCCCGCCCAGGCCCACCCACCCAGGCCCAGTCACTCCCCAGTTCCACCCTGTCATGCCCTCGATCCCACCCCCAATCCTGTCCCAGCCTGGCCTCCAATCCCGCCGCTGCCTGTTCTCATCAGGCAGCACATCCGCAGATGAGACTCAATGACATCGCGTTCATGCGCTCCTGCATGTAGGAGAGCTTTCAAAACCCGGACAAAGTGTTGGGTTTTGAAAAGCCGTCCGGCCCGGATATGTCCTCAAAATGAGGACATTTCTGAGGAAATCCAGACGTCTGGTAACCTACCCATTTGTATAATGCTGAAGTCCAAATTCCTTGTACCACAGGCAGAGGACACTGAATGTAAAATGTTCTATGACTAGAAACTTGGAGCTGAACACCCAAAGTCAAAAGTACCTTAATTACTTGAGTGGTGTTATCCTTCAGTTTCATCACGCATGCCTCCTGAACACATTCTCCGCAGCACTCACCAGTTTTCATCTGGTACACAAAGCCCTATGGTTTAAAATGGGGAAGTGGAGAGAAAAAAAAGGATAATATGACTAGATTCCATATTTTGCCTCTCTCCCTCTGTCTGTGCACATAAGAGGTCAGAAGTAGTTTTTAAGAAATGTTCAGTGTTATTAGACATACTGTATAATACCACAGTGTTTCTCAACTCGGTCCTGGAGTACCAACCTTGCCAGTCAGGTTTTCAAGATATCCACAATTAATATGCATGTAAGAAATTTGCATACACTGCCTCCATTATATACAAATTAGGAAGCTATAAAATCAGAGAAAAATGGTTGGAGTGACATGCGTGTATAATTCTAATAGTGGTGTTCTGAATCAGTTGAAGACGGAACTTGACATCATTCAAAAGGGAATTACAATCATTAGGGTTGCTTGAGACAAAAGCATGTATCAAGATATGAAGAACACGAGGTTCTCGGACCTATAAAGTAGTTGTAAAACAGTTTAGTTTTTTCTGTTGCTGGACGGCAGGAAGCATGCGTGTGGTGTGTGCGAGCAGGCACGGATGACACATCAGCATCAATAAGACTCCATGTAGATATAGAACCACCACGAAAGCTGGTGTGTAGTGCAGGCTTCTGATGCTGAGAGCTGCAGTGCCATGTATGTAAAATCCTGACCCTTAGACCCGCCCCCTCAGCCTACTCGTCTCGGTCGGGAGAGCATCCACGCGATTTGCTTTTCAAAACCTAAAGTGTCGAGTTTTGAAAAGCTGCCCAGACATGGCCTCTAAAAAGAGGACATGTCCGAGTAAATCCAGACATCTGATAACCCTACATGTGAGCAGATGAGCCAAGGAAGAGGGAGCAGACAGGAAGACATAGAAACAGAGAAACATGATGGCAGATAAAGGCCAAATGGCCCATCCGCAGCATCCACAATCTCCTCCTCTCCCTAATAGATCCCACGTGCCTGTCCCAAGCTTTCTTGAATTCAGGCACAGTCTTTGTCTCCACCACCTTTACCAGGAGACTATTCCATGCATTACCGCCCTTTCTGTGTTGATGGGAATGGAGGGGAGGGAAAGAAAACAGAGCATGCTGGGAACAGAATAAGAAAGTCTGTGGAGAAGGGAAAGGAAGAGAGAAAGCGTTTCCAGGGCGGAGGACAAAGTGCCTAGGTCAGAGTGAGGGAACAAATACTGGCACTTACACCTGCTAATTGAGCCATCTTTCGAAATTTAAAAAGAGACTTACCAGTGGGCAAGCTGTCTGACAAGTGATGGGCTTACACTTGACAAGATTAAGTTTCGTTTCTGGATCCATTTCATAAGTACAGTGACACTCCTCACAGCTGTCTTTGGTGGTCGGAATAGACATTCCAGGCTAGAGAAATCAGGGAAATGACATATATATTGAGTAAAACTGTGCTCCATCTTCCAATATTATAACAACAAATCTAATGCAGAGACTAGAGAACAATCTGAGCAAAGCCAGAGAAGAGACCAGGTGAGATAGAGAATTATGGAAGAGAATGCGCAAAGTCCGAGAACAGGACAAAGTAAAGCACAATAACCACACGGCTTCGTATTCCCTGTGTAACTTCCACTTTGTATGTTGTGGTGCTCGATGTGAGATGAATGAATGTTTTAGGGTTAATTTATAAAGTTCACAGCCGACCACCGGCATAGCACAGTGCATAATACAAATCGAATGGATGAGGAGAATTTGTGCAAAAGTCATGAAAAAAAATAACAAATATATATAAAAGCAGCACAAAATATTGTTATGAAAAATGATTGGCAAATAGCGAAGATTTCAAAAATTAGCACATGAAAATCGCAGTCTTCATGTTTCGAACAGCTGTGCACTGAATATCAAGGTTTAATTGCAGTGGTGGTGATTAGTGACTGCCTCTGACTAAGTATTGACTCGGATAATTTTAGAAACCATTTTCATCCCTCAAACATTATATTTAGGCACGTAAATGGGCTCTTTTAAAACTGGGTTGCACCTAAAAGAACAGGCCAGCGCATACTTTTCCAGTAGGTGCACTCAGAGGAGGATTAGGGCGAAGCATGGGCGGAGCCAAATTTGTGAACTCTCGAGCAGGCATGCGTCTGCAAATAAAGAAGAAGCCCGAGGCGAATAGCAAAGGGCTAGCACAAAGTGTGTGTGTGGGGGGGAGCTCTGGGGGACCAGGACAGGACAGGAGAAAAAGGGGCTAGTCGGGGATAGGTGGGGGAGGAGCAGTGGGAGCTTTAAAATAGGTGGCCTCTCTGCTACTCGTCAATAGACAGAGCCATTAGTACGATCATCAGGGCCGGGCCGGACACTCACCCTGCAATAGCAAACATAGAGTCTGCCTTCAGGTTACTTCCAGTTCATCCAGACTCATTCGGGTTGCTAGGCTTTACGTTTGAAAGGGCGATTTACTACAATAAGTGCCTCCCCATGGGATGCCCCATATTATGTAGGTACTTCGAAATGTGCAGCACATTCATGCACTGGGTGGTGGAACAGATATTGGGGTATCAAGCTGTGGTGCATTATCTGAATGATTTCCTATTCATTGGGAAATTGCATCAACAGTGTAACGAGGCCTTAGGGGTTTTTACGCCTTTTGGCATCCTGTTGGTCCCTCTCAGTGCCTATCATTTCTAGGAATACAACTGGATGTGGTGAACAGAGTATCTTGCCTTCCGCAGGACAAGCTAGATACGCTGAGAGCAGAGATACGAAGTGTGGTGGGGAAGAAAAAATTACATTGAAGCAATTCCAATCTCTACTAGGGCGTTTGGCCTTTACTTCGAGGATTATTCCCATGGGTAGAATATTTTCACATAGCATGGCCTTAGCAATGGTGGGAGTAAAGAAGAGTCATCACTATATAAGGGTCACCACACCAATGAGAGCTGATTTGCGGGTATGGTGTGCTTTTCTCCGGACTTTTAATGGGTTAGCATTCTAGCAGAGGCATTCGGCAACAAACAAAGAGTTACAGTTGTTCACGGATGCGTTTACTTTCAGGGTGCTTGGTGTGCCGAGTGCTGGCCCGCTTTCTGGCACGATACCAGTATCACTAGGGATATTACCTTTTTAGAACTATTCCCAATATTGATTGTATTGGCTTTATGGGCCTCACAACTACTTGGCCATCACATATTATTCAGAACTGATAACATGGCGGTAGTTGACGTAGTGAACCGACTACATGCTAAAACACAAGGGGTGGTTTGTTGATGCCAAGGGCCGCAGCATGAGGTTGTTCAGGTTGGGTAACTTGCGGCAAGTGAGGTGTCACTGCCGCGAGTTATGGCAGGGGTAGTGCTTAATGAAAGGGGGGGAACATTTGGTAAGGGAATAGGATTGTGCCGCTCTAAAGTGAGGGCTCTTACCCCTCGATGGCTGAGAGATCCCTCTTGGATGGAGGGGCAAGCAGAGGTTTGGCCATTGCTACCCCCAATCACTTGAACGGCGATTGGGGGGGTGGACAAGCAACAGGGCTCAGGAGGCTTGGATGGCAGCTCGGGCCAAGCAGTGATGAACAGACCCCAGCTTGGCCCCCGCTTGTTATGATGGTATGCACCTCTGGGGGATGGGGAGATGAGGATGTTAGAAGTTAGAATAAATTGAAGTACTGTATTGTATTTGGCAGATTACTGTTAGTTGAGCATTGTTAGTCATAGTCAGAATTATTGAATTTGGTTCTTGATATAATGTTGGATTGTGTTGTAACCATGCTGCGGTCATAAATAAACTTCCTTAGCGGAATTTAACCATGGTCTCTGACTTGCGGGGGGAGGGGGGAGGGAAGGATAGATATCGGGAACCTTAGTGAGGCCTCCCCATCTTTGAGCTCCATCCCTGAAATCCCTCTACTCCTGCCACACTTTAGAGCAAATACGGTCAAAATTTCAGAGTAGAAACAAGGAGGGACTAAAATAGCTATACTAAGGGCTCCTTTTACTAAGCCACGTTAGGGCTTTAACATGTGGAATAGCGCATGCTACATTGTCCTGCGCTAGACCTTAACACCAGCATTGACCTGGCATTAGTTCTAGAAGCGTAGCGCACGGTAATGTTCTGCACGCGCTAAAAACGCACCTTAGCAAAAGGAACCCTAAAAGTTAAAAGAGAAAATAAAAGAAAGTGGGATAAAAAAAAAAACCTCTGTATCCAGATAAAACTTGATTGTAGCTGTCCAACTATTCTCAAATACAGATGATCGTGAATGATGTCAACAGGACCCACCACAGTCTGTGTTATAGCAATACACTTCTCCCTCGGTATTCACGGGGGATAGGGGCAGAGCCGGACCGCGAAGTGTGAAAAACGGCTCTGACCCACTCCCGCCTCCCTCCCGCCTTCTCCCCCGGCATCCCGGCCTTACCTGGTGGTCTAGCGGGCTATCGGAGCAGGAGCGAGCTTCCTACGCTCCTGCCCCATGCAGATCGCCAATAGGAAATGACTGCCGTGAGTTCCTGTAGTCTCTCGAGACTACGATGGCAGCTAGACCACCTAGTAAGGAGTAATCTATAGCGCTACTAGACATTTTAAGTCCTGTAGGGAGGCGGGAAGGCCCTAAACTATGCTTTCCCCCCCCCCAAAAAAAAAAAAATATTGCAGATAATTGAAACCGTAAATCCCAAAACTGTGAATAGGGAGGGAGAAGTGTATATGCCTTCTTTGGGAGTTCAGTCTTCCAAACATCACATTAACTATATTTGAGACAATATACAATTCTACTATGTATAGCATAGCAAGTAGACAGCACGTGGAGACATGGATGCCCAATACCAGAAAGCTCAAAATTTCAGCATTCCATAGGCAAGTAGACTTAATCAATGCATGTGGTCAGCACCCGTTGCCAGCCACATAAGTCCTTCTGAGATGGCAGCCATGAGGCAAGGAGCATACTGTACAAGGGCAGAGAGGTTCTCCTTAAGAAAATACAGAAAGGGGAACGCAACAAGGGAAATGCCCTGAGAAGATAAAGAATCAAAGATTCTGAACGAAGCATTCTGTTTCATATTGATAGCCTTACCTGGTACACTGTTCTGTTGACAACACAGACATTATCGGGTTCTGTTGGAAGGAAAATAAAATAATATATAGACTTAAGAACAGCCATACTGGGTCAGTCCAATGGTCCATCAAGCCCAGTCTCTTGTTTCAAACAGTGGCCAATCCAGGTCACAAGTACCAGGCAGAAACCCCAAATAGTAACAACATTCCATGCTACTGATTCAGGGCAAACAATGTTTTCCCCCATGTCTGACTCAATATCAGACGATGGACTTTTCCTCTGGGAACTTGTCCAAACCATTCTTAAAACCAGCTACACCAACCACTATTACCACATCCTCTGGCAATGAGTTCCAGAGCTTAACTACTCTTTGAGTGAAAAGATATTTTCTCCTATTTGTTTAAAAAGTATTCCCATGTCGTTTTATTGCGTGAACCCCATTTTTTTTTGCAGCAGAGACCTTCGCAATGGTAATAAAATACAGCATACCGCAGACATAGATGGGCACTATGAGGGTGGTTTGAAAAGTCTGGTAAAACGCAAGTTAAACAAAGTAGTCTCCATCAAGTCCAGCTATTTTTCCTACGATACGATAAACATTGGAACATCGCTTGACTAACAGCCTGTTTTACAAAGCTGGGTGGCAACAGCCCCGAAGCCCTTTGGGGCCTTTGGGGCTTTGTAAAACAGGCTGTAAGTGTTGATGGAGACCACATTGTTTAACTTGCTTTTATTTTAACCAAACTTTTAAATCACCCTCATATTTGCATGAGCAATTAGTGAAGCCAGAAATGTAAAAAGCTGAGATAATAAATAATAAAATGATACAACTGTTCAGAATCAATGAGAAGGTAAAAGCCATAATATGTCATCACGTTTTATTACATTACAGTAGAGATTTCTATTCTGCCGTTGCCTTGCGGTTCAAGGCGGATTACAAAAGAATTACAAAAAAAACGTATTACAAGAAGAAGATATCTGGTCATTTCTAGAGGAGATAAAGAGTGGATGAGATTGCTTTGGGAAAGTGGGAAGGAGCTAGCGGTATTAAGTCTTTTGCATATTCAAAGCGTTCCTTGATCTTTCATGGATAGATTCAGAACTTACCACAGGTATAAGTAGTACAACAGGCCCCGTCAGCAATGGCCGATGTTAGTTTGTAACCTGGATCGCATTGTTTGACAGTATTGTTGCAAAGTCTGGGGTTACATTCTGTGCGTGAATAAAAAGGAAGAGGTTAGAGAGAGGGCAGCGCGTTCACGCAAGTTTAACTTGGGAAGTTCAATTTTAGCTTTATTCATTAGCTACTTAAAATGGATCTGGATCCCAATCTAGGAGAAACCATTCGTACCTAAAAATATGAAACTAGAAACACCCTAGTCCCCTACCCCGAGGGGGTGGGTGGGTAGGGGGGCTATGCTCAGGTTGGGAACTGGGGGGGGTCCTTGGAAACTGTTTTACTCTGTATTACTGCTTCACATGTTGATGAGGGTTCTTTAGTTCTTCTATTGTGCGCAGAGTTGTGTTGTATTTTGTTGTCTGTGCAAAGCAAAAAAAAAAAAAAACTAGAACCCTCTCCTCATTCAAGTGCACTTCACCAACGATGGTACCTAAGGACAATACCGGGCGGACTTCTAGAGCCCCAGAGGTGTCAAAGAAAGACAATTTATTCATGAATTAATAATGTGTGTGACTGTCGGGCAGACTTGATAGACCATTCAGGTCTTTATCTGCCTTCATTTACTATGTTAACAGAAGAGAAAATATGGGAGATCCTAGATCATAAAAATGTTGATATCAAGTACCATATGAAATAATGTAGGTCATAGTAAATATCTTCTTTTAGTAATAGAATATCCCAAAGGATCACCATTCAAGTAAAAATCACTAATCCAGATCAAAAAATCATTTATAAAGAAATCTTTAAAAGAAATCTTCAATCCAATCCAATCTTTCAGTTTATATACCGGACAACAGAGGCTCGACTCGGTTTACACAATATGAGGTTGTAATAGTTTCTTCAAATAGAATTACTTAAGTAACAATTCTTTTGAAAGAGAAAAGTCTTCAGTTATTTTCTAAAGGCATAAAGAGAAAAAGTAGATCTAATCTCAACTAGTAGTTCCTTCCAAATATTGATTTGTTCACTAATCACATCAAAAGTTCTTAACTAGCACCAAAAGGTATGGAAAACCTTTCATAAGCTGAAAGATTGGAGAAACTGGGACTCTTTTCCCTGGAGAAGCGGAGACTTAAAGGGGATATGATAGAGACTTACAAGATCATGAAGGGCACAGAGAGAGTAGAGAGGGACAGATTCTTCAAACTTTCAAAAACTACAAGAACGAGAGGGCATTTGGAAAAAATTAAAAAGAGACAGATTCTAGGATGCTAGGAGGTTCTTCTTCACCCAACGGGTGGTGGACACCTGGAATGCGCTTCCAGAGGGCGCGATAGGACAGGGTACGGTATTGGAGTTCACGAAGGGATTGGACAATTTTCTGAAGGAAAAGGGGATAGATAGAAGGGTATAGATAGAGGGTTACTATACAGGTCCTGGACCTGATGGTCTGCAGCATGAGTGGACTGCTGGGCATGATGGACCTCTGGTCTGACCCAGCAGAGGCACTGCTTATGTTCTTATGAAGGAGAGAAGCATCAGAGTTTCGATTGGAAAGGGCTCACGGGGCCTCTTACAGCTCCTGCTATTGCAGAATCCACTTCACCAATCCTCATCAATTATAATCATCTGCTTCTTCCCCCACCCTTCCTATTATAAATAAGCTTTATTCCGAAAAAGTTATTTTAAAATTCCTTTCTGTAAATCTCAAAATAATCATAAATTATGAAAATAATTGAAAATGTTCAAAAATAGTTTATATGAAAAATGTTCTTCAACGATAATAACACCACCAACGTGTAAGGTTTCACTTATCTGGTCCGCAGGGCCCCAGCGCTGTTTACAATTGAAAGATGCCATGCTAAAGTCATCAAACCACACTGTATTCTGTTTATGATTTCAAAAGAACTGGAGGGGAACAATCAATGGGGTAAAAGGGTACTGGGACTTGACACCCTTCTTTTTCTGTGTGGTTACAATCAAAGCAGTTTATATATTGTAGTCAGGTTCTTATTTTGTACATGGAGCAATGAAGTGTTAAGTGATTTGCCCAGAATCTCAAGGAGCTGCAGTGGGACTCGAACGCACAAATGAGGCAGCTGCTCTAACCATGAGGCCACTTCTCCACTCCAGGATGACCCACGGGCATTACAGTTTTATGCAGATACATTGTTGCTCTAATTTTATCCACTTAGGGGTCGATAATCAAAGTGATTTAACTGGCCAGAAATGTTTTCCGGTCGGTTAAATTGCTTGTTCAGGGCTAGTCATTGATATTCAGCGGTATTCAGTCAGTTAGTACCACGAAATATCACTACAGACCATTAAAATGAAAGACAGTTATTTTGTGGGTGGTCCAGGGGAGGAGTCAGCACTTATGCCATTATGAGCTGATATTCAGGATTTAACTGTCTAAGTGAAGCGGCCATATTGGACTGCATAAATCAGCCTTATCTTTATGTATGTCGCTTAGGCAGTTATGTGCTGAAAATCACATTTAACCGTCTAAGAGATAGCTGGCTGCAGACACCTGGATATGGCCTGGCAGTGACGATTTGGGAATAGTGCCAGTGGTGAACACAGAAATTCTCACCACAGCTGGATGAAAACCTACCTCTTAGCTATCTGAATAGTGGCTTGAATATCACTGGTGTCTAGAAAGCGTGGCTGCTCATTCCTGAATCTGGATATTCAGCGGCACCAGCCACCATCCAGATATCGGCAGTTTTTTCACCACTGCAACCAGTGTTTAGAAAAAGCGCTGACTGGATATTGGCCTGACAGAATTTACCCACAATGCTCTGTTTCTTTCTCAGTAAAGGAAATTGGAGGGCACTTACTGCATATAAGCTGTGGACAGCAGTGGTCCTCTGGGGTAAGCTCACTGACAAGTTCAAAGCCTTCGTTTTCACAGTTCTCTTGCTTTTTCTGTTCACATTTGATTGGTACACATATCACAGTGCTCATGTCACACCTACACTCGTCGCAATTGCTCTGCCAAGTTTCTCCAGGCTGTAAAATAAAAGCAGGAAGGTTCTTAATTGAAACAGCAAAATCACATCAGCATTGATTTGAACAGAGTCCTTGACATTTGCAATATATATTAACAAGCAAAAAACAAAAGGAATTGACCCCAAAATATCCACAAAGAAGAAAAGCCAGAGAAAACAAAAAAAACTCTGTGGAGTGACGATGTTCCCAAATGGACTTTATTTGAAAGTATCAAAGTTCCAAAGGTACACTAAAATCATCCACATAAAATAATTCCATCCACATAAAAGTAAATCATCCACTAAGAGCCTTAAAGGACCTAGTCCTCCAGGGATACAGGACCCAACACGGTCCGCGTTTCGACAAAAAGTCTTCTTCAGGGGTCCCTGGGGGTCCTATAAAGGTGAGTGCGTGGGAAACAATTGTGTGGTGAACCGGAAGTGAGACACTGCTTGCATTTGCTCTTATGTGGATGATTTACTTTTATGTGGATGGAATTATTTTATGTGGATGATTTTAGTGTACCTTTGGAACTTTGATACTTTCAAATAAAGTCCATTTGGGAACATCGTCACTCCACAGAGTTTTTTTGGTTTTCTATATATATTAACAAGACCACGTAATGTTGAATACCTTGGCAAATTTAGGTTGAATAGAAATGCCGTATATTAATATTTTTCGTACTGTTATAACATTTTATAAATAAATTTGATTTATAAAATAAGCCTTCAAAGTAGTAATCTTCTAGGCTTGAGAGAAAAAGAAAAGCATTATGATGATTCCAAAACCTTTGCTAAATCTAATTCATTAGATTCCACACCCTCTGCATGCTTGGAAATTTTCTTAGACTACAAATAATAGAAATTGGAAATAGAAATCTTCTGAATAGCACTATTTCCAGCCTCTCGACCAATGCTCCAAGGAGTGGCTGGGTGCATACAATTTTTTTGTCATGTGAGCAACAAGCTCTGAAAACCAACAATTTGTGATCCCAGTTTTAGCAATACATTTCTTTATATAGCACAAAAAAATTGATTTATCCCCCTCTTTTACAAAAGCGATAAAAAGGTGTTCAAACTGGCCAGATCACCATTAGAGCAGGGGTCTCAAAGTCCCTCCTTGAGGGCTGCAATCCAGTCGGGTTTTCAGGATTTCCCCAATGAATATACATGAGATCTATGTGCACGCACTGCTTTTAATGCATATTCACTGGGGAAATCCTGAAAACCCGACTGGATTGCGGCCCTCAAGGAGGGACTTTGAGATCCCTGCATTAGAGGGATATAAGCATGACCTATCCCCACTCCCCCTCCCACCCCCTCAAAATGCAAATGAAACAGTACATTCCTGCCTGTAGGACCACTTGAGAAGTTCTGGGCAGGCCTAGTAGAGCAGACAGCATGTTCCTGGAGTAGTCTAGTGGTGCAGTGGACAGCAGAGAAAAGGACCCAGGCCCATATCCCACTCTAACTACTACACTTATGGTGGGAAATGTGAGCCCACCAAAACCTAATGGATCATTATATAGGTGCCACCTGCAGGCATATTTGCTATTGTTGTAGTGTACAGTTGGTTCCAATAGGTTTTAGATGGGCTTGGGAGGGCTCACCACACAATATTAAGAGGTTATGGTGAGATATGTACCTGTGCCCCACTGCTCTTCTGGGATGTCTGCTTGGCCAGTCTTCAACAATACTGGCCCCTCCTACATCCCAAAAGTAGTAACATGTTCTGCTGTTGTTTTTTCCTCACATCAAATGCTGTAAACCGAGTTGAGAGCTTTATTCTTATAAAGATGACACAGTCTATAAATTTAAGGTTTAGTTTAGTTTTTATGTGTTTTTATCAAAACTGGTTCAGAAAAAATAGATGCATATCTGAAAAAGTCAATTTTCGAAGAAAAACAAGATAGACATTTTGCCATTTTGAAAATGGGCATGGTTGGTGCTGGATTTGTGTGCATCTTTCCGCCAAACGTCCAAACCTGGATTTAGATTCGTATCAAAAATGGCCCTCCACATGTCAGTAAATCAACATAGCTTGTTGTTCAGTCTGAATTCTGTTAGTTTGTTTCTGTTGTTCTTGTCTCCCCTTTCTATTTTTTTAAAATAATGTTTTATTGTAAACCGCTTAGGTTTTAGCCTTGGTTTTATATTTGCGGTATATGAAATAAATTGAACTACAACTTGAATAGCAATATGTAAGAAAAATGACTAAGTACATAAAATTTCTTGTTGAAATTCAAAAAAGTTGCTGAGAAAGTGGCAAAAATCTCTAAGGGGTTACTTTCTTTTGTCTCACCCTGTACTTCTGATCACTAAGAAGATTACATTAATTAGTTGGCAATGTCAGAGGCACAAACACATGAGAGACATAGCAACACCAAAGATGTAATCCCTCTATATTATCACCAAACCTACGCAAAGCTACTCAAAAATGAATGAGCTAATTGTATTACCATTCTTGGTGGTTCAACATTGAAACAACCCTCTGTTGGTGTGGTTGTGGTGGGTGGAATGAAAGTTGATGTTGATGGGCTGGTGGAGGGAATAGTTGAAGATGATACACTGGTTGAAATCACTGTTGGAGCTGGAGAAGATGTCATCTCAGGGGTTGTGCTCGTAAGAGGTGAAGACGTTGCTGGGCAACCACCCTGAAATCTCTCAGGTAGACATGTTTTACCACAAATTGCAAAAAATACACAACCAGCACTGTCTGTCATATTATAAATTGTTTCACCTGTAAGAATATAATAGAAAAAGTAAAACTGACATTCCATGACCAGAAGAACATGAATTCATCAAGAGATAAGATTGATTATAAAGAAAATTAAGGATAAAGAAGGCAAATTATCAAAGTGGGCTACTATTAAGATGGGTTATATAACCAGGGTCTCATTGCCGAAAATGGGACTGCAGAAAAACAGTACAACTTTTACTAAAATAACTCAACAGTAGCCCAAAATCATAACTCCCCACCCCCCATCTCCCAAACCTTTATTTTTTTTATAAAGATTGTCATGTGCTGAAGTATGGGATCATTTTAAATAAAACCTCAGTTTTATAACCCAGTCAGATGATACAAGCTAATGACTCCATATCAAAAGTCCATTTTTCTTTTCAACACCAGGTCTAGAACTGAAGATACCATGGAGGAAGAATTCACAGACCATAAGGTAGGGAATTCTCATCATCATTAACACTGATACCTCCTGTCCAAATTCAGTATCTAAGTTCCAGAGTTCCAGGAGAAGTCAAGTACATTACTCAGAACAACTGATGCAACAATTTAACAAAGGAAAGAGGTAGGATCTACTAGGATAAAAGGAAAATACCTGAAATGAAAATAAAAAAAATAAATAAAAACACAAAAATAAAAAAATGGAGAGAAATCCGCCCCCCCCCCAAAAAAACAAACAAACAAACAAACAAAAGAAAAACCCACAAAAAACTACTGGAACAATCAACACCCACTTTTGATAATTTCATTCTATATGTTCATAATTATTTAATGATAAAAGTCATTACATACGTACCAGGAGAATAAACTGTGTTATTGAAATAACAAAAGCAGGGGCTAGGTGCTTTTGAAGGCGTAACAGTAACCTGTGAAAAAGATAAACATATATTAGCAAAATAGTTGATTCACAGATGCTAGCATGACATAATGATACAGTGCCATGTGCGAAAATACTCACTTTTGATACAGAAGTTCCAACAGAAGTAGTCACATAAACTCCAGTACTTCTAGGCAGAGTAGAAGTTAGTGACTTGGTAGTTTCAAGATGAGATGCTGTAATCTGGGATCCAGTGGTCGCTGGCTGAGATACACTAACAATTTCAGTAGTTCTAAATGGAAGAGTAGTAACAATATGTGTGCCAGTAGTAACAGGAGCAGAAGTAGTACTCTTTTGTGGAGTGATAGAAACCTGTGAAATGGTAGTTGCAGGATGAGAAGTTGTACCTGCTTGCTCTGTGGTGCCCGGTGCTGATGTAGTGACTTTCCCAGTGGTAACAGCAGGAGTAGTAGTAGCATGTGTTTGAGTAGTACCAGGCACAGAAGTGGTTACCTTTGAAATGGTAGTTGCAGG
This sequence comes from Geotrypetes seraphini, assembly GCF_902459505.1. Classification (NCBI taxonomy): domain Eukaryota; kingdom Metazoa; phylum Chordata; class Amphibia; order Gymnophiona; family Dermophiidae; genus Geotrypetes; species Geotrypetes seraphini. The sequence continues at coordinate 33,711,143 of NC_047102.1, forward strand.
ATGAGAAGTTGTACCTGGTTGCTCTGTGGTACCTGGTGCTGAAGTACTGACTTTCCCAGTGGTAACAGCAGGAGTAGAAGTAGCATGTGTTTCAGTAGTTCCAGACACAGAAGTAGTTACCTGTGAAATGGTAGTTGCAGGATGAGAGGTTGTACCTGGTTGCTCTGAGGTACCTGGTGCTGATGTGACTTTCCCAGTGGTAACAGCAGGAGTAGAAGTAATAACATGTGTTTGAGTAGTACCAGACACAGAAGTAGTTACCTCTGAAATGGTAGTTGTAGGATGAGAAGTTGTACCTGGTTGCTCTGTGGTGCTTGGTGCTGATGTAGTGACTTTCACAGTGGTAATAGCAGGAGTAGAAGTAGTAGCATGTGTTTGAGTTGTACCAGACTGTGAAGTAGTTACCTGTGAAATGGTAGTTGCAGGATGAGAAGTTGTACCTGGTTGCTCTGTGGTGCTTAGTGCTGATGTAGTGACTTTCACAGTGGTAATAGCAGGAGTAGAAGTAGTTGCATGTGTTTGAGATGTACCAGACTGTGAAGTAGTTACCTGTGAAATGGTAGTTGCAGGATGAGACGTTGTACCTGGTTGCTCTGTGGTACCTGGTGCTGATGTAGTGACTTTCCCAGTGGTAACAGCAGGAGTAGTAGTAGCATGTGTTTGAGTAGTACCAGACACAGAAGCAGTTACCTGAGAAATGGTAGTTGCAGGATGAGAAGTTGTACCTGGTTGCTCTGAGGTACCTGGTGCTGAAGTACTGACTTTCCCAGTGGTAACAGCAGGAGTAGTAGTAGCATATGTTTGAGTAGTAATGGGCACAGAAGTAGTTACCTTTGAAATGGTAGGTGCAGGATGAGAAGTTGTACCTAGTTGCTCTATGGTACTTGGTGCTGATGTAGTGACTTTCACAGTGGTAATAGCAGGAGTAGAAGTAGTAGCATGTGTTTGAGTTGTACCAGACTGTGAAGTAGTTACCTGTGAAATGGTAGTTGCAGGATGAGAAGTTGTACCTGGTTGCTCTGTGGTACCTGGTGCTGATGTAGTGACTTTCCCAGTGGTAACAGCAGGAGTAGAAGTAATAGCATGTGTTTGAGTAGTACCGGGCACAGAAGTAGTTACCTGTGAAATGGTAGTTGCAGGATGAGAAGTTGTACCTGGTTGCTCTGTGGTGCTTGGTGCTGATGTAGCGACTTTCCCAGTGGTAACAGCAGGAGTAGAAGTAGTAGCATGTGTTTCAGTAGTACCAGACACAGAAGTAGTTACCTGAGAAATGGTAGTTGCAGGATGAGAAGTTGTACCTGGTTGCTCTGTGGTACCTGGTGCTGATATAGTGACTTTCCCAGTGGTAACAGCAGGAGTAGTAGTAGCATGTGTTTGAGTAGTAATGGGCACAGAAGTAGTTACCTCTGAAATGGTAGTTGCAGGATAAGAAGTTGTACTTATTTGCTCTGTGGTGCTTGGTGCTGATGTAGTGACTTTCACAGTGGTAATAGCAGGAGTAGAAGTAGTAGAATGTGTTTGAGATGTACCAGACTGTGAAGTAGTTACCTGTGAAATGGTAGTTGCAGGATGAGAAGTTGTACCTGGTTGCTCTGTGGTGCTTGGTGCTGATGTAGTGACTTTCCCAGTGGTAATAGCAGGAGTAGAAGTAGTAGCATGTGTTTGAGTAGTACCGGGCACAGAAGTAGTTACCTGTGAAATGGAAGTTGTAGGATGAGAAGTTGTACCTGGTTGCTCTGTGGTGCTTGGTGCTGATGTAGTGACTTTCACAGTGGTAATAGCAGGAGTAGAAGCAGTAGCATGTGTTTGAGTTGTACCAGACTGTGAAGTAGTTACATGTGAAATGGTAGTTGCAGGATGAGAAGTTGTACCTGGTTGCTCTGTGGTGCTTGGTGGTGATAAAGTGACTTTCCCAGTGGTAACAGCAGGAGTAGAAGTAGTAGTATGTGTTTGAGTTATACCAGACTGTGAAGTAGTTACCTGTGAAATGGTAGTTGCAGGATGAGAAGTTGTACCTGGTTGCTCTGTGGTACCTGGTGCTGATGTAGTGACTTTCCCAGTGGTAACAGCAGGAGTAGAAGTAGTATGTGTTTGAGTAGTACCGGGCAAATAAGTAGTTACCTGTGAAATGGTAGTTGCAGGATGAGAAGTTGTACCTGGTTGCTCTGTGGTGCTTGGTGCTGATGTAGTGACTTTCCCAGTGGTAACAGCAGGAGTAGAAGTAGTAGCATGTGTTTGAGTTGTACCAGACTGTGAAGTAGTTACCTGTGAAATGGTAGTTGCAGGATGAGAAGTTGTACCTGGTTGCTCTGTGGTACTTGGTGCTGATGTAGTGAATTTCCCAGTGGTAACAGCAGGAGTAGTAGTAGCATGTGTTTGAGTAGTAATGGGCACAGAAGTAGTTACCTCTGAAATGGTAATTGCAGGATGAGAAGTTGTACTTGATTGCTCTGTGGTACCTTGTGCTGATGTGACTTTCCCAGTGGTAACAGCAGGAGCAGAAGTAGTAGCATGTGCTCGAGTAGTAACGGGCACAGGAGTAGTAGTAACCTGCCATGTTGTAGTTGCAGGCTGATTGGTTGTAACCTGTTTTTCTGTAGTACCTAATGGTGTGGTACTGCCTTTTCCTAAGGTAAGTGCTGGAGGCAGATTTGTGATAGGTTTTTCTTCATGCCCTGGAACAGTTTTTGTTATCTGTGAAATGGTAGTTGTAGGATGATAAGTTGTACCTGGTTGCTCTGTGGTACCTGGTGCTGATGTAATGACTTTCCCAGTGGTAACAGCAGGAGTAGTAGTAGCATGTGTTTGAGTAGTACCGGGCACAGAAGTAGTTACCTGTGAAATGGTAGTTGCAGGATGAGAAGTTGTACCTGGTTGCTCTGTGGTACCTGGTGCTGATGTAGTGACTTTCCCAGTGGTAACAGCAGGAGTAGTAGTAGCATGTGTTTGAGTAGTACCAGGCACAGAAGTGGTTACCTGTAAAATGGTAGTTGTAGGATGAGAAGTTGTACCTGGTTGCTCTGTAGTGCCCGGTGCTGATGTAGTGACTTTCCCAGTGGTAACAGTAGGAGTAGAAGTAGTAGCATGTGCTTGAGTAGTACTGGGCACAGAAGTAGTTACCTGTAAAACTGTAGTTGTAGGATGAGAAGTTGTACCTGGTTGCTCTGTGGTGCCCGGTGCTGATGTAGTGACTTTCCCAGTGGTAACAGCAGGAGTAGTAGTAGCATGTGTTTGAGTAGTACCAGGCACAGAAGTGGTTACCTGTGAAATGGTAGTTGTAGGATGAGAAGTTGTACCTGGTTGCTCTGTGGTACTTGGTGCTGATGTAGTGACTTTCCCAGTGGTAACAGCAGGAGTTGAAGTAGTAGCATGTGCTTGAGTAGTACTGGGCACAGAAGTAGTTATCTGTAAAACTGTAGTTGTAGGATGAGAAGTTGTACCTGGTTGCTCTGTGGTGCCCGGTGCTGATGTAGTGACTTTCCCAGTGGTAACAGCAGAAGTAGTAGTAGCATGTGTTTGAGAAGTACCAGGCACAGAAGTGGTTACCTGTGAAATGGTAGTTGTAGGATGAGAAGTTGTACCTGGTTGCTCTGTGGTGACCGGTGCTGATGTAGTGACTTTCCCAGTGGTAACAGCAGGAGTAGTAGTAGCATGTGTTTGAGTAGTACCAGGCACAGAAGTGGTTACCTGTAAAATGGTAGTTGTAGGATGAGAAGTTGTACCTGGTTGCTCTGTAGTGCCCGGTGCTGATGTAGTGACTTTCCCAGTGGTAACAGCAGGAGTAGAAGTAGTAGCATGTGCTTGAGTAGTACTGGGCACAGAAGTAGTTACCTGTAAAACTGTAGTTGTAGGATGAGAAGTTGTACCTGGTTGCTCTGTGGTGACCGGTGCTGATGTAGTGACTTTCCCAGTGGTAACAGCAGGAGTAGTAGTAGCATGTGTTTGAGTAGTACCAGGCACAGAAGTGGTTACCTGTGAAATGGTAGTTGTAGGATGAGAAGTTGTACCTGATTGCTCTGTGGTGCCCGGTGCTGATGTAGTGACTTTCCCAGTGGTAACAGCAGGACTAGTAGTAGCATGTGTTTGAGTAGTACCAGGCACAGAAGTGGTTACCTGTGAAATGGTAGTTGTAGGATGAGAAGTTGTACCTGGTTGCTCTGTGGTGACCGGTGCTGATGTAGTGACTTTCCCAGTGGTAACAGCAGGAGTAGTAGTAGCATGTGTTTGAGTAGTACCTGGCACAGAAGTGGTTAGCTGTGAAATGGTAGTTGTTGGATGAGAAGTTGTACCTGGTTGCTCTGTGGTTCCCGGTGCTGATGTAGTGACTTTCCCAGTGGTAACAGCAGGAGTAGTAGTAGCATGGGCTTGAGTAGTACTGGGCACAGAAGTAGTTACCTGTAAAACTGTAGTTGTAGGATGAGAAGTTGTACCTGGTTGCTCTGTGGTGCCCGGTGCTGATGTAGTGACTTTCCCAGTGGTAACAGCAGGAGTAGTAGTAGCATGTGTTTGAGTAGTACCAGGCACAGAAGTGGTTACCTGTGAAATGGTAGTTGTAGGATGAGAAGTTGTACCTGGTTGCTCTGTGGTGCCCGGTGCTGATGTAGTGACTTTCCCAGTGGTAACAGCAGGAGTAGTAGTAGCATGTGTTTGAGTAGTACCAGGCACAGAAGTGGTTACCTGTGAAATGGTAGTTGTAGGATGAGAAGTTGTACCTGGTTGCTCTGTGGTGACCGGTGCTGATGTAGTGACTTTCCCAGTGGTAACAGCAGGAGTAGTAGTAGCATGTGTTTGAGTAGTACCAGGCACAGAAGTGGTTACCTGTGAAATGGTAGTTGTAGGATGAGAAGTTGTACCTGGTTGCTCTGTGGTGACCGGTGCTGATGTAGTGACTTTCCCAGTGGTAACAACAGGAGTAGTAGCAGCATGTGTTTGAGTAGTACCTGGCACAGAAGTGGTTAGCTGTGAAATGGTAGTTGTAGGATGAGAAGTTGTACCTGGTTGCTCTGTGGTTCCCAGTGCTGATGTAGTGACTTTCCCAGTGGTAACAGCAGGAGTAGTAGTAGCATGTGTTTGAGTAGTACCAGGCACAGAAGTGGTTACCTGTAAAATGGTAGTTGTAGGATGAGAAGTTGTACCTGGTTGCTCTGTAGTGCCCGGTGCTGATGTAGTGACTTTCCCAGTGGTAACAGCAGGAGTAGAAGTAGTAGCATGTGCTTGAGTAGTACTGGGCACAGAAGTAGTTACCTGTAAAACTGTAGTTGTAGGATGAGAAGTTGTACCTGGTTGCTCTGTGGTGCCCGGTGCTGATGTAGTGACTTTCCCAGTGGTAACAGCAGGAGTAGTAGTAGCATGTGTTTGAGTAGTACCAGGCACAGAAGTGGTTACCTGTAAAATGGTAGTTGTAGGATGAGAAGTTGTACCTGGTTGCTCTGTAGTGCCCGGTGCTGATGTAGTGACTTTCCCAGTGGTAACAGTAGGAGTAGAAGTAGTAGCATGTGCTTGAGTAGTACTGGGCACAGAAGTAGTTACCTGTAAAACTGTAGTTGTAGGATGAGAAGTTGTACCTGGTTGCTCTGTGGTGCCCGGTGCTGATGTAGTGACTTTCCCAGTGGTAACAACAGGAGTAGTAGTAGCATGTGTTTGAGTAGTACCAGGCACAGAAGTGGTTACCTGTGAAATGGTAGTTGTAGGATGAGAAGTTGTACCTGGTTGCTCTGTGGTGACCGGTGCTGATGTAGTGACTTTCCCAGTGGTAACAGCAGGAGTAGTAGTAGCATGTGTTTGAGTAGTACCTGGCACAGAAGTGGTTAGCTGTGAAATGGTAGTTGTAGGATGAGAAGTTGTACCTGGTTGCTTTGTGGTGCCCGGTGCTGATGTAGTGACTTTCCCAGTGGTAACAGCAGAAGTTGTAGCATGTGATCGAGTAGTAACGGGCACATGATTAGTAGTAACCTGCAATGTTGTAGTTGCAGGCTGATTGGTTGTAATCTGTTTTTCTGTAGTACCTAATGGTGTGGTACTGCCTTTCCCTATGGTAAGTGCTGGAGGCAGATTTGTGATAGGTTTTTCTTCATGCCCTGGAACAGTTATTGTAAATTGTTGACTTGAAGTTGCTGAAATAGATTCTGTTGTTGAAATGATCAGCGGTGTAGTAGTTTCACAGGGCTCATAGTGACAACATTCAATCCTGATTTCAAGGTTTATACATTTTGGTGGATTCTGTTCCCTATTGTAGCATGTCAGTCCAAAATCTTTGTTACAATTGACAATTTGCCCCAGATCTGCAATGGTCTCTTCAGGATAGTCTGTTGCCCTGCATTCAACGTCTTTTGGTTTGCTGCAAATTGCATGTCCTTTATTTTTTATATTCTCAAAGGTTTCAAAATCTCCACCTTTAGTGTCTGAATTTGGATAGGTGACGTCATACCAAGTTGACCATGTACAAACTTCGTAAACACACGTTACTGTTGTTGGCACTGCATGAAAATGAATATTTTAAAATTAGGAACCCAATTTAAAATATATTATTTGAAAATATGAATGTATAATATTTCATACATTCATTTATCATATTGATTGTTATTATTTTTTAGGTGTTTCTAACACTTTGAGATGATTGTTTAAAGGACTAAATATACCCAAACCCTATTAAATGCATTTTCCAGTAAAAGGCTTCTTAAAAAATTATAAAAGAACCTAAGACCTGCTATATTAGGATAGCCCAAAGCTCCATCACGTCCAGTATCCTGTTTCCAACAGTAGCTAACTCAGATCCCAAGTAATAAATCAGATTTTATGCTGCTTATCCTAGGACTAAGCCGTGAATTTCTCCAAGCTATCTCAATAATGGCCTATGGACTTCCCTTTCAGGAATTTATCCAAACCTTTTTTTAAATCCCGCTAAGCTAACTGATTTCACCACATGATTTTATGTGTTAACAGGACATTGTGTTGTTTTATGCTACCTAAGTGCTTGGCGTATAGTTTAGGTGGATTGCAGTTGGAGTCGTAAAGTAAGCACGCATGGCCTGTTATCTGGTAGCATATAATCACAGGAGCTAGTCACTGGTTATCTACATAATGCAACTGAATATCATCCCTGACTGCCTTAGAACTTTCCTGATTGTGCTGGGATGGTCCAGGGGCAGATGTGGAACTTACCTGGGTATTTATCAAGATATCGTCAAGATTTAAAGCGAGTTAACCAGGCAGAAATGGCAGCCAACTGGTTAACTCACTTGATTGTAGCTATGCATTCATTTTCAGTAGCACTAGACCAGTCACCCTCGCTGAAAATGACCAGTTAGCGCTGAAATTAAGTCGAGGGCATTCTGGGGGGTGGAGTCCAGTTAGGCCCCAATATGAAAACCTAACCAGCCAGGTTTAGAGCATAAACTGGACTGCAGAAATAGCCGTCCCTCTAAGGATTGGCCAGGTATATGCAAATTTTTTCTCATGTGAGTGACAAGTTCTAAAAAATGTTTTTCATGTGAGTAACAAGTTCTAAAAACCAACAATTTTCCAGATTTGCAAGTATTTTTGTGAGTGACCATGTAAAAGCTGTGAGTGACACTCCTAGAATGCATAAGCAATTGCTCACGTGCTCAGCTTAGAGCAGGGGTCTCAAAGTCCCTCCTTGAGGGCCGCAATCCAGTCGAGTTTTCAGGATTTCCCCAATGAATATGCATGAGATCTATGTGCATGCACTGCTTTCAATGCATGTTCATTGGGGAAATTCCTAAAACCCGACTGGATTGCGGCCCTCAAGGAGGGACTTTGAGACCCCCTGGCTTAGAGGGACTATAGGTGTTAACCCATGGCTGGTTAAGTCTGAATATTAACTCTAGTCATGCAGTAGCCAGCTTTAAAAAAAACAACAACCAAAAACCTTGAAATCAATGCTGAAGCCTTGCACAGGGCCTGACATTGAATTTCCAGTTACAGCACCAGTTGTTTGCCATTGGCTCAATATTGGCCAGATAATTACCTGGACTTAACCTGCATCTTATCCAGAGACTAGCAGAGAATATTGCCAATTTCCAGATTAAGTTCCCATGGATTGATTATAACCAGATATTTACTGCTGGCATCTGAATGCTGGACAGTGTCGAATATCTGGGTAAAATTTTAGACACTGTAGTCAGTGTTTGAATTCAACATGACTATGGTGTTTAAATATCACTGGAATACATTACAAAATATCACTAATGTGTGTACTTCAACCTGAAATGTACATGACCATATGTATCCGTGACTTTGGTTGAATTTGTGCTGTTATGTTATAAAGACAGAGAGCACAACAACAAAAAAAGGGGATCCAAAAAAGATCTGCAGAAAGAATCAGCCAAAACAAAACTGCAGACTGGGTACAAGAGGCAGGCAAATTTTAATATGACAAGAACACAATTGTCATATTAAAATTTGCCTGCCTCTTGTACCCAGTCTGCAGTTTTGTTTTGGTTGCTCCATAAAGACAGAGAGCAACCATGAACATCGACATAAGCTGCTATGTCTTAACCTCCTAAAAATAACTGGATTTTCAGAGCACAAATCCCATCTTTGAATATCCAGAAATAACTCTGGATCGGTACCATGGAATGCTACTACTATTTGGGTTTCTGCCAGGTACTTGTGACCCGGCTTGGCCACTGTTGCAAACAGGATATTGGGCTTGATAGACCTTCAGTCTGTCCCAGTGTGGCTATTTGTTGGGCTTTCTGGCAAGAATGATAGCTGTATTTAATGGGGAAGCTTCATGCACAGAACAATCAAGAATCAAATATTAGTTCCCTTTGATTGTACCAATTGTTCTCCATAGCCAAAATTGGTAGAACTTTCTCCAGTGGTAAAATATACATCACAGTGAAAGAAACTGTTGTATTTCACTGGTGAATGACATAAGAACATAAGAATTGCCGCTGCTGGGTCAGACCAGTGGTCCATCGTCCCCAGCAGTCCACTCCCGCAGCAGCCCCCAGATCAAAGACCAGTGCCCTAACCGAGACCAGCCCTACTTGCGTTCATTCTGGTTCAGCAGGAACTTGTCCAACCTTGTCTTGAATCCCTGGAGGGTGTTTTCCCCCCTAACAGTCTCCAGAAGAGTGTTTCAGTTTTCTATCACTCTCTGGGTGAAGAAGAACTTCCTTAGGTTTGTACGGAATCTATCCCCTTTTAACTTTAGAGAGTGCCCTCTCGTTCTCCCTACCTTGGAGAGGGTGAACAACCTGTCTTTATCCACTAAGTCTATTCCCTTCATTATCTTGAATGTTTCGATCATGTCCCCTCTCAGTCTCCTCTTTTCAAGAAAGAAGAGGCCCAGTTTCTCTAATTTCTCACTGTATGGCAACTCCTCCAACCCCATCACTAATTTATTGTCCTAACTTTCACACCGTTGGAACACAAATTGTGGTGAGCAGCATTTCAATTTATATACTTGTATACATGTTCAATTTATATATATACATGTTATGTAATATGCAATCTATCTATTTACATACAGTATATATATATATATATATATATATGTACAGTATGTAAATGGATATATATTTTGATAACAGTTTGATAACTTTATGTAGCTTGTATAATTTTCTGTAACATATTTAACTCTATACAAAATTCTACAGTATACTACAAAATACACCTGAAACCCATCTGGAACTCTATGATTCGGCGGGATATAAAATTGCATATTACATAACATGGATTCAGCATACTGTTTTATCCATGAAAATTATATTTGGGCCTTCAAAGATTTGTAGGAAATGAGTAAATTCTGGGGGAAAAAAAACAAAACATACCTTCTGTGGTAACTCTTGTCATTTCAGGCGTTGTAGTAAACGTGAAGGGTGTGGTGGTAGGCAAAGGAGACGTAGTAGTACACGTTTCGATGGATCTGATTATCGTCCCATTTGCGCCACATATTGCACTGATACACCCTCCAATGCCATCGGTGGTATGGTAGATGGTGTCATTGTAGTTGTACATCTTCCCCTCGTATTCGCAATGGCAGGCTGTAAGTCAGAAGGCAAAGCATGGTACGGTTATACACCATGGAAAATAAAACTGACAGCACCCGGGTTACTGATAGAAAACTCAGCAGAAGTACCGTACCTTGGACGTCATACTTGCAGTCTATGCCTTTCATTGTGCATTCACTGAAAATATAAAAGGAAAAAGTGTAACTGAACTTATGGAACCATGATTTCCAAATGCTTTCATGGAGGAAAGCAAGGTGCAAATAAGCTGCAAGTGCCAAACCACAATAATGCAGGAGACAACATAACTGAGACAAGTCAACATTCCAGTATTGAGAAGTGTGTGTTGGGGAGAGGGATGGGGGCAGTGAATAAGGCTGAGTTAGGAGAATTAACTTTATGAGGCTGGAAGGGATCAGGGAAAGACAAGCTTGGTGGGTTTAAGCTGATTGGAGCAAATGATGGGGCTTTGCTCCAATCAGCTTGGGAGAACAGTGGTGAGGAGTATTGAGGGTTTTGGCAGGAGGGAATTTTACCTGAAGGAGTCGGGGCGGTGGGGAATTACGAGTGGTTGGGAAGTTGGGTGGGCAAATTTTTCAGTCTTTGGGAGGGTAGTTTAGATTTTGTTGCAGCAGGGTTTTGAAAATAATAGTCATGGAGGAGTTAAGGGGGAAGTAGAAAAGGGATTGGTTCATGCGTGACACCGTCATGAACTTTGGGGTGAAGACATAAGAATAGACTTACTGGGTCAGAACAATGGTCCATCAAGCCCAGTAGCTCGTTCTCACGGTGGCCAATCCAGGTCACTGGTACCTGGCCAAAATCCAAGGTGTAGCAATATTCCATGCTACTGATACAGGGTAACCAGTAGCTTCCCCCATGTCTTTCTCAATAAGACTATGGACTTTTCCTCCAGGAACTTGTCCAAACCTTTCTTAAGACCAGCTACGCTATCCGCTCTTACCACATCCTCTGACAACGCGTTCCAGATCTTAACTATTTTCTGAGTGAAAAAAATTTCCTCCTATTGGTTTTAAAAGTATTTCCCTGTAACTTCATCGAGTGTCCCCTAGGCTTTGTAATTTTTGATGAAGTGAAAAATCGTTCCACTTGTATCCGTTCTACTCTACTCAGGATTTTGTAGACTTCAATCATATCTCCCCTCAGCCATTTAGAACCAATGCCAGGAAGTTCTTCTTCACCCAGAGAGTGGTGGACACATGGAAGGCGCTCCCGGAGGTTGTGATAGGGCAGAGCACGCTACAGGGATTCAAAGAAGGATTGGATAAATTCCTGATCGATAGGGGGATTGAGGGGTACAGATAAAAGTAGAGATAGGTTAGGAAGAGTATAGATAGAAGAAAAAGGGGAATCATAGGGCTAAGTCAAGGAACACCTGACAGGTCATAGACCTGCTGGGCCGCCGCGGGTGCGGGCTGCTGGGTGCGATGGACCTCTGGTCTGACCCAGCGGAGGCAACTTCTTATGTCTTATGTTCTTATGAAGACAAAAAATAGAACCCTAAATGGAGGAGGTACAACAACAAGCTAGCAAATGAAAGAACCTCCCTCACCCCAAGAAGTCTACAAAGATTAGGGAAAAGAGATGAAGTCCAACTCCAAACTGAGCAAAAAATGAAAATAATTCTATAATTTAAGAGTATTAACCGGGCAAGCCCTCAGTCACACAGCAACCTCTGGAAACTCCAGGGAAAAGCTGTCGCGGATTTACACCCAGAAAGGTGTTAACTGCGAAACATCCCCGGGCTTGCTCCGGATAATATTTATAGTGCTTAACTAGTGCAAAATGTGCAATGTGTGAAAAAACTCAAATGAAAAAAACACACATTATCAAAATAAAGAAGGAATTCATCTCTTACCCCTAAGCTGGGGGCCAAACTGGAAAGTTAGTGTCCAAATCCAACCAAGCTCAAAAATACACAGCCTGTAAGAACTTAGCTTCTCCGTGTGTAGTGGAAATGGTGATCCATAAGCAGTAAATGAAGTAAACGTATGTTCTTATGAGGCATAGAAGGATATGGGTGACTAAAAATGACGCCAGGTGTACACCTGGCAGGGCCTCCGCGTGTGCGGATCGCCAGACTAGATGGACCGAAGGTCTGATCCGGAGATGGCGCTTCTTCTGTTCTTATCTCTTTTTCAAGCTGAAGAGCCCTAACCTTTTTAGTCCTTCCTCATTGGTTGCTCTTCTTTGAACTTTTTCTAGTGCCACTATATCTGTCTTGAGATAAGGAGACCAGAATTGAACGCAATACTTCAGCTGAGGAGGGTGAATGAGGATCTTGTGTTACCACAAATTCTGATATGAAGAGGTTACCCGATTAGTTAAATGTTGTTAGTTCATTACCAGCTAACTACAAGTGCTTTGATGTTTTGTTAATGTTTTATGACATTCAATTCTAATTGTAAATGGATAAACGCTGTATTGAATAGAATTGCTATACTGGGACAGACCAAAGGTCCATCAAGGCCAGTATCCTATTTCCAACAGTGGCCAACCCAGGTCCCATGTATCTAGCTAGATCCCAAGTGGCAAAACAGATTCTATGCTGCATATCCTAGGAATAAGCAGTGGATTTCCCCAAGTCCTCTCAATAATGGCCTATGGATCTCTCTTTTAGGAAATTATCCAAACCTTTTTTAAATCCAGCTAAGCTAACTGGTTTCACCACATTCTCTGCAACAAATCCCAGAGTTTAATTACACGTTGTGTGAAGAAACATTATATCTCTGGTTTGTTTTAAATCTATTACCATATGCTGGCCGAATGTATAAAGTTTTGGCATATTCAGATGACATCTTACTTCATTTAACTAATCCTGAATTAAGAATCCCAGTTTTGCTGCAGTTGATTGAAAAATTTGGAGAGTTATCTGGATATAAGATTAACTGGAGCAATCTGAGGCCCTCCCGTTGAATGTTCATTCTGTTAAAAGTGAATTTGATCCGTCTTCATTCCTCTGGAAGGAAGAGGGTCTAAAATATCTAGGAATAATCATTCAACGAAACATGGAAGAGACTTTGCTTGCTAATGAAAGACGTTTCTTGATGATGGTGAAGGAAATGTGTGAGAGATGGAATTCAAAAATTTTATGAAAAGATTGGTTGAAAGCTGGAATTAGAACGTTAGAGGACATATGTCCTAATGATAAATCGGCATCCTTCTTCCACTTGCAACAGACATTTGGCTTATCGGTTACGCAAAACTTTAAATGGATACAATTAAACAAGTTATTCAAAAAGGAATTCCCGAGTGGAGTTTGGAGATAAAATACAATATTTCAGAAACTCAATGGCCTAAACTTTGTAATGCGATGTACAGCCTCAGCTTCTATGAGACAGACTTTAGACTATTTAATGTATAGAATATTTTGGACTCCAGTGAGATTACAAAAAGTAGATTCAAATCAGTGTTGGCATTGCCAATTAGAAATTGGAAAGTTAAATCATCTTTTGTTTCACTGTCTTTTAATATTTGGGTTCTGGAAGTCCATATGGAGAAAAATAATTTCTATTCTTGACGTTTCCATTTCGTTATACTAAGGAATTATATTGTTCAGTACTTCAATTGTGAATAGGAGCCCACTCAGTAAGTCCAAGGATAAACTTCTTCACATTATGACAGGAGTTGCCTTACAAATGATTACAAGGAATTGGAAACAATGGGATCGGTTAAATATGCCGTTTTTGGTGGGAGACTCTGCATGTACTATCGATATGAGAAAATGCTAGCAGAGAAAGTGAATGAATCCCAAAAATTCATAGGAATTTCAGATCCATTAGACTCTTTTGTTAAACAGTTTAAAAGTATTCTTGAAACCTGCCAAATTAAAGATTCATATTCGACATACAAATCCAGAGAGGGAGGGAGGGAAGGAGGGTTGTTTATTTGTGTTTCATGTATAGGACATAAGTGCTTTTAAGAAATGTTGATGTCTATTTTGTTCTGTAAAATGTTTTTACAAAATCAAAAAACAGTTTAAAACCAAAACCAAATCTATTACTTAGTAACTTCATCGCATGTCCCCTAGTCCTAGTATTTTTGGAAACCGTGAACAAGCAATTCCACTCCACTCATTATTTTTGCCAATAATGATGACTGGATTCGTTTTGATAGATTTCAGAGAGGAGTGGCTAAGCGAGTGCCTTATGTTAGCTGGTTCTCGTGGAAATTACAAATCCATAGCAGTGATTAAGGCCTGGCATTCCCATACTGTAAGACAGGCAAAAATTCCACTGTCCAACCCTAAAGCTAATGTAGGATATTTTTGGAATAGAAGCTCACCAGGACTGGCAGTTTTGGGGTGAATACACCTTGGCACCTAGCTTGTAGTGATTTCCCTCAGCATCATAACAGCCGCACTGTGCCACACAGTCCATGTCATCCTCATCAAAAAAGGGCTTGTCTGCAGGGCATTTGGGGTAACAGCCTGAAAAGAGACAAGAAGATTCACACCGAAAGAGTATAAGACCAGATTAAACAAAAGGAATCATAAGTGGATTTCAACAGCAAGGAAGGAAAGGCTTTTCAACTAAAGCCACTCAAAGCTACCAAGTGTGCTTACTTTTGCTATGAATTATGTTACAGCCACATACAACAAAAGGAAAGAATCCAACACAATCTGCAGTGAGAAGAACACAAACCAAAACAAAGAAAACTGAAGACAGGCTAAATTTATTAAACCAAAATCATGAATGCGGTTAATGTTACCACCTTGAACCAAACCAAAGGACCCGACACGGTCCGTGTTTCGGTAAACACGCCTTCATCAGGGGTCCCAGGTGGATAAGGTATCAAATCAAACAGCAAACCAAAAACTTAGCCTACCAAAGAAATATGAGCAGCAGTGGAGCAATCTCTTGGAATACTCCGCACAGTGACTGACCCCCATTTTAGCTGAACAAAGATTTTTGCTGGAAACTGACAATAGCAGATATGACACACGACTACAATCATGTCATATCGTTAAGATTCTAATGCAGAGAAATTCCCTCTTGTAGAAAATAATATTTTGTTATAAAATTGTATTTAGTGAATACCTGAAGTCGTTCCACTGTTGAGGCATTTTCCCCTAGTAAGCACAATGGCCGACATAGATTCCAATCTTACTTGCAATATATGAAAACAACATATATTTGACAAGACTGTTCGCAGTTGCTGCTCAAACGAGCTACGGATGAAAAGAAAGCACCATTGTACTGGAGATTGTCTTACCTTCTAAACCTGGTAAGTCATAAAGACATTTTCCGCTTGGGTTCCTGCAGGTCTTCATACAAGGGGCTCCACAGGGCTTATAATGCCACTCACATTCCCCATCATGATTGTAGAAATCACAGAACAGAGCTACATGATGAGAATAAATGGGATAAAAACAGGCGATTTCTGGTATAAGTCGCCACAATTCGATAAATGTTAAGACGCCCATAGGAACAGAATTGGGAATCGTAAGCCCAATTCTAAAAACGGAACTCCACTGCCTAATTTCATTGGGTTTCATTGGTTTAATCAGCGTAGTGTTGTAGCGAGGGTTAGAGGCACCCCGCCCCAATCCATTCCTTCCCTGCCCCTCCTGCTGTGCGCATGCCCCGTATCTCTATTATGTTCCCGATGTGGGCAGCAGCTGCAGCCTGCTGCTCACGCCAGCAGTCGGCTCTTCATCTGATGTCATTTCCTAGGCGTGGGTCCTAGAAGTGATGTCAGAGGAAGAGCCAACACTGGTTGGGGTTACTGCTCGCGCCACAAACATTAAAGAGAGAAGGGGCGTATGTGAGAGGTAGGGGGGGAAGACAGGAGGACGACTGCCAGCGCCGCCACCAAGATGGCGCCCAGGGCAGACTTCCTCCCCTTACTACGCCACTGAGTCAGCGCACTAATTTGCCTAAGAGCGCCTCCAAAAAAGGCCACCATTATCCCATCTACAGAGGCACCTTATGACACCTACCACCACAGTAGGAGTGGTTAACGTCAGAAGTGGCATTAGGTGTCATAAGCGCTTCCATAGGTGCGATTCTCGTGACAGAAACAAGAGCCTTTAAAACCTTGGCCTACATTTCCGGTGTCTACCTTTCATGGAGTCGCAACTCTGTAAACAATGCCATTGCATGATTGGCGGCTGTTTTTAAGGCAGCCGCTGATAACGGTACTGTTTACAGAATCCGGTCCTTAGTGTTTAGTGCATCAGCAGATCTGAAAAAATAGAGCTATTCCTTCCCAGAAGTAGAATGTCATAGTCTGCTTAGTACTGTAGCTGTTTTAAGCATTTCTCTTTTAAGAATTTGTCCAAACCTCTTTTAAACACAGGTATGTTGAGTGCATCCTAGGTGTCCCTTAGGTTATAGGATAATACTTACGACAGATTGAAGGGGTTCTCCAAGCCACACAGACCCCAACCTCACTACACGCCTGAGCATAGGAAGCAACAGCTGTGCAGAAGCATTCACAGTCTCCTCCAGTGTCACAGGCACAAGCATCATTCACACAGGCATCGTAATATTTAATTGGATCAACCTGAGGGAAGAATACAGCAGTTCATCATCACCATGAGCCTGAAATGTTTGCTTCAGCATGTCTGTGTTCTTGTCCGATGTTACTGTAAAGCCTTAGAACATGGCTTTCATCTGTTACTCCAAACTACATGATCATCAATAAGAACGGTAAAATAACAAGTCCTCGCTCACACTGGGAAGAAATAATGGGTCTGGTATTCAGCTGGTGGCAGTGAGCATCTGGTTCGCTGCCGATGGAATTGTTCCTGGATATTTAAAGCCGGGACTTGGGTGGGCTTTGGTTTTGACTATCTGCTTAATTTTAAACTAGTTAAGACATAGCTGCTTAAGTTGATATTTAGCACTTAAGCGGCTACAGGTTATTGCATAAAAATAGGACAGACTTCTCTGCGGTCCCATTTATGCGGTAAACCTGACCGCTTAAGGGCTTAATATCAGCCCTTAAGCGATTAAGGGCTGACTCTGCCTCCAGAATACTGAGAACCTTTAATAGTTTTGGTTTATTAATTTATCATTTTCAATTAGTGCCTTTTGGCAGGTTTACTTCCCAGTGGCAATAAAACAATATAGGAAGTTTTTGCTTTATTTTTGTTTATCTATATTCTTCTTCTTTTGTGGGTTATATTATTTAAAGTTCCAGAATTCCTCCAACATAGCCGGCTTTGTGTTGGTCGCTAACCACAATATTCAACAGCACTTAGGTGGTTAAATGCCACTGAATATTAGCAGTTAGCCCCGACCAGGCAATTTAATCAGCCAGTGGTTGGCTATATTGCTTTGAATACTTGGCCCAATATAAATAATATTTTAAATACCCACTCACGGGCCACTGACGAGTTGGTGTCTTAGTGGTTGGTGTGCTCACTCAAAACCAGCCCTACAGCCTCACTTAGGCAAACAGATTTCTCCCAAGCAAGGGGAAATGTAACCAGAATAATTGGTCAACAGTACCTGAGCGTGGCAAGTAGCAAATGCTTGACTAGTAATGATACTGCACTGCTTCTGGGCCCAGGATCTTCTGTAAGGGTTCTTAGAACAAGGGTCCTTGGGTTCCACGGCATCTGAACAAGTTGGAACAAATTTCCAGCTGTTTCCAAATTCGATTACATCTCCAACAACAGACTGGCTTCTGGTGGTAAAGTCATTGTTTCCATTGTCATCAAAGTTTCCACAAAGACCACAAACGTCTCCCTGTGGGACAATAAACCAAATATTTTACAAAACGGCAGCATTAATTGATAACAAATCAAAAAAATGGAGGAACTGGAGTAATAATATACCAAACACCACTGTACAGTTATGCCAGCTTTTCAAGATACACGATTACAAGTGGCATATAGAAGAGAGCAGAATTTTAAAGAAGTTTTTATGCCCTGCCATTCTTCGTAAGTTGAGCATGAGTGAACATTTAGAAGGAGGAGGGTACAGTTCATGTGGTCGGTGCAAGACATGTGACATCACTCTTTCCATTACTGAATTTATCAATCCTACTGACAGTTGGATGTTTATATTAAAATATAAAACGGTCTGTGAAACAGTATTTGTATGGCCAGAATGTTTTGCGTATGGGTGAACGAACACCATAGTGCCATCGCCAGAGGAGTGATGGATGTACCTATGGTGCAGCACTGGGTCCAACTTTCCCATAAATTTGAGATGTTTTGTGATAGATCATATCTTAGCAAATCAGCATGGTGGGAATAGGAAGCATCACATGGTTTCAATGCTTATGCTTTTTTTTCTGATTTTTTTGTTTTTTTTTGTGCAAGAGCCCTGATGAAATGATTGTCAAAATCATGAAACATTGGCCATCGTCGGCAGATTAAAGCAGGGATCTAATCTAATCTAAGGCTTGGCTTTATATACCGAGTCATCATTCTAAAAAAGCTCGACTCAGTTTACAATAGTTAACTTAATAGATAATAACCAAAAGAATAAAAACTGAATTTCAGAAAACTTAATTTGTTTACCAAATATTTAGATAATTTAAGTTAATTCATCTCATTGTCCAATTTATTTTGTAAACCGCATAGAATTTCACGGTCCTGCGGTATGTAAGTAAACTGTAATGTAATGTAATATGTGCTTTCAAATTTTAATGAGTGCCAATTGACATCAATAATTGGCTGTCGGCACCCAATCATTGATGGTTAAGAGTCATTAGTCAATTAATTTTGTGCACATCTTGGAAGCGCACCCAAATATGGGCACCCTATATGGAATTAGAGGGATAGCGCATGCTTTCTTGGAAGAGTGGGTGCTATTTGCATTTAGTGCACACACTTTCCTAAGAGATTGCCCATGCATACCAGTTTGCGCATGTGTGTAATATCAGGAAAGATAGCGCCATTCAAGTTGGCACCAATCTATAAAAATGTTGCAAAAACCAGTAACTAGCTACTAATTAGTGCTTTTTTTTTTTTTTTAAGATGGCCTCAGGCTAGGTCTGGCATTGCCATCCTTTTGTCATTTTTGTTTTATTTTACATTCTCTTATTGTTTTTGCCCTATTTTTCTTGTTTTGTGTAATTTTATTCTTCTGATTTTGATTTTGTTTTGGTCGATCCTTATTTTGTCTTTTTTTTTCCTCTCTGTTTAAACCACCCGTTGATGGCAGAGTACTTTGATCTTGCTGGCCTGCGGTGTGGTGGCCTGCTTCGATGCTTTTGAACTCTGTCTGTGGTAGACCTGTGCAGTGCGTTGTGCTGGAAGTAGCTCTGATTTTGACCACTTTCCCCCTGCTATCTTGTCTTCGTGGGATCACAATGTACCATGGCCCACTGGTGACATTGGGGGATCGATTTTGGCTAAGCGCGCCATTTGTTGCCTCCTTCAGCTCAGTGCCTGGTAGGGTGCTACAGAGCAGTGCAGTGGGGAGCGACCCAATGGTGATGTCTACTCATTGGGGAGGTGAGGATGGCACATCTTGGAGGACGCTGAGCTGGGTTGGACTGGAGCAGAAATCAGGTACTATTGGTTGATGTTTGGTGCCGGGTGAGGATTAGCTCTGGGGTTGAAGTCGTCTTCTTGGTCACTGTGTTGTGGAGTCTGTGTCCCACCATCTGCTGCCTTCAGTTACCTCGGACCAGAGCCCTTCTTGCTAGTATCGGGGGTGATATGCTGCTCCCCTGTAGTCAGAGATCCTGATGTTGCTGGCTGGACTTTTTGGATCCTGTCTCTTCTCCACCTCATCTGTCTTGATTTGGACTGCTTTGGGACACAGCCATCGACTCCCTCTTTCTTAGTGAAGTCCAGGGCTAGATTGATGGTGGGCCTCTTCAGAGTCCGCCTTGCTGCTAATACATGATTCTTACTGAATTCAACTGCTTCGTCGTTCGGTTGGATGATGCTGAAGTCTTGACTGGATTTAATGGCAGACCTCTCCAGAAACTATTGTTTCTTCAGAACTGTTTTCTGAGATTTTTTTTAAATTTACTTTAATTTTATTCTTATTATTTCTTTATTCTTTTTTTTATTAATTGAATTGTACCTTTCCCTCCCCATTCTTGGAATTTTGTTATATCTTTACTATTTTTAATAATTTTTTTACTCAGGTACTTTAGCTAGATTGTGAGCCTTCGGGACAGATAGGGAAGTTCTAAGTACCTAATTTTATTGTAAACTGCTTAGATCTGTAATATGCTTAAGCGGGATATCAAATGTTAATAAAATATGGCCCTATGTGCACATACGGCCTCAGTTTATAAATGGCGCTATAACTTACACGTGGAAATTTGGGCGCGAGTGGTAAAAATCAATTATCGACGCTATTTGGCCTCAGTTAAAATATATGTGCATATTTGTTAGGCACCAAGATTCACGCATAAAATTTATGCATAGTTTTACAGCCATGGGAGAGTCATAGACAGATCGGGAGCATTCCTATAATTTACATGCACTATTGGAACAAGCTTCCAGTGCAGGTGGTCGAGGCACGCAGCATCCCAGACTTCAAGAACAAATGGGATACCCATGTGGGATCCCTACGGGGTCATGCCAAGGGATAGGGTCACTAGGACTTGAATGAGCGGGTCAGTAGAGTGACAGTATAATTACAATTATACTTAAGGGGTCAGAAGACTTAAGAGGGTGGGTAAATAGTGTGGGCAGACTTGATGGGCTATATGGCCCTTATCTGCCGTCATCTTTCTATGTTTCTATGTTTCTATTGCAGAATAAGGGGGATCTGTGCCTAATTTAGGCATGAGGATTGACATCAGGTTTTGGTTGCTGTAAATTCTCACACCTAAAATTAGGTCATCCACATGTGGCATACAGCCAGTGGACTAGCCAGGAAATATACTTTTTAAATTTATGTATTATACCTGTACAATGTTAATGCTGCCCAATTCAGGGACAAAAATTTCAATTCGATTCAGCCTACTGAATTGATTTTTCGATTCGATTGGCTTTTCCTGCCTAATCAGACTTTTTTTTTTTTTTTTTTTTTCCAAACATCCTGGCGGTCCATCCCACATCCATCAATTCTTCCTCTCTACCTCCATGTGCAACAACTTTCCATCCCTACCTCTCAGGCCCCTATGCAGCAGCTTTCCATGAGGTACTTCCTGACTGACCCCAACCATCATGAGGTCTGACAAACTGTCAGGCCTCCTAAATCAGCAGCAGTGAGCGATGACTGTTAGGCAGAGGCAATGCTCTCAACAGGCTATTCATGGCCTTCCCACCAGGGCTTCCCTCTGCCACATCATCAGTGATATCATCAGTGATGTGGCAGAGGGAATGCCCCAGCGGTACAGACCACGAGTAGCCTACTCAGAGCTCTCCTAATGCTCTAGGAAGCCCTGGAGGTATGTCAGCCCTAATCGGGGGAAGGGTTGGTCACTGAATCGGTGAGTCCGATTCATGGGGAAAACAAATCGATTGGTGAATCATTTCAAATTGGCGAATCGGGCAGCACTACTATCTGTCACTGTGCAAAACTTCCCCGGTTACTATTGCAATTAAATTCTGTGTCTCCTCTTGAATGCAAATGAACAAAAACTGTCTTCCGAAGCTAACCTTGAAATTTGCACTGAGTTTGATGAACATGCTGGTCTTCTTGTCCCACATAAGTATGAGTCCATTTTTGGTCTCAACCACTAGGTAGTTTCCCATGTAACGGATTGAGTAGGGCACCTCTACGCCAGTGCCTCTCTCGACCACCTCAATGTTTTCCTTACTAAATATCAGCTCGTAATCCTAAAAAAAGGACAAATTCAACAAAGATAATTTTCATGTCACAAAGCATAACTTTCACTTTTGCTTGTAAGACATTGACCTGCAAATTAACAATGTAGCAATCTGTATTTTTAGAAAGGTACATTATTCCATATATTCCTACTAGAAGTTTGAGATCAGAGGACAAAAACCTTCTAGTAATTCCATCACTTAATATAATAAATATAAGACAAGATACGATCTTTGCAGTTACAGCGCCCGGAATATGGAATTCCTTACCATCATTTATTAAGGAAGAAAAATCACTAAGTAAATTTAAAGGGCTGTTAAAATGCTGGTTGTACAAGGATGCTTTTGAGACCTAATTATTGGAGTCTCTATTGATCCCATTCATTGCTTAAACTCCTCTGTCTTAGGCTCTGGGAAATTGAATAAAAAAAAAAAGTTCTTAACTTTCTATTATACTTTTATCAATACTTTGAAAATTTCTTACCCTCCGTTTGTATTTTCCTCGTATTTACTCTTTACTATACTTATTGTAGTTCTCCCTACTTCCCTTATGTATTGGTACGTCAGGTCCGTTTGTGTTGGTTTTAGTTAATAATTAAGACCCTGTTTTAAATTGTAAATCACTATGAATTAATGATATTGCGATACATCAAAATTTTAATAAAACTTGAAAGAGTAAGGGAACCTAACCTGTCGGTAGAAAGAAGAAGTTTGAGAGTGAAAATGAGATCAAACATGTTTACTGGTAATGAAAAATATAGAGTATCTTAAAATCGACAGGATTGGGATCAGGGACATTCCAGAGAATGAATCTTTATAGATTTTGGTTAACAAGACAACTTTTGGCTAATGACAGTTATAGACCATGAGCTGAAGAATATAATTTTTTCCTAGCTAATAGCAATTTTTGGATACTGGGATTCCAATGGTTCTCATATGAAGAACTCCTAGTTTGAATAGAACAGGTCACTCAAACATGCATGTATTTAACTATGGAGATGTTCCATATGAATTTTTTTTATTTTTTAAAGGTTAATTTTAAAGAGATGGGGCCGAAGAGGTATTGCTTAGATGTAGACTGGAAAGGGCACTTGGTGCATCTTTCAGCAGATCCAAAGTTATACATAGAGTTAATCATGGACTGACCACAGATTACAACAGAAACCTGCAGCTTTGGAACACTCTACATGGCAAAAGAAATTTAATCCCTGGGAGTTCTGGAAATCATTACAGATGATGCTTGATTAAACTACTACAGAATCTGTTCATCTATCAATCATCTACCTATCCACCTGTCCCACCTTGCCAACTCTCCTAGAATGTGTATGAGTTGTACTTAAACCTTGGTCTTTGTGGTGGCTAGATGGAGATATATCTTATCCAAAATTAACTATTAATTAACTGAAAAGCTACTCACTCCCAGGAAGACCTTAATGGCCTTGGAGCATGTTGTTCCAGTGGTGCCACAGGGGATGTTCTCAGTGATCACTCTGAAAGTGCCCTCAGAAGAATTGTTACAATAGTCCTAGAAAGAAAAGTGAGTTGTCAGATCATCTACCTCTTTATAGATTGTTACAGGATATGAATGACTTCTAAATCAGCAGGATAGTGGAGCTCTCTACCTGGACCAAGGTATATTCACAGTCTCCACTGAAGCTGAAGCGTTTGGCATCAAAGGTATTGTAATGCCCATCTCCATAGACAGCACAAGTTCCCAGACAGGTGTTATTCGTACACTGCCACATTCTGTTCTTACATGTACTGTGAAAGGGAGAAAAACATCTTAAATGAAAGAATACCATTTTCCTTCATTTTTACATGTATTTATAAGCATCACTTAAACAAAATGTAATTCAGATAGGACCAATAATAATATATGTTCGTATTAGTCTTTATACTAATTGCAATCTTGATTTATTCCACAAATAGCAGGTGGGCAGTATAGAATTTTACTGACCACCCATTATTTCTCATATATAGGATGGAAGCAAGAAAAGGTTCAGTACAGAAACGAATAACTCCCAGCTAAAGCGAGTCCCATCCATCCACGGGGTGTGAGATGCCCTCCATGCACCTACCAAGTGTTGCATTTGACCTTGATGACCTCCCCAGGCTGATACTTGATCTCATTGTGAATGCAGGGACACTGGTCCTCAGGGATACAGCCACCATTGCCATCAGACACCAGGCTCTCGGGGCACATGCAGCTAGAGACACATTGTGAGCTGTACTGTAAAACCATGGGGGAAAAAAAACCATCAAAAGAAAAATCTATACTAACAGCATTCATAAAGAATAGAGCATGCACTTAAAATCTTTGCACCTACATTACTTCTCTAATAGCCAAGAACAGGAAGTTAGGACTAAGGGAAGAGCATCAGTCAGGTAAGCTGTACTTTCAAAGAGTATTTTTCCACGCTCTTTATGGAACAGTTTACCCAATTCCAACCCTGGGTTCTATGAGTGCTTCCTCATTAAGATCCTGTCAGAATGACAAGAGGACAAGTGATTTAAACGGCCAGGAGCCTCCCCTAACTATTTCAATTGCTTTGCATATCAACCTCCGAGATCTCAGACATTGCAGAAGGAATGGAGTTGGGCAAATTAGATGAATCTTGAGGTCAAAATTCAGCAGTAGAGACACCGTCTAACATTAGATAAGATATCTATCTCTTATGTGGTGTGAATTATCTATGAACATTTGAATGCACGTTGGTATTTACTAGCTTCAAACTCAGCTAAGTGCTTGAATGGATTTCGCAACCTGATCGCCGGTGGGTCTGCGGGTTTGTATACCACGTGGGAGTTATTTTTTATGTCACAGTTTTTTGATATAGATGTTTTTCATTGAATTAATTTATAGCAGAAATTGCACACTTGGAGCGGCCCAATGATGGTGTACGGCTGGCCCTAGTGGGGCCGGCTCTGTTGTATTAAGAGCATTAGAACGGCTCTGTGGAGCAGGTCTTTAGAGCTCACAACCCCACACTGAGGTTGCACCCTCACTATTTAAATATTTTGATTATTTGTATTATATATATAAATTTGTGGAACCTCTTTGTGACAGCAGCCCCATATGGTATACAATTCCCAAGGTAAGCCCTTTCCTTTGGTACTGTGAATATAACGGGTTAGAACCTAAACTGAAACCGGCTATTTTATGCCAGATATGTTAACCAGATACAGTATGCTAACTGGATAAAAAGTTTACCATATCCAATTAAGCGTTAACCAGATACGTGTTATCTAGTTATATATAATGGGATATTCAATGCTGTGCCCAGACATGGCTCAACATTGAATATCCATGGATACTGCTGAAGGCAGCCAAAAAACCTGCTAGCCACCAATGACTGAATATTAATCCCTCAGTTATTCTCTGGCTTTTGTTACACATGTTTATTACAGCTAAAATGAAGTAATATCGCAACTAACATTTTCAGAAGCTGCTGTGGCATTGGACAAACAACTCATTTTAGCACTGGTCGCCGTACATGAAGAAGGACACGGTATTACTCGAAAGGGTCCAGAAAAGAGCGACTAAGATGGTTAAGGGGTTGGAGGAGTTGCCGTACAGCGAGAGATTAGAGAAACTTGGCCTCTTCTCCCTCGAACAGAGGAGATTGAGAGGGGACATGATCGAAACATTCAAGGTACTGAAGGGGATAGACTTAGTAGATAAAGACAGGTTGTTCACCCTCTCCAAGGTAGAGAGAATGAGAGGACACTCTCTGAAGTTGGAAGGGGATAGATTCCGTACAAACGTAAGGAAGTTCTTCTTCACCCAGAGAGTGGTGGAAAACAAATGCTCTTCCGGAGGCTGTTATAGGGGAAAACACCCTTCAGGGATTCAAGACAAAGTTAGACAAGTTCCTGCTGAACCGGAACGTACGCAGGTAGGGCTAGTCTCAGTTAGGGCTGCCGCTGGGCATGATGGACCACTGGTGTGACCCAGCAGCGGCAATTCTTATTTTCTTAGGATGGTTTCGAGTGAAGCTCTGCCTTAATCCAACCTTTTTTTTTTTTGAGCTGCAATCCAGAAATCCTCTGATTACAGTTGATCAAAGCTATGTACAACTTACACATTCAGTAGCAAAGGAGTGGCAAGTCCTTTGACATTCAGATCCTTTAGTCCCTGCAGTGGCATTCGTGCAATCAAAGTAGAACATAGGAGCAACACACTCTGAAAAAGAAAATGGCCAAGGAGATTTTACGCCTCTGCTAATCAGATGCAAATTCCCAAGACAGACTTGAAACATGAACTGAATAAGTAGGTTGAGGCCTTCCTTGCAGAGATCAGAATGTTAAACAACTTCCTGTTACATGGGCCCAGCTAAACCAATTCTGAATTTGATCTATCGAGGGGCCTTTTCACGTCACCATATTAGATGTTCATGTGTGCTGACAGTAAATTCAGGTACAATGGCCTGATGTGCCCCCAAAAAGTCATGCACCTATATTTATGCTACTACTTCAGACTCCTAAATTTGCACCCTATTTTCAGCCAAACCAGAAGCCTAAATCTTCAAATGAAACTTTCTCTTAATTTAGGAGCTTAAAGTTATACTTGTAAATTTGGAACTGCCATTTCTTTCCTTAGATTTATGAACCTAACCGATGAGCTTAGTGCTGAAAAGCAATGCTGATCTAAATGTACAAGTTTAGTGAAATTTTGCAGATAAAATAATGGGCTCAGCCCTAGTACATTTTCAAAGATGCCAACTCAAAGTTAGAAGCATAAATCCTTTGAATATTGGATCCCATGTTAACAGTTAACTTGATACCTAATAGCTAACTTATAACGACAAGGAAAATGGGTTAAGAAGGGGGCAACAAATGAGCCAGAACTGCACTTATGGCGGTAGTTAATATGCATTAACTGTTAATAATATAGATAATGCAGCAGTTATCATTACCTGAGTATATGTAGCTAAATAAAAAAATAATAATAATAAGCGCATCCATGGGCATTGGAACAGGGGTCATGACCTCCCCAAAGACTGGTGGTCACCTGTCAGTTCCTGCCTACCCATCCCCCTCCTGGCACTGCACTTTTAAATCTTCGGGCAGCCACCACTCAGTGTCAATGAGCTGCCTGCCCCGGAACCCTTCATTCTACTTCCTGGCCTGCTCACTGACTCTGCAAAGCGGCTGTCCGAAGATTTAAAAGTACAGCACTGGGCGGAGGTGGGAGCGGGAGTAGGAAGCTGGTGAGAGGTGCCGCAGGAGTCTCCTGGCTAGGATGGAGCCTTTGGGCCTCCCCCCAAACAAAACATCACATACTCTGCAACGCTACTAACGTAGTGAAGAGATTTCCTCTGAGCTCGTTATACAGGGAGATACTAGAACCACCCTCCAACAGTTATCACAGAAGTCTTCCATTTATTGCTTCTTAATTTGAGAAATTAACGTATCATCATACAATTTCATTGAGCTACTAACAGTGGAACAGTTCATATATACAAAAGGGGCAAGTCTGAGTGAAATAACATACCATCTTTATCGTTAAAGACATGACGGCGTTACTTAGCCAGCCAGGAGCCCAAGTATCACTAAACTGGCTAATGAGTGATATGCAATGGGAGATAGCCAGCTTTTTCCTGCTGAATATCCCAGTGACCAGCTATGTCACGGAACATAATCAGTCACCGCCAATATTCATCAGCTCACCAGCTAAGCTACGTGGCCAGAAAGATCTGAACGAAAAGCAGGTCTGTCATTGGCTACTAGGCCTTAGGTGGCCAGTCGATGAATATCAGCTTGGCTGGCTAAGGCCCATGGTGGCTAACTTTAACCTGGAAATTCAATGCCAGTGGCTCCAGCACTGAATTTCTGGAATCACCGCTGACTGCAGGTGGTAGCTGAATATAAGGTTGATGATGGTCTGTGAGTTAAATTGAGCATTTGAGAACAGAATTGAAGAAAAGGCGTAATTACCAGGCTTTTCAGCTGGGCCTCCGATACACTGCAGATGCCCACGTGTGCACGTACTGTAAAAGAAAGGAAGATATTAGTTTTACAATCAGTCTATTTGTTACTCTGTTCCTCAGCTAAAGAAGGGGCTTGCATGGTCTCAGAAGCTCGTGTACAATTTCTTTTTTGTTGGTCAGTCAAGAGGTCTTACAGCCTAAAAGTTCTCCTGCTCATGGTTTCTTCCTGCCCACTGCAGATGTGTAATCCTGTAGTGCCAACCTCTGGTGACATGTAGGATTTTCTTTTCATCTTTCTTTTCCAACCAAGGATCAGGAATTGAGGCATAACACTCCTGGTAAGACCTAATATATATGCTATACTCTGTCAAGTTTAAAAAAAAACCCCATACTTCTATCTTCTCAATAGAAAAAGAACTACTGAAGTATTCACAATGGGATTTAGATAAAGCAAAATATGAATTTATATGAGTGAAACAGCCGTGTTAGTGCACTTTGCAAGGAAATATATAGAAATAAAACGAAAACATAAAGCAGGGGTGTCAAAGTCCCTCTTCGAGGGCCGCAATCCAGTCAGGAGTTCCCCAATGAATATGAATGAGACCTATTAGCATAGAATGAAAGCAGTGCATGCAAATAGGTCTCATGCATATTCATTGGGGAAATCCTGAAAATCCGACTGGATTGCGGCCCTCCAGGAGGGACTTTGACACCCCTGACATAAAGGAAATTAGGTGCTACCTTCTTTCATTGGACTAACTTAATGCATTTTATGATCAGCTTTCGAAGGTAACCCCTTCTTCCTCAGATCAGAAATAAGCAAATGTTGACAAGTATCAGTATATTTCTCTTATATCTTTCCCTTATATATACTGATATTTGTCAACATTTGCTTATTTCTGATCTGAGGAAGAAGGGGTTACCTTCGAAAGCTGATCATAAAATGCATTAAGTTAGTCCAATGACTAATTTCCTTTATGTGTTTGTTTTAATTTATATACCATGGTGAATATATATACCATAGATATAGATGTAGACTATTGGAAGAAATCCTTAAATATGGCAAGCAGGAAAGGTAGGTATACTATAGGTGGACCCTCCCCCCTATTCCTGGGAATCCACCATCTCTCAGACTTGCATTAAATAAACACAGAGAGGTAGATATTCGACAGAGTTTAACCAGCAAACAGAGGGTCCTGCCTGGTTAAACCCCACCGAGCTCTCCTATTGCTGATATTCAATAAAACATAACCAGGAAGTGATGCTGACTATCACTGCTAACATGAGCTAAGTTAGGTTGGAAGCAGGCTGGGCAAAGTGTCATTTTATCCACTTGGCGGCACAAAGTTAGGACAGCAAAAAGGCCTAACCTTTTGCGCAGAGATAACTGGATACCAGTCTGAAAACCAACTGGTACTCGGTTAACATCTGGGTCGGTGGGCCCACCTGGATGTTCATGCAAGCCCTGGCATTGACTATCCGAGGTTAGGTCAGCCTGCAGTTGGAAGCGGCTTATAAGCCATTCACTACCGCAGTCCGAAAATCGACCCTATACTACATAAGAAGATAAGAACAGCCATGCTGGGTCAGACCAATGGTCCATCTAGCCCAGTATAATGTTTCCATAGGGTGCCTAAATTGAAGACGCCTAGCCGAGTTACACGTGGAACTCAAAATGGATTAATGAGCTTAATTAGTATGGTAATTGATCGTACCATTACTAGCTCCTTGAAACAAAATTTTTAAAAACAATTAAGTGTTCCCTGTGAAAATCAGAGCAGTGCTTACTGACGCAAAGTTGAGGCACCTAATGACACCTACTTGAAAAGTGGGCATGCTTAAGGGCAGAGAATAAGCGTGAAATGACTTATTGCCCACCTCTTATGAGATATTCAGGAAACGCCTCAAAACCCACCTATTCCCGAAAGACCTAGACAGCTGACCCACTTCCCTCTTTCCCCCAATTGTTCCCCACATCCCTTAAGTTAATTCAACTTGTACGTCAACTCAACTTGTACCCCAATAATCTTTTGTAAACCGCATAGAACTTAACGGTATTGCGGTATATAAACTGTTATTATTATTATTATTAGGCACTGGTAAATTAGGCCAGGAAAACCTTGGCCCAGTATACCAGTGCCTGACATTTTGAAACCAACTGATGCCTAAGTTGAGTTAGATGCCAGTAGGCGTGATTCTGTAAACGGTGCCTAGCAGTTGGTTGACAACCACGTCGAGCGCCACCCAGGAGAATCAGTCCCACAGTGGCCAGTCCAGGAAGAATCCCAAATGGTACAAGCATTCCATGCAGTGGCTTCCCCCATGTCTGTATTTTCCATCAGGAACTTATCCAGCCTCTTTTGAACCCCATCTGTGTTAACTGCTGCTGCCTAATCCTCTGGCAACGAGTTCCAGAGCTTAATTATTCTTTGAATTTGCATAGAAGAGTAAACTCATTTGAAACTGTACCTAAAGGGCAATTTTAAATGGAAGCTTTTTCAAGAGGAAAGCATTAGAAATCCAGATAAAACATAAATAGCCACAGAACAGCCCAAAAATATACATCTGTTAGTGTGACTGACTTAATTTGCAGCACACTCAGGGGTTAATTTTTTTTTTAAAAAAGCATCACTCCAAGTAAAACCATGTTTTATGTCTAGAAATGACCTCTTCTAAAATTGTTTGGTGCCTTTGCTTATCCTTATGTACAGGAATTATCCCACTAAAAAGTCCCATGAGGCAAATGCTAATCACGTCACGACAATATAAATATTCCTCAGCTGTTAACACTAAAATAAGTGAGGCACTAGTAATTCAGAGTGTCAACGCTAAAAGCAGGAAACTGAACCCCTCAGTGTTTCACTATTGTGTGTACACAGTGGCTTCAGGCAACACTAGCAGTGTGGTTTGCAAATGTGCTCACATCATAGGTCACATATAGGGTTACCAGATTTTGCATCTGGAAAAAGAGGACATGTGGCCCCGCCCCTTTCTGCCCCGGGCCCACCCCATTCTCCGGGAGGAAGTGACGTCAGAGAGAGCTCCGAAGCCGATGCAGGCAGCAACTTCGTCGCTGCTCACACCGAAGTTAAAAGGGTACAGGGAAGGGGCAGGGAAGAAGGTGGGAGAGGGGCACTAGCGGCCCGGGCCCCAGCCACTGCTTAGTACTAATTTATAGCTATGCATCAACTGATTTTAGGCCTTCTTACCACATGACACCATTTTCATGGACAGTCTCCCCCGAGGGCACAACACTTCCTTTGTTATAACAAGGGCAGCTGGAAGCAGGAACACATTTTCCATTCTCATTCATGTAGGTATCTTTTGGGCAGATGCAACCATCAACTGGCGTAAAGTCAATGTCGCAGGTGACGTCATGCTCACTCAGAGAGCGGCATGTGCGTTGGCAGGAAGTAACGGTGTAGCTATATTCCAGGGATTCTGAGCAGGTCTTTGTATATTTACCTTAAGAAGGAAAAAAAAAATATGTAGATTTCTATATATATGTCTGTATTCTGCTTAAACAACAGACCTCGTTCTCAGGGTGGGAATTCTGTGCCTCACTCATAAATATTACAGAGATGCAGCATAAGATGCGAGTTTGTTTAGTTATAAAAGCTATGCCCTTCATAATATCTAAGAGTGAAATCTCTGAGGCTAGGGAGGATATTTTAATCTTAAAATATGTGGTTTTGGCATTCGAAAGTACATAACATTTATTCTGTAACCTTAGGAGCTGATTCTATAAAGGGCGTCTAACTTAAATGGCAAAATGCCCTTAACAGCCTCGATAATTGGTTAAAAAAATTAATTGTTGCGATAGGCACCTATCCGATTCTATAAAAGATAGGTGCCCATGATGATACACTTAGTGGAGCCTAACAGCTGAGTGGGCGTGTCTATGGGCGGAGCGTGGGTTAGACCCTGCTAAGCGCAATTCTCCCAAAATGCAGGCATCTGAAATATAGGCCTTTAAAACTCTCGCCTACATTTTTGCATAGGCGTCGCTAGCTGTGATTATGTAAATGGCGGCTAAGTGTGATTGACATACATCCAACGCCTTTTTTTTAGGCGCCGTTTATAGAATCAGCCCCTTAGTGAATTATGCTGATCGCCCAAAGTTTCTGGTTATGTGTTGCTAAGCCTCCTTGAAACAAAGCGAAGCCTTCCTCCTATGGGCAGCCCTTACTTTGAGATAACAGTAGCGTTTGCCATTTCTGCTTTTTCTCAGTATATCTTTGATGCTGATGGAAAGAATGGTTAGGTTTCAGTTTTGCGTAGGTTTCTGGTCTGGCATTGAGGGCCAGATTCTGTTAATGACCACACCTCAAATACTGTGTGCAATTCTGGTCACCTTCTCTTAAAAAAGATATAGCAGAATTAGAATAGGTACAGAGAAGGGCAATAAAAATGATAAAGGGGATGGGATGATTTTCCTTTGAGGAAAGACTAAATTAGCAAGGGTATTTCAACTTGGAGAAGAGATGGCTCAGTGTGATATGATAGAGGTCTATAAAATAATGAGTGGAGTGGAAAGGGTAGATGTGAATCACTTGTTTACTCTTTCCAAAAATACTAGGACTAGGGGGCATGCGATGAAGTTACTAAGTAGTAGATTTAAAACAAACCGGAGAAAATATTTATTCACACAACGTGGAATTAAACTCTGGAATTCGTTGCCAGATAATGTGGTGAAATCAGTTAGCTTAGCAGGGTTTTAAAAAGGTTTGGATCATTTCCTAAAAGAGAAGTCCATAGGCCATTATTGAGATGGCTTGGGGAAATCCATTGCTTATTCCTAGGATAAGTAGCATAGAATCTACTCGGGATCTAGCTAAGTACTTGGAACCTAGGTTGGCCACTGATAGAAACAGGGTACTAGGCTTGATGGATCTTGCTATGTCCCAACATGGCAATTCTTATGTTCATAATGTAGATGCCTAGACTTGTCAATCATGTGTTAGGTGTCACTAGCAAAATCTTTGTAGATGCCTTCATTGTAGGCATCTCTAATGTAGGCCAACATTAAGGCTCCTAATGTACATGCCTAGCACTGTCTAACTTTAAAAAAGTCATCACCAGAGGCATAGGTGCCTACCACCCAATGAACCTTGATTTGTTTTGTTATTATGAGCTTATTAATGACATCATTAACTCTCATTTTAAAAACAGGCACCTATAGAATACTAGTGTTGCAGGTTAGATATGTGACTGTACTTTGGGGCGTAAGCACTTATGCCAGCCATAAAGGTGGTTTAAGTGCTCGCACCTACATGCTGGAGATATGCGTGTAAGTTACGCCCATGAGTGTGTTCCACCTGTCCTCCGTCCCGCCTCCCTCTGTGGTTACAATCAAAGTGGTTTATATATTAGAAATTATTTTGATCCTTGGGCAATGGAGGGTTCAGTGACCTGCCCAGAGCCACAAGAAGCTGCAGCTTCCGGTTCTTCGACCACTGCACTAACCATTACGCAGATGAAAGAAATAGGTGGAACTCTACGTCAGAGGAATCAAAAGTTTATTACCGATGGATTACAAAGAAACGTTTACTGGTACTAGATCCCGGTAAGTGTCATGTTAGGATAAAAACTTGTATTGAAAGATCTTGCACTGTAGCTATGGCAAATTATAACCTGCAAACTGTATAATGTGTATATTGGTATCAAATCCCTAGTATGTGTCAAGTTAGGTTATAAACTTTTATCGCAAAACTTGTACTGTATGGCGAATTGTATCCTGCCAACTGTATGTTTAAGCTGTAACCCACTCTCAGCTCTTTGGGGAGAACGGAAGAGAAAATGAATTTAATTATTTAATTAATTAACGGACCTGGGGCAGCCCATGTTTTCTCAAAGCACAACACTTCCTACGGTAATTCTAAAACAAGAATATTGTATTAAAATGGGGAATCTCAATTATAATTGTCAAAATTTAAAATATCCAGCAATGAGATCTAGTCCATTCCTTTCTGCAGTTCAAACACTCTGTTGAGCATTCCCACGTGACTTGCTGAGGCATCCTACAGAACAGCTTTTGTTCCGGTTCTGAACTGCAGAAAAGCAATAACTGACTGATGTTCTCTACCTAGAAAGGAACTCCACAGATCAGCTTCAGAACTTACTGCAGACAATGGTCCTCCACCCTCCGAGGAAGATATTTTGGGCAGCGCAGGCATGCACGTAAGAAGAGAGGGCCGCGCACATACAGTCTTCACTCTTCTCACAGTTACAGGTGTCAAACAGGCAGTTCTGCACGGTGCAAATAAGAAAACTTTTAATAGGCATTGGAACTGGTTTCTTGTTACTGTTATTTTGCATTTCAGGATCAATATCATTGGTAATGCACACACTTTTGGAATGAGGGTGTACTGTTTTGAAACAGCGCCAACTACTGGGGAAGTGTGTGCACTGTTTCCAAAGAGGGTGCACTCTTTCATGCCTTATCATGAAAGTGCCTGTGGTCTTGCATGCATGCATGCGCTGTCTTTGTGAAGAGAGTGCACGCTTTCAGAGGATTGTGCATTATTTTTGAAAATTTCAAGGGTTTTTCCTGGCTTTCTTCAGGCAAAAAATGACAGAAGACAACATGGAAATTTCCCATATCATTTCAATCTTTGAGTTTCTAAAGCTAACAAAAATGCAATACAATATCTGTAGAAATAATAGCAATATACACTTATAATAGTAATATACACTTATAATCAATCAGAATCCATACAACATTAAAAAAAAAACCACCCAACCAACATTTTCATAAGGGAATAGAACCATCCAAAAGAAATACCTCCCTCCCGCCCTCCCTCCCCCTGGGTGGGTGTGTATTATACCAACAGAAATAAAGGAAAAGACAACTATAATGAATCCATGCAGAGAAGGCCTTTGATCAAGTGGAGTGGGTTTTCCCATATCATTTCAAATGAATGCCCCCCCCCTTCCCCAGTACTGACTCATTAGCTGTTTTTTTTTAACATAGCATGTTGATGAGAATAATGTCCAGGGAGATTTAGAGGGGGGACCTATAAAGTCATCTCGCCTGTCCCTTTTTTGTCCCCTGAGTTCATGTGTCTAGCTTTATTTTGTTATTAAGAAGAATACATTCTTTGCGTACAGCACTGCGTACGCCTTTCAGCGCTATAGAAATAATAAATAGTAGCGGTAGTACGTACATCATAATAGGGCTTAGGATTCACCAATCCATGACAGTCGGCAAAAGGTCCCTGGCTGCTGGTCAGCAAACTGCACCAATGCTGAGCGTATTTCTCTGCGGAAAGGAGCAAGTAAGACACGCTGATGTTATTGTTCCTCAGAGGCGCACTTTAAACAAGCACCAGCCAGGGGAATCTGTTCAGATCCACGTAATTTACGGACACTTTAACCATCCTGGCTTTTGGCATTCAGCCCAGTCATAAATTTGCCAACAGAAGCTGTGAAATGCACGGGGCTAATGCTATAACAATGCACTTACACGGAGGTGCCTATTCTATAAAGGGGGCGCTGAAATGTTCTCAGCCCAACCAAGAAGCGAATGACATGGATAGGGTTCAATCAATGATCTGAAACAATGTAAAAAAAAAAAAAAAGGTTCTTCATTTCTGCAAATTGGCCCTTAACGAAATACCCCCAGATACCCTATCAGCCCAATAGAGTCTTGAGATCAGAAAATCAAAGGTTATTAGATCTGATAATGCGAGGAAGATGTGCTGAAACCAGAGCACCTGCGTTCTGTATAGCAGGCATTAAGTTAGAAAATTCACTGGTGGGATCAGTTACGATTTTCAAAACTATTCAAAACGGTGTTTCATGAGGCATCTGACTTTCCAAAGGCACAGTGGGTTTAATTTAAGAGTATCTATTTCAAGATTTTGCTCTATAATGTTTTATGTTTGTGTTTTTGGAAACCGCCCAATTGGGGGCGGTATATAAAAATTTTAAAATAAATAAATAACTATTTGCACATGCCCGAGATGCATGTGCAAAAATGATTGAATAATGAGCTCCAAATCACCAGTAACCGGGCGCTAATAACCAATTAGTGATATGAATTGGCGCCCATTAGAATTTGTGCACACATCTGGCTGCGCGCTATTCTATAAGGCAGGGTGCCCAACCCCCATAGCATGTATGTCAACAGAGGGCGTGGCCATCAGAGCAGCATGGGTGTGCCAGGGCATTCCAAAAAGTTAAGCATATAGTTATGGAATACCAAGTGCATTTAACTTGTGCGCCAACGTTTACACCAGGTTTCAGAGACCAAGTCAAGGCATGAGAATTGGCACTAAGACCCTGATTCATTAAACGGCACTGAGCACAATCGTCAATCGTCCACAAGGCACCATTTATACAGTAGCACCTGGCGGCTCCTAAGCAGTCAGAGATGCCAGCAGGCATTGAAAGCTTAGGCGCACTCCCATTTATGCCAGGGTTTTCTTGGCCTAATTAAATGCACCTACGTTTGACGCCTACTGGCACCTAAGTGAAACCACACCCCAAATCTACCCAGAATTTGCCTCTAACCATGTCTACTTTCTGGTAGGCGCCTCAGAGTAGATGTCTACCTTGAAGTGGTAGGTGCCTACCAGCTAATTATTTTTAACGGTGCTTTTCGATTATCAGTGCTGATGAAGTCAAATTGAATAATTAACTCCCCTCCCCCCCTTTTGCATAAGCGCAGAAGAGGTTTTTAGCTCCGGCTAAATGCTCTGCGCTGCTCCGACGGTCATAGAGTTCCTATGAGCGTCGGAGCAGCGCAGAGAATTCAATGTGCCAGCCAGTGCTAAAATCCTCTTCCATGGTTTTGCAAAAGGGGGCGAGGGGTAAGTTATGCGCCTAGATCAGCTAGGCATCTAACCTCAGACGCCATTTATAGAATCCGGCCCAATGGGGGTAGTAGGCTATTCTATCTCATGCATGTTCGTTAGAGATATTTTAAACATCTGACTCACTCGTGGCCCTCAACAATCATAAATGACTATCAGTGAACTAGACACGAGTATTTATTTTGCCTTTGTTTAAGTTTATGTCCTGCCATGTTTTCTTTGGAGCTTGTATATTGTTATGTGATTCTGTGTTTTATGTAATGCATTTTAGTTATTGTATATCATTTAGAACTTCTGATGAATGAATTTAGATACAGAAATGAAACTGTTAATATCTCCAGAATTTGCTGGGTTACAATAAAACAGAAATGGAATTTAAGAACCATATAGATATTTTGCATGTTTCCAATGTTTGCTGGATTCTTACCATTTTCTATGCTAAGGCTGCAGGGGTTTTCGAAACTGTTCTCAATGTTACGGCAGTTAGCTTGGGTTCTCCAGCCATTAGCAAATGAGGCCCCAGTCCCTTCAATGACTCCGTTGTAGGCTGTGAAATCATCTTTCGGAATAGCATTGAAATTTCCACAGAGACCTATTAAGAAGAGGAAACTTAGTACCTGACACCTGATGAAAGGAAATTCTCTTGCAAGAGATGAAGACAAAACTGTGATTAAGTCGATCTCCCTTACCACAGGTCCTTCCGCTGTAAGATGAGTGCAAGTTCAAGTAGAGTTGCATGACAGGCGTTAGTTGGATCTGTAATTGGATGCCTCTATTCAAGTGCACAATGACGAAGTTGTTTGAGGGATAGAAAATGATGAAATCAGCTGTGGAGAGAAAAGGAACAAAACAAAATAAAGAAAACCTCTTTGTTTTATATCAAGTATATACCAACACAATTGTGCCCAAGATTCAAAGAAGTAAATTTCCAGTGGGGAAATATCGGTGTAACTCCATAGAGATAAAATATATATTTAGCAGCAATAAATATAGAAGTGACAGCACTGAACATACATATATAACTTTACTTGTATATCATAACTGTATAAAGTTATTCCTATTATTTTTGAAGTGGTAATTGCATTTTTGCAATTAATGCAGTTGGATATTTTCCCTGTGTCATCATTAATGCACACTATTGACCAATAGACTCTTATTTGATGGTCAGCAGTTGGGGAATGAGTTACCCTAAGGATCAGTTCTGTCCATATCCCCTAGATTAGCAGGGGGTCATAGAAGTACTGTAGGTCTGGGGGGAGGGGACTAAAGAGGGTGGAGTTCTTGGGAGGGTCTAGAGGAACTTTGGAAGGGTAGGGGTTTTGAGGGGACGCCTATGGGGGTAGGGTTTTTGCGGTTGTTTGGAAGCCCTGTTATAAACCCCCCGAATGCTAAGATTTTCAAAAATATATGTGTCTGTTGAATTGAAAGAATATTGGTTTCCTCTAATGAATTCTGTTCACAGTTACTGCGAATAACCACAGCACAGGTGAACAGTCCTTCTTGGACTGTGAACGGTTTGACTGGAGACAGCAGGCGTTTTCAAGGGGACTGATTTGTTTGTTACCCCAAGTTCATTCCCAAGAAACAACAGGTAAAGAGAGAGAAAAATGTAGGGAACACATCAAAAGACACATAGAGGAGGATACCTGGTGCCAAAAGAATTCCTCTGAAAGAGCCAAAGGACTTCACAGATAAAACTACTCATGTTGGAAATGAAAATCACTGCTAATTTGCAACAGATCAAAATTGGGACTCTGTAAAATCCTTTGACTCTCTTAGAGGATGGTTTTTTCTTGCACCAGGTTTTCCTCTTCTCTGTGCGTTGATTTGATATTTTCTCTTTGTTTTGTTGCTTTCAATTTCACCTTCCTAAGGGTGTTCTTCTTTTTCCTTTAGGTCTGCCAGGTGAAGACCTTGCTGACCTTAAGGAAAAAAGTCTGTGACTGAGAACAAAGGAGAAAATGAATCTCTTAACCCCTACCTCCGTCCCCCACCCCTCCTTTTATCAAGCTGAGCACCACAAGATAAATGACGCGGCAGAGAATTGAATTGCAGTGATGGCCCGGGCAGGTTCAATGAGCAAAACTCACCAGTATAGATGGGGATCTGGACAACGACCTTGTTCATGAATACACTGCCACTGGATTGAATATGAAGGGTCTGGCAGAACATGGAAAGAAGACAATTAAAATACCTGGCAGAGAAATTCACGGGAACGTACATTCTGCTTACTTTTTTGACGATGCAGAAGAAGGCAGCTTTATTGTACCACTATGAACATTATTTCTCGGTGCTCCATTGCACATTTCTGTATGTATAATTCCAGCTACTTACCATCTGCCCTTTGTTGAGAATGAGTGATACACTCTTCAAGCATGTTTCCGTTTCTGTAATTCCACATGGATAAAGTTCTCCAAAAATAGAAAACGTGTCCCCCTGGCAATCCTGAAAATTCAAACATATCATAGTACAAGTTGATAGCAGGGCCTGGTTCTACATATGGCACGTAGAAAATCAGCGCTATGCCTAGTGCGGTGCTTAGCCCGACTCCAGAAAAGTTATGGTCAACTTATAGAATCACGCTTAACACCGTCTAAGTGCCGTTATGCATCAGAACATCTAGGCGCATCCAATTAGGCCAAGGTCATGAGTCCATAAGTGCATAAGTCAAAAACTTGAAAGAACTCCCACAACCTGTCCTATCCACATCCCTTTTCCAGATTCAGGCACTCTCTCTGACATATAACATTGTGGGCAGTATACCCACTGAGTTGTGTGTGTAAGTTTTAATTAACTCCAATTAGCATCAATTATGAGGTGTTAGCTGCCGATGAGGCCTATTAAATAATTAGGTCGTGTGCATCCATCAACTATGTGCACCAATGTACGTGCACAACTTTACATACATAGAATGACATACATAGAATTTGGGCCTGAGGGTTTATAGCAGGGAATCAAAGCCATTGAGGTCATAATGCATGGGATCGAAGATACCAAGTATTCCGTATAAGAACCAATGAAATTTACTAAAATATGCTACTGTGGTCACTAAGATGTTTTTATCACGAGTTCTATATTAAGCAACATAATCTATGTACTATCAATATCCATTAACGATGTAGAGCATGCTAACATGGTAACACACTTTGGTAAATCCAATCAAGGTTAAAAGTAGTGCATTCAGGGCATTGAAGGATTATTGTCAGCTGTTATCTGTTTCCTACATTCTATTATATAGAAACATAGAAACAGGATGGCAGATAAAGGCCAAATGGCCCATCCAGTCTGCCCATCCACAGTAGCCATTATCTCTTAAACTCTCTTAGAGATCCCACCCGCCTATCCCAGGCGTTCCTAAAATCAGACACAGTCTCTGTCTCCACCACCTCTACCGGGATACTATTCAACATATCTACCACCCTTCCAGTAAAAAGAGTATTTCCTTAGATGACTCCTAAGTCTATCACCTCTTAACGTCATCCTATGCCCTCTCATTCCAGAGCTTCCTTTCAAATGAAATTGTATCCTTCTATTCTAGTCAAAGCCTACTCAAAGCAGCTGACAATCCAAGTTAACAATACACATTTCAATTCATAAAACATCAAATTCAGTAGATAGCACAGGCCCAGAGACTCATTAATACCAAATTTAACCTTGACCGGAACAAAGCCACAGCAAGAATCATTAATTTTACCTTCCGCCAACTATAATAGATATACAGTATTAATGAACATCTTCTACACGTCATACAGCTCTTGCATAGGAGTTATCAGAATAATTTTCAAGAATGCTCATGTGAATTGTCTCCAATACCCTAGCGGTCATTTGTTTTCCTCCTCAATGGACTATTAAACTAGAATATTTAGCTATGAATCAGGGTAAGCTATGGCAGTGTTTCTCAACACACGGTACACGTACCCTTAGGGGTACATGAGTCGCTTGTTGTGGGTACGCGCTGCCACGGATATGGCCTGCCCGCCCGCCTGCCTCCACCTAAGCTGCCTCCACCGCCGGGGATCCCTCTTTCTTGCCCGCCCCCTCCATCAAAACCAACCTAACCCCAGCCCCCACTCCTCTCAGCTGGATCCAACCTCTCCCCAGTTCCTGGTTTCTCCACCTACCAGCTCCCCGCCACTGTATTTTAGAAACTTTGAGCAGCCAGCAACGCAACAGAACGTTGCAGAAAGAACACTTCCGGGGCACTGGCAGACAGTGGGGGCAGGCTTCGTTCCCGATTCCCGCACCTATTAGCTTCCCGCTGCTGTATTTTAAAATCTTCAGACAGACAGCAACGCAACAAAGCCAGCCTCCCGCCATCTGCCTGCCCCGGAAGTGTTCTTTCTGCAGGCAGGCTGACTTTGTTGCGCTTCCGACTGCCTGAAGATTTTAAAATACAGCAGCGGGGAGCTGGTAGGTGCTGGAATCAGTAACTGGGGAGAGGTCAGATCCAGCTGAGAGGAATGGGGCCTGGAGTTGGGAATAAGGAAAGGAAAGATGCTGCACAGAGAGAGGGAAATAGAGATGCTGCCGGTGGGTGAGGGAACAGGAAAAGAGAATTGTTGGATATAGGTGTGGAGTGAGAGGGAAAGACATGGTGCACATGGGGAAAGGAAGAAAGAGGAAAATTGGGCAGAGAGAGAGGAGAGAGATAGAGATGCATGGGGGAGAGAAGCATGGAAGGGAGAAATGCTGGATAGGGTGATGGTGAGGGAACAGAGGGACAGATTGAAGGGGATGCAAGGTGGATGAATATTGGACATAGTGATGGAGGGAGAGACGGCCGGAACAGGAGTCGGGGAGGGATCCCTCCTGTCCTGGCCCACCAGGTCATATGGCAGGCTGGTAGAGGCCTGCAACAAGTCCGGGAGGGGGAGCGGGTGGGCGCTGACCCAAATATATGACGAGACCCCCATTTTTTGTCATATATTCGAGTATATACGGTAAGATCTCTATCCTTCAGGATTTTAAATGGTTACATACTGGCATTCTGCCTACATGTAAATGTCATCTAATTCCAAAATTGTGATTAATGCTGCACACACACGGGAATTCTACAACTCTCTTATGTCTCCCTACACCCTGCCCTACGAACTGCATTTTTCAGGTAAATCTCTCTTGCCTGTACCCTTCTCCTCTCCTTCCAACTCCCGAATCTGCTTCTTCTGCCTTGCTGTACTGTATGCCTGGAACAAGCTGCCAGAATCAGTACACCAGGCTCCATCTCTGGCGGTATCCAACTTGTAATACACTATATATGTTTCTCATTCCCTCTGTAGCTCCTACCCTCTCTACCTCTTCATCCCTTTGAATTTCCCTTCATGACCAGCATAAATTGATCCACCCTGTGTCCTGTGTGTCTGTCATAATTAGCTTGTAAGCTCTTTCAAGCAGGGACCATCTCTTGCTTGTTTAATATACAGCACTGCATGTATCCGGTAGTACTATAGAAATACTAAATAGTAGGAGGAGCTTATTCTGTAAAGCAATGGTTCTCAAAACCAGCTACGCTATCTGCTCCTACCACAACCTCTGGCAATGCGTTCTCTGAGTGAAAACATATTTCCTCTTATTGGTTTAAAAAGTATTTCCCTGTAACTTCATCGAGTGTCCCCTAATCTTTGTAATTTTTGACGGAGTGAAAAATCGATCCACTTGTACCCGTTCTACTCCACTCAGGATTTTGTAGACTTCAATCAGCTGTCTCTCTTCCAAACTGAAGAGCCCTAACCGTTTTAGTCTTTCCTCATACGAGAGGAGTTCCATCCCCTTTACCATCTTGGTTGCTCTTCTTTGAACCTTTTCTAGCGCCACTATATCTTTTTTGAGATAAGGAGACCAGAATTGAACACAATACTCCAGATTATAAACTCTTTTGAGCAGGGAGTGTCTCTTGTGTGGTTAATATACATACATTCATCCAGTAGCACTAGTAGAACGGGTACAAGTGGATCGATTTTTCACTCCAACAAAAATTGCAAAGACTAGGGGACACTCGATGAAGTTACAGGGAAATACTTTTAAAACCAATAGGAGGAAATTTTTTTCACTCAGAGAATAGTTAAGCTCTGGAACGTGTTGCCCCAGGATGTGGTAAGAGTGGATAACGTAGCTGGTTTTAAGAAAGGTTTGGACAAGTTCCTGGAGGAAAAGTCCATAGTCTGTTATTGAGAAAGACATGGGGAAAGCCACTGCTTGCCCTGGATCGGTAGCATGGAATGTTGCTACTATTTGGGTTTTGGCCAGGTATTAATGACTTGGATTGGCTACTGTGAGAATGGGCTTTTGGGCTTGATGGACCATTGGTCTGACCCAGTAAGGCTATTCCTATTTCTTATTAACTAATTAGGACAGACACACTGGAGAAAAATGGTGAATACATATATGCAGTTTATGTAAAGAAATGCAAAGGGATGAAGAGGTGGCGAGAGTCAGGGACTACAGAGGGGATGACCGACAAATATGGTGCTTTACAAGTCAGTGGGGTTTGGATGTAAATGCAGCTTCGAAAAAGTGGGCTTTTAACCTGGATTTGAATACCGCCAGAGAAGGAGCCCGACGTACCGAATCAGGCAGGTGCAGCAAGGCAGAAGGGAGAGAGTCAGGAGTTGGCAGTAGAGGAGAAGGAAACAGACAAGAGAAACATGCCCAATGAATGGAGTTTCTGGGGATAAGAGAAGAGACATAGCGAGGAGCTGCCAAGTGAATACACTTGTAGGTCAGCAAGAAGAGTTTGAACTGTTCGCAGAAGCTTACAGGGAGCCAATGAAGTGACTTGAGGAGAGGTAGCGTGAGCATAACGACACTGGTGGAAAATGAGGCCCCCCCCCCCCCATATATGCCATTCTGCTAACGATTTATACGTTCTAGTGGGGCCTAACTGTCGGTGCCCGTTTTATAGAATCACCCTCACACAGTGTACGTAACTCTGCTTTTCCAGGTCGTGAGTTTTCCCATCCCTGGCAGCTCTATTCCCAAAGCTTGCACAGCTAGGACCATAACGAGAGTCACAGTTGTGTTCACCTTGGATATGACGTAGCTACATTGTCCATGGATGGTGTAACGAGTGGCATCATATGTGGTGATGTGAGAACCTCCTTCGATAGCACAGGTTCCAGAGCATGGAAGGTCCTGACAGTTCCACAAGCCTCCAGTACAGACGCTAAGTGGAAATGATAGAATCAGTAATGCAACGTCTAAAATAAACTCAACGTTCCTTGTTGCTTCTGTGTTGGGAAAAGAAGAAATGTGGCTTAGTTTCCAGACGCTGACGCCACTGTCTACGCACCTCAGCGACCAAGGTAACTACACGTATATAACTAATTTGTGGGAAAGAAAATATGAGTTGAAAAATGACCCA
Organism: Geotrypetes seraphini; assembly: GCF_902459505.1. Taxonomy (NCBI): domain Eukaryota; kingdom Metazoa; phylum Chordata; class Amphibia; order Gymnophiona; family Dermophiidae; genus Geotrypetes; species Geotrypetes seraphini. Next base: position 33,754,939 of record NC_047102.1, read on the forward strand.
CAGCAGTTTCAAAATGGACACAGTTGAATGTAATTAGTGTCTCTTGAATTTCTTTTCCAAAGGTGCAGTAAAAACAGAACATACTGGACAGTTTGACTCCGATGAGATAAGACCAATAATTATTAATCCAAATACCTGAAATTATTCAAAGCAACTGTGAAATCAGTTACTTATTCAGGTCTTTTTCTATTAAGATTTATTAAAGGTGATTAACTTTTTTTTAAAGGTGGAAGTTGCATCTGATTTTTTTTTTAATTTGAGGGTTTTTCTCATTTTTACAGCATGCATGAACACTCTTCATGCACGTTACTTGCACAGGGTCCATTATATAAAACGGGACCTGGGCAAATAGCCCTTATTAATGCCGCTGACGCATGTACCCCCCTCGTTTATAAACGCACAGCGTGGGTTTTAACGCCGTCAGTGGCGATAACTGCTCCAACGCTCATCAAATTCCTAGGAGCATTGGAGCACTTACCGCCGCTGCCGGCGCGAAAACCCGCACTATGCGTTCGTAAAAGAAGGAGGGGTAGAGAAACTTGGTCGATGTTAGTAAGACAGAACAACCGAGCACGAAAGCACAGCAGGAGGGGACTTACCAGGTGCGACAGGGGGTGGAATAACTTGCCCCTGGACCGTAGCTCTCACCATTGTATGTACAGAAGCACTGGTGAAGGGGAATGCAGCCAGCATCACCGATGTCATCCAATACAGTCCCTAAAGGAAAAGAAAAGATTCACTTCAGCGATAAGCTTTTTGTGTTTCTCACAGAGAGAGAGGGCAGTTCGGTCTTGAGCTTGGGCTTGCCTTGGGGGCAGAAGCAGCCATCTGTGCAGTGGCTCTCACAGACATGTTGTCTCTCATGGTTCAGACAAGTATCCGCGCAGCTGGAGCCACACTCATCATACTGCATATTCATTGGGCACTGCTTCGCTGAAATGTAAACAAAATAAACAACTGGTTAGAATTTAAGGAAAGGTTTTTCCTACTTTGCTGAAACCAGGTTTTTCTTGCTCTCTCTAACCTGAAATTGATGCATCAGACTTCAAAGGCCTGTAGAAGCACTACATAAAGGCCCAGATTCTGTAAACGGCAAACTTAGGCACTGGTAGGCACCTAAATTATGCCCACCGACGCCTAACTTAATTGCTTTAATTGGCTATAATTGTGGCAGTAATTGATTTAAATAAAAAACAACAATTAAAAGTTCATTACAAAAAAGTAGGTGCCATGAAGTGCCTACCAGGGTAGGCACCGGAATCGTACCTACAACATGGCATCTAGCAGAGCGTAAGGTCAAAGTAGGTGAGGTTAGGGACAGAGATGACCTTAGGCACCGATATGCTTGATTCTCCCTGATACTTGGGCGCTGGAAGTGTCTTTAAAACCCTGGCCTACATCATTGGTTCCTAAGTTTTTTCTTAGGTGCCGGTAGCCCCGATTCTGTTAATGGCGCCTAAGCGTGATTGAAATACGATCGGTGCCGGACAATTTAGGTGTTGTTGACAGAATCCAGGCTAAAGGGCTCAGTTCTTTGAATGAGGCCCCAAAAAGCATGCTAAGGTTGGATGCCATTTATAGAATAGCATAAACGAGGGAGCCACGCCAAATTTTAGGTATGAGGATTTACAGTAACTGAACCCTAAACCTAAATTAGGCGCAGATCATTGGACTATAAGTCACCTCCACCTTCTTCCTCATAGCGCCACTCTTTAAACAATGCTAGTTCATCTCCTCTAGCATCCTTGTACTGGACAAAATTGTATCTCTTTAAATTATAATGGAAGTTGTCTTGAACCTATTTAGACATAGTGCGACTCATAAATTTCGGATTAGATAAGATCTTTACGCTATCACATTTTAGCAGTACACACAAAGGAGTAACAGCCATTACCTGCCCATGACAAATGGATTCCAGAGAAATGTATATTGGTACTAGATCTCAATGTGTGTCACATTATGTTAAAAACTTGTACACTTCTCCTTTCCTATTCGCGGGGTTAGTGGCAGAGCAGGCCCGCAAATAGGGAAAATTTGCAAATAGCTTTTGGGCCAGCTCTGGCCCACCCCCGGACCTTACCTCGAGGTCTAGCTGTGACGTGAGGCAGGAGTGATCTTCCTACACTCCCGCCCCATGCAAAGTCGTGCCATGAGTTCCTGTGGTCTCACGAGACTACAACAGGAACTCCCATTGTAGACTCGTGAGACCACAGGAACTCACAGCACGGCTCTGCACAGGGCAGGCGTGTAGGAAGATCGCTCCTGCCCTGCATCACCACTAGACCATTAGGTAAGGTCTGTACTCCTGAGGCGGCTGCTCATCTCCACCTCCGATCGCCTCCTCCTCCTCCAATCGCCCCCCTCCTTCTCCGATCGCCTCCCTCCTCACCCTGATCCAAGTCCCGGGGCTGTTTCTTTCGATGCGGGCTGCCACCGAGCGATTCTTAGGGGAGGGGCCTGGGGAAAAAAAATCATGAATAACTGGATGATCTCAGGACTCAAGAATCTCCCGTATGAGGAACGGCTGGATAAGTTGCAGCTATACTCACTCGAGGAGCGCAGAGAGAGGGGAGACATGATTGAGACGTTCAAATATGTCACGGGCCGTATCGAGGTGGAAAAAGATATCTTTTTTCTTAAAGGACCCACTGCAACAAGAGGGCATCCTTGAAAATCAGGGGTGGGAAACTTCATGGCGACACCTGGAAGTATTTCTTAACCGAAAGGGTGGTTGATCATTGGAATGATCTTCCACTGCAGGTAATCGAGATTTTAAGAAAAAATGGGATAAGCATGTGGGATTTCTTCATGGAAGAAATTAGGGGGGTGGGTCATTAGAGTGGGCAGACTTGGTGGGCCGTGGCCCTTTTCTGCCGTCATTTTCTATGTTTCTATGTTTCTAACTGAAACTGCGAATAGGGAGGGGGAAATGTATTGAAAAAACTTGCCCTGCCAAGGATAACTATGCAAATTGTAACCTGGAAACTCTAATCGTTTGTACTAGATCCCTAGTTTGTATCAAGTTAGGATACAACCTTGTATAGTAAACTTGTTCTGTAATTATGTTAAATAGTAACCTGTCAACTAGATAACATGTATGTTGTGGCTTTTTATAGCTGGTTAAGTGCCAAATAACGCACATATCTAGGGATATTTTGGCTGGCTCCATATACCCGGACATGCAATACTGAGCACGGCTATGGCGAGGCATTTCTGGGTATAAAGCCGGTGGTAGTCGGCAAAATGTCAATTGCTACCAGCTGGATATTGAGCTCTTAGAGTCTATTATTCACAGACCTCCAGGGAAATTCTAAATGTAGAGAGTTCTCTGGAAGATTCTGACTTACCACAGAAGTCCGATGTTCTCCAGTTTGGAGGCTTGCCACCGGCATGAGCACACTGCCGAGAGTATTCAGCCACTGTGTTACACATGCAATTGGGGTCCTTGCAAAAACACATATCCTGGATGCAAGCGTTGATGTAGGGAGTGGGATCAACAAGGACATTACAGCCATAAAAGTCAGGACTGGTCAGTGTGGTCTTACATTTCCATCCCTGTTAAAATACATTAGAATACAGAAATTATCATTGATTTTAGGTTTGTTCTTTTTAGTTCCCTTCACACGTGCATTTTAATAAAGTTTATTTTAACATGTTTTTAATTGATTTAACATGTTCACTAACAACTGCAGTGTGCAGTAACCTGAGCTGAAAACCAGGAAGGCCCAATTTAAATCCCACTCCAGCTTCTTGTTTCCTTGGACTATACCCGTAACCCTCCATTACATAAGAACATAAGAATTGGCACTGCTGGGTCAGACCAGCTCATGCAGCCACCCCCAGGTCAAAGACCAGTGCTCTAAACGAGTCCAGCCTCACCTGCGTATGTTCCAGTTTAGCAGGAACTTGTCCAACTTTGTCTTGATTCCCTGGAGGGTGTTTTCCCCTATAACAGACTCTGGAAGAGCGTTCCAGTTTTCCACCACTCTCTGGGTGAAGAAGAACTTTCTTACGTTTGTACGTAATCTATCCCCTTTCAACTTTAGAGAGTGACCTTTCGTTCTCCATGCCTTGGAGAGGGTCAACAACCTGTCTTTATCTACTAAGTCTATTCCCTTCAGTACCTTAAATGTTTTGATCATGTCTCATGTCCCCTCTCAATCTCTTCTGTTCGAGGGAGAAGAGGCCAAGTTTCTCTAATCTCTCGCTGTACGGCAACTCCTCCAACCCCTTAACCATTTTAGTCACTCTTTTCTGGACCCTTTCAAGTAGTACCATGTCTTCTTCATGTACGGCGACCAATGCTGGGCGCAGTATTCTGTATGAGGGCGCACCATAGCCCGGTACAGTGGCATGATAACCAGCCAGAGGTCTCTCCTCAAGGAGCGCTTTCAGGTTAGGGTGAGAAGATTCACGCCCCCGTGAAATATAATGTGCTTGGCCTGACTTAACAGTTTTTCCAGGCCTCTCTCCCACTTGCTACTCCCCAAAGTTTCAAAAAGGTCCTAAACCGATCCAAAAAAGCCTTTTTATCTACAGCTCTCAAGCAAATATATGCAAATTATATATGCAGTTCACAGGTTGTTGTGAAAACTGGCTTTAATGCTGATCCTCTACAACCTTTCTCTTAGAACTAGGCTTATTGAGGGTTAGGCACTAGGCCAGCATCCCTCCCCTCAAGGGTCACCTATGGAGCTTGATCTCTTAAAAAAGTCCTCAGAGTTCTGTAACAGGGCGCATACAGTTATACGTCACTTAAGTGGGTAAATGAGCAAAAAAAACAAAAAACAGCACTACAGTACATGTGAACATGGCAGCAAAGTGACTGAGTGCTATTTTGTAAAGGAGCAAGTAATTGGAATAATATGTAAATATAAGTGTGTATATGGGCAGAACACGGGAGGAAAATGAGCATGGCAAGGGCAGGGCTAACACACAATAATGAGATAGGGGACATGATCGAAACATTCAAGGTACTGAAGGGAATAGACTTAGTAGATAAGGACAGGTTGTTCACCCTCTCCAAGGTAGAGAGAATGAGAAGGCACCCTCTAAAACTGAAATGGGATAGATTCTGTACAAACGTAAGAAAGTTCTTCTTCACCCAGAGAGTGGTGGAAAACTGGAACGCTCTTCCGGAGTCTGTTATAGGGGAAAACACCCTCCAGGGATTCAAGACAAAGTTAGACAAGTTCCTGCTGAACCAGAACGTGTGCAGGTAGGGCTAGTCTCAGTTAGGGCGCTGGTCTTTGACCAGAGGGCCGCCGCGTGAGCAGACTGCTGGGCACGATGGACCACCGATCTGACCCAGCAGCGGCAATTCTTATGTTCTTATGAACTTACATGCACCTTTGCTGCATTTATGTGATTGCGGTTATGCTAGGTCCATGGCAGGTGTACCTATGGGCACTTAAAGATAAGGTGTGTTCATACTAGGTCACATTACTATTCTAAACAAGAATCTGGACATCCCAGTGCCACTATAGAATAGACTTCCACTGTGTGTCTATAAGGAGATGCTTACTTATAGAATTGTCCCCAACCGAAAATGCCACCTTACATGTACCTTTCCTTCCCTATTCTAGATGTATCCGCAGGAATGTCTTCTGCAGAAGGCATGTACTTTTGACCACATCGAGGGAGGAGAGTTTTCACACAGCTGATCTATGTGCATAAATATTACTAGAGTGCTCTCCAATCCTTTTCATGTAAAGGGTCACAAGAAAGTTCTGAGGGCCACCAAAAGATTGCAAGCTTATACCTTTAAGCCTCTACTCGTTAAATACATCATTGAAAATTCTGTGTTTTTGCTATTGCTAAACTTTGGCATGGTTTCCACAATTTTATGAACACAAGTGTTTCATGGTTTCACTTCAGTACACATGTTGATTCGGTGTAGGATGGGCTGGGGTGGGCATCAACGGGAACTCCACTAATATGGAACAAGAGGATGTTACTGGCCAAACTTTACGGTAGATATCCTGCAAACAACAGGATGGTTGGATAGGCTGGAGTGAGCTTGGATGGCAAGTTCAGCATTTGGAATCTAGGACAACATCAGACTTTACAGTCTACGGCCCAGAAATATCAAAGAAGAGACAAGTTAATCTAATCATGTATTTTTTAATGAGTATAACTTATGGGCAGACTGGATGGACCATTCGGGTCTTTATCTACCATCATTTACTATGTTACTGTGTAAATATGAATCCTGACCTTTGACCTGTCATACAGCCATATGACAATATGGCACAGGCCTACAGCTGCCCTACGCTGAACTTCGTCCTTGCTTGTAATAAGGCAATCCTTTTTCCCGACATTTAGTGCACTATCCAAGTGGGCAAGACTGAACCTAATGAATTTGCAGGAATTGAGAAACATTTTAGCCAGCCCTTTGAGGGCCATAATGGAGGACTTTGGGGGCCACGTGTTGGAAATCACTGCTCTACTATTCTGCAGCTGTGCATCTCCTTGGCAAGCTTTCTCGGGAGCATGGTAAGCATATTGCAGCATTACACTACAACAAAACACAACACAGCATGTCGGGAGTCTGCAGCTTCTGCTTCCAAACTCAAGACTTTTCACCTAGGCTAGAGGAGCTGCTTCATAATGGTGAAGATGAAATTAAAGCTTCATTGCACCATACTTTAGACAGCAGAACCTTACTTTCCTATATCTAGGTCCCCAGACTCAAACATAAGGAGAATGGATGTTTAATCAAATACACAATCGAGAAAGAATAAAAATGCATACAACATCCGTGCAGTTGTCCGTAGAGACTGGTGGTTCATCTACACATTCTTCCAAGGGCCCATCCATCTTCTGAAAGCTCCCAAATTGTGCTGGAGTCAGCAAAACATCTGCAGCAATTAATGAAAAAAGCAGACTCTTAGTTTGTTTTATTGGTCAATGTTTAGAATCAACGTCTGGAACTGTGTAAAACATGGGCTACCAGAACTCTTCCGTAAAATGTCCTTCCAACTCTTTAGTAACTACCACGTGAAGTCAGTCACAGGCAAGGAATGCTGAAAAGTGAACTTTGAATAAAACCAAAGAATAAGAATGAAGTGTGTTGAAGAAAAAAAGAGGACATTTTCATTTCGTTTTAAATTGAAGCACACCCCTAGGCTATAGCATAATGCTAAATACACCGGGTGGGCAATTCTCAAAGGTATTTCTGTACATATATCAAAGCTGAGCATACATCCAGATTTCTGAAAGCATGGACATCATTTTTCCCAGAGAAAATACCTGCACAATGGCAGGCGCCTATCTACCCGAGGACATTTTCCCTTTAGAAGTTGATGTAAAGTGTAGACAAAAAATTCAGACTTTTCACATATATGATTTATTTGAAAACTTGCCAAGAGCAAAAAAAAAAGAACTGGACACGAGGTACTGGATGTCAAAGTTTACTGTAATGATTCCTCGTTAATAGTCCAAATGGTGCAGGTGGTAATAACGTGGTATATAGAAAACACATTACTGGTCAGTATTGGACAGATTGCCACAAGCGTTCCAACAAAAAACTCAAATAATAAAAAAATTATAAATAAATTGTGGAGAAAAACCAACCTCAATACAGTGGCTTCCAGGCCGCGAGGTACCCCAAATATCGGTAGCACATAGTAATAATCCGTACAACACATATCAATGAATAATGGTATGGACCCAACATGGTCTGTGTTTTGGCTGTGAACGCCTTCTTCAGGGGTCCTAATGCCGAATACCACAAGACTTAAATGCTAATAAGCATACAATGATGTGTGGCAAAGGAAAATGAAAAGTTGCCATCATTTGAAGCTGAAATATAATTGTGTTTCAAACTCATGGTGTGAAAATTAAATATGGCTCTTCCTCTGATGTCACTTCCTGGACCCGAACCTAGGAAATGATGTCAGAGGAAGAACCAACACTGGTGCGACAGCAGCTTGGGGGGGATGCTGCTTGCGCCACCAACGTTACAGGGGTACAAGGGAAGCGATGCGGCATACGTGCATGGCAGGAGGGGTGGGTAAGGAGTATGTGGAAGTGGGGGATGGTGAAGAGGGCAGGGAAGGGGCACCACCGCCCCAGCACCTCTTACCCTTGCTATGCCACTGTATTTTAGACAGCCAGGATTTAAAATTTCCCTTTTGTTTATTAAAGGAAATGAAAGAAAACTCTGAAGAAAACAAACAAAGAAATCCTCCCCAGTTCCCCCTCCTCCAGCCTTGTCACCTGTCAGTGAGCCTGTAAGCTCTTCACAGAGCAGGAGCCAGACCTGGACTGCTAAAATAGTAATACAAATGGCACCAGCCTTACAGCAAATTGATGCTATTCATATTATCGTCTCAGCAGAGCATAAGCAACTTAAGATGGCTCCTGCCTTGTAAAGAGCTTTCAGACCCGTGGAAGAGACAATAGGTCTTGGGAAAGATTCAAAGGAGAGGGTTGGACAACCATAGGAGCCAGTTCCATGGGTGCCATTGGTGCTTGAGCATCTCCAAAATAACATGAGGCTAAAATTTGTCTCCATCCCATCCCTGCAGTTAACTGCAGGAGACCATCCACATGTCATTCTTTAAGGAGAGAGGGAAGAATGGGCTCAGCCATTTGTCCTCAAGCCTTGCATTGAAGAATGCTGGTGTCGAAGGACTGAGGTTGAGATAGACACTAAAGAAGGACAGCCTCTGGGGTCCAGAGCAGATATTGTGATGTCATAATGCCTCATTCCACCAATGCCTAAGAGCCAACCTCATCAGTGATGTCACAATGGCTTGACTGTCCTATACTTGGCTCACATAAGAATCAGACTATGAATGGGCCCAGCCACTGACCCTCAAGCCTTGAATTGAAGAATGTTGGTATAGAAGGAACGAGGTTGAGAGAGACACCAAAGAATGACATGGGATGGTTTCCTGTGGGGATGGGATAAAGTCTGTCCCCGTGCCATTCTCTACATGAACAAACTAACTGTGTCCATGGAGAGGTAATTTGGCACCCCTAATCATTTTGAAAAGTTGGCTTCTATGTGGGCAATAGAATTTGGTAGAGGTGTTTTTTTTTATAGTGATGGGGGTTGGGGGAAGCAGAGCCCCATAATTTGGTTTGTGTTTTATATATGTTTTTCAATTTATTGTGTTCTATACAAAAATAACACAAATGACAAATAAAATGACTAAAAACAAAATGTGCCCATTTCTATATTAACCCTGGGACTCCAGAAGACCTCAAGTTTTCAGGTATCTGCTTAAGACATATTTGTATTCATTGCGGATATCCCGAAAACCGGATTGACACAGGATCCTGTAGAACAGGTTTGGGAATCACGATTCTAACCACTAAGCCCCTCTGGTAGCCTGAAGGTCAACTGCTTTTGTTTAGAAAGCAAGTAAAATCGATTGGGCATCTGAGCTTCATGTCTTCTGATGCTTACCATGTGTGATGAACTCGTTGAAAGTGGGGATGCCGTTAAAGTCTCCACAAAGACCACAAGTCTGATTGGCAAATTTGTTCTCCAGTTTCAGCTAATTCCAGAGAAGAAGGGAAAAGGAAAGAAATTATTCAAACTCCAGGATATTATTTGATGACCGTGAATGGCTGAAACATATTCTTTTCTTCGGAAGCTCTTTAGAGTAAGGTCCAGGCAATATTCTTTCAGTACACGTGACATCAGTGTGCATGCCATTTGCTGAATAGCACTTAGCATGGATTTCCAGGTCTAACTGTAGGAGCCAGACTTAAGCCTGCTGAAACCTGATGTAAATGCTGCTGCTCAAGTTGGGTGTGCACACAACTTTTAGGAATACCTCTGATGTGCTCATGGCCTCTCCCCTTTTTGTGTTACGTGCAAATCTTAAGTAGTGCCAATGAACTTCAATAATTGGTTTATTAACATACTATTGTTAGTAAATAAGGGCTTGTTAATTAATTTATGAGCATACATTGGCCTAGCAAGGGTGGGAGGTTCCAAGGGGTGGTGGCGCCCCCCTCTCGTCCTCTTCTCTGCCCCCCTCCCACCGCCGTACATGCTCCCCCTTCCCCCGTACCTATTTAGTTTCCCCGGGGCAAGCAGCATCCCCATCTTGCTGCCCACGCCGACATCGGCAGTCCTTCTGATGTCACTTCCTAGTTGTGGGACCCATAAGTAACGCCAAAGGGGAGCACCGAGGCTGGCGAAAGCTGCCGCTCATGCCTGCGAGAGCTAGAGGTACAGTGGGGAGGAAGTGAAGGTGTGTGCGCGGTGGGGGAGGAGTGGGAAGGAGCGGGGGGCAGAGAGTAGGAGAGTAAGAGAGGTACTATGCCCCCCACCAAGATGGCGCCCAGGGCACATCATGAGCATGCCTCCAAATTTGGGTGTGCAAATCTGGACCCCATATATAGAATCTTATGTTGCCTTATAAATTACAGGTACTCGTCGATTTACTACTGCAATTGGTTCTGACTGGCAGGTCATAAGTTGATCGGGAAGTAAGTCGGCCTATGTTAGATTATGCTTAACGGATTCAAACCGACAGCTCGCTCGCCCTTTAAATACTTTGTGCCTCTACTAAACTTCAGAAGAAGTTCCTGGACCAGCCAGCAGCTTGAGACCAGCTTCCCCGTTCATTCATTTCATTGGCTAGCAGAACTTGTGCATTTGTTTAAAAAGTATCGTGTCTAGGCGAATGTTCTCGCCAGCTGCCGAGCGACGCGCAGGAACACGATGACAGAAAAGAGGTAACCAGCCATTGATGCCGGCTTACTCTTGCGCTGCATAGTACAGCTGCACAGCCAGACTTGGGAATGCTGGAAACTGTCGTAAACTCGTCATAAAGTCGAACAGTCGTAAATTGCATAGGTCGTAAGTCGACGAGTACCTGTAATTTATTTATTTAGTTTTCTATACCATTCTCCCAGGGGAGCTAAGAATGGTTTACATGGATTTATTCATATATTCGAATATTTTAAAATAGGCACCTCTTTGGATAAAATCAGGTCCTATGGGAGGAACTCTATAATAGAGCACCCACAGATAAAAGAAGATGTCTATTCTAGAAAGGAATGTGGCATCTACTTTCCTTTATAGAATTATTGTAGCCTATTCGGGTAAATACACACTTAACATTTAGGCATGAGCACTTAAGCCAGCCCTAGATCTGGTGTAAATGTTAGCACCAAATGCTGCAGATATAGACAGAAAAAAGAAAAACTAAGCCAAGTAATTATGCTTGTAAGGGAGCTGGTTAGAAGTTGCAAGGCAAGATCTTCCAGGCATTAAAGTGGACATTTCAAGGGCTTCTGCAGAATTTCAGAACCATATCATAAGGTTCCTCAACCAAAAATGGTCAATCTGTACTGGTTCAGAGTAAATTAAGGTGGTGAAAAGTCCAGAACTGGAAAAGCAAGAGAGTTGTTGATCAGGCTTCATATGCAATGTCATTAGATCATTACAGAGTCTTCATAATTTACATCGGGTTCTTCACCCTATCTGAGCCTTTAGCCAGAGTCAGCTGCACATTTTAGAACTGATTACAACTACTAGATCTGGACTATAGACCAGATGTCAAAAGTATCTTGTTTTCTATTTCCGACGTTGATTACCGCATTTACAGGCGCAAATCTCGCTGTAACATTACATAGTTTCCTAAATCTAATTGCGCATCTGAAGCCTTTATTAAAATTCTTACCGAGAGTGCATCGTTTTGGTTCCACGTGAAGTCCAAGCCAAGTTTGGTGCTCACTTTCAGATACATAGCACTTCTCTCCATCTTGATACTTGAGTAGCTGTATGGTAATGTAACACTGGAAGAAACCAGCAGAGGTGTTAACTCACGCCAGGGTCTGTATTTATTGCTCTGCATATTTCAAGTTGTAATCCACTTTGAGGCACATTAGTGTACTTCAGCAGAATATTATATTTTAACAAATAGAGAAAGAAAGACATAGAAAAGACTGTAAATTTTCAAGTATTGCTCTGAATGCGTCATAGAGATATTTGACATCATCACTGCACAGAGTTGAAAGACTTCAATGAAGAGTATGAAACTACTATGGAAAAATTAAGAACTTCCTCTAACAGCATTTGATGTGTTCTCCTTGAGAGACCCAGGCTCTGTTTTGAATCCTGTTGATCATCCTTGGGCCGGTCAACACATGAGATTCTGTGGAGCCAAGAGCCTTCATGGAGGGAAGATACCTGGTCACTACTCTATGGTAATATTTATCAGCCAACAGAGTGCACTTTTTAACTTATGTTTGTTAAGGTAGTTAAGGCAGGTATGCTAAGTATGTTCCCTATCTGTCCTGGTGGGCTCACAATATAGCTACAGTACCTGGGGCAGCAGAGGATTAAGTGACTTGCCCAGGGTCATAGAGTGTAACATGTGAATCGAACCTACAACCTCAGGGTGCTGAGGCAGAGGTTTTAATCACTAGGCCTCTCCTCTTGGGCTTCTCAACTGAGGCCATTACTGTAATAGCCCAACCTAGAGCCCCACCCCCACCTGGCCTATAAATGATTGGAGAGGACTGATAAACTGGATGTCTAACGATGAGCAAGGGGAAGCAGCTAGTTAAAAACACTTAACATTGAACAAGCTTGGCCCAATATTTAAAAGCATTTATTCAGAGAGTACCACCCACTATCTACATAAATGCAGTGGGCTAGATCTATCCAGCAATTATCAGTAGCACTATCCGGATTGTGCATTGAAAGTCACTACTGACCATCCTGGCACTACCTAGATATTACTTAGCAAAATGTGGGTGGAGTATGAATGGTCCGAAGAATTATCCGGATGGTGACAATATTCAGTCCACTCTTCAGCTTAATTTATATTTTATTTTTTAGAAATTTTTATTCCACTTCAGACCTATGCGAATTATGCCTAAAACAGTCACACAAAAAAACAAAACCTAGCATACATTTGACCAAAAGACCAAAACACAGACTTTTAAAGATTGTTCCACAGCTTGGAACTTATCTGGATAACTTAGGGAAACTGATATTCCCACTGCTCACTGTGGGCCTGATAGCGCTGCCTACGTGGCACCTAGATTGCGGATGCCTAGCCAAGTTCCAGGCAGAACTCAAAATTGATTAATTGGCTAAATTGGCACGGGAATTGACCATGTCATTAAATTCTCATTAAAAAAATTCAAACTCCATTAAGAGCTCCACATGGAACTTGAAGCAGCGTCTACTGATTGATGCCTAAGTCGAGGACTTGATTAGAGGCGGAGAACAGGTGTGGTATGACTTAGGTGCTGGAAGGCAGCTTTGTTAGGAAAACCCTAAATATCATAAATTACAAGATGGAGATTTAGCTAGACTTTTTCCATGTTTCTCAATGTTCAACATATACTCACTATAATTACACTCTGCATTAAGACACTTAAACTTACGGATTGCCATTGAACATAATAGTGTCTTTCTCAAATTCAATAGCCGTTCCTTCAATCTTCATCATGATGCGGCAGATATGTGCACCATTGTCCCTTTTGCAGCGCCTTATCTGGATGTTGAATTCCTCAAAAGCACCCTTGCAGTGTGAGGCAAAGACATAGTTGCAAGTCCCAGAGAATTGGTAGTTATCCCCATCAAAGGTCTTGAAGTGGCGGTTTCCCCAAGTGCTGCAAACTTGGTTATTGTGAGCCGTGATCATTGCTGTGAAGCCAATAGAGACTGTCAGAACGCACTCTAGTTTCCTTAACCCATGTAGCAGCCTACTCATTTCTCCCGCCCGCTTTACATTCTACCTCTGTTCTCCGCACACATAACATAACATCATACTTCTTAACCGCGTAACCATGAGCTCTATGCGGTTTACAAAAGATTATGAACTAAAAGCAATTTAAGAATGACAGAAAGAAATGATTTGACCAAGTATTTTGAAAAGAGATAAGTTTTCAGTTGAGTTCGGAAATGTTTATAAGAACAAGCTCCAAGCAATAACAATCGAAGCTCTCCGTCATGTGAAGCTGCTTGGAATGCTAAAGTATGGTCCAGAAATTTCCTGTACTGATGGGAAGGTAAACAGGGCATGAGACTTTCTACTATTTTTATATGATGCTAGAGAGAATCTATTAACCATATAAAACAGAACGGTACCATACACGACCTTAGAGCAAAAGCAACCCAACAAAACACGAGCCTCCATTGGCAGCCAATGGAGTCACATGAGCATATTTTTTAAGACCGTAGATCATTCTAACCGCTGTATTCTGAATCAGTAGGAGTCGAACCATGTCTTTCTTGAGGATTGTTAAATATACAATATTTCAATAATCCAAAAGACTCGGTAATAAAGATTGTACCAGAAGTCTGGCGCCCAAAGCTAGATACCAGAAAGATCTGCCCTAAGCGCCAATTGCATAAATGTTACTTAGTGCTAATCAGTGGCATAGCAAGGGTGAGAGGTGCCCGGGGTGTTGGTGCCCTTCCCCCACCCTCTTCTTCATCCCCGCCCTGCTCCTTTCCCCATCCCACCTGCTGTGCGCGCCCTTTCCCTTCCCCCATAACTCTTTATCTTTCCCGGCGCAAGCAGCTTCACCAACTTGTTGCCTGTGTCGGTGTCGGCTATCCGTTGACCTCACTTCCTAGGCGTGCGACCCGGAAGTGATGTCAGAGGGAGCGCCAACGCTGGCGCGAGCAGCAGGTTGGAGTCACTGCACATGCCGGCAAAGAGCTAGAGCTATGGTGGGGGGTGAAGTGAAGACACTCACCCAGCGGGAGAAGGAGTGGGAAGGAGCGGGGGGCGGAGAGGAGGAGGCGAGCTGGCGCCTCCACAAGATGGAGCCCAGCGCGGACCACCCACCCCATCCCCCCTTACTATGCCACTGGTGCTAATCAACCTTTATAGAATAGCGTTTAGCACAGATTCCAGCACTCAACTCTGGACACAATAGCAGTTGGGCGCATAAATGATCTTCTTATATAACACTTTTCAGAACCCCCGAGACCCACCCATGCATCTCCCCTGACCATGCTGTAGTCCATCTTATCTACGGTATCAAGAAATCGGATCATGTAAGCCCATAAATAAAAAAAACTACACTGGCTGCCCATGGAAGCAAGGGATATTTTTGCCTTTGCTTCAAAACCATAACAGGTTCATCCCCAATCTATCTATTTCATCATTTCGACTTTCCAGGCACAACTTGTACACGTAGCGCCTACTTGTTCACTTTCCCATCCTTTATCATTCAACTACACTTGTAGGGCCAGTTTCTACTGGCCTGTCCTCCTTGTCACCTCAGCTGCCTTTCTGTCATCTAAAGAATCCCAGTGGTCAATACGAAAAATCAGCTTGTCGGTTTAACTTACGTCTGATGTCTTTCATTGACATTGTTGGGATAATGGTCACTGTTTTAGAAGTGGACTGCATCTGGGAGTCTGTGGATAAAAAGAAAAGAAAATCTGAGTTTGTTTGAAGTTCAGGCCTCTAACAACCATTTCTGTTTGCCTGGAATAAGCGAATATTCAGTTCATAGAATGGAACAATGGAAGACCAATGGCAGCAGCATAGATAACGTGCATTGGAAAACCTTGCCAAGTGAATTGTGAAGTGACTTCTATTTAAAAATATAACAAGCATGTAGACCTTTGAAAATCCTGCAGAAATTCACACACTTCTTTCACCACTGCAGGCATTTATAATATATCCTCCCCCTCCACACACACACACACACACACACCAAAGAAACATGGATAAACTAATATTTATGTCCTCACAGCAAGAAAATGATCATGTGATTTCCATTTATTCATGTCCAGAAAAGTGTGGTGTTGGGTGGAGGTAAAGCATAGAAGGAATTTTTATTTTGAAAGTCCTTTGCACACCTTCACGGGTATATTTGCAACTGTGCATGGTTTTTTTCCTTTAAAATGTGCTTACAGGCACCATGGGCTCTCAAAAATATGACGTATAAATATTTTCTTTTATGATATCTGTTGTTTTTTAAAGACTTTTCTGATATCCTGCGTTGGCATATTGGTGTAGTAGTAATGACCCCTCCCTCTTCGATATACTAAGTCCCTCTAAACTTCTCTTTACTAAGTCCTTCTACTTTTCATTGTAGTTCCTTTCTATATCAATTCTTGTAAACCGTGCCGAGCTCTACTTCTGTGGAGATGATGTGGTATACAAACTTAAGATTTAGTTTAGTTTAGTTTGGTGGCAGCACAGCTGGCTTGCGGACTGCGATGAGACAGAAAGTTGGGTTCCTCTCATCGCTGGGAATTTAAAGTGGTCACAGAGCAACCCGTATGTGGCTTTTGCCCGGCAGGCGGCGGATTCAGGTCAAAACTCTGGCTCTCCCATGCCTGCCATGCTGGAAAAGGGTACCGAGGAAAAGACGAGGCAGCAATAACGCCCCCAGCAATGGCCCCAAGTGGGAATGGCACCAACTGTTGGGAAGAAGGAAGCTTGGGCTCTTCCATTGATGAGGAACATGGTAGGTCAGCTCAAGGGGGTAGCCTCGAATGTTCCTGCTTGTTTTATGTTTTGAATAATTTTATGCGATTCGTGGCAATTTTTTTATTTTTTATTTTTATTGTGATGATGAAAGTTATTCGCGATTTTTCCGTATTCGCCCCTATCCACTGCGAATACGGAGGGAGGAGTGTAAAAGGCACTAAGGCCTGGATTCTATATATGGCACTGCCAGAGTCAGCCACCTTAAAAGCGTCTAAAAATCACGCGACAGCACCGTTTATAGAATCGCGCCTTCGGGAAAGGTAGGCACCAGAAATGTAGGCCAGGGTTTTCAAGGCCTACCTTTCATGTGAATCATGCCTACAGAGGCGCTTTAAGACAACTAACGCCACTTCCAGCATTAGCCACACCTACAGTGGTACTAGGTGTCATAAAACGCCTCCATAGGTGCGATTCTGGTGCCTTCTTTTAGGTGCTGACAGGCGCCTACATTTTCTTTTGAAAGCTTTTTTTTTTTTTTTTTCATTTTTAATGGAATTTTCAACTTAAGTTAGGCACCTAAATTAAGACTCTGTTTATAATATCTGGGCCTAAATGTAGATGCCAATTACATATACAGATTTATAGAACAGGGAACGTATACATATTAGTAATGTCACAAACGGGCATTTATGCACATTTGTGCCAGGTGATATTCTATAAAACTGGTGCACTTTTGGCATGGCATGTAACAGCAAATGGGTTGTAACAGTGGGCATAACAAGAGTGTGTCATGGGCATTCTACGTAGCAGTGGTGTAGTAAGAGGGGAGGGGCAGTCAAACCTGGGGGCTGTCTTGGTGTGGGCGCCTGCACCCATCCTCCTCTCTGCCCCCCACCCCTGCTGAATGCATGTGCCCCTTCCCTTCCCCTGAACCTCTTTCATTCTCTCGGTGCGAGCAGTATCACAAACCTGCTGCCCGTGTCGGTGTCGGCTCTCTCTGACATCATTTCGGGTCCCGCACCTAGAAAGTGACATCAGAGGGAGAGCCGAAACATGTGGGCAGCAAATTGGTGATGCTGCTCGCGCCGGGAAAATGAAACTAAACTAAACTAAAACTTGGCGTTGTATACCGGGTCATCAGCCAAAAAGGAGCTCGACTCGGTTAACAGTAACTAAAAAAATACTTCAAAAAGTAACAATCAGAAAATATTAATATGACTAGTTTCTAAAGTGTTTGGCAAATAAAATAGTTTTTAAAGATTAAAAAATAGTGGAAAAGGACCAGAACCATAGTTCGTTCCATAGTTGAGAAAATTTGAAAACCAAGGATTGACTGAAATTCTTGACTCCTTTGATTCCTTTCACTGAAGGAAGGGAGAGCTTGACTTGTTGGGTGCCTGTTGCATAGGAGAATCTATAAGCATTCCATAATAAAGAGACAAGAGGGATGAAGATACCATATAAAATTTTAAAAGTAATACATGCACATTTAAAGTGAATCCTGAGATAGACCGGAAACCAATGAAGGTTTAAAAGCAAAGGAGACACATGGTCAAATTTACTTTTTCCAAAATTAATTTCGCAGCGGTATTTTGTATCAATTGGAGTCTTTGAAGGCAGGTCTTTGTTATTCCAAGACAGATAGCATTACAGTAATCTAGCCGGGATAATATGAGAAATTGGACCAGAACAGAGAAGTGTTGTTGGTGGAAAAGGTATGGGGAAAGGTAAGGGAGAGTGAGCAGCAGGGGGGACGGGAGGGGTGCCACTCACCCTCGCTACGCCACTTTAGAATGGGATCAAATGTGTGTCTTGCATTCAGTTGTTGTGCCTACATTTCAGCTCACCAACGTGGTTTTGCACTACTACCACAGTACATAACTGGCACCTTAACGCTGGTATAAAGTTGGCACCAATGCACAATTTAATTGAATAACAAGCTAATTGTCATCAATAACTGGCATTTGATAAGTCATTATTGGTAGTAATTAGAATTAGTTAGAAGTATTCAGTAAAAAAAATTGCCAGCCGCTCATTAGGGATCCAATGGAGAAGTGGCCACCTTGTTAATAACCACTATTGGCACTTCCATGGGTGGTCTTAGCAAAGAGAACTGAATAACCATGTAGCATATGCCGCTGTCCTGCAGGAGACTTTCCCCTACAAAGAGCTGAAAGCACATTAGTAGGCATTGTTTGTGTGCGGTAGATGGCAAAGGGGCAAATATGGCTGGGATTTATACTCTTTCCAGAGTACTACAGGCTGCACCGGCCTTTAAATCTCTAGAGCAGGGGTGTCCAACCTTTTGGCTTCCCTGGGCCGCATTGGCCAAAAAATTTCACAAATGCACAAACGCTGCAGCAAGACAGAGGAGGGATCCGGCAAGACAGTAAACACCCGGGGGCAGCAGAGGAAAACACTGCATCGCCCTCGACCGGGGCCGCACAAAATACTTCACGGGGCCGCAGCTTGGACACCCCTGCTCTAGAGCATTCAACAGCTCCAAAACAAATTAGTCTAGTGGGTATACAAAATAAAAAATATATATATTTTTGCTAACCAAATCTGTTCAAAATCTACTAGCAATGTTGCATTTCAATTTAGACAAGTTTTCATAAGCCTAGTAAAATTTTAAGTGAAGGGATTCCTACCTGTAAACTGGACAACAATGGATGCTATTACCAGGATCCATGCTGGTATCTGTGTCCCCCTACTTATGCCCATCTTGTCCGAAGTTCGGACACAGGGTACCAAACTGAGGGCTTGAGAGGAGGAACAGTTTACCTGTGCCTTTGACTAGCCTTTTATAGAAAGAAGCTTTGGCTGCAATCCCAGATTGCTTCACACAAGCTCCTGGAGAGGTGGAGTTTCCAAAAGACGAGCTTCCCTTCACATGTGGCAGGTAAACAGAGGATCCTCGGTCTGCCTTCTAGGGACCTGTTTGTATTTTGGGAAGGGTTCAAATTCTTCTTTTGATAGGGTATGTATCTCGCAACAAAAGAAATCCAGAGATGTCAGAAGTCAAAAATAGCTCCCACCCAGATGCTTGGTCACTACAGATCCTGGTAGAAACAAATACTCAAGGATCTTGCCACGCACAGTGTGGTTTTCTTTTCCTTTTGCGTGTGATGGTGTTGATCTCAAGGGATCTTCATTCTGACAGATAGCAACAGCACCATGCATTTCTTGAGAAATTCAGAAGGGCTAGATTTACTGAAATGTGTTCTCACATTAGCATACATTGTGAATGCACATTATTAATAAATAGGTCCCAATGAATTAATGCCCGATAGTGTGCAGGAATGCAGATAAAGCACAGTTACTTACCATAACAGGTGTTATCCAGGGACAGCAGGCAGATGTTCTCACATGTGGGTGACGTCATCCACGGAGCCCCGATGTGAACAGCTTCGTAAGCAGATTTGCTTGTAAAACTTAGAAAGTTCACAACTGCCGCACCACACATGCGTGAGTGCCTTACTGCCCAAGGTAGGGCATGCCTCCTCAGCGTCTCCTCAGTTCATATAGCTAGCACAGAAGCCAACCCGGGGAGGTGGGTGGGTCGTGAGAATATCTGCCTGCTGTTCCTGGATAACACCTGTTACGGTAAGTAACTGTGCTTTATCTTGGAGACCGTATCTGGCGAAAGACGTAAGAAGACTTGAGGCGGTCCAGAGGAGGGCGACGAAAATGATAGGAGGCTTGCGCCAGAAGACGTATGAGGAGAGACTGGAAGCCCTGAATATGTATACCCTAGAGGAAAGGAGAGACAGGGGAGATATGATTCAGACGTTCAAATACTTAAAGGGTATTAACGTAGAACAAAATCTTTTCCAGAGAAAGGAAAATGGTAAAACCAGAGGACATAATTTGAGGTTGAGGGGTGGTAGATTCAGGGGCAATGTTAGGAAATTCTACTTTACGGAGAGGGTAGTGGATGCCTGGAATGCGCTCCCGAGAGAGGTGGTGGAGAGTAAAACTGTGACTGAGTTCAAAGAAGCGTGGGATGAACACAAAAGATTTAGAATCAGAAAATAATATTAAATATTGAACTAGGCCAGTTACTGGGCAGACTTGCACGGTCTGTGTCTGTGTATGGCCGTTTGGTGGAGGATGGGCTGGGGAGGGCTTCAATGGCTGGGAGGGTGTAGATGGGCTGGAGTAAGTCTTAACAGTGATTTCGGCAGTTGGAACCCAAGCCCAGTACCGGGCAAAGCTTTGGATTCTTGCCCAGAAATAGCTAAGAAGAAAAAAAAAAAAAAATTTGAATTGAATCAGGTTGGGCAGACTGGATGGACCATTCGGGTCTTTATCTGCCATCATCTACTATGTTACTATGTTATCCCAGGACAAGCAGGCAGCATATTGTCACATGTGGGTGACCTCCAAGCTAACCAGAATGGGATGGTGGGAGTGTTGGCAATTTAGGAGAATAAATTTTGTAAAACTGCCTGGCCAAAATGGCCATCTCGTCTGGAAAAGGAATCCAGGCAATAATGAGAGGTGAAGGTATGAACCGTGGACAAAGTGGCAGCTTTGCAGATTTCCTCAAAATGAGTAGATCTGCTCATTCTTTCACATACTTGTAAGAGGGATAAGATCAGAGTTACTGTATAAGACCTTTTGTGCAGATTGTGCAAATACTTTTGTTCTATTTTAAAGTGTATTTTTTTCCAGGTTAGAAACATAAAAGCATGATGGCTGATAAAGGCCAAATGGCCCATCCAGTCTGCCCATCCACAGTAACCATTACTTCTTCCTCTCTCAAAGAGATTGCATGCGCCTATCCCAGGCCCTCTTGAATTCAGACACAGTCTCTGTCTCCACCACCTCTACCGGGAGACTGTTCCACGCAACTACCACCCTAAAGGATTGTCGGGTAAGATTTACCTCTTTGCGGATGATACCAAAATCTGCAATAGAGTAGACACGCCAGATGGTGTGAATAACATGAAGAAAGTTTGAAGAATGGTCTGAAATTTGGCAGCTAAAATGGAATGCTAAGAAATGCAAGGTCATGCATTTAGGCTGCAAAAACCAGAGGGAACGGTACAGTTTAGGGGGTGAAGAACTTATGTGCACGACGGAAGAGGAGGACTTGGGTGTGATTGTATGTGATAATGTTAAGGTGGCCAAACAGGTTGAAAAGGTGACGGCGAAAACTAGAAGGTTGCTAGGTTGCATAGGGAGAGGTACGGCCAGTAGGAAAAAAGGGGGTATTGATGCCTCTGTATAAGGCTCTTTTGAGACCTCATTTAGAATACTGTGTACAATAATTCTGGATGCTGCACCTTCAAAAAGATGGAGTCGGTCCAGAGGAAGGCTACTAAAATGGTATGTGGTCTTCGTAATAAGGCGTATGGGGACAGACTTAAAGACCTCAATCTGTATACTTTGGGGGAGAGGGGAGATATGATAGAGACATTTAAATACCTACATAATATAAATGTGCATGAGTTGAGCCTCGTTCATTTGAAAGGAAACTCTGCAATGAGATCGGAGGAACGCCCCCATCTGCCAGCACGAATCACTTTTCTGAAATCCCCAGGCACGCGCAGACCCTCTGTAGACACAGAACACTCTCACCTAGCCCAGTGCAGAAAATCCAGCATATCCTACTCAATCCATCTCTACCAGCACTCCCATCCAGCTTGCTTTAGCTTTCCTTTCCCTTATCTCTTCACCTATGTTCATGGGATTTGTATGGAACAATGTGTGAACTATCAAACACGAAATTGATGCAGTTCCACCATTTTGGTAGCCCTTCTCTCTGCTGAATCATCTACCTATATCATTTCAGAGATATGTGGAGGGGCATTTTCAATTGGACATCTAAGTCTGAGGTTGGATGTTTTGGGCAAGACATTCCACTCCAGCGTGAGCTTCTTTGGTCATAGGAACAGTAAGCCTAATGCTAGCTGGGTGGGGGGATAAGTCTACAATTTATGTTAGACTTATCACATGGTATTTTACTGCATGGTATCCATTAGGCACATGCCCACGTTAAAACCCACTGTAAGTGCTCAACATATTTTAACAAACATGTCCCTTACTTTGTCTTCATTGTATCCCCTCATGGGATGTATGCCAGTTTCCTTACACACGTTACTACCTCTCTTACCCATTCCATACAATGTTCTCTCACATTGCAGATAACCTAACATGCTTTATTCAACATGACCGCCATTGTCAAACTTCTCTCTACCAAACTCCACATCCTATCTTGCCTTATGCGTTTGTTCACTTCCTATATTACACTGTTCAAAGGTAGGTTTCCATCATGTGTGGTTTCTATGGAACACAATGCGTGGATTAATAAACATCAAAAAGATACAGTTCACTGAAGTAGCATTCTGTACCAAGTTTTCGTTTTGGTCTAGTTGGGATTGTTCAGCAAGTAACAGGATGTGCAGTGGTTTGATTAATTGACTTTGTCTGCTTAGCAGGTGGAGCAGTTCAAGACACCCACGCCCATCCATCATCTCTTTGTTCTCTTTTAGGCCTTGTAATGTATGTTACCTCAAGTTTACAAGTTGTATTGATTATACATATATTAGCAGAAATCTAATAGAAACTTTGTCAGTGGCATCACTAAAGTCAATGAATCTGGTTAAGGAAAGCCAGGAAAGAAAAAGGCAATGAGGTTCCTTCATCGTCAAGTTCCCTGAGGAATCCATCACACTGAGTTTCATACATCCATTATACTGCACGCTACCATAGTTCACTACAAAAAGCTCAAGATGTCACACTGAGATTAGTGAGCAAGCTGAGGTTTAATGGCCATCTTTTCACTAGCAATTATTTGCTGATATGCTTTGATTCTTTTCGGGGAGTGTTCTCAGTCAGCCATTTCATATTATGGAACTCATAAAGTTTGCTACCTCCATGGGTACACAGCTTTAACAGGCAGCATTATCAGCTCTCAGCAGGAAAAACTGACCATTATGTATCGTCAGTATTATGTATTGTTATGTATTCATGAGGCAATTCTATACAGGGCCGCTTAGATGTAGGCAACCTGATGTAGCACATCTGGGTGCTTAAATTTCATTATAGAATGTTAGCGTACCAAAATGCAGGGTCACCCATTTACGCCAGGTCTAAATAAATGAGTTAGGCATCTAACTTGTCAGTATATTGGCTTCAATTATAAAGCTTTAATAAGCTCATAATTGAAAAAAATAAAAATTAATTGGGTGATAGGCAACTATCTTATAGCGCCTAACTCCAAAGTAGGTGTGTTTAGGGGGCAGAGAAAGACTTGTAGGTATCTATTAGACATGATTCTCTAAAGTACTTAAGTACCTATAATGAAGGCTTTTGAAACCCTGACCTGCATTATAGGTGCCTAATAGGTGCCTAAGTTTTAGTTGAGTACGATTTTGGTTGTTAAATTGCTGGGCGCTTGTAAGCCAACAATAGCTTCTGGTGACTTGTGCCCCCCAAAATTGTTGCAGGATTTACACAGTCAGTTAGGCCTTGTACTTACAAAGAGAATGAATCTTAGTCTGTGTGAAAGGGTTGTGCTGAAATCTCCACAGTTAAGCCACCGATGAAAGATGTAAATGGGAATGGAGAGCTTAAAAATTATAGACCTGTTGCATCAGCACCAGTTTTAGCAAAAATACTCAAAAAAAACAGGTGTATATCAAACTTGATAAATACATTCAGAGGTCCTCACCAGTACACTTTCCATTCTGGGCACAGTACGGGAACCCTGTTAGTGTCGTTGATTGATGAGATAAGATGTGGATTTGACAAGGCGTATGAATGTGTCATGGCGTCCTTTGACATTTCTGCGGCCTTCGACACTTTAGATCATAGTGTTTTACTGCAGCGACTAAGTTCCTTTGGAGTGCAGGGGGTAGTCTATTTGTGCTTTCAATCCTTTCTTTCTGATTGAAGACAGGAAGTGTATGTTAATGGGCAAAGATCTGCACAAAGGACAATACAGACAGGAGATCTCCAAGGTTCTTCCTTATCAGCATATGCCTTGTACCATTGGACGTGCTATTGCGTGATTTGGATGTATCATACAGGATAAATGCTGATGATTTGCTGCCTTAACTCAACAGAAGTTGGATTCTGTCTTAGTTCAGGTGAGGCACTGAATGTGTGAGAACAAGTTAATGCTAAATGTGCAAAAGACTAAGGTGATACATTTGGCCAGAACATCTACAGTGAGATCATGTGTGTCTTTGAGGATGCTGGATACTGTTGTTCAGCTGTCCTTGGAATTTCATTATCTTGGTGTTGTTCTGGATTTCAAAAGTATTCTCCAAACGTTAGTGTTGCCTGTATTTGATTACTGTAATGTGGTACTGTTAGGTGTTCCAGGGGTGGTGTTGAAAGCTTTACAGATAACACAAAACTCTATTATATGGGTGTTGTTTCAGCTTCAGAAAATTGAATTCAGAATTAAGTATAAACTATTGCTGCTGGTTTACCTAAGTATGCAATGGTGTGCCCCATGATATTTGATGGACAGTGTATTTCCTTATGTTAGGTTGCAAAAGTTGTGCTCGGCATCACAGCCTGGCCTAGATAAACCATGAAGAAAAGAGTTGAGTCTGCAAACTGCGAGAGTGGGAGCTTTTTCATGTCGTGGTCCAGAAGAGTGGACTAAGCTTCCATCTTACATTAAACATCAAAAAAATGTGAATGCTTTTAAGAAATTGTTGAAAAGACATCTGTTTTGTTGTATGAAATATACAGTATGAGATGATGGGCAATGAAAACCTGAGTTTTCCTGTTTCCTTGGAAAGAAGGCCTATCTTTAAAATCTCTCATAGAAATAAATAATATGCCCCTTCAAAAAGTCACAAGCATTAAATTTCTGGGAGTTATTTTGGATCAGAAGCTATCGTATCAACCAAGTAGTCAAAAACTGGTTTTTCAAGCTACGCATGATTAGATCTTTGCCAAAGGTACTTGACTCTTCCGCACTCAACATTCTCATTCACTCTCTTATCATTTCAAAATTGGATTATTGTAACTCTCTTTTCAAAGGTATCACTCAGAAACAAATAAGGCGTCTATAACTTATACAAAGCACTGCAATAAAAATCATAACAAATTCCAAGAAGTAGGACCACTGGTTGCCAACCCTCATTGAATTTCATATAAAGCTGTTCTTCTAACATTTAAGATCCGTCTTAATCATGCCCTCATTTTCCTTGATAGATTGTTAATTTCATACTCTGCTACTAGAGTGCTATGTTCAAATGCTCATAATTTCCTTGCAGTTCCTTCTTTAAAAATCATTGGTACAAAGCGTAATGAAATTTTTTCAGTCTCCGCGCCGCAGCTCTGGAATTGGCTCCCTAACTACCTTAGAGAGGAGCCCATATTAGGTAAATTTAAGGACGCATTTGATACCTAAATCCATTTTTGAATCTTAACAATTAGCTACTTCCTGATAGTCTCTGCCCCCCTCCTCCCGTACTTTCCCCTCAATGTAACTTTTCTTTACAGCATGTTCTTCCCTCTTGTTCCTGTTAGTCGCTGTCCATTGAATGTTATGTAAGTATTTTGTCCGTATTGAATGTTATATTGGTTTTGATGTACCCCTATTTAATTTGTACAGCGCTTAGAAGGTTTTTATAAGCATTTTTATCAAATTTTAAATAACCTGTAAACTGTTGCATTAGGTTGCTTGAGATTGATTTTTGGCATAGGAGAAGTGTTTGTGATGTTATTATTGTCAGACTTGTATTTTATGTAGAATTTTAATTTTTGTAAGATGACTGAAATGTTTGTGAAGCTCTGTTATATGTGTGTTGTAGTTTGTCTTGTAAAAGGTGGATTATAAATAAACAAACCATAGGGCAGTGATAGAGGAGGATGAAAACACTGCAAGGGAAAAGATGGCATCAATCTGAAGGGCTAACATGCAATGAGTGGTAATATGTAGCCCTGAGGAAAGAAGGGAGAAGGGTCAGTGTCCACGAAGTTTAGGGGAGCATAAGTGAAAAGGCAGCACATGTGAGCTATACTGTCTAAGACTTAACCATTAGAGGAACAGTACACAGTTACAGATCTGGCACCTATATCTCCATGGCAAATAAAGAAACTAATGATTTACAAGTTCACATAGATTTAGATAAACAAAATTATCAGGCTTTTAAAAAATACATTGTGTAAAGCCTTAGTTTGTGATGATCTAAAGGAGGCCAACAGGTTGAAATGACGGTGAAAACTAGAAGGATACTTGGATGCATAGGGAGAGGAATGGCCAGTAGGAAAAAGGAGGTATTGATGCCCCTCTGTAAGACTCTGGTGAGATCTCATTTAGAATATTGTTTACAATTTTGGAGATTGCACCTTCAAAAAGATATAAACAGGATGGAGTAGGTCCAGAGGAAGGCTACAAAATTGGTTGTTGGTCTTTGTCATAAGGTGTATGGTAACAGATATTATAGACAATCCTACTGGAGTAACCTGGCAGCAGACTGCAGAGAAGGGGACCCAGGAGCATATCCCATTCTAGTTGGTATATTTGTGTTGAATGGTGTGAACCCACCAAAACCCACCCAAAACCTAGTGTACCATCATTGAAGTGATACCTGCAGGCATATGGGCTATGGGTATGGTGTACAGTTGGGTACTGTAAGTATTTGGCGGGTTTTGGAGGGCTCACCATATAATATAAGGGGGTTATTAGTGAAGTGTGTAGCTGGACCCTTTTATGTGCAGTTTACTGCAGTGTCTCCCTAGGGTGTCCCACTGATCTGCTGGAATGTCTGTGTGGCCAGTTTACTACAAATGATGGTCTCTTCTACATCCCTGTGACAGGGTGGAATACCTGTCACTGGCCAATGGAGGGAGCCCAAGCAGTGGAACGCATTGAGCCTGAGAGGTGAGCTGATTTGCATAAGAGCTGCAAATGCTGTTGGGAGCTGTCCATTCTCCCTGAGTGGATTGTGGTGCTGAAAAGAGCTCCCAGGTAAGGAGCTCCTTCAGAAGCTGGGTGATCCTTGTGAGGAGGAATGTTGGCCTCTTGCCCAACTCCCAGTAAGCCCTAAAGGCTACTGCTGACTGGCTGACTGGGCACCTGATGCAGTGGAGTAGAGTGGCCAGGCTGACCAGTCCTGACGGGGGGAGTAGTGCAACAGTAGAAAGCCTGGTGGTGGACAGGACAGGAAGAAGTATGGCCCAGGAGTGAAGCCCAGTAGTGGGAGGGTCTGTGGGAATCTATACAATGGCAGGAAAGAGCTAAAAGTAGCCAGAGGGCCCAGTAAAGCCAGGAGTTGAGGAAGAGACTCAGAGTTGATGACCGAAAGGTCCAGGTGATGGGGACTCATGAGGCCAAGCAGTGAGGGGATTATATGCCTTTAATGAATCTCCTTTCAAATGAAAGCTGACCAATCAGTACTGAGCACAGTATTTGGGCTCCTTCTGCTACCTCAGCACAGGGGCACATCGTATCATCAGAGGATTCAGTGCCTTTAGTGAATCCCTGAAGATTTGTTTTGTTTTGCTTTAATTTGATTGGTTGTTAAGCATAACTTCTGAACTTGCCAATGAATCAAATTAAAGGCAGTGAATCTCTAACAGCACAACGTGCTCCTGTGCTGACTGCTCATTTGGGTTCACCATTTGTGTCTTCCCTGATTGTGCCTGCCTGCTGCCGATTTGGGTTTGTGCTTCCCAGTCTGCAGGGTATATGTGGAAGTGAGTAGAGTCTTGAGAGTTGGGGCTAATGGAAGTAGGTTTTATGAATCTGGATGAATGCTGATTGGCTGTATACGGGGCTTTCTGTCCTTCACTTTTGAAGTTTCTCCAGTCTCTGCACTCAGACCCCTCCCTCCTTGCCAGGCTCTCCACCCTCCCTCCCTACCTCTGCACTCAGCCCCCTCCCATCCTGCCCTGCCAGACTCTCCACCCTGCCCCCTCCCTCCATGCCACCTTCTGCACCCAGCCTCCCTCCCTGCCCTGTCCCCATTCTCTCCAGATGCCCTGCAGGCCTCCACCAGCCCTGCCATATGACCTGGTGGACAGGAAAAGGAGGGATCCCTCCTATCCCGGCCCATTCTGCCAATTTTTACCTCCCTCTCACCTCCCACCATGTACGTTTTTGAATCTCTGGTGGTCCAGCAGTGTACCAGGCAGGATCGAGCTTTCCGCGCTCCTGCCCTGTGCTGAGCCCCTCCCTGAATGGTCACCTCAAGGTCTCGTGACCCAGCGGTGTACTGAGCATGAGCAAGCTTTCCTCGCTCTTGCCCCGTGCTAAGCCACTCGTTGAATAGCTACTACTATTTATTATTTCTATAGCGCTGAAAGGAATACACAGCGCTGTACACTTTAACATACAATAGAAAGTCCCTGCTCAGAAGAGTTTACAATCTAATTTAGACAGGACATTTCAGGGTTGCGGAGATTATGGTAGAGGAAATGATACAGTGGGTCTAGGTATCTGACAGCAGTGAGTGGGAGTTAAGCGTTGAAGGCAGTTTCAAAAAAGTGGGCCTTTACCTTGGATTTGAACACTGCTAGGGATGGAGCATGACATATTGATTCAGGCAGCCTGTTCCAGGAATACAGTGCTGCAAGAAAGAAGGGACAGAGTCTGGAGTTGGCAGTGGAAAGGTACAGATAAGAGGGGCTTGCCTGATGAACGGAGATCACGGGGGGGGAGCACAGGGGGAGATAAGTGAGAAGAGATATTGGGGGGCTTCAGAATGAATGGCTGCCATGAGTTCTCATGAGTCCCTGTAAAGGGACGTCCATATGAAAGCCACGCCCATGCCTATCCTGTTAGGTGCTGCATTTTCCAATGGGCATCTATGAAATTGTGAACGCCTATTTTGTGAATCACACATAGCCTTTGGATGTCTAACTTTCAATTATTGCTTGTTAAAGTCATTAATTGAACTTATTATCTAATTTATTTGGACGCCTAAGTTGCTAAACGTCCACATTGCCCTGTATTGCCTGATTCTGTAAAGGACGCCAGTCTCGGCGGCTGCCTAAGAAGTGACCGAGAATCACATGTCAATCACCCACCAGCGTCAAGTTCAAGTTTAATAAAAATTTTGATTGAAATGCATTATCATAAATTCAATGCAATGCATAAAATTTAAAAGAGGGAATGACAGAGTACTTGGGGGGAAAAAAGACTGAAACATGGACAAGTAGACAATGCCAGGGACAAAAGGAAAGATGGAAGAATTACAAAGTATAAGGAAAGGAGAACATAAAAGAGAATAACAGTCGGTTAAAACACTTGTAATTTGGTGACCTTGTAGCTTTTAACGTTCAAATGCATCTTTAAAAAGAAAGCATTTGAGATTTCCTTTAAATCTATCTAGATTAGTTTTTTCTCTCAAGTGAGCAGGCAGCGAGTTCCATAAATGAGGAGCTGTCACAGAAAAGATCATATCCCAAACTTTGTCAATGGACTCCATATTTATTTAAACTTCTTATTATGGCACGATGTTTCCGAATAAATTTTCTCATCTTTCAGTTTTTAGTGACCATTTGCATGGCCATCCCAGTCATAATCATAAAGAGCCCACCCCTATGCCTGTCTAATAAAGGTTTGGTCTGTAATGACGTCCCACGTATTACCATCTCATAGGTCAACTGAATTGAGGATTTGCCCCCATATAGATCTCCAAAAGTTGAGTATCAAAGGACAATAAAATAATAAATGATCCAGTGTCCCATATCCAGGATGGGTAGGAGGGAGGGAGGGAGGGGGGGGTTATATATTTAGCAAGTGTTCTCTGGGATTTTAATTTCATGTATAATTTAAAGCATTTCTTTTTGTTCTCAATCTAGGGTGGGAGGGGATAATTATTTTGTATTAATTTCTGATTGATTGTATGTGCGATCTCTGATGATAATTCTATGTATTATTTGAAAGCACTGTTCCAGATTTGAAAATCAATAAAGTTCAAAAAAAGAAAAGATCATATCCTGTCGAGTGTTGATGGTTTTTAAAGAAGGAACTGAAAGTAAATGTTTATCCTCGGATCTTAATGATCTAGATGGAGTATGAGGAGGGAGTGTTCTTTCCAGAAATGAGGGTGCTTTTGTGTCTACCTAACCCCCAGATTCTCTAACTGGCGCCAAGGTCAGACGGCGCTGGTTAGAGAATCACGATGCCCTCCCCCCAGGAGAAGCTGTACAGTGAAATATGTACCACTCCCTCTTATCCTTCACCTTGTACCTTTTATTGCCATCACTCATCACTTATTCTTTTTTTCTTTTCCTTGTAGCCCTGGCCCTAGTATACGGACAGGAAGATTGCCACTGTTAATCTTGTAAAGCAGTGGACAGAGATTTGATCAATGTCCTGTTCTTAATAGTTTGGAAGTTTATATTGTATGCATAGTTGTAAATAGTTAACTTAATTTTTTTCCATCCATATCTTTGACACATTTTGGCATCTTTACACCGTGATAAGTAACAGTTTAAAAGTGAATTAATGTATTTCCCCCATGTCTTTTGCACATGTATCAGTTAAAACCTAAAATATTATACTGTATATATGTTCGTAGTTTATTGATTTTTTTAATACAACAAAATAAACCAATGGGTTTCACTCTTATTTCCCAAAAAATCATGTGTGAACAGATTTTTTTTGCTGCTTATCCTAGGACTAAGCAGTGGATTTCCCCAAACCATCTCAATAATGACTTCTGTGTTTAAAACCTGCTAAGCTAACTCATTTCATCACATTCTCCAGCAACAAATTCCAGAGTTTAATTACATGTTGTGTGAAGAAGGGGACGTGCACAGATGGGTCAAACACTGGTTGGCAGGCAGAAGGCAGAGGGTTGGAGTGAAGGGTCACTACTCGGGCTGGAGGAAGGTCACGGGCGGAGTTCCGCAGGGGTCTGTACTCGGACCGCTGCTGTTCAATGTATTTATCAATGACCTGGAAACGGGGACGAAGTGTGAAGTTATCAAATTTGCGGATGACACTAAACTCTGTAGAAGGGTTAGAAATGCGGAAGAGTGTGAGGACCTACAAAGGGACCTAAACAAACTGGAGGAGTGGGCGAATAAATGGCAGAGGGACTTCAATGTAGGGAAATGCAAGGTCATGCATATAGGGAGAAAGAACCCGATGTTCAGCTACCAAATGGGGGGATTAGTATTAGAGAGAAGTAACCTTGAAAGAGATTTGGGTGTACTGGTGGATACAACAATGAAGTCAACAGCACAATGTGCAGCAGCCGTGAAGAAGGCAAACAGAATGTTGGATATTATTAAGAAGGGTATTACGACCAGAACGAGAGAAGTCATCCTGCCATTGTATCAGGCAATGGTGCGCCCACACCTGGAGTACTGTGTTCAGTATTGGTCACCGTACCTTAAGAAGGATATGACAATACTTGAGAGGGTCCAGAGGAGAGCGACACGAATGATTAAGGGCATGGAAAACCTTTCATACACTGAAAGATTGGAGAGACTGGGGCTCTTCTCCCTGGAAAAGCGGATACTCAGAGGAGACATGATAGAGACCTACAAGATCATGAAGGGCATAGAGAGAGTAGAGAGGGACAGATTCTTCAAACTTTCAAAACATAAAAGAACAAGAAGGCATTCGGAAAAGTTGGAAGGAGACAGATTCAAAACGAATGCTAGGAAGTTTTTCTTTACCCAGCGTGTGGTGCACCTGGAATGCGCTTCCAGAGGATGTAATAGGGCAGAGTACGGTACTGGAGTTCAAGAAAGGATTGGACAATTTCCTGCTGGAAAAAGGGATAGAGGGGTATAGATAGAGAGCTACTGCACTGGTCCTGGACCTGTTGGGCCGCCGCGTGAGTGGACTGCTGGGCACGATGGACCTTGGGTCTGACCCAGTGGAGGCATTGCTTATGTTCTTAAGTTTTAAATCTACATCACATGCCTCCTAGTCCTAGTATCTTTGCAAACAGTAAACAAGTGATTCACACCTACCCTTTCCGCTCTACTCAGTATTTCTAGATCTCTAACATATCACCCCTGAGCTGTGTCATCTTCAACTGAAGAGCCTTAGCCACTTTAGCCTTTCCTCATAGGGAAGTCGTCCCATTGCTTTTATCATTTTTGTCACCCTTCTCTGTACGTTTTCTAATTCCACTCCGGCTGCTCTCTCCTGCCGCTCCGGCTGCCCTCTCCTGTCTCCTCCGCTGAAAACCGTATTTGCGGTTTTTCAAGATTCGCAGGGGTTCCTGGAACGGAACCCCCGCGAATATCAGGGGAGTACTGTATTAGGACATACTATTGCTAATTCTGCTATAGTCTGTAAAATATCTTCCCAAACATTCACCATATGACCATAGTTCTAAATACTGATTTTCTACTCCCTAAATATTATAACAATAATAATTCTTTACAGGGAAATTTCATAACCGATGCTTCTACACAAGGTCTTTTAGACAGTACAGTCAAATTTCCACCTTTCCGGCCTTTTCGAGAAAGAAAATATACTGAATAACCTCCTGAGACACCAGCAATCAAATGTCCCTCATCTCCCTTCAAAAACCACATTTCAGTTAAACATACCTATTTAATAACAACACCTTCCCAGCAATATTTGACTTCTCATCTTCATTACCCAATGTATGGTGGACACCTGGAATGCGCTTCCAGAGGACTTTATAGGGCAGAGTACGGTACTGGGGTTTAAGAAAGGATTGGACAATTTCCTGCTGGAAAAGGGGATAGAGGGGTATAGATAGAGGATTACTGCATAGGTCCTGGACCTGTTGGGCCGCCGCGTGAGCGGACTGCTGGGCGCGATGGACCTCGGGTCTGACCCAGCGGAGGCATTGCTTATGTTCTTATGTTCTTAACAAATTAGTTGGTTTCTTCAATTGTATTAAATTATCAATAACCCTTCCTCTCTATGTATAATCTTTCACCTCATTCCACCAGAATAAATGTTTTCTCAGGCCTAGCCATCATATCATCTATCAAAATTGAATACCCTAAAGTCACACCTAATCCAACCACAAAAATAATAACAGCAAACAAATATACCTTCCAACCACTCCCCATCCCAGGTCACTCTCCCTCATCGCTCGCTCTAAGGAGCAAGGCGTAAGAGTATAACTTGTTCCTTGGGTGCACACCGCCATAGCACAGACACTGCTATTGTGCTGGTTTAAATAATCAGTATGAACTGAAAAAACTAGTGGAAACGTTGTTGAGTGTCCAAGATATGAAAAAATCCTTAGATTAATAAATGTAATGGAGCACTCAGTGTTACATATGATGTAAATTTCAAACAGAGGAGAAAAGACCTCAAAAAACCCCTGGACTATAATCAAAAAGATCATAACCAATTGGGGTTGGGTTTTATCACTGGTCAAAAACCCCTGTATAATTTTTTAATTTTTATGTGGATTTAATTTTCCATAATTCAATGTGTGTTATACATATAAATTAATGAGGTGATTAAATATCAAAATCTCTCTTATTTTCAATTGAGCATTGAATGACCAGCAGCTATATGTAGGAAATCTCAAATAATATTACATATGGCTTTATAACATCAAGCACTTATCTTAATAACCCGACAGAGGCCCCATCCATTTCGCTCCAACGGGCTTCTTCGGGGGTAATGATAAAGCTTGTTATGTTGCCGGTAGAGAATAAGTATTGCTCAAAGGTTCTTGAAATGAGAGAGAAAAAGACAAAAACATTATATCAATATTTTTACAACAATTGCAATAGTACATATATTGTTTATCTCCTATTATGCCCATGCAGTAAACTCTATGTTGGTGAAACGATCAGAAGTTTGAAGATCAGATTAAATGAACATCGTTCTAATCTCAAAC
Source organism: Geotrypetes seraphini (assembly GCF_902459505.1). Classification (NCBI taxonomy): domain Eukaryota; kingdom Metazoa; phylum Chordata; class Amphibia; order Gymnophiona; family Dermophiidae; genus Geotrypetes; species Geotrypetes seraphini. Next base: position 33,789,101 of record NC_047102.1, read on the forward strand.
ATTCCAAAACAGAAGCACCCTTGGTAGCTCACTGCTCTGTTTCAAGTTTATTAAAATATTTGTTATACCGCTTATTCAAATTTCTAGGCGGTGTACAGCAATAATAAAAAGAAGGAGTCTTTAAAAGTAACAAAACATTTTGGAATTAAAATATTAAAAACAAGACAGTGTTAATTTAGCAGACGTTGACAAAGAACAAGTAAGTTAACTACACACAAATTGGGAAGAACTACAATATTTAAATAAAGCGCACATTAAGGGTAAAAACAATAGGTGGGGAGAGAGACTGGCATTAGTTTAGTCCTGAAAAGGACATTTTATCCGAAACCATCCTCGAATAAAAAAGTTTTGAGGTTTGCTTTAAATTGCTTTATTGAAGTTTCCATCCGCAAGTGGTGAGGCAATGAGTTCCATAGGGTAGGCGCGGTGACGGCAAAATTATTAAATCTCAAAGTGTTGATTAGTTTAAGAGATGGTACAACTAAAATGCCAGAGATACATATTGTACATAACATAGGATTCTCTATTATGTGCTTATGTATAATCAATTTTAATTTTCAAAAAATAAAATCTGTCCTGCAAATACAATCAACCAGGGAATAACATCCAAATACAACCAGGATACAAACAATACAAATCCAACATCCCCTCCTCCCCAGATCCATATGCAAAGCAGAAACCACAGTGCAGTAAATTGGACTCAGATAGCCCACTGCCAAGGAAAGAAACCTCTATCCCCACATTCCCCCTAAACCAGGGTAGGCAATGGTTTTTGAATGGCTGGTTATACTAGGAGTTCCCCCGACCTTGAGAAAGTTTGGCGAAACGCATCAGGAAGGGGAATGAACTTTGAATAAGCTAAGTCTATTATTTATATATTTATATAAAATAATTGAAATAAGTAAATAGTTGGGAAATAGTACTTGGAATCATGAAGAATCCCACCACCTGTATCTATTGATAAGGGTGGATATCTGAATTCCTAAGATGTACTGTTGTAAAGAAACTGGACTAAGAAAGAATTTATGAAACATTGATATATTATCTAGCGCTATTATACTATCTAAGTTGGAGTGAACTGTTTTGGGGTAAAGAGTGAGATTCTCTTTATATATACTGTAAATATTGAAAGATGGCACATCTGACATTAGTCACGCCCACATTGGCATTAGGCATTCTAAAGCGCCTACAGAGGCATGATTCTGGTACTGATTTTTTAGGTGCAGGTAGGCGCCTTGCAACTCAGTTAAAAAAAGTCATTTAAATGGCATTTTTTTTACTGAGCTTAGCCACCTACCAGTGCCTAAAAAAATGACACTGTATAGAGGATCTGGACCTTTTTCCTATTTACAATATGTAGGCCTGAGGGTCCTTCTGGGGCTCAGGGCACTGGGGTGGTTCATAGGTCCTTGGGGGACAGGAGAGGGGATCAAAGTTTTTTTGGGTAGTGGGAAGGGGATCGGAGGTCCTGGGGGGCAGGAGGGGGCAGAAGTGGGGGGATTAGTGGTTTGGGGGGAGGGCAGGAAGGTGATCGGGAGTCCTCATGGGTGGAAGAGAGAATCAAAGATCCTATATAGGTTGTTTACATGCATTAGATAGTTTGTGAGCCTGCCGAGACAGAGAAAAATTCATGTAAAGTGTTCTGAGGTCCCCTGCGATAGTGGTATAGAAAACTGAATAAATAAATAATCTGTGATTGTCAGTGCCTGTTTTAAAGAATTACCCCCTTTTGACAACGCCCGCACTTTTACATAGATGCCCTTGACTTTAAATAATGATATCAGATTTCCGTTCACAGACCCTTCTTCTGCTTCCTTTTATGACACTGGAGAAAAAAAAAAGTCTTACTACGCCATGATTAATAGATACAGAATAATTCCAGTATCTGCTTTGCTTCCTTGTGGAGAACATTTCCTGTTACACACAAAAAAAGAATGGCATGTACAATAGGGCCATACATTTCTTACGCAACCTCACAACGATTTACAAACAGGAGCAAACCACATGGGGCGATGCCAAGAATTCAATTTGGCACGACTAAGGTATGATAAAGCAAAGTAAATACATACAGACAGAACAAGGCACCTACAACAATTATCAGCAAAAGATCCAAAACCAGCAGTCTTCTATAAAAAGAATATAAAAGTAGAATGCTAAAGAACTGAGGCTTTTATTACCTTTTACATAAATAAAGCTTGCTTTTATTACTCCTGTGAATTTGCTGATAACCTTTTGAGGTAAGCATATGATTCCAGATTTCTGAAACACCCATTTTGCAAATTCAACTCCCTATATGACTAGCTGACCTCTCTAAAATCTATTAAAACTTTAATTGGGAGGAAATTCCATGAGGGATGCTCCTTGTGATTTTGGGCAAGTCACTTAACCCTCCATCACTTCAGGTATAAATTTATCCTCTACTGTACTTGACTATAACTTGCTTTGAACTACTTCTGAAAAAGACATGCGTTAAATCCAAATCCCTTTGGTACTTTGCTTAGGGCTGTAAAGGGTGATAGCGTCTGTGGATCTTAAGGCGGCGAAACAATGTGACAAGGTGGTGGCTATTGCTCAAAGAATGTGAGACTGTATTACCAGAAGAAGAAGGGAGATGTGATGCCCCCTATTCATGCTGTTGGTGAGGGCCTAGTTGGAGTATTGTGTCCAGTTGTGGAGGCCATATCAGATCAACTTTAGTGGGTTCAGTTAATGATCACCCAATGACTTTAATTCCACCATCGAGAGATGGCTTAAATGTTGACATGTATTGGACAAAAAAATACAACCCTTTGGACAATGTTGTTTCCAATAATGTCCAATCTAGAATCCAATCTATAATTGGATAACACTCTTAATCCCTCGGGGAGAATGTTTGAACTATGAAAGGTATAAAATAACAGTTCTTTGAATAATGGACATCAGTATGAGCTCTTGGCATGCAAATGAAGGATTGTGGGCTCGGGCAGTAACTCATAGGTGAGCAGCACCAGACAGTCTAAATAAGAACTGCCCCATACATCATTTAGTCCTATTTGATATTATCAAACTAATCACAATCCCATTTAAATCAAAATCAAAACATTCACCCCGGGGAAAAGAAAAAAAATGATTAAAATTGGAGTCATTTTGATGCCCCAGATTGGCATCAATTTCTTAAGCTTTGCTGAAAATATGTAAAGTGTAATTGTGACAATTGTCCACCCAGTATTATGAAAACTGCTTCTCTCTCATTCAAAAGTGATCTATTCAACTGAATCCTGTTGTTACTGAGCAGCGGTATGTTTCCTGATGACCTTGGCCATATTCTTATAACTCCTATTACTAAAAATCCAAAGGAGTCCGTCTCCTCCATAGTTAATTATAGACCTATTGCCAATATTCCTTTCTTTGTTAAACTGATGGAAGGTCTAGTAAACATTGAAGTTACAAAATATTTAGAGAAATTGAATATTTTGCATGATTGCCAATCCGGTTTTCGTTCAGGCTTTAGCACTGAAACAGTTTTAGCCTCCATGACTGACTATGTTTTCCGTATGTTTAGTCTGGGTAAAAGTGCATTAATTTTACAGTTTGATTTGAGTAATGCATTCGATCTAATAGATCACGATATACTACTCAAATGTCTGGATTCAATTGGTTTGTCAGGACATGTACTGAATTGGTTTCAGGGTTTCTTAAGGAAACGATTGTACCAGGGGTATAGTGAAGGTAGCTACTCCCATTCTTGGATTAATCCCTGTGGAGTTCCTCAGGGATCTCCATTATTTCCTTCGCTTTTTTAACAGCTACATGGTATCACTGGGAAACCTGTTGCCTACCTTAAACTTGAAGTTTTAGATCTATACGGATCATAATTCCTATAACTTCACTGTCTTTAGAGACATAGAATTATATCTTATTTGTACTTAGCCAGGTAGAACAATGGACAATAGATTTTAAGTTAAAACTTAACTCTGAAAAGACGAAAATATTTTTGGCTAGTCCAAATGATAAAATTAAAGAGACTACACTGAGATTTAATGGCCAGGATTATCTTATAAACACCACTATTAAAATACTTGGTGTTATTGTGGATTACCATTTAATCTTTGATGAGCACATTGATTTAGTGGTTAAAAAAATGTTTCTTCGTATTGTGGAAACTCCGCACTATCAAAAACTATTAGGATTCAGTATCTTTCAGACTATTAGTTCAGTCTTTGGTTACAATATATGGGATCTTATAAGAGAATTATCAAAAGATTGAGCATTATTCAGAATTCGGCAGTTCACGTCTCATCTTTGGCCTTGAAAAAAACCAGATCATGTTAGACCCTACTATAAAAAAATTGCACTGGCTACCGGTGGAGGGTAGAATTGTTTTCAAGTTTGCTTGTATGTGTTTCAAAACTTTAACTGATTTGGCTCCAAACTATCGTTTATACCATTTTGATCTTGCTGGTATTACTAGACGTACCCATAGATTTCATTTGTTTACCTTTCTTACACTGAAAGGTTGTGTTTATAAGAGGTTCCTAGATAAGACTCTTTCATTTCAAGCTGGTAAACTGAATAACTGGTTAAGTGAATCTGTTTTGAAAGCTTTTTCCTACCAAGCTTTCAGAAGAACAGTAAAGACCTATCTTTTTGATAAATTTGTTTAACTTTATAATTATGCTGCTGGACTGCATTTCAATTGATGAAGGAGACTTATGGTTGCCCAGAAAGTTTTCCACTAACCACCTGAATGCCTCCCAAGCTGCAAGCTCAGCTGCTCAGAGTGATTACTTAAAATCTTCATCCTGCATAACAGATTTGATCTGTGGGCCTATAAATACCCCTTCCTTCAGTTTTGCAGTGCTGATTTTTAGAAATTTCTTAACAAGATATTGAAAACCTGGCGAGTTTGCTTTACCCATGGCCTTTACCAGATTCTTCATCAACCCCAGCTTGATATGAAAAAGTGGAAGAAATATTTTATGAGGATCCACCAATGGCATAAATTTCACACTGCTTGTCCCTGGGTTATAGGTATCCCTCAGCTGCCAGACACGCTTGACAATGTTTAGCTGTAGATGTGATATCCCAGAAGCACAGGAAACAGCAGTATTTAGTGAATCCTCCTTGCATTCCCATTAGCATGCCACAGATAACCACCGATGTTCCACTGGTGTGTTTTATAACTGATTGTTTCTTCATATTCTCATAAGACTCCTTTAAATGAGCAGAATGGGCAATTGGTATACTTGGTTTGGAATGAACCACTTAGCTGTATGCCTTTAGCGGGAGCAATTTCGGATGGTCCAGACCAAAACAGCCATAAATAACTCTGTAAAACTGATATATACAGCATCCTGAAGCTGCGACAATGAGTCTTCCTCCTACCTAGTATCTAGTGGTAACCCACCACCACAGATTACTCCTTCAGCATACCTTCAAGAGATAGGAGCGATGACACTCACTACTACCTCCACACTGCCATCTTGGAAAATGGCGGGTGGCAGGACAAACGGTTGCAATGATGGTCCATCCAAACAACCTTATTGGTTCACTTTAATTTGAACACTTTTATGTCGTGGCTGAGCACTGTCACATATTAGATGATAATTGAATTTAACTGTGATTCAGTTAGGGTTGATTATAATTTGTTCACAGTTTATATGCATCATTATTCCTTTTTATTAGTATAGTTTAATATGATTTAACATAAAATGAAACAAATAACTGATCAATGCTCCTTCTACTGTAGACTTGACTTTCTTGGCATTACCAGTTGATTTCCTATGTTTATCTTTAGGATAACTGAGTTCCTGTTTCAGCTGCGCTAATGTTAGGTTTATAACCAAGTCTGTTTACTTAATTCAGTTACATTTACCTGAGTTACACAGACAACATGTTGAACCGGAACGTACGCAGGTAAGACTAGTCCAAGTTAGGGCACTGGTCTGTGACCTAAGGGCCGCCGCGTGAGCGGACTGCTGGCCACGATGGACCACTGGCCTGACCCAGCAGTGGCAATTCTTATGTTCTTATGTAAATTCTGATTACTAGAAACAGAGTACTGTAGATAAAGGGAGGGTTGAACATAATGAGAGCTGCTTTAATTAAATTTCATATTAAAAAGCAAGTTCATCAGACTTGAGTCACTGTGAGGATATTTGTATGATTTTTGGATTATGTGTTTAGATAAGCGAACCAGGACCTGGAATTCATTTTCCATGGTCTACTGGCACCGATTAACCATTAGATGAACAAATGGAACAGGTTAATGAACTGAGTTCTCCAAACATTCATTCATGACTATTAAAATTTGTATGCTGCCTTGGGCTATCTTAATAAGATTGGGAAAGCGATCTGGGAATTTTTGAAATACATAAATAAAAAATAATCTATCAGTTGCCATAGAAACCATACACCTAGCTTATGCAACCCTTTTGGGGAGAATCCATCCTTTTATGCAGTTTACAAGTCCCTGTGGACCTGAAAGAAAGCTCACTTGAAAAGAAAAACTTCCTTGGAAATGAACTGGAGTGCACACAGGAGTTGATGCAGAAAGATTATAGGCAGTGGTCCGAGGATAGAATTAGCTGGTGAACAATGAAGAAGTGGGTACGGGGCAGGAGTTGGCTTGCAAAATAGACACAGCATATTGAAATTAATAGGAAAGGTTATGCGCTAATGTGAGCAGAACATGCGAATATTATGAGGTATGAGGTGGTGTAGAAGGGTTAGCTTGCTCTCTGCATTAGGGCAGAAAAGCTAATAAAACTTTTGGGACCCATGACCTCTACCCCCTCCCTCGATGAACCCTGATCCTCCAGTCACCCACCATGACTACCTAATTCCCCCCAAAATAGCCCTAATATCTAATATCACCCTTACTACAGACCTCCAAACCAATGGTCCAGATAGTCTGGCAACTATGTTCTTTCTCTCTGCTCCCAGCATTCCTGGTAAACTAGTAGCCCCCTCCACCTGACCCAACTCCCCAGATCACCCCTTCAGCATACATTCAAGGCATAGGAGAAATGACATTCACTACTGTCTCCATACTACCATCTTGGAAAATGGCAGCACCTTACCTCATGCAATACATCCTAGGATGCACTGAATGGAATCAGTGTGCCAAATCAGGGATTTCTTTTATTTGGTAGTCCCATCCAGACTAACAAATAAGGACAAAATTCCCTTGTTTGGCTGTCTAACCAAATTGATGAGATCCAAGATGCACTGTGGCCATTGCTGCTGCCTCTTGAAGGTATGCTGGCAGTGGCATAGTAGGGGTAGGAGGCTCCTGGGGCATTGGTGCCCCCCCGTGTCATCCTTTCCACACTCCCCGCACTCCACCCCATACTCGCACTCTCCCTCCACCCATACCTCTAAATCTTTGCCAGTGTGAGTGGCTTCTCCAGCATGCTTCATGCGCTAGCGTTGGATTTCCCTCTGATGTTACTTCCTGGCTTCGTGACCCGGAAGTGATTCAGAAGGAAACCAGGCTGGTGCGAGCAACAGGCAGGATAAGTTACTCGTGCTAGCGAACATCTACAGAGGTACAGGATGAGAGAAGGGATGGCATGAGTGTGGCAGGGTGGGGTGGAGAGGTGCCTGCACTCCCACCAACACCAAGGAGTAAGAGAGGCTCTTCAACATATTTATAAACGATCTGGAAATTGGTACGACGAGTGAGATGATTAAATTTGCCGACGATAGTGAAGATCTGCAATGTGACATAACCACGCTTGAGAAATGGGCAGCGACAAGGCAAATGAGATTCAACGTGGATAAGTGTAAGGTGTCAGTAACAAAAATCTCATGCACGAATACAGGATGTCAGGGGCAATACTTGGAGCGACCCCCCCAGGAAAGAGACTTGGGAGTACTGGTTGACAAGTCGATGAAGCCATTCGCACAATGCGTAGCGGCAACGAAAAGGGTGAACAGAATGCTAGGAATGATTAAGAAGGGGATCACAAACAGATCGGAGAAGGTTATCATGCCATTGTACCAGGCCATGGTGCACCCTCACCGTACATGAAGAAGGACACAGTACTACTCAAAAGGGTCTAGAAAAGAGCAACTAAAATGGTTAAGGGGCTGGAGGAGTTGCCATACAGTGAGAGATTAGAGATACTGGGCCTCTTCTCCCTTGAAAAGAGGAAACAGAGGGGACATGATCGAAACATTCAAGATAATAAAGGGAATAGACAGTAGATAAAGACAGGTTGTTCACCCTCTCCAAGGTGGAGAGAACGAGAGGGCACTCTCTAAAGTTAAAAGGGGTTAGATTCCATACAAACGTAAGGGAATTCTTCTTCACCCAGAGAGTGGTAGAAAACTGGAACGCTCTTCCGGAGGCTGTTATGGGGGAAAACACCCTCCAGGGATTCAAGACAAAATTGGACAAGTTCCTGCTAAACTTTAATGTACGCAGGTGAGACTGGACTCATTTAGAGCAATGGTCTTTGACCTGGGGGCCACCGTGTGAGCGGACTGCTGGGCACGATGGCCCACTGGTCTGACCCATCAGCGGCAATTTTTATGGGGGGGGAGGGGGGAGGGGTTACTGCTTTAGTGAGTGCCCTATGACACAAAGTCAGATGAAAGCACAGATAAATGCCAAAGGAAGCTAATTTCAAGGCAAACCAGTATGTTGGGATCTGGGGAGAGGATTTTCCACACTTATCTATTGGGTATTGGAGTAGATCCCATCCTTGGGGGTGTTAATACTTTGACCCCCCCAAGGAGTAGCCTTCAAAGCAGAGCTTTTAGTTCTTTTAAGAGGTTTTTGTGCATTCTGCTGAAGGTTTTGGAGTTCTTGTGCATATTGAAATATACAGTACAAGATACTGTGATATAAACCTGAAAGCCATTTTTGAGTTTTGTTTGTGGTGGTTTTTTTGAGCAATGGACTGAATCTATTGTTGCTACTGAGAAAGCAGTGAATAAAGTGTATAAAAGAATTGCACTAGTGCATATTTGAACTCTTTATTAGTGCATACCAGGTTACCAAACAACCTCTCCTCCGCTCGGCCAAGGTGTATATGTGCTGGGCTTGGTCCCTTACTATGTCCAGCAGGTCCTCGTCCGGCCACATAAGCGCCTTAATTGGTCTGGTTTTCAAGATATCCCTAATGAATATGCATGAGACAGATTTGCATATAATAGAGGTGACAGGCATGCAAATATGCCTCATGCATATTCATTAGTTCCCTTTTTCCAACCCACCTTATCCCATCCTACTATCTGGCATCTCTGTCTCCTTCCCCTCCCATGGTTTGGAATATCTCTCTTTTCCTCCTTCCCGATCTGGTATCTCTGTCTCCTTCCCTTCCATCTCTCCCTCCCTCCATGCTCTGGCATCTCTCTCTTCTCCTCTCCTTACCTTGCATCTCTCTCTCCCCTCCCTCTCCATGTTTTAGCTTCTAGCATCCCTTATTCTCTCTTCTCCATTCCCTTCTCCTCTCTTCTCATTTCCTTCTCTCCCTCCCCCTCCCCATGGTCTGGCATTTCTCTCTTTTCCTTTCCCTTCCTTCCCACCATAATTTGGCAGCTTTCTCCCTTACTCCTCCCTCCCTTCAATCAGATTTCTCCTCCCCTCCCTGTGGGTACCTCTTTCTCTCTCTCAGGATGTTGCAGAGGTAAAGTGCATTCAACTTGACCCATTCGACTTGAAGAGAAAGGCAAGACTGCGGGAGCTGAGCTAGAAAGCATGAGTACTCAGGGATGCTTTCCCATTATTGCGGGAATGCTGTGATAATGCCCCTCCCCCCATTCCCATAGCACTAGCATGGAAGTCAACCATTACTAAAGTAATCTGGGGAATCTTTCAAAGTTCTTCCCGTTACTGTGGTAATTACCGCAGTAACCATTCCCATGTCACTCTCTAGTCTTACATCAGAGGTTCTCAGCAGCATTAAAGGGGTATTGTTTAAACTAGAATTCCTGACTTCTGTTGGCCTAATTAAGTCAGGCTTTTAGTAACATTTAATTGCTTCTATGTAAACATATACGGTACAATATCAGATAAGCAATCATGTGATTCAGACACTGGAGGCTTACAGAAATTGGACAGGGTTATGCCAAGAGAAGTAATTTTATACTGAAAATCATATTTTATTTCTCAAGACTGTTGTCCTTTCAGAGGTAAAACTTGGGCAACAATCATTAGAATAGAAAAAGCTAGAAGTATGTGAGAAGAGTTCCCAAAGTGTGATTTGAATAACGAAGGGGCTGTTCACCTTGGGAAAGGAGGGGAAAGGGTGTGAGAGGAGGGAAGTTGGGATGAGACATTTTTAGAGACAGAGAGTGGGTGCTATAGGGATGTGTATCTGGGTAGAGTGGATGTAAGGAATGTAAGGAGGAGTAAGATTGGTGGGAGAAGGAGGGGTGGCTGGATATTAATGGAATACTGGGAGGTGGTGGGAAAGGGTATGCAGGTTTAGAAGAGGCCAGAAGGGTCCCACAATTCTTCTGGGCACCTGAAACTTTCTGTATAGGAGAGGGCAGTGAAGTACCTAGGGCCAATAATTTTTTAACACCACCTCCATATAAAAAAAATAGATTTAGTAATTTTATTCGTTTATTTTTATATCCCATCCTCCACAGAGAGCTCAGAACAGGTTAGAGTTTAACTTCCACAATATTACAATCTAACATTATATAGGGTTACAACCTCTCCCACCCCATGCCCATGCTGTGGTGTAAACACAATAAACAAAAAAGATTTTAGGTCCTAGCTCATGCTTGCTGTCTAACATCAGCTCTGGCAGGATACACATTTCAAATCTGACATATTGCAATCACAAAATAGAAAATAAAATTACGTATTTTTTCTACCTTTTGTTGTCTGGTCATTTTATTATTCAAATCATGTTGGTCCCAGGCTCTGGTTTCTGTTTGTCTTCTGTTAACTTGTATCATTGGGGGGGGGGGGGACAGAGCACAGGGTCTTCTGCCCATTTCACGTTTTCTTCTTTCTCTGTGCTCACCGTTCATCTTCCATCTTTGCACCTTCCCTTCCACTGCCATATCCAATATTTATTTCCCACTATCTACCTTCTCTCTTCTCTCTCTCCCTGCCTTGTGTCCTGCAGCATCTCTCTCCCTTCCTCCCCTCCATTATCATGTGCAACAATTCTTTCTCTGTCCCCATGTAGCATCTCTCCCTCCCCTCCACCCTATGTCCAACATTTCTCCTTCTCTCTTCTCCATGCATGCCTCTCTCCCCTCCACCATATGCAGGAATTCTCTTTCTCACCCCTTTCTACCTCCTTGTTGCTTCTCCCTTCCCCTTCTCCAACCCATGTGCAACAATTCTTCCTCTCTCCTCCCCCCCCTGAACAGCAGCTTTCCATCCCTCCCTCCCTCCTATCCCCCTGTATTGTAGGGCAGAAAATAAGGAGGGGACTCTTGATCCTCTCTCCTCCTTGCCTCCTCCCTCTAATCTCCTCTCCTGTCATTATTACCACACATAAAAACAACTTTAAATGACTTCTTCACACACAAAAGACAGGCCTTTGCCAAATAAAGAATTGGAAACCCCAAGAAATTAAACTCGGCACGAGAAAGAAAAACAGATATGCACTTTTTGTACTGAACACACAGGGGTCCTGGGCCCAGAATCTCCTAAAATTAGCCACCTCCCTTGCTGTTGGGAGATCCCAAAGCACTACCAGTTGAAGACCACTTCCTCTGGTCTGGCAGCCAGAAATCTCCAAGCTCTGCAGCTAGCAGCAGTGTCCCTGAGCTGCCACCAGCTGCAGAGCTTGGAGAGCTCTGGCTAATGGACTGAAGGAAGAGGTCTTCAGCTGCCAGGGTTTGGGGATAACCCATCTGTTTAGTTATTTATATTTTGCATTTGGGCAAGGAGCATGGGGAAAGGCAGGGAGAAAATTTGGTGGTCATCCATTTGGGGCTCAGGGCCACTGTCCACCTTCCCCCATCAGCTGTCTGCTAAACCACTGAACATATAACAAAGATCTGTGATAAACATATCCCAAAGCTGAACATATTCTAGTTAATACATTTCAAATAAAACACTTTTTCTACCTTTGTTGTCTGGACATTTTATTTGTCCATCATGTTGGTCCCATTTTATCACTTCTGATAATTCTCTTTCTAGTGGTTGCTGTCCATATGCCTTTTCTTCTCTCTCCTGCCTTGTTTCATTCCCTTTCTATACCTGTCTTTGATATATTGATCTTTCCTTTTTAGCTCGTCTCACACTTTTTTTTTTCTTTTCTGCCTCTCCATCCACTCAAATTTCACCCTTCTTTTTACTTTTCAGCTACCTACCAATTTTCCCTCTCCATTTCTCATACTCTAGCTCTCCCTTTCCCAGTCTCCTGTTTCCTTCTTCCTACATTCCATTATCACATTTCTACCACTGTACTCACTTCTCTCTCACTGTTGTCTCATTTATCTTCTTCTCGTCCTCCTTTTGACCGCATCCACATGGCTCCATTGTTTCCAGAATCCCCCTCCCTCTCTCCAGGCTATATCTCTTTGTCCCTTTCTCCCCATCCCATAACATTTTCTTATTCCACCTTTCTTCTCTCATGCCCTTCCATGGATTCATCTCTTCTTCTCTCTCACCCCCCCCCCCACCCCATGGTTCAACATTTCTCATTCTCTTTTCTGTTCTTCTTCCCTATCCCTTTGATGCTGAATAAGATGGAAAGAATAAAAAAGATGCTGCATCTCTCTCTCTCCCTTACTCCCTTAGACCTAACATTTCTCCCTCCCTCCCTTCCATCCCAAGGCCCAACTTTTCTCCCTTTCTCTTCCCAACTGTCCTCCCTTCAAGTGGTTCTTTCTCCCTCCCTCCACACTACCCCACTTTAAGTTTCTCTCTTTTTCTCTTGTCTCCCTCCAGCCCTTTGCCCACCATCTTTCTAAATCTCCTGTTTCTGGGCCCCACAGATAGGAAGAAATGAAGTTATATGGAAATACTTTTTAAACAAATAGGATGAAATATTTTTTTTCACTCAATAAATATTTAAGCTCTGGAACTCATTGCCAGAGGATATGGTAACAGCGATTAGTTTAAAAAAGGTCCGTACAAGTTCCTGGAGGAAGCCATTGCTTGGCCTGGGATCAGTAGCATGGCTATTCTTATGTTATGTTCTTATTTGCTTGTGCAATGTTAGACATGACATTTTCTGCATGGAGATAATATTTCATAAAATACCCCTTTCAGTGTATGAAAAAATGTGAATACATCAAAACTCAATACTAGCCACAGAAGGGCTCTGGGGCAATTAACACTGATTTTATCAATAGACTATATTTTGTTTATAAAAAGCTAAATCTGCTGAATTGGTTGATGCTATGAAACCTTCATATTCTCAGCGCTATTCAGTACTTCATGCACTTGAGTCCTGTCAAAAGTCTTCATTTTGTTTGATGATATCTTAAAGATTACAAGGATTTTACTGAGCAAACCCAACCATTCCCTCTGTAATGCAGGCCTTTGAAAATGCTAAATCTCCTTCATATCCTTGCCTTGTTGAAAATGTCATTTATTAAGCCATTGCAAATAGATTTAAGACCTTAAAGACAGGAACTGGGCTGCAGATAAATGACAGGCTTTGTTTGAGCTAATACCTAAATCAGCACCGTGGAAATAAGTGAAGGCTGATTGCTAGTTTGCTACCACCCACCACATCCACACATAGGTGAGAACGGCGTTTGACACAATAATTGTCTGGGCGCTTTTTTGCATGGGTACTACAGGTTAATTCACAGGGTGTGCATTCAGTTCACAAGCAAGCATCTAAAAATTTAAAGTGTGTGCAAATCACTTGTTCAGACCAATGTTCCCTCTAAGGATTGATGAGGTGTGTGCAAAAAAAAATATGCATGAGCGACAAGTTACATACTCCACAAATTTATGAGCAGGCGCGGAGGACGCATTTTTAAACAAATGTAGTTTATCCTTGTACTCCTTATGTATTTTTAATCATCTATGGATATGTTTGTATGTTTATTGTCCAAATAGTTTTATTTATTTCCCCAAATTTATTTTTGTTATACGCATTGAAAATATTTGATATTGCGTTTAAATCAAAATCTTAATAAACTTGAAACGAGTGCCCGTGAGATTGTGGAGGGTTAAATACTCAAAACTTAGAAGAATAACAATTTACTTAAAGTTTTTGCTACGCCAGCTTTCTGGTATCTTTACATACAGTGGCGTACCTAGCATATGTAACACCCGGAGCCCATCATTTTTTGGCACCCTGCCCCCCCATCTGTATGAAAAACATAATTTTTAGTAACAAGCCACACGTCACACATGAGTACCTAGAAAAAGGCAGCATCTTACGTATTGCAGTGAGCAGTACATCAATACACCTATTGTAAAACTAAACAAGCCAGACCAGCATAGATCAATCCTACACCGTCAATCCTAACAGAAAACCATGTCTTTCGAACACACAGAACACAGAAAACACCTTCGCCTAGTATGGAATATGTCATCACAAACTAACCCCTCCCCCTTTTACAAAACTGTAGTGTGGATTTCAGCCATGGTGGTAACAGCTCTGACGCTCATAGAAGTCTGAGCATCAGAGCTGCTACCATCACGGCTGGCGCTAAAAAACGCTCCACAGTTTTGTAAAAGGGGGGATAAAATAGAAATACACAGCTTCAACACTTTAGCTCAGGGGTGCCCAAACTTTTTGGGCTTGCGAGCTACTTTAAAATGACCAAGTCAAAATGATCTACCAACAATAAAATTAAAAAACACAAAGCACACTATACGCTGAGAAAATGTTAATTATCATTCCTATTCTGGGGTTTTTTCAAAGAGGTCAAGGCAGATGACTCTATGCATTGTCATCTCAGTAACAACCATACAAAAATAGACAAATATACCCCCCTTCCTTTTTATTAAACCACAATAGCAGTTTTTATAATAATAATAATAATAATAACTTTATTCTTATATACCGCCAACAATCTTGCGACTTCTAGGCGGTTTACAATAAAGAGAAGTGGTTTACAATAAAGAGAAACTGTGAATACAATAAAGAGAAACTGTACGTACAGCGAATTAAAGGGTATAGCATTGTACATCTGGTAATTCCAACATTAATAATATTAACAACAGTTTGTGTGCTGCAAGACCAGGAAGTGCCATGCTGCTAACACAAATTTAGAAATATTCCATGAGTTGAATGGAGTGTTCATGGTTAGTGATTAGGGTTGGGGTTTACAATTTACAGGATCGGGTATGTGGTGGTATTATGAGGGGGGCTGATGTTCTGGTTCGTTATCTAGGTATTTCAAGAACAGGTAGGTTTTTAGGTGTTTCCTAAATTCGCCATAGTTGTTTGTGTGAGCAATTAGTTTTTCTAAGTTTTTACCCCATGTGGCTGCCTGGTACGATAGCAGTTGTTGATGGTATCTCTTATATTTACACCCTCTAGCCGGAGGGGAGACAAATTTCAGGTGTGTTTTTCTTTCATGTCTGTTGGTTGGGAATGAGAAGAGGTCTGTAATATATTTAGGGGCTAGACCGTTTAATACCTTGAAGCAGAGACATCCTAGCTTGAACTTCGTGCGTGCCTTCATCGGCAGCCAGTGTAGGAGTCTGAAGGAAGGGGTTATGTGGTCGGACTTCTTCAACCCGAATATCATCCTGACTGCTGCGTTTTGTATCAGTTGTAGTCTTTGCATTTGCTTCTGGGGGATTGTCAGATGGGTGATGTTGCAATAATCTAGGTGGCTTAGTATTAGGGATTGTACTAGAATTCTGAAGGCTGAAGTGTGGAAGTACGCCTTAATGGACCTAAGTTTCCAGAGAGTGAAAAACCCTCTTTTGATTAGGGAGTCTATATGGTCTTTCATGGTTAGTCCTTGGTCTAGTATTACTCCTAGAATCTTCATCGTTGGTTGAATAGGGTAGTTAAGATTGTTAATGTGTAGTGATTTTGTCGTGTTATGTACGTGTGGCGAGGCTATAAAGAATTTAGGGATATGTCCAGGGAAATCCAGATGTCTGGTAAGCCTTTTGGTTTAGAACCTCCTAATCATTTTTAAAAGTTGGCCCCCATGGTTTTGGTGACAAGTTTAGAAAGGAAGATATAAATTTTGATGTTCTAATAAAAAAAAAATAACAGGTTATAGCACTCTGTTAGATTTGTGCAGAGAAAGAGAGATAGGAGTGAAAGATAACACCAAAGCGACGGAGGACAGGAAGAGTTAGATTTAAGAGAAAAGATAAGAAACTCAGGGCTCCTTTTACTAAACTGTGATAGCGTTTTTAGTGCCCGCTAAACCCGCACTACACAGTTAGAACCAACGCCAGCTCAATGCTGGCGTTAGCATCTAGCGTGCTAAAACCGCTTATCAAAAGGAACCCTCAGTTTGTCATGTTCAGTCAACTACTGCATATACAGTACAAGCATATACCAAATATCCTCTAGATCATAACATATAGACTTAAAACTGGTCCTAACTTCGATAATGGCAGCAAAGCCAAAGAATGAAGAGTATTGTTAAAGGCCACCCCTTTCAGTCTTTCATGGTATATAATCACCCTGGATGAAATAGCGACTTCTTAATTTGAATAATGTATTATGTTGCTTTCAGCGCTATATTCCAATTATAATCAAAATGAATGCCATACAACCCCATCATAATTACTTATTTTAGTTCCACAAAAATGGGTTAACTCATTTTTGTACTTTAACAATTTTTTGACCATTGAGGGCTTCCATACTTAGTAAAATCTCAAATTTGCATCACAAAGCATCATGAAGCCATGTGGCCTCAATCTACTTGAGCATAAGAATGGAAGGGATACTATTTGTGGTCTAAGGAAGGATAATCAGATATGCCACTGTTTTTGTTTTCTTTTCAATGAATAATATGTTTATGCTGTATTTCTCTAACAAGAAGTTAATTTTCTTGGAAATTGTTGAAAATATAAATAAAGAATTAAAAATTAAAAACAAAGAATGGAAGGGATACATTTCCATAATGAGATATGGAGGATTTCTTTTTAAACTACAGTCCTTTTGTGATTAATAACAAGTAATCATAACCAGTAAAGAAAAGTCTAGATCAGAGGTACCCAGCACTACCTTTATAACAACAAGAAACAGGTCTTGTTTTCAGACCAACCTATAAAAATTAATCTTGTTCTTAGGTCCAAAACCTTGAAATGTGTCCTATGAAAAGGGATGGTTAACAAGACTAATAATAGTCATAATGCCCCTGTATTGCTCCATGGTGCAACCTCATCTGGAGTATTGCGTCCATTTCTGGTCTCCTTATCTTAAGAAAGATATAGTGGCGCTAGAAAAGGTTCAAAGAAGAGCAACCAAGATGGTAAAGGGGATGGAACTTCTCTCGTATGAGGAAAGACTAAAATGGTTAGGGCTTTTCAGCTTAGAAAAGAGACGGCTGAGGATATGATTGAAGTCTACAAAATCCTGAGTGGAGTAGAACAGGTACAAGTGGATCGATTTTTTGCTCCGTCAAAAATTACAAAGACTAGGGGACACTCGATGAAACTGCAGGGACATACTTTTAAAAACAATAGGAGGACATTTTTTTCCACTCAGAGAATAGTTAAGCTCTGGAATGCGTTGCCAGAGGATGTAGTAAGAGCGGATAGTGTAGTTGGTTTTAAGAAAGATTTGGACAAGTTCCTGTTGGAAAAGTCCATAGTCTGTTATTGAGAAAGAAATGGGGGAAGCCACTGTTTGCCTTGTATTGGTAGCATGGAATATTGCTACACCTTGGGTTTTGGCCAGGTACTAGTGACCTAGATTGACCACCGTGAGAACGGGCTAATGGGCTTGATGGACCATTGGTCTGACCCAGTAAGGCTATTAATATGCTCTTATGTTCTGAACATCAAATGTGTTTTGCAACACCCCAGGACACAAATGGAAACCTCCAGATTCAATTCTATAACTATTACCATTAAGTAGGGTTACCATATGGCTCCAGAAAAAGGACGACACATTGAGACATCTGGGTTTTACTTCCCCTACCATTAGGGGCTGCACACCCATATAGTTTAAGGTTTCACAGTCAACAGGCCAAGATGGCACTGTTTCAAAGCGTGAAAGAAGTTGCACGAACGGTCCAATGAATTCTTCAGCACTTGATTCTCCCGATTCATTTTTTCTTTAGATCATCGTACGTAGTTCACAAGTTACTCAATTGTATGCACAGCTGTCCGTGATTGCAAGTACTCTTTGTTCTTCAGAAACTGACAAAAAAAGAGACAATAACCAGGACCTCAAAGCCAAAGAAATTTTGCAATAACATATGAAAGTGTTGATTTAGTCAGTTTGCCAAGTATAAGGTGTCTTTTTGTGTTTCTGCCATGTAGGTATCATAGAAATATTCCTGCAATTTATTTGCTGAACCTAATTGGTTTTTATGCATACAATCTGTTTTGGCCATGCTGATAAACAAGATAAATCTGTTGGCTTTATTGATAATAACTTGGCATAAAGTAAGGGAGAATTTTCTAATTGTAATAAGAGTCTCTGATTTTTTCTTGATTTTTTCTTTAATTATTACTTTTAGAAGACTTTATTCAGGTAATTTTGTACACATGTACACATTGGCTATCTAGAAACTGGATTTGGATTTTTAGATCTACTACTCACCTTTTCCAAATCTGAGCTCAACATGAGTTCCATTCAGGTGCATGAGCAATTTCCTAGCATAACTTCTTTAAAAGGAAAGGAAATAGGTTTTGATATACTCTCTTTATGTAGTTACAATCAACAGTTGACAACTGCTTATATCTTTTGGTCGTTGTACATGAAGAAGGACACGGTACTACTTGAAAGGGTCCAGAGAAGAGCGACTAAGATGGTTACGGGGCTGGAGGAGTTGCCGTACAGTGAAAGATTAGAGAAACTGGACCTTTTCTCCCTCGAACAGAGGAGATTGAGAGGGGACACGATTGAAACATTCAAGGTACTAAAGGGAATAGACTTAGTAGATAGAGACAGGTTGTTCACCCTCTCCAAGGTAGGGAGAACGAGAGGGCACTCTCTAAAGTTGAAAGGGGATAGATTCTGTATGAACATAAGGAAGTTCTTCTTCATCCAGAGAGTGGTAGAAACCTGTACGCTCTTCTGGAGTCTGTCATAGGGGAAATCACCCTCCAGGGATTCAAGACAAAGTTAGACAAGTTCCTGCTGAACCGGAACGTATGCAGGTAAGGCTATTTTCATTTAGGGCACTGGTCTTTGAAATGAAAGCAAAGCAATATGCGCCATGAACAAATGCAGATGAGAAGAAAGGGGGGAGGGAGTCAGAGGGACAGATGGAGTTGTGATATCACACTCCTTGAGCCAGCATTGGTTTGTGCTTCCCTTTTCCCCTATTGGGAAAAATGTGTGTTTCCTTTACCCTCCCCCATTTCTGCTACACCCTGAAAATACATTGTACATCTTCCTTGTTTCTTTTTCTCTCTTTTTTACCTACTCTCCTTCTGTCCCTTAAAGTAGTGAGGTGACCCAGGGAGCCACAACTGCCAGTCCATGGCAAAGGCAGAAGCAGGCTCATTTCATCCCTGAGTTTGGAGACTGCTGATTGGAAAGGGAGGGAATGACATTTTGGGGGAGTTAGAACGAGCAAGATGACCCTGTGGGGAATAATTTGTGTTCAATTAATCATCCTCATTCATGAAACAGCTTTCTAGCACTAGATTATACATCAATACATCAGCTACATTTTTTATAAAAAAAGAAGTATTAATTGGTCAATATTCAGCCAGAAATGGTGTTTTCTTAAAGCCTGATCATTGATATTCAGATATTCAGTGCTAGGCCATGTGTGGCACCAACATTCATCTGGTGCTCCACAGGGGTCACCATTATCCCCATTGTTTTCTAATGTTTATATGTCATCGTTAGGTGCGCAATAGTCCCAACTAGGGATAAAGTTATTTCGTTACGCAGATTTTACGATCATTATCCCATTTGCTATCTCTCTGAAGTCATTCCTAAGGCAATAGAAGTATTAAATGTGATGGAGCAATGTATGATTGCATTTAGGCTGAAGCTTAACTCAGAAAAAATGAAATTTTCTGTAGCTTCACCTCACCCGTTTGATAATAAAACATCATTGTGTATCAATAAACTTAGTTATCCTATTCAATCTACTATGAAGGTCTTGGGTGTAATACTGGACCAGGGTTTGACTATGAAGGATCAGGTAGACTCTTTGGTTAGAAAGGGTTTTCTTTACTCTTTGGAAGCTTTGGTCCATTAGAGCGTATTTTGATGTTTCAAATTTTGGTACAATCTCTTCTATTAAGCCAACTTGATTACTGTAATATTGCCTACTCAGCAATTTCTCAGAAGACTGCAATGATTATGAATGGTGCAAAATGTGGCAGTGAGGTTGATTTTTAGGTTGAAGAAATACGATCAAGTAACACCTTCCTACCGAGTGCTACATTGGTTGCCGATGGAGGCGCGTGTGAAGTTTAAGTGTGGTTGTTTTTGTTTTAAGGTTTTATTTGGTTTAGCTCCTAAATATATAACTGAGCTTTTCTCTTTTTCAACCAACAGACATAAGAAAAGCTCACACCTGAATTTTGTTTTTCCGCCTGTTAGAGGATGTAAACTTTAAAAATATCATCAACATCTTTTTTCATATCAGGCAGCATCATGGGGCAAAATTCTAGAACAATTGCTTCTGCTTACTGATACCTATGGGGAATTTAGGAGACATCTAAAAACATATCTGTTCTTGAAGTATTTAGGTAGCTGATCTGCAAAATTCTATTATGCAATAATCAGATCTTTTTAGGGTTTTTAGTTACTGGCTTTTAACTGCTTTAGTTTTATTCAATTGTTCTATTTTTAATTACTGTAAACCGCATAGAACTTTATGGCCTTGCAGTATATAAACTGTTATTATTATTATTATTATTATTGAATATCCAGGCTTGGCTTGACTGGACTGAAGCTAGCTGCCGGTACTTATATAGGTCCCAATTCCCCTCCTCCCCGCAAGGTCAAAGGCCAACCATATGATCCAGTCTCCTACCTCCCTCTCCTTGCCAAAGTCATAAGATCCCCACTCCAAATATGATCTTTCTTCATTCTTCGCCTCCCCCAGGGCCTTTTAACCCTCAACAGCCTCCCCAACACATCCTGTAGCCTCCTCCCAGTCTATCTTTCAGATCTATAGGAGTCTACTAGTCATTCATTGCAGCACCATATTCAAAATGGCTGCTGCAAACTTTAGTGGCAGTCTCACTAGTAAGAGCTTCCTTTGAATTGAAAGACTCGCCTCCTTGCTACAGTCAAGCTCAAAGTGAACACATATGAAAATTTAAATGAGGATGCCCCTATACTGGTCGATGTATAATCAAAGGTTTCCGCTAAAGTTTATCCCCTCCCACCAACGATCTGAACTCTCCCTTTACTCCTTCTTATTGTCATATCCCTACCTAACCCCAATGACTTGTACAACCCCTTCATGCTTACCTCAACGACTTCGTTGCTTATAAATCTGAATAATTGTAATTCTTGTAAATCTATTTAATTGATGTGAACCGCCTAGAACTCCCTGGGTATGGCGGTATACAAAAATAAAGTTATTATTATTATTATCCAGTAATGGAGACTGCATCCAAAGAAAATGGGAAAGTTGATTTAAACAGTATATAATATTTTGATTACATATATATATATATATATATATATATATATATAATATTTTGATCGTATTAAATAAGGTAAACAAATATTTAAGATTTACTAAGATTAACAATTATATTTAAAATGATTTTAAAAGGATTACCGTATTTTTCATTCCATAAGATGCACTTCCCCCCCACCCAAAGTGGTGGAAATAAGGGTGCGTCACCCAACATTTGTTGCTCCACATGTCGGGACGTCTCCATTGAACCTGTTCTCTATGATGCCTCAGAACATCGCAGTAGAACTGTCTGCCCTTGTAGGACAAATTTCTTGTGGATAAGCCCTTTGATTAAAAAAAAACAAAAACCCAAATCAACATTCTTTTCATGTTGCACCGGGCTTGACCTGCTTTTTTCTGTCTTGATGAATTTGGTGACTTCCACTGAGATGACTGCTGTTTTGTTTCACGGTCATAGCCATATATCCATGTTTCATCTCCAGTAATTATCTGAGAAATGAAGTTTGGGTCATTATCACATCGTTGTTTGAGCTCCATACATACCTGAACTCGATGTTCCTTTTGTTCACTTGTCAGGAGACAAGGCACAAATTTTGCTGTAATGTGGCACATTCCCAGTTCATCAGTTAAAATTTGCCAGCAAGTTCCAAATGACAAACCAAGGGCTTCACAAAGGTTGTTAATTGTTAAACGGCAATCTTCATGGATTTTTTCTTGAACTCTTGCCACATTTGCTTCGGTGATCCCAGTTAAAGGGCATCCGGAAAGTTCATCATTGTCCACGGATGTTCTGCCATTTTTAAACCACTTGAACCACTCGTAAATTTGTGTGTGACCCAAAGCTTCATCCCCAAATGCTTATTTTATCATTTGGTGGGTCTTCGCTGCTGTCCTTCCCAGTTTGAAACAAAATTTCCTACAATTCCTTTGTTCCTTCAAGTCAGTCATAATGCTGATCGCGAAACAGCTTCAACACAACTTCACAAAAATGCACGGTGAAAGCAAACACTGCTTTCCACGGCAATAATAACTTATAGATTAGTTTTTTAGTGATACTGAAGGTAACATCTAGTGTCATAGCAGCGTAGCATGCTCTGTTGTGGTTGGAGAGTATCTTTCCGGGAACTTTTGGCATATATATATGAGCACAGATGTTACAGCTTTCAATACTGAATGGGGGGCATGACTTTATATTAATATATGGTAACTATTCCTAAAAATATAAAACCTTAACAATTTTACACTTTTTATTTTCAAGGTGGAATACTGAAGGTTTATGATATTCTCGTTACTTCAAACAATTGTCACTGTGTCATACAGTCCAACTTTCCCGCTATGCAGGTGCTATGATAGAAAAAAAGAGACATTTTTAAGATAAAAATAAATTTTGGTTCCTTTTTGCCCTGTCCCAAGCTTCATTCAAGAATGGGTGGTTTTGCAGCACCATCTTGTGGTCCTACATAGAAATTTCTTCTTTAATTAAATATAAAAGAAATTGTAGATAAGACCTTTTTTTGTTGGGTTAAGTAAAAATATAAGAAGGCCCATTTTAGATAGGTGCTGGAGAGAAAAATTGACATATCCAGGTCAGAATATGCTCAGTTCTCACTGTATCTTATAAATGGTTCTGACAAATGCAGAATCTTTTTTAAAAATACCTATGCCAGTACATCAATCAGAAGCAGCAATTTTAGAAACAGAGACATGAAAAAATCATCTCATCTAAAAATTTTGTGTTGCTTCAGCCAGCCAGAACATCACAGATGCCTGATTGGAGCAACCCAGATAACAGATCCAATATCGGGTGAAAGGGCCGGATGTATTATCAAGTCACCCCTACCTTCTGTTGTCTGGCCATTTTATTATTCAAATCATGTTGGTCCCAGGCTCTGGTTTCGGTTTGTCTTCTATTAACTTGCTGACTAGGGTCTCCTGCCCATTTGACGTTTTCTTCTTTTTCCATGCTCACCATCCATCTTCTATCTCTGTACCTTCTCTTCTACTGCCATATCCAACATATGTTTCTTTCCCACTGTCTATCATCTCTCTCTCTCTCTCCCTGCCTTGTATCAAACCTCTCTATTCCCCCTCCATGCAGAATCTATCTCTTCCTCCCCTCCATTACCATGTGCAACATTTCTTTCTCTCTCCCCATGCACCATCTCTCCCTGCCCTCCCCCTATAACTAACATTTTTCCCTCTCTCTCTTCTGAAAGCATTTGCAGGATTTTTCCCTTTCACCCTAAGATAGATGGAAGGAGCCTATGGGAGACTTTTACAGGTTGTGAGACATATTCCTGCATTTTGCTGGAGTTGCTGAAGTCACGGGCTTGTATAAACTGCTTTCAGTTCAGATGCTGAGATGTTTATGTGTGGCATGTGAGTGTGTAGATTTCTTGCTGTGAAGAGTTTCTCAAGGACACCAAACAGTGCTGAAAGAAAATTCAAGTCAGCAGGACACTCCATCCGGGAACCTAAGAACTGATAAAGTGATGTACCCGTGTGAAGAATGGAAACTTCAAGAAGAAGAAAGTTCCAGAAGCTATGCCTGTCCAGGGCCCCCCAGGGAAGAATGGAGGCTTGGACTAGGAGTGGGTTAGATAGGCAGCATATCTGCTCCAATAGGGTGATACATATTCACAGCCAGGGGCTGGTCTAAGACAAAGAAACTTTCTGTATAAACCCCCCATGCTTTGGCAGAGTTTCTTTAGAGAAGTTGCGCCATACTTACAGGAATACGCTGGCACTGTTTGTACAAGTTTTTTCTTCTCTCCATTGTATATGTCCAAACTGATTTATTTCTGACTTGCCAAATGCTGTTATAATACTTATTACTAGAATAGAAAGTTATTTGCTTTGGAACATACAATGTAATCTTTGGGGGGGGGGGGGTCATCCTTCACAATGGATCCACAGTGAGGTAAAGTAAGCAGCCTTTATTTCAACCCCTTTCTACTTCTTTGTTGCATCTCTCCCTTCCTCTCCTCTACTCCATGTCCAACAGTTCTTCCTTTCTCCTCTCTGCCTCCATGTGCAGCAGCTTTCCATCACTCCTATTCCCCCTGTGCAGCACCTCCTGACAGACACCCCACCCCCACCACCCATGAGGTCTGACATACTTTCAGGACTCTCAAAGCAACAGCGGTGCTGGTCGACTGGCAGAGGCAGCACTGTGAACAGGCTGCTAGGAGCCTGCCCTGCCAGGGCTTCCCTCTGCCACATCATTTGTGACATCAGTGACACGGTAGAGGGAAGGCCCTGGCAGGGCAGACCTCAAAAAGCCTGTCCAGAGTTCTGCCTCTACCGACCAGCCACCACTGCTGCTGCTTTAGGAAGCCCACAGGTATGTTGGGTCTCACCGGGAGGGGGGAGGGAGTATCAGTCACTTAATCAGTGAGTTTGATTTTTTTTCTGGCAATGAATCGATTCAAATCGGCAAATTGGGTTATACTAGTTGGGACACGAGCACTAATGTTCAGTTGCATTTAAAATAAGGACAGTGGTGAACAAATCCTTATGGCTGGAAATGAGTATAATTTTCTTCTGAAAGAGTAAAGCTGAAATAAAGCTAAAGATGTTATTACACCATTTGGACTCTGAGAATTCTATCAGATCTTGCTAGAGATTTTGTGTACCAGACCCTCTGGAGTGCTCATAAGTGGCCTAGGGCAGTGTTTCTCAACTCAGTCCTGGAGTCCCCCCTTGCCAGTCAGGTTTTCTAGATATCCACAATGACTATGCATGAAAGAAATTTGCATATAATGGAGACAGTGTATGCAAATCCAGTTTATGCAGATTCATTTTAGATATCCTGAAAACCTGACTGGCAAGGGGGGATTCCAGGACTGAGTTGAGAAACACTGCCCTAGGCCACTGCCTAGGTACCACAACATCTACATGTGAATTGCTCTAATATTATTTACAGAAAGTGCTACCCAATCTATTTTTCTACCTACCTATTAAGAATTTTTAAAGATGCTTAGAAATTAGTATGTGTATGCTATTTTTTCTGCCTTACTGAAATCCATTAGGGCACTGGTCTTTGATCTAAGGGCCGCCGCATGAGCGGACTGCTGGACACGATGGACCACTGGTCTGATCCAGCAGCGGCAAATGTTATGTTCTTATGTTCATTTATCTTAATTGTCAACTAAAGCTGTTCCAGAAAATGATGCAGGAAATTGTGCCATTACAGCTTTATAACTGAAAATTTTTTTAAAAGTACCCAATGCGAAAATAGAAAGTAACTTGAAACATTACACTTCCAGAGCCAAGAATTTGATGATGCTGAAAATTTATTGATGGATGTAAGATGCAAATATCAAGACAAGATGAAAATATCAAGTAATGGAAAACATGGCCGCCTCTTCCCAAACTCAAATCCTAGGAATGTCATAAACAGAGACATTAGCAAAAAAATTAAACACATTTTCTATAAATATCAGCTTGGTTGACTAGGCGTAAACTCATATTATCATTTTAGGTATATACCCGTTAAGAAAGCCTTTCGCAGTAATAATATGCCAATAATATATTATGCAAATAGTCTGACCAAGATCTGCATTGTTACAAATGCTTCTTGCATCTTGCAAACACAGACTATGCTACAGAAGTTTTCCGCTACATTTGAAATCACTTCCTCCCCATCCCAGCCTCTAAAGAAAATATAATCTTCAACATGGAAGTCATCAAATATTACCAACAATCAATGTTATCCTTGAATTCTAGACAATATACAGGACATAGAAGGCAAAGTCTCAGTCTGTGGATTTTCTATAATTGTTGTGCTTCTTTGCTGGAAGCGCTCGTAACATTCAGGTGTAGCTCTGACTCAAAGGAATTGTTGGCCATCATTTTCTGGGACTGACTTGGTAGGGGAAAAGCATGTAGACTATCACAAATATCAGAGAAATATGTGCAGATCTGTGTTGTTTGAAATGACAGTCCCCCCATATTGAACAAAATGTTACGTCCCCAGCCCTCGAAGGGGGGGGCTGAGACCAATCCAAAGTTTGCATTTGACCACAATCGATTTGCTGGTTAATGTTTTATTTGCCCAGTTCCTCTCATCTCCACAGACAGCGAGTCCATTTCAAATATCTTACAACTATCGTAATAGCAGAAGCTGAACTATGAGCAGGAAGCATAGACATTTTTAGCAAATGTACAAAATATTTTGGTCACCCAACGACGATTCTAATTAATTTTCGATCCATCTTGAGGATCTTCTTCTCCTTGTCGCTTCTTGCGGGTTTGACTGCCGAGTGCCTTTGTCCAGAACACACACAGTGTCTTTACAGCCACACTCGTCCACGGAAATGTAGGAGTATCCAACGCTGCTTCCATCTGGACAGCTCAGCTGCACCTCTTTCTTGCTAACCTTCAGCTCCTGGCAACAAGTGCATTTGTGCTCCATCTCGTTTGTTTTATTTGAGTACCTTTATAGGACAAAAAAGTAAAGGAAAAACAAAGCCAAAAATGCTTTCAGATTTATTAGAAAAATTCTGTTTCTAAATATGGAGGGTAGCGATGCCAGCTAAGTTTTCCATAGGATAGTCCAGGGTAAAGAACAATTACTCTATGTCATATTATATAAATAGAACTAACTCAGGTCTTTAAGGTGCTTCTAAACTGAAAACCTTTGGAGAATATTTCAAAAAAATACACACTGGCCTATATTCAGACCACAGGAGGTAGGCCAACTAACTCCCATGGTCTGCAGTGACTCTGTGGATATTCAGTGTTGGGCCATGTCCAGTAACTTGCATTGAATATCTAGTTTATTTATGGCCACCTCAAATTTATCCAGCAAAATTAATTTTCAGCGCTGGCTGGTTAAGTTACAGTGGCCAAAGATAGGCTTGCTATTTACGCAGCCCAATTTGACCACTAAACTTAGGCAGCCAGTGCTGAAAATTAGCAACTTTTGTGCGATATAATCAGTTAATATTAAATGGAGATAAGCTGTTAGTAACATAGTAGATGACGGCAGATAAAGACCCGAATGGTCCATCCAGTCTGCCCAACCTGATTCAATTTAAATTTTTTTTTTTTTTTTTTTTCTTCTTAGCTATTTCTGGGCGAGAATCCAAAGCTTTACCCGGTACTGTGCTTGGGTTCCAACTGCCAAAATCTATGTTAAGACTTACTCCAGCCCATCTACACCCTCCCAGCCATTGAAGCCCTCCCCTGCCCATCCTCCTCCAAACGGCCATGTACAGACACAGACCGTACAAGTCTGCCCAGTAACTGGCCTAGTTCAATCTTTAATATTATTTTCTGATTCTAAATCTTCTGTGTTCATCCCACGCTTCTTTGAACTCAGTCACAGTTTTACTCTCCACCACCTCTCTCGGGAGCGCATTCCAGGCATCCACCACCCTCTCCGTAAAGTAGAATTTCCTAACATTGCCCCTGAATCTACCACCCCTCAACCTCAAATTATGTCCTCTGGTTTTACCATTTTCCTTTCTCTGGAAAAGATTTTGTTCTACGTTAATACCCTTTAAGTATGTTCCATAATTCTTTTTTAAAAAAGCTCTTGGGTCAACAAATGTTCTAGGATTACAGAACCACTGGTAGAACATTGCATGTTACATCAACATAAATTTGAAGACTTTGAAATGTTTGGCCATAGATCATGTGGCACTGAACAAAAGAGGAAGCAATAGAAAGAACAAATTACTTCAGAAAGAGACAAGATGGACTTACATGCTCAAGTCTATAGAACCAAACGGACTCAATTTGAACACTGATTGGAAACCTTTTCTATGATTTGTTTTTTGTCTTGTTCTCTATTTTCCATTCATTATCTTTATGAAGTTGGTTTGTTAGATTTCAGTGTAGAATTGAATACAATCGATCAGTAGCATATTTACATGAATTACCTGCTTTTATTAGTAGATTTAACATGAGGCTTTTATATTTTAGTGATAGGATATTTTTAAAGGTAAAGGTTTATATAAGTTTTGTAGTAAATCACAGCACTTAAAATAATAGAGGGGCATAATCGGAAGGGACGTCTAAGTCTGTTTACGTCCATATCGCAAGTCGTCCAAAGTTAAAAAAAGCCTAAGACACATTTTTTAAAGATACGTCCAACTTTTTGTTACTTTCAAAAATCGTCTAATTATATGTCCTGCTAATCTGATCGTCCAAGCCCCTAAATCGTCCATCTTTATACCACATTTCCGTCCAACTTTCCATCAAATTCAAAAACGCCTAGAACAAGCCCTGTTGGACGTGGGAGGGGTCTGCAAAGTGATGGACTGCACACCCAGACATGGCATCTAAATAGTGGGGTACCTTACAGGGCACTGCTGTGAACTTCACAAAAAGGGTGCCATGGCTTCTCCTCACTACAGCTTCCTTATAGGTGACGGTGAGCCCCCCAAACCACCTCCAGAATTCCCTAGACCCACTTATCTACCACCCCAATAGCCCTTATGGCTGCAAGAGCCACTTATCTCTCTATATATATAAAATTGAAGGTATGTATGTGTGTATGTATGTGTGTGTGTATGTGCCGCGATCACGCAAAAACGGCTTGACCGATTTGAACGAAACTTGGTATGCAGATCCCTCACTATCTGGGGTGATATGTTCTGGGGGTCTCGCGGCCCACCTGCACACGTGGGCGGAGCTACAAACAGAAAATCAGATTTCACCCATTCATGTCAATGGACAAAATGTAAAAAGCTGCCATTCTCACAGTAATTCCAACTATAAAACACTTTCTATGACACTATAACCACTAGGGACATCGTTTCTATTCTACCACGGACACCATACATATAGAGTTTGTATGTTCTAACTGTGTTTGTAACTGTTTACTTCATGTACTCCAGTTCATAATGTTATTACATTACATGAGTACTCACATATGCTGAACTAGGAACACAGGTTCCATTCTGAACCGGGAAAAAACTGCATGGAGTTTCTTTTCAACCTGAGTTTCCACATATTGAGTTGTTTAAATCAATACTGAAACTTTTGGATGCCACTTATTCCAACAGATCTTCCTTTTCAGTTTAAGAGATTGCAAATTCCAGTGAGACTTGCATTCTCTATCACAATCACAGGGACAGACTATTACATACTGTGGAGTGGATTTAAGATCCCCCTGTTTTTCCCATGGACAACTCTATGTTGCTTGCTCAAGGGTGGGTTCACCCAAGAATTTATATGTTCTTGCTCCTGGAGGTGAAACTAAAAATGTTGTTTATAATCAAGTTTTGTGTTAGTTGTATTGTATTCATTTTGTCAAATATTTCACTTTATAATTTGAATATTGTACTTTTTATAAAGCTGTAAAAAAATAATTTCATTCACCACTATAAAGTATCTTTATTTGAATCCATTTACAGTGTTATTGCTATAATTAAATATCCGTGCAACGCCGGGGCATCAGCTAGTATGCCAATAAAAAAGGGGTTTGGGGGTGTATAGGGCAGTGCACATGTTTCAGTATCAATGCAATGATTACAGGGGCTTATGGGCATGGGTCCTCCTCTCTATGGGTCCCTAACCCATCCCCAAGACAACTTAAGCCGCCTCTGGGCTGGACGACTAGGCTTTCCTATGCCAGGCGGCCAGGTGATGAAGGTCTGGAGGCTGTAATTTAAAGTTGTGAATAAAATTTTTATGGGGGTTGGGGGGTGGTTGGTAATCACTGGGGTAGTGTGTGGGGGGTCTGTGCTATGTGTTTGCAGTGCTTATCTTTAAATAAAGCCCAATAGGACCTCTCTAACCCATCTCAGCTGTCCCAGCTCTGTAGTGGGGAAGTTTGGGCTTTAGCTTTTATAAAGTAGACTAAAAATAGGTACCTTTTTAGACTTCTCACATATGTCCCATTATAAAATTAGCCCCTCCCCTTGTATATGTAGATGTAAATGGCATTTTCCCCACCCCTTCTACTATGGCTATAATGCAATTGATCTGCCACCACTTACATGGAGTAAGTTTTACAGACTCCTTCACAATAGGCCAAAACAACAGTAGCCTCACATTCACCCTTCCTCAGAACCGTTGATGAGTTCTCAACATTGCAAGATACTGTTGGATCTGTAGTGAAATAAAATGGGAAATGCATTATTGCATTTCAGCACATCAAATAAAACATAAATCATATATTTTGTTTGCATTTAGCTTGGTGTAGAGAATTAGTTGTACTCACTTATGCATTTCATACAGCACCCATCTTCGCTCATTACAATGGTTCCCTTTAAAGAAATGAAGATGAAGAACAAAATAGTAGTGAGTAGAAGCTAAACATGTGAAACACAGAGTTCTGAATATAGCTACGTAAAAAGAATGAATGATAGCATATGGGCTGGTATGAGCCCATTTTGCCAGAATTACCCAACGTTTCAAACTCTCTTTTCCATCATTTAAGGGAATAAAATCTGTTTGGATATTCAGCAACTCTTTTATTTTCAAACCGACAGAATTTTGGAATGGCCTACCTGTTAACGTTAAGGGGTCCACGTTCCTTTCAAGCTTTTCAAAAAACCCTAAAAACATTTCTGTTTGCTAATCATTTTGGTAACACAGGTCAACACATGATTTTCATCAGAGTTAATGTTTGGTGGGTTTTGTAGCATTTTTCATGCTGATTTCAAATCTGTGTTTAGTTTTTCACTAGCACGTCACACTTTTGTAATGAGGCACAACTATAGATATAAAATCGGATGTATCTGTGTGTGTGTATGTACCATATTTTTCTCTCCATAAGACGCACCTGACCATAAGACGCACCCTAAATTTAGAGGAGGAAAATAAGAAAAAAAAAACCTGGTTCCACATAAGCACTGGTGACCAGCCTGCCTAAGATTAGCTCTCAATATTTAGGACATGGTCTAGCACTAAATATTAGGGGGTTCATGTAGCTACCTAATTAGCAGAATACCTCCTCCTCCTCCTCCTCCTACTTATCATTTCTATAGCACTTCTAGATATACGCAGTGCTATGCATTCCTCCAACTAGAGCACCCACACATACACACGCGCGCATGCGCACCTTCAGGCAGTGAGGGGGGTGAATGGAACAGTCCCTGCCCCAAAATAGGAAACTGATGTCAAAGGGGGCAGGACTGGTGGAGGTGACAGCTGTGTGCAACTGCACAACGCACCCCCCTCCCCCCCCCCCCCCCACTGCCTGCACCTGGAGTGTGCACCACCCTCACTGCCCCACCCTCAGTACACTAGATTGTAGCTGGAAATGGTAAGGATTTTTAAAAAAACACTAACCATCACCGGCTGAATATTGGGGGTCTATCTCCACCTTCTGGTTGATGGATAGAACACCTACAAGTTCTGGACTGTATGTACAGGCACACACACGTGTACATATGTCATTTTATGTTTATGTCTCCCCAAGCTGATACAGCACCCAATTACATTTTCCCACTATCTCCTTCAGAAGGGAACAAAAATAAACATTGGGA
The DNA here is from genome assembly GCF_902459505.1 of Geotrypetes seraphini. NCBI lineage: Eukaryota > Metazoa > Chordata > Amphibia > Gymnophiona > Dermophiidae > Geotrypetes > Geotrypetes seraphini. The sequence goes on from NC_047102.1 coordinate 33,821,182, forward strand.
GGTTGAGGAGGCTGCACAAAACAAGCAACTTTTTATAATCCAGACATCCCTGAGAGCAGACAAAACCATGCATTCCCTTTCTGAAATGTATCTATTAGCTCCGCCCTAGACTCACCCAAAACATGCCCAGACCACACCCTCTTGCAATGTCCTCATATCTGTGATTTGAACTAGTATACTGCAGCGTTCTAAAACAAAGATTTGGTTGTACATGCAATATACATGTGCAAATACTGGATTATGCATATCCATAGCACAAACAGCTTTTAAAATAAAGACCTAAATCACTTGCCCAAGATGGCTTTTCAAGAAGTCCCTGTTAGGGGCTTTAAGAGACTCAGACTTTGTAATAAAATGTACTCTATAGAATGACAATCTTAGTGCTTACTTACAGTTTTAGTTGCCATATCTTACATTATAGGTATAATTTTATGTATAACTCTATGTAGCATGTATGATTCTATGTATAATTTTATATAGTGATATGCTGTTTGTAACCTGCCTAGAACTCCGATTTGCGAGGATTTGACAGGATATAAGATTGCATTAACATAACAAGTTTCAAATTTATTAGTGTTTTTGATTAATCGCTTAATCACACTTCAAAGCGATGAACATAAATAATAAACATTAAAATTACAGTATTAAGGAGTAAACATAAACTTAAAATCAAACAGGACTATTAACAAACTTTACAGACAAGAAAAAGGGAATTGAACTACAAAATATTAAAAATAGAATAGTCAGGGGAAAAAACACAAGGTAGGGGGATGCAAAATTTCATAATCAAAATCAACTTAATAACTAAATCCAAGAGGGAAAACTATCAATCAAAAGCATCTTTAAAAAGAAATGTTTTTAAATTAGTCTTAAATTTATCAAGGTTGTGTCCTTCTCTCAAATAGATAGGAAGAGAGTTCTAAACTTGAGGGGCCGTAATAGAAAAAAATAAATTGTCGTCTAGTATCATCATATGGAGTAGTAGTGGGATTTGAATCTGGTTAACCCGGTTTTCATCCCTCTGCCCAAACATTATGCTTCTCCTTAGAAAAAACCTTTAATTTTGAAAGTCAGCACTTTCATACTTAAAATGCAATCAGAAATGAAATTTTATACAAAATAAACATACAGACTTGCAGTCATCAGGTTTGAAGGTGCATACTATGTCCGAGATCACCACAACAAAGTTGTTGTCAACTTTGTTACACGAGTAGTAGCTGCAGTTAGTATCCGAGTCATACCAAGTGGCTCCAGGCTGAAATTAAAAATGTAATAACTTTGAAAATATGCCGAATTAAATTAGTCAGTCCTATAGCTTTCAAAATGGGGCTGTTGCAAATGGTGGGAGCAAAGCCAACTGCTCTGGGTACCAGGGCAGAGAAAAGGGTGCTACATCACCCTTGAGTCAAAGGTCACACGACTATAAAAGGGAAAGGGGATGCTGAAAGTAGCTTTGCCTGGGACACTATTTTCTCCATGATTCTTCAGCATTAGCTTCTACATCACAGTGCTTACAAGTTTCCTAAGAAAGTATCTCTGACCTTTTCAATGATGCCCATTTCTACAGGGCAGAGCTCCATACCAAAAGTCAAAAGTACCTGGATTACTTGAGTGGTGTTATCCTCCATTTCCCTTACACATGCCACCTGAACACATTCTCCACAGCACTGGCCAGCTTTCTCCTTGTACTCAAAACCCTGTGTTTTAAAATGGCGGCAGGGGAGGAAGACACAAAGGATAGCATGTCAGGTCAATAAGAATAGATTCCATATTTTGCCTCCCTTTCTCTCTTGCTCTCCTTCTGCATATATATATAGTCAATATTGAAACGACATATTTATGTTTGGTGCTGAACCAATCATGTAAAGTAAGGAACTGATTCTATGAACGGCATCCTGATTGTTTGTGGCAGTAAGTGTACTACCGCTGTCTAACCAGCCAATTGGGATGCATGTTTTGTAAGAAAACCAAAAAAACCCTGAGTCAGGCCACCAAGAAGTCCCTGTTAGGGGCTTTAAGAGACTCAGACTTTGTCTATAGAATGACAATCTTAATGGTTACTTACAGTTTTAGTTGCCATATCTTACATTGCAGGTATAATTTTATGTATAATTCTATATAGTACGTATGCTTCTATTTATAATTCTATATAGTGATATGCTGCTTATAACCTGCCTAGAACTCCGATTTGCGAGGATTTGACAGGATATAACAGGAGTAGGGAACTCCGGTCCTCAAGAGCCGTATTCCAGTTGGGTTTTAAGGATTTCCCCAATGAATATGCATTGAAAGCAGTGCATGCAAATAGATCTCATGCATATTCATTGGGGAAATCATGAAAACCCGACTGGAATACGGCTCTTGAGAACCGGAGTTCCCTACTCCTGGGATATAAGATTGCATTAGCATAACATCATATGGAGTTGTAGTGGGATTTTAATCTGGTTAACCCGGTTTTCAACCCACTGAACAAACATTATACTACTCCTAGAAAAAAAACCTTTAATTTTGAAAGTCAGCTCTTTCATACTTAAAATGCAATCAAAATTGATATTTTATACAAAATAAACATACAGACTTGCAGTCATTAGGTTTGACTTCGCATGCCATCCACACGACCATCAAAACAAAGTCGTCTTCAACTTTGTTACACGAGTAGTAGCTGCAGTTAGTATCTGAGTCATACCAAGTGGCTCCAGGCTGAAATTAAAAATGTAATAACTTTGAAAATATGTCGAATTAAACACACATATATGGTAAAAGTCTCTAATATGAAGGTAGAATGGACTAGATTCTACAAAAGTGAGGTGGCGGGGATTTTAAATTACAGTCCACTTGAGGGGGCAATTCTTTCAAAATAGAACAAAACACAAAAAAAACCCCTCTCATCAATACTGGGCAAGTTTCTCTAATAATATCTTCATATAACATTTGAAGGCTTTTAAATATTTAAATGTGCTGAAGAGCTTATGGATCGCTCTGAAAAGAGAAGATGGAACTTCTATCTATGTGGGTGTAATCTACAGACCTCCGACTCAATCGCAGTAAATAGATAAGGATCTGATTGTGGATATCCAAAAGTTTGGAAGGAAAGAGAAGGTTCTGCTGTTGGGAGATTTCAACCTGCCGGATGCGGACTGGAATGTTCTGTCTGCGGATTCGAAAAGAAGTAGGGAGATTATGGATGCCTTTCAAGAGGCTCTGCTCAGACAAATAGTGATGGAATCCACAAGGGAAAAAGCGATATTGGATCTGGTCCTCACAAATGGAGAGAGTATTTTTAATGTTCGAGTGGGTGCTCACCTGGGAAGTAGCAATTATCAAATGGTTTGGTTTGAGATGACGGCTAAAGTGGAGAATGGCCGCACGATACTTAAAAGTCCTAGATTTGAAACATATGGACTTTAATGCAATGGGAGAGTACCTGAAGAAAGAGCTGTTAGGATGGGAGGACATAAGAGAAGTGGAAAGACAGTGGTCTAAGCTGAAAGGAGCGATAAAAATGGCTACGTTCCTTTATGTGAAGAAAATCAATAAAAACAAGAGAAAAAGGAAGCCGATATGGTTCTCCAAAATAGTGGCGGAGAAAATAAAGGCGAAAGAGTTGGCATTCATGAAATATAAAAAAAACCAAGAAGAGGAGTGCAGAAAGAACTACAGGGTGAAACTGAAAGAAGCCAAGAGAGAGATACATCAGGCGGAAGAACAAATGGCTAAAAATGTAAAAAAGGGAGACAAAAATTTTTTCTGATATATTAGTGAAAGGAGGAAGATAAAAAATGGAATTGCTAGGCTGAAAGATGCTGGGAACATGTGGAGAGTGATGAGGAAAAAAACAAATGTGCTAAACAAATACTTCTGTTCTGTGTTCACAGAAGAAAATCCTGGAGAAGGACCGAGATTGTCTAGCAAAGTTACACGAGAAAATGGAGTAGATTCTGCGCCATTCACGGAGGAGGGTGTTTATGAGCAACTTGAAAAACAAAGCAATGGGACCAGACGGGATCCATCCCAGGATACTAAGGGAGCTCAGAGAGGTTCTGGCGAGTCCTATTAAAGACTTGTTCAACAAATCTCTGGAGACAGGAGTGATTCCTGGGGATTGGAGGAGAGCGGATGTGGTCCCTATTCATAAAAGTGGTCACAGGGATGAAGCTGGAAACTACAGGCCGGTGAGCCTCACTTCGGTTGTTGGAAAAATAATGGAAGCGTTGCTGAAAGAAAGGATAGTGCACTTCCTTGAATCTAATAGGTTACAGGATCCGAGGCAACATGGCTTTACAAAAGGTAAATCGTGCCAAACAAACCCGATTGAATTTTTTGATTGGGTGACCGGAGAGCTGGAAGGAGGACATGCACTAGATGCAATTTACTTAGATTTCAGCAAAGCCTTTGATACCGTTCCTCATAGGAGGCTCTTGAATAAACTTGAAGGGTTGAAGTTAGGACCCAAAGTGGTGAACTGGGTTAGAAACTGGCTGTTGGAAAGACGCCAGAGGGTGGTGGTTAATGGAAGTCGCTCGAAGGAAGGAAAGGTGAGTAGTGGAGTCCCTCAGGGTTTGGTGCTGGGGCAAATCCTGTTCAATATGTTTGTGAGAGACATTGCTGAAGGGTTAGAAGGAAAAGTGTGCCTTTTTGCATATGATACCAAGATTTGTAACAGAGTAGACACCGAAGAGGGAGTGGAAAATATGAAAAAGGATCTGCAAAAGTTAGAGGAATGGTCTAATGCCTGGCAACTAAAATTCAATGCAAAGAAATGCAAAGTAATGCATTTGGGGAATAATAATCGGAAGGAACCATATATGCTGGGAGGAGAGAAGCTGATATGCACGGATGGGGAGAGGGACCTTGGGGTGATAGTGTCCGAAGATCTAAAGGTGAAAAAACAGTGTGACAAGGCAGTGGCTGCTGCCAAATGGATGCTGGGCTGTATAAAGAGAGACGTAGCCAGTAGAAGGAAGAAGGTGTTGATGCCCCTGTACAGGTCATTGGTAAGGCCCCACTTGGAATATTGTGTTCAGTTTTGGAGACCGTATCTGGCGAAGGACGTAAGAAGACTTGAGGCGGTCCAGAGGAGGGCGATGAAAATTATAGTAGGTTTGCGCAAGAAGACATATGAGGAGAGACTGGAAGCCCTGAATATGTATACCCTAGAGGAAAGGAGAGACAGGGGAGATATGATTCAGACGTTCAAATACTTGAAGGGTATTAACGTAGAACAAAATCTTTTCCAGAGAAAGGAAAATGGTAAAACCAGAGGACATAATTTGGGGTTGAGGACTGGTAAATTCAAAGGCAATGTTAGGAAGTTCTACTTTACGGAGAGGATGGTGGATGCCTGGAATGCGCTCCCGAGAGAGGTGGTGGAGAGTAAAACTGTGACTGAGTTCAAAGAAGCGTGGGATGAACACAGAGGATTTAGAATCAGAAAATAATATTAAATATTGAACTAAGGACAGTATTGGGCAGACTTGCAAGGTCTGTGTCTGTATATGACCGTTTGAGGGAGGATGGGATGGGGAGGGCTTCAATGGCTGGGAGGGTGTAGATGGGCTGGAGTAGGTTTTAAAGGAGATTTAGGCAGTTGGAACCCAAGCACAGTACTAGGTAAAACTTTGGATTCTTGCCCAGAAATAGCTAAGAAGAAAAAATAAAAAAAATTTAAATTGAATCAGGTTGGGCAGACTGGATGGACCATTCGGGTCTTTATCTGCTGTCATCTACTATATTACTATCCCTCTCTCCCCTTCTTCCCTTCCAATCCTTAGTCTGGAATCTTTCTCTCTCTCCTTCCTATTCCAGTGGTCTGATATCTCTCTCTTCCCTCCTTCCATCACCCTACTCTGGAATCTGACATCTCTCCTTTCTTTGAGTCGTCTATCCTCCCTCCCAGTGTAACATTTCTCCCTCTTTCCTCTCCAACAATTTTTCCTCTTCCCCATGTATACCATCTCTTTCCCTCCCACTCCACACACCTATGTCCAATAATTTTCTTAACCTCCAGCCTGTGCAGCCTCTGTCCTTCCCAAACACATCTCTGCCCGTGCAGCATCTGTTCTTCTTACTTTCCCACCTCCCTCCCCACGTAGCCCATGCAGCATGTCCTTCCATCATTCCCAACCCCAGCCCTTCCCTCTCAGCTGGATCATACAGTACAACCTGTCCCCAGTTCCCAACTCCCCCATCTATCACCTACCCACCACTGAAATTTAAAATCTTTGGGCAGCCAATGGTACAACAAAGCCAGCCTCCCACCATTGGCCTGCCCCGGAAGTGTTCCTTCCACAGCACTTCTTCTTCCCACCTTGGCTAGAAGCTGCAGAAAGACTTCTGGAGCAGGCTGATGGCAGGAGGCTTGCTTCATTGTGCCATTGGCTGCTCATTTTTGTTCAGTTGCCGAATGGCTCAGGTAACGGTGGAAGAAAGCTATTCCAGATATGAAAAACAATGTCCACGCATAGGTTGTTTCAACTTTGGAAAAAGGTCGAAGTCTGGTGGACTAATGTCTGGACTGTAGGGAGTGGGTCAGAGACTTTGAGCAAGAGCTGAAATCACAGTCTAACCAGTGGAGATCTCCATCTTCCCCATAACCAAAAAATTTAGAAGAGCTCAATCAAAAGTCAAACAAATGATGATTTTTGCTTATGATCATGAAGGCATCATCATCACAGACAAAGTTCCATGTGGAAGAAGTATCACAGCAGTGTATTATTGTGATTTTTTTTTCCAAAAAATGTGCAGAAAAATACACAAAAACCGACCTCAGTTGCTCTTGGCTGGGCCACATATTCTTCATGACAACACTGGCCCGCACATATGGAGTGTCGTCATTGTAAAACTACGCGAATATGGCTGGGAGGTGTTATCTCATGCTTCCCTACAGTCCAGACAGTCCTAACATGAGTCCACCAGACTTCGATCTTTATCCAAAGTTGAATCAACTTATGCGTGGACATTATTTTGCATCTTTGAAACAGCTTTCTTCCGCCGTTACCTGAGCCAGTCGGCAACTGAAAAAAAACAGTGTCTTGGATGAAATAATGAAGCTTCCCAGACGTTGGAACTGAGTCATTGCAAAGTAGGGAAACTATATTGAAAAATATAGTGTGCGTTATTTATTAAATGACCCTCATATGTGTGTGTATATATATGAATGTTAACCCCAGTCACTTATATATATATTTGAATGTATATATATATATTTGAATGTTAACCCCTGTCACTTATATGCTTATAGGGGAAAGTCAAGCAGCAAGTGTAGAATCCTAACGGAGTTTAGCTGTATATAAGAAATAAATTACATTACATTATAATGAGAATTAGTCAGTCCTACAGCTTGCAAAATGGGGCTGTTGCAAATGGTGGAATCAAAGCCAACTGCTCTGGGTACCAGGGCAGAGAAAAGGGTGCTACATCACCCTTGAGTCAAAGGTCACACGACTATAAAAGGGAAGGGGGATGCTGAAAGTAGCTTTGCCTGGGACACTATTTTCTCCATGATTCTTCAGCATTAGCTTCTACATCACAGTGCTTACAAGTTTCCTAAGAAAGTATCTCTGACCTATTCAATGATGCCCATTTCTACAGGGCAGAGCTCCATACCAAAAGTCAAAAGTACCTGGATTACTTGAGTGGTGTTATCCTCCATTTTCCTTACACATGCCACCTGAACACATTCTCCACAGCACTGGCCAGCTTTCTCCTTGTACTCAAAACCCTGTGTTTTAAAATGGCGGCAGGGGAGGAAGACACAAAGGATAGCATGTCAGGTCAATAAGAATAGATTCCATATTTTGCCTCCCTTTCTCTCTTGTTCTCCTTCTGCATATATATATAGTCAATACTGAAACGACATATTTATGTTTGGTGCTGAACCAAACATGTAAAGTAAGGAATTGATTCTATGAACGGCATCCTGATTGTTTGTGGCAGTAAGTGTACTACCGCTGTCTAACCAGCCAATTGGGATGCATGTTTTCTAAGAAAAACAAAAAAACCCTGAGTCTGGCCACCTATACTATAGGCATTTGTCACAGTTGAGGTAGATGCTTAGGGACACTTTAGATTGCCCAAGGTTGGGTGTGGGCGTGGTTTCACCCGGAAGTGGCCATGGGTGAGCTTAAATGGCTAGGCGTCTCCCTAGGGCCGTGAGAAATGCCTGATATGTAGGCCAGCAAAATTTCAAATAGACACAACCACTGAGCTGATCGTGGAAAGGAAATCCTCCTGCCATGATCAGCTGAGCTGCACCCACCACCACCACGAAGTTCCCTGTCAGGAGGAATGTTCACTTCCTCCTGTCCCTGAACCTCCTTCCCACAGCCATTCAGCTGAGCGCAGCAGGGGGATTTTCCCTTGCCACGATCAGTTGATGACAGGCAGGAGCAATTTTCAAACCTGTACCTGTGACCTGGGCATTGGTTAGAGCACAGGTGTCAATCTGGCCAGCCTGGCCATTTTATGTGGCCCACGGTACGATGCGGCATTTTCATTACCACCCCCAATGTTATCTTCTGGTCGGCTCCCTCCTCCTCACTTGTGCAATGTGCACAAAGCCGTGGGCGGTGGCTCCTATACGCATCCTGCGCCTGAACCAGAAGCCTTCTCTCCTGATGTCACAACATCAGAGGGAATGCTTCCAGATAGAGGCTTGGGATGCGCTAGGAGCTGCCACCCGCGGTTTTGTGCACACAGCGGCAGTGAGGAGGAGGGAGCCGGCCAGAAGATAACACCAGGGGCAGTAACGACAATGCCGCATTGCACCACAGGCCACATAAAACAGCCAGGCGGCAGCAGACAAGAAGGTAAGACACCCGCCTGAGGGAGGCACCTAGTTGAGGCACAGCATAGAGGGAGGGAAACAATTAAGATAGGGGGAATGATTTTATTTTCAATTTAGTGATTGAATTGTGTCAGTTTAGAGAATTTACATCCGCTGTCTATATTTTGCACTGTTCAGGAAGAAATGCATTTGTTTCTTTTTCTCTGGGGGTTGGACCGCATACAGAGTGTTGCCTCTTAGGGTTTGTTTGTTTATATTAGTACTTTTCATTTGTGGTCCCATATTTGCATAGGGGTTATCTGTGTTCTGGTAGGAATGAATGTTGAAAAGCATACAGTGTGCTTTGTGTAGTTTAAGTTTGTGGTTACCCATTACGTATTGTTAATAAGATTATATTGTTTTTTGTGTGTGTGTGTGTATATGAAAAATGAACGGAAAAATTGTGTTACAATTAGTACTATTATGGGGGCGGGATCTGGGGCGGAGACTGGGCGGGGTCTGGCCTGCGACTTAGCCTGTGTTTTGGATTTCGGCCCCTTAATGTGACTGAGTTTGACTCCCCTGAGTTAGAGAATCAGGGCGGTTAGGCGGGGTTAGGCATTTGTCCATTAGGGCAGACATGACTCTGTATACGAGGCCGACGTGCGATTCTCAGTCACTTCCGAGACTGGCGTCCTATACAGAATCTGCCCCTAAGGGCCTACTAGTGTTGGGTAAGTGCCTAGCCCAAGGTACCTACCAGAAAGTGGACAGGATTCAGAGTGGATCTTGAGCATGTTTTGCTTCTAGGCATCTAAATTGGACTAATGCACCGGTATTTATGCTAAGAAAACCCTGGCATAAATAGGGCGCACCTAAGATTTTGATGCCTACTGGCACTTAAGTTCAACTTAGGCGCCGCCAAGCATGAGTCTATAAATGGCACCTAAGTGAAGATCAAGAAGCATTATGCGTCACACTCCTCAGCGCCTATCTTTTGGGCGCCTATCAGTTTTGTGGTGTTTGGTGTTAACACACATAAGTGCTGGGTATTATTCTGTAACAGGTGTGTTCAATTCATTTAGCGTGCAACCACAAGGGAACATGCGTTTGGGTGGAGCATGGCTATGTCACTAAACAATGCATGCAACTTATGGAATATGATCAGTTATGTGCATTTGGATGACACACTTAGGTGCCAACTTATACCAGCCATTTTCATGACATATGTTGGCATGCTTAAAGTTTGGTGCACCAAAGCGGCTTTGCATTAGTATTCCATAACAGCTTAGGTGTGCCCATAAGCCATTATAGAATAGGGAAGCGTAAGAAACAGAAACATTCCAGCCATCGTTCAAAACATTTTAACTGGCTGAAAACTGCCGCCAATCGGTTAAATCCCTTGTTCACAGCTATCCAATCGTTTTCTTTTTATTCTGATTCTACTTTTTGAAATGTACATTTCCCATATATATACAATTAGAAAACATCAAATTCAAAACAACTTATCCCCAAAATAAGAAAAGAGGAGGAAAAGTGGTAAAACAGGCTGGTTCTAATGCTGGAGTACAAGGTACATCTCATTAACATGGCTTAGACTACTGGTGGTTATAGAGCTGGGGTGCCTGCAATTCCATATGAACAGATGAGCCCTGGGAACTGCAGGTGCCAAAGAGGAGGGGTGTAGATAGCAAGATAGTGCCAGGTGGGGGAGAGGGAGGGAAGAGAGAGAGATTATGTGGAGGGGAGGGGGAGAAAGAGAATTTGTAGGGGAGGAAGGGCAAATACTGGGACCTACATAATATTTTGTGGTTGTCTGCTAGTTGGCCCATATTTCAAAATTAAAAATGGAACTCACCAGTGAGCAATCTGTCTGACAAGTGATGGGCTTACACTTGACAAGATTAAGTTTCGTTTTTGGATCCATTTCATAAGTACAGTGACACTCCTCACAGCTTTCTTTGGTGGTCGGAATAGACATTCCAGCCTAGAGAAATCAGGGAAATGACATATATATTGAGTAAAATTTTGCTGCATCTTCCAAAATTATAAATCAAATCTGATGCATGGACTAAGAGAACAGTCTGATCAAAGCTAGTGAAGAGACCAGTAGAGATAAAGGACTTTGAAAGAGACTGTAGAAGGTCTAAGAACAAGACAAGGAAAAACATAGTAACAACATGGTTTCAGGTTCAGGTTGATTTTATTTAATAAACCACTTAGGGAGAGCCATCCAAGCGTGGGGTACCATAATAATATAGGAATAAAAACACATGTCAAAAAGGAACTGCAACAATAGGGAAAGAAAAGAGAAGTAAAAGTAAATATTTTCAAGCCCCATAGCATTGTCCCATCAATGCTGTCAAAGCTGTATCATGCCAAAGTAGAACTAGAAACACGATGACAGATAAAGGCCAAATGGCCCATCCAGTCTGCCCATCCGCAGTAACCATTATCTCTTCATCTCTCTAAATACCATGTGCCTGTCCCATGCTCTCTTGAATTTAGACACATTCTCTGTCTCCACCACTTCTTACAAAAGACTGTTCCATGCATCTACCACCCTTTCTGTAAAAAAGTATTTCCTTAGATTACTCCTGAGCCTATCACCTCTTAACTTCATCCTATGCCCTCTCATTCCAGAGCTTCCTTTCAAATGAAAGAGACTCGACTCATGTGAATTTACGCCACATAGCTATTTAAATATCTCTATCATATCTCCCCTCTCCCGCCTTTCCTCCAAAGTATACAGATTGAGATCTTTAAGTCTGTCCCCATACGCCTTATCACGAAGACCACACACCATTTTAGTAGCCTTCCTCTGAACCGACTCAATCCTTTTTATATCTTTTTGAAGGTGCGGCCTCCAGAATTGTACACAATATTCTAAATGAGGTCTCACCAAAGTCTTATAGAGGAGCCTCAAAACCTCATTTTTCCTACTGGCCATACCTCTCCCTAAGCACCCTAGCATCCTTCTAGCTTTTATTGTCACCTTTTCAACTGTTTGGCCACCTTAAGATCATCACATATAATCACACCCAAGTCTCGCTCTTCTGTCGTGCACATAAGTTCTTCACCCCATTCCCTCGGGTTTTTGCAGCCCAAGTGCATGACCTTGCATTTCTTAGTATTAAATTTTAGCTGCCAAATTTCAGACCATTTTTCAAGCTTTGCTAGGTCTTTCTTCATGTTATTCACACCATCCGAAGTGTCTACTCTGTTGCAGATCTTGGTATCATCTGCAAAGAGGCAAATCTTACCTGACAGCCCTTAAGCAATATTGCTTATAAAAATGTTAAAAAGAACAGGCCCAAGAACAGAACCTTAAGGCACACCACTGGTAACCAGTGTTCCCGCTAAGCTGCGCTGGCGCACAAAATATTACATCGCAGCGCACAAGTTTCACGTCACAGCGCACACTCGAGCGGAGGTGAGAGGAAGCGGCGGCGGTCTGCCCTGATCGCCTAAGATGCAGCAGCGGCGGCTCCTTTCATGATCCCCGTAAATTACGGGGATGCCGCCGCTGCTGCATCTTAGGCGATCAGGGCAGACCGCCGCCGCTTCCTCTCACCTCCGCTCGAGTGTGCGCTGTGACGTGAAACTTGTGCGCTGCGATGTAATATTTTGTGCGCCAGCGCACGCCAGCGCAGCTTAGCGGGAACACTGCTGGTAACATCCCTTTCCTCAGAGCCACATCCATGAAAATAGCCTCCAGAAGAAAAATGGGTCTTCAAAAGATTTTGTCAGTAAACTTGGTGAAGACATGGCATTACCAGCTGAAATTGATGGGCAGGCCATGAGGTCCAAGAAGGATTATAAGGCATCAGCAGCTACGACAGAAATGATGGGGAACCAGCTTGGAGAACTACCTGGATTTCAGGAGGCATCTGAAAACTTATTTGTTTACCAAATACAGTACTTAGGTAATTAAGTTAATCCATCTCATTGTTTAATTTCTTTTGTTAACCACATAGAACTTCATGGTCCTGGGGTATATAAGTAAATTGTAATGGAATGTAAATAAATCAGCGCCATAATCTTAAAAGCAACCAATGACTTCCTTGCTTCAAGCAGCAACTTCACTGCAATGTTTTGAACCAGCTGGAGCCATTTAGGTTCCCTTTAGTAAAACCTATAAAGAGTTACAATAATCCAAGTGAGTGCGAACTAATGTGTGCATAAAATTTGCAGTGCCCCCTATTCAATAACTGCTGAACAGAATGACGCTGCCGTAACATAAACTTTTCCTTACTACTGATGAAATATGGTTTTGAGACAGCCATACCCCCAAAAACCTTCATTGCAGTACAAAGTAGAATCTGAACTCCTCAAAGAGGCAGAGAAAAGAACTCACCAGCTGATTACTGTTACCAAAAAATAATGTCTTCGTCTTCTGTACAATTAGTTGCATCTTATTAGCGCAAAGCCAGTGGGTCGCTTGAGAGAAATGAGAATCCATTAAACATAATGATGGGCATCCCATGTCTCAAAGGTTGCCAATATTTGGATATCGTCTGCATAAATTTAAGGCACTAAGCCCAATTATTGAATCAATGCAGGTAGATGTAATAGAAAGACGTTAAGGTAGGTTCAAGACAAGATCTTTGGGAAACTCCACTGGGAAGAGAAAATGTACAGTATAGGAATAATCTGTACCCTACGCACCCAATAAACCCGATTAAGCAAGAGTAGAACCACTGTAACACTATATCAGGAATTCCTATACAATGCAAGCGGATAATCAACTACATCAGATGCCGCTAACAGGTCTAGTGACAACAACAGAACTATCATTGAACGCTTCCCAAACATCGGTAGCCATACCCATTATAGCTGTCTCAGTGCTATGACCTGCATGAAAACCTGTCTGGTTGGGCTGAAGAATTCCTTTCTTTTCAAGGAAGGAGTTCAAATGATCTGCTACCAGAGATTCTGCAACCTTAGAGATAAAAGTGAGGTGCGCTATAGGTCTGTTGTGGTTTGATGGTTACTATCTTTCATGCAGAGGGTACATACCAAAGCATCAAACTATCCCAAATCATTTTAAAGATGAAAGAGAGAAAGAAAGCCCATGTCATTTTAGCAAAGATGCCGAAAATGGACTGCGGGACACCGCTGTAGCTTGAACCTCGTGTAATGCATGGGAAACATCACCTTTGTTAATACGTGGAATACATCTGGTCTGGGCTTCCATGATGGTATTGTTAAAAAACATCCACGTCTGGTTTACAGTCCTAACCTTTGCAACTGATCCTTATAGCTTCTTTTAACCATTTTCCTGCATAGAATAAACATTAATTCCCTTTTGTTCATACACGCCTAGGGTGGAGTGGGAGGGTGGGAATATTTTATGATTTCTTCGGCTTATGATTAATTGTTGCATATAAGGGAGGGGAGATATTTGAGGAGAGCTATAATTTGATGATATAATAAGTAATGTTAAAGTATAAAATGATTGTATTTTGTGTTATACTTATTGTGAGTTTAAAAAATGAATAAAGATTTATAAAAAAAAAAAAAAAAAAACCCAAAACATTTCCCTCATTTTATCATAGCCTCCCTTTCAAAAATTAAATACCGCAACAGTAGATTTCTTTTGCTACATCCCTCCAGGTTCTAATTTGATCATGTTATGAACACTGTTTCCCAGCGGACCCAACACAGTTACCTCCTGTACTATACCTTGCATTCCACTAAGGACCAAATCAAAAATAGCTCCCCCTCTTGTCGGTGACTGGACCAGTTGCTCCAAGAAGCATTTATGACATCTAGAAATTTTCCCTCCCTAGCACTCACTGATGTAACATTTAACCAGTCAATTTTGGGGCAATTGAAATCACCCATTATTATACGCCTGTTGGTTTCCTGTTTCCCCCGATGGCATGTTTGTTTTTCTGGTAGTATTGGTTTTTTTTCTTTCCTATTAATTAATGAAGTTCCTTTCCTATTATTCATCTAGCCTGTGAACCACTTAGGGCTAGATTCACGAACCTGCCCGATCAGGCCCGATCTGGGCAGGTCCAATGAATTCTTGACGCCCCAATATGCAGACGGGGGTGATTGGAGGAATGCCCCCATCTGCCTTCCTGGATCGCTCGATAGCGATCCCAGCGCATACATAGACCATCTGTAGATGGTCTGCGCATGCGCTGGACCTCAGGGCTGGCGTAGATTTTTATTTATTTATTTATTTATTTTAAATAGGCGATCGTTTTGTTGGAGCCCCTGTTTTTTGGAGTCCGTGGTTTTAACCCGCTGAAGCCCGCGGGTTAAAACCACGGGCTTGGAGTGCAGGAAAGGGAGGTAGGCAGGCAGCGTGTTCGGGGCAGGAAGGCAGGCGCGTTCGGGGCAGGCAGGCGCATTCGGGGCTGCAGGATAGGGGTTGACAGGACAGAGAGCAGGGCTTCAGCAGTTGCTTTTTTGTGATCGGCCAGCCCAGTCGGTGTTGCAGGGTTTTGTTTAGTGAATCGTGTCCCTGTCTACTTTGCTTGCCGTTGCCCTCATTTGCATGCACGGATCGGAGGATGGTCAGCAGAGAGGTAAGTGAATCGGGCCGGGGTCGCTAAGGGGGTCGCAAACCGATCGGTACACGAGCGGTTTGCTTTGTGATTCTAGCCCTTAGTTCTGTTTAACAGTTAAAGCAATATAGCAAATCACGAATCAATCAATCAATCAATCAATCAATCCAATCATTTTGTTCTTGGGATCCATTGGGCAGTTTTTGTTGCTGTTCCTTGCTCGTTGTGCTTATGATTCCCTCTCCTCTGTTTTTCCTTTGAACAAGTAGACTAGAAAATTGGAGCTGATAAACCAATGAACACATATATGAGGGAGCTAATCCTTGCAGTATTGATATTCTTACCTGGTATACTGTACCATTGATAATACAGACTGTTGTTGCTGTTGGAAGAAAAAGAAAATAAGGTATAAGATCCTACAGTAGACACAGTTTACTGTACTAGTCCCCAAATTCTGTATATGGTGCCTAAGGTTGTGTGTGCACACATAATTAATTGGCTTAATTAGCACTAATTGGTATTTTACACCTGTACGCCTGTTCGTGTCAATTTGAATCAATTAGAAGTGAGGAGACGCATCACACAAAAGTGTTATGTGCCTTGTTCTGTGTGCAAAGCTAAAAGGGGGCATGGCCGGGTCAGATCGTAGGCAAGTTATGCACCAAGCAACTGGTCAGCGCCTAACTTAGTGCAGACATTTAGGCCTGGTTTTAGCTGGGTGTGCCTAAAAATTATGACACGCACTGGTGCTGAGCGTCTAAAAAATCACGCCTAGTGTCTGCCAGTTGGCACTGATTTTTTTAGGCAACATATATAAAATCAAGCCCTAGGTGGGGAATTCTTACAGACACCAGGATGATGCGCGCTAAGCATGAATTCTATATCAGCAATTATATGCACAAACTGCTATTATAGAATACTAGCATACATCCACAGTTCTGGGCCTATCTTTATGCACAAGCACTTATGATCTAGCTCAATAGCTGGTGGAAATGTCTGCACTTAACTGCTGTCAGTTAGTCGCATATCTGATAGTATGCTATATCCTGTGCATATAAGTTCTAGGCATTTGACAAAGTACCTCATGAAAGACTTCTGAGGAAATTAGAAAGTCATGGGATGGGAGGTAATGTCCTATTATGGATTAAGAACTGATGGAAGACAAAAAACAGAGTAGGTTTAAATGGTCAACGTTCTCAATGGAAAAGGGTAAATAGTGGGTCTGTGCTGGGATGGCTGTTTTTTTTTAACATATTTATCAATGATCTAGAGATGGGAATAATTAGTGAAATAATTAAATTTGCTGATGACACAAAGTTGTTCAAAGTTGTTAAATTGCAAGAGGATCTTGTGAGACTGGAAGACTGGGAGTCAAAATGGCGGATGACGTTTAATGTGAGCAAGTGCAAAGTGATGCATGTGGAAAAGAGGAATCCGAACTACAGCTGTGTGATGCCGAGTTCGGTGCTAGGAGTCACTGCGCAGGAAAAGGATCTAGGTGTCATTGTTAAGGATACATAGAAGCCCTCAGCTTAATGTGCGGCGGCTGCTAAGAAAGCAAATAGAATGTTAGGAATTATGAGGAAAGGAATGGAATACAAAGATGAAAAAGTTATAATGCCCTTGTATCGCTCTATGGTACACCGGAACTCAAATACTGTATGCAGTTCTGGTCTCCGTATCTCAAAAGAGATATAAAAGATTTCGGTTCCAGGAATTTGGAAATCGACCGGGATCGTCTTGAGCTTAAAAAAACAGGATTTAATTACAGAGCTTATGTGATGGTGAAATGTCAATTTTTTATCAAAAATAACTCCTAAAATTTTTATTGATGCAATACAGTTAAGAGGAAAATTATCCAGGAGAATTGGATCATTTAGTGATACCTTCTCTCCAAGGGAAAAACATTGTTTGAGTCTTAGATGTGTTTAAAGCTGACATACAGTAGTATCCTTAAACCAGATTTTAATCGTGGAGAAATGCAAGGTAATGCATTTAGGCAGTAAAAATAAGGAATACGAGTACAGAATGTCAGGTGCAACTCTGGGAAAAAGTGAACTAGAAAGGGATCTGGGTGTACTGATAGATAGGACCCTGAAGCCGTCGGCACAATGCGCGGCAGCGGCAAATAAGGCAAATAGAATGTTGGGCATGATAAAGAAAGGAATTTCGAGTAGATCGGAGAAAGTTATAATGCCGCTTTATAGGGCAATGGTCAGACCCCACTTGGAATACTGCGTCCAACATTGGTCTCCCTACCTAAAGAAAGATATAAAACTGCTGGAGAGGGTGCAGAGACGAGCAACTAAACTAGTGAAGGGCATGGAGAAACTGGAATATGAGGATCGACTTAAAACACTGGGATTGTTCTCCCTTGAGAAAAGGAGACTGCGTGGGGATATGATCGAGACCTTCAAAATACTGAAAGGAATCGACAAAATAGAGCAGAGAAGATTATTTACATGGTCCAATTTGACACGGACAAGAGGACATGAAATGAAGCTAAGGGGGGACAAGTTCAGGACTAATATCAGGAAGTTCTGCTTCACACAGAGAGTGGTTGACATCTGGAATACTCTCCCAGGGGAGATTATTGCGGAATCGACAGTCCTAGGCTTCAAAAGCAAACTAGATGCATATCTCCTTGAGAGAGGCATATAAAGATATGGTTGGCTATAAAATAAGCCAGGTGTATACCTGGCAGGGCCTCCACGTGTGCGGATTGCCGGACTTGATGGACCGAAGGTCTGATCCGGAGATGGCGCTTCTTATGTTCTTATGTTCTTAAGTTTGGTATTAATCTCTGTGATTTCATGAGCATTCTCTGGATTTAGCGGATGTAATAATTGGATATCGTCAGCATAAGCAAATGCTGCAAAACCAATGGACTGACATAGGGTGAGTAGAGGGGACAGGAAAATGCTTAACAGCAAAGGAGAAAGAATAGAGCCTTGTGGTACCCCACTTTGATTAACAAAAGGATCTGAAGAAGTATTATTGAAAACTACTTTGGATTGACGGTTTGAAAAATAAGATTGTAACTATTTAAGTACCTGGTTTGTGATTCCAATGGATTCCAGTCTATCTAAGAGAAGTGAGTGATCAACCGTATCAAAAGCAGCAGAAAAGTCTAGGGAGATAAGGACCACCGATTTGTGGTGGGCTAGATGGTAAATTAGAGTAGTTATCATCCGTAATAATGAATGCACTGTATGACATGTTGAAAATATTTAAGCAAGCTTTCAGCCTATTCTTTTTCAGCACATAGGATGTTGTGGATCTGACAGTGGTCCAGTGATTTGTTCTCGAAGGTGACCTTGATTTTGTTGCCTTTCTAGGGGCAACTCCTGTTTGACAAAAGTCTGGATGACCTCATGGCTAGTGTGCAGGACCCTAGGCCCAATGTTTGCTAGTTAGCAGGCCCCAACCCTCCAGGGGATTGGGGCACCTTAGTTTTCATCACTTCAGATGGTCAATGCGGTACTGAGAGTGCCTTGGGGCCTGCTCTGGGCAGTACACTTCTCAGTCTTCCAGGCAGAGGTTCAGTGGTTCCCGGCACCAGCAGTCCATGGGGAGCCATTCGTCAGTGCCCTCTAAGAACCAATTCTGATGCCAGGCCTGTGGCTGCCCCTCCACGGATTGTGGGGCATCTCTCAGCCATACTGGTGGAATAGAAATCCATTACCTTGGACCATTAGTTCCTAGAGGTCCTTCAGTACAGCTACAAGCTCGAGTTTCATTGTCCTTTGGCAGATTATTTTCTGGATTCCACAGCAGGGCAGCCAGAAAAGATGGTCCTGGTGGAGGCCACTGTCTGCTGGACATTACAGCCATAGAGCCTGTTCCAGAGCAAGACTTGTGCTCTGGCAGATACTTGATATACTTCACCATGCCAAAGAGAGACTCCGAAGACTGGAGGACCTCAAAGTGGTCACTGCAGTGCTGAGAGTGCCTTGTTTCCAGATGGAGACTGTACGTTCGGTGATCGCCTCAATAGCTTCGGGGGAATTTCTGGCTTACCTAGATCTGACGGAGGCATATCTCCATAGTCCCATCTTTCTGGACCACAGGAAGTTCCTGAAGTTCCATGTTCTGCAGCAGCACTATCAGTTTGCGGCACTGCCCTTTGGGTTGGTGATGGTGCCCAGGGCCTTCACCAAGGTGATGGTGGTGGTGGCAGCTCATTTGCACACTCTGGGAGTTTTGGTTCACCCATATCTGGATGACTGGCTGATCAGGGCCCCGTTGGAGTCCAAGGGGCATCAGGTGCTTCGCCAAGTTGTTCAGCTGCTTCAGCTCCTGGGCTGGGTGATCAACTTCAGGAAGAGTCACTTTGAGCCAACCCAGGTCTTGAAATACCTGGGGGTTCATTTCCACATGGGTCAAAATAAGGGGTTCCTGCCTTCTGGAAACGTAGTACCAAGTGGTCAGGGATTTCATAGAAACATAGAAGATGACGGCAGAAAAGGGCTACAGCCCATCAAGTCTGCCCACTCTGCTTACCCACCCCCTGTCTATGCCCTAATGACCCAATTTTCTTATCTTGACCCTCGTAGGTATCCCACATGGGTATCCCATTTATTCTTAAAGTCTGGCACGCTATCTGCCTCGATCACCTGCACTGGAAGCTTGTTCCAATGATCAACCACTTTCTCTGTGAAGAAATACTTTCTGGTGTCACCATGAAATTTTCTGCCCCTGAGTTTGAGCGGGTGCCCTCTTGTGGCCGAGGGTCCCTTGAGAAAGAAAATATCATCTTCCACTTCAACACGTCCCATGAGGTACTTAAATGTTTCGATCATATCTCCCCTCTCCCTACGTTCCTCGAGACTGTAGAGCTGCAATTTGTTCAGTCTCTCTTCATACGAGAGACTGAACAACCAGTCCCAACAGCCTGGCAGTATCTCCAGGTTCTGGGGACCATGGTGGCGATGATTGATTTGGTCCCTTGGGCCAAGGCCCATTTGCACCCACTGCAGGATACTGCATGCCCAGCTACCTTGGACAATGGTGGCTTGGAGAAGTCTAGCCTGGTGGCTATGCCCTCTCTCTCTCTCTCTGTCCAAGGGTCTTCCCCTCTGGTTTTCTGAGTGGGTAATCCTGATGACGGATGCCAGTCTCAGGGCTGGTGGGCCTTCTTTGAGCAGAAGTGGTCTTAACAATTGCCTGGAGCTTTGGATGATTCGACTGGCTCTCCTCCACTTTAGTGGGTTATATCTGGTATCAAGCTGTCCGTGTCTTCTTTGTCAATGCCACAGCAGTGGCTTACATCAACATCAGGGGGGCACCAGGATGCACAGCTTCTCTTCCAGTGGGTGTAGAAACACCTTGTGGCACTTTCAGATGTGCACATGGCCGAGGGGACAATGTCCAGGCAGATTATCTCAGTCATAGACTCTGGACCCACATTTGACCTCATGGCATCAGCGGCCAACAAGAAAGCAGATTGGTTCTTCAGTCGACATTGCGAGGCCAGAAGCAAAGGCCTGGACACTGTTTTAGCCCTGGCTGCAGGAGTGTCTTTTGTATGTATTCCCTCCGTGGCCCATGATTGTACATCTGTTGAGAAGAATAGCGTCCCACAGGGGTCAAGTGATCCTTATCACACCCAACTGGCCGAGGCACCCATGGTACGCCAACCTGGTTTGGCTACTGCAGGATCAGGGGCTCTGGCTCCCTTGTCATCCTCATCTCCTCATACAGGGCCTGATTGCACTGCAGGATCCAGATTGCTTTGGTCTTATGACCTGGCTATTGAGCATGCAGCCTTAGTTCACAGGGGCTATTAATCAGCCATTGTTGCCACCCTTTTCCACTGCATGAAGCCTATGGTAGTGGCCTACGTGAAGGCTTGGAAATGTTATCAAGCATGGTGTCTATCCCATCAGTTCCCTGGATACTGGAGTTCCTTCAGGATTGCATGACAAAAGGTCTGGCTATGACTTCTCTCCAAGTCCAGTTGCCAGTCTCTCTTGTCTAGGCCCTAAACCCCCGAGGGGCTTCCTGGCATCTCATCCAGATGTTACCTGTTTTCTGCGGAACACTCTGAGGCTTCAACCTCCACTGCAGCTGCCCTATCCAACTTGGAAGCTCATTCTGGTTCTTCAGTTTCTGGCTCTTCCACTTTATAAGCCTCTAGAGCAAGCATCCTTAATGGATCTTATGATCAAGTCTGTCTTTCCAGTGGTCATTACCTCTGCCCACAGGGTTTCTGAGCTTCAGGCTCTTTCCTGCCAGGATCCCTTTCTGCATAATATGGATTCCAGCACTGTTCCCTCCTTTCTTCCGATAGTGGTCTCTGCTTTCCACATTAACCCAGAGGTCTGGCCTCCTACCTTTATTTCCTCCAGTTTGAGGAACCAGGACTGGGTGGTGCAATCTCTGGATATGTGCAGGATCCTGTTGCGGTACTTGGAAGTCACAAATGAGTTTTGTCTCTCTGACCATCTGTTTGTGCTGGTGGGTCCTGCCTGAAAGGGCAGGTCAGCTTCAAAAGCTACCATTTCCCAATGGACCCATATGGGCATTTCCTATGCTTACATAGTGGCTAGTAAGAAGGCCCCTCTGCCTCCCTCTTGATGAGCTCTCATTCTACCAGAGGTATCTCTTCCTCATGGGCAGAGTCATCAGCGGTCTCTCTGCAAATTTGCAGGGATGTTTCCTGGTCCTCTCTGCATACTTTCACCAAGTTTTACAGAATCGATATAGCGGCCAAGCAGGATGCTGCTTTTGGTTCCTCTGTTTTGGTAGCAAGCTCATCACTCCCACTCTGACTCTCCAAGACTGCTCTATTACATCCCACTAGTCCAGGAATAGAGCAGGATTGTGCAAGAACAAAAGATTAGGCTTTTACCTTTGCTAATCTTCTTTCTTGTAAATCTACGCTCTATTCCTGGAACCCACCCTTTGTTATGCCGCTTTGCCAGATGTCTGCCTTTACACGTACTGGTAAGATAGATTTCTGATTTATTGACCAGCCTTTCTAAGAGTACCATCCAAATGTGTTTAGCACTTAGTTTGGGGGTCCCTAGTCTCGGCACCCCCTTCTGTCAGTGCAGGATGTATCTTCTTACAGCACTGTATTGTCGTTCAGGTTCCTTATGTTTAATGACCCGTTTCAATTGTTTATGATTTTTCTGTATTTTTTGTTATGAGCAGATTAGACTTATTTGTTGAGGAGTATCCCTGTACCCCTCTCTGTTGCCTTTGTCCTCTACAGATGCTCCTGTATGTTTTGTCACAAACTGGATTCCTATGGGGCAGTCCAGAGGTAAGAGGGGAGGAGTTCAAGACTCTGTATAATGAAGCTTCCTTCAAGCTGTCTGGCAAACATAGGAAAATAACCCACTGGTCGCCATACATGAAAAAGGACATAGTACAATTCGAAAGGGTCCAGAGAAGAGCGATATAAATGGTAAAGGGACTGGACGGGCAAAAAGGGCCTTTTATCCCTTGAAAAGAGGAGACTGCATGGAGGGCTCGCCGAATATGACAACGCAGAGTGATATTTTATCTCTGCAAGGACTTGCGACCGGGACAACAGAGGCTGGGGGAATACAAGACACTACTGAGGTAAAGCTAATTTCAGAACATTTAGATACTACACCATTACAACTTTTTTCACCTACAAAACCACCTAAAGTCACACTCGATGCATTATGGGACTTGGTAGTAAATTTGGGGAATTCTTTAAATCCCCAAATAAAAAGTTTGGATAAAGAATTAAAAGTACAAAAAGAAGAATTAAATGTCCTAAAGCAGGATATGTCACAACTTAAAACAGAGTCACAAAATACAAATAAGGAGCTAATGCTTTTGAAACAAAATCAAGATTTGTTGGTTAAAAATAATATAATACTCAGGAAGAAGTTGGAAGTGCAGGAGAATAATGGTCGAATTAATAATTTGAGGTTCATAAATTTTCCAAAGATCCTGTCAATTTCTCCTAGAGAAATGGTGAAAAGGTATTTTATGGAAATATTGGAAATTCCTGAAAGTTCCTTACCTCCTCTTACAAGAGTGTATTATCTCCCTGCCAAGCCCCAATTTAAAGAAGAAAAAATTGAAGAACCCCAGGAGAGGTCATTGGACATTTCCGCAATATTAGAACAATCAGATAGAGAACTGGCCGTTCCAGCCACTCTCTTGTTGTCTGTCGCTTTGGCCCCAGACAAGGATTGGATATTGAAACTTTTCTTTAAAAATAGGTCCAAAGACTTCCTGGGACAGCACATTCAGATTTTCCCTGATGTCTCTAGAGAGACTCAAAAAAGAAGGAAAGAATTCCTACTTTTAAAACCTGGAGTGACTCAAATAGGTGGCATTTTCTTCTTGAGATATCCATGTAAATGTGTGGTTAGATATTTATCATTGAAGTATATTTTTACAGAGCCATCTCAATTAATTGGTTTTCTCTCGGGGAAACGTCTTGAAAAAGGAATAACAACAATAGCGCCCATGGAAGGTTAACTCCCTGCACTTTAGTAAGACATGGGCTTTTTCTTTCAAATTAATTTGTATTACATTTGTTCTACTCTTCAATCTTGGATCCAATAATTTTGAGGACTAGTGTGAGATCAGCTAGGTTATTATTACTTTAGTTAATCATTTTTATTTTTCAATTGAACTATGATTGTGGTATATCTTAATTTTGGAATTTCAGTTTAGTATGTTGTTTGATCTCACTTTACTGTACAAGATGCTTGGTGATATTGTAAAATTCTATAAATAAATAATAAAAAGAAAAAAAAAAAAGAAAAGAGGAGACTGAGAAGAGACATGATTGGAACATTCAAGATATTGAAGGGAATTGACTTCGTGGAGAAAGAGAGATTGTTCACCCTCTCCAAGGTGGAGAGAACAAGAGGACACTCTCTAAAGTTAAAAGGGGATAGATTCCGTACTAACATAAGGAAGTTCTATTTCACCCAGAGAGTAGTAGAAATCTGGAACGCTCTTCTGGAGGCTGATATAGGGGAAAACACCCTCTAGGGATTCAAGACAAGGTTGGATAAGTTCCTACTGGAAAAGAACGTTAGCAAGTAAGGCTAGAATCAAATAGGGCACTGGTCTTTCACCTATGGGCCGCCGTGTAAGTGAACTGCTGGGCATGATGGATCACTAGTCTGATCCAGCAGCGGCAATTTTTTTTTTTTTTAAATTCTTTATTTAATAATTTTAATACAATAATCTCAATATAACACACAGTTAACATTAAATATAGTTCATAAGCTTAATAAACTAATAAAAATAATGCATCTTACCTATACAACAATTAAAACAATCCCATTCCCTCCCTCCCTCCCTGGAGACCTAGCTTCCAAAACCATAAGGGTAGGATATTATACATCTCAATTCTTTATCCAATTCAATATAACTCTCCCATATATCATTAAACTTTGCCCATTGATTTGTTAAAAGGGCTAAAGTCTATATTTTTCACACACTATTCCTAAATGTTCCCTCATATCTCTTAATGTAGGTATATTTAACATACGTCATTGAGGAGCTAGTGTCAATCTGGTAGCTATGAATGCCAAGTCCAAAAGTTTAGATTGAGATAATGTTAAACCTTCTATTCTTACTCACAACAATGCCCTTTCAGCATTCAGCTTAAGTGGAGTCTGAATTAATCTGCTTACATACTCAAATACTTGCTCCCAAACTTCTGGACCCTTTGACATTCCCATCACATATGATAGAATATACCTCTTTCACCACATCCTTTCCAACAAGTAGCATCACTCTGCTTGATAAATTTACTAATTAAGATCGGGGTAGTGTACCAACGTACCAGGAGTTTAATATCACTTTCCACCAAGGAGGCAGATCTAGCTGTCTGAAAAAGATGTGATACAATTACCCCCACTCATCTATGGACCATTCCTTCCCCAAGTCTTTTTCCCATGCTTTCATATATGATATTTTGGCAAATTCTTATGTTCCTTTGGTTTGATATTTCAAAAAAAGTAAATATATTAAAAAACAGATATTTCAGAAATCCCATGCTTAATGTAATAGGGCTGCAGTTTATATAAGAGGTGGAATTAAGAAAAAAACAACAGCAGAAACTACATACTATACATTACAAACACAGTTCATTACATTATGCTAAAAAATCAAAGCATACTTACCAGGAGAATAAATTCTATTATTAATTTGGCAAAAACAAGGAACAGTGGTAGCATCTGAAGTTAATGGAGTAGTAAATTCTTCCGTAGTTCTTTCTCCAAAAGTAGTAGATATTAAAGACACTACAGGGACCTGTGAAAAAGGGAAACTATATTATTAAAAGTTCATAGACAAAAGGTAGCATAATCTCTTAATTCAGGTAAAATTACTCACTTTAGAAAGAGAAGTTCGAGGAGAAGTAGTAACATAAGAGAATGTTATGGCAGTTTTGGTACTGCCTGATGATGTGGTAGTTGTAGGTTGAGAGGTTGTAGTAGTTTCTTTGGTGGAACCTGATGATGCGGTACTGACGTTTCCTGTGGTGCTATGTGGTCCCGTACTTGAAGGTATAGAAGGACTGGCTGGTGAACCTGTAGTTTGTTCTGAAGTAATAGACACCTGTGATGTAGCAGTTCTAGGATGAGATGAGGTACTTTCATATCTTCCGGTAGTCGTTGCTGAAGAAGTAACTTTTGTGGTTTCGGTACTGCCTGATGATGTGGTAGTTGTAGGTTGAGAGGTTGTAGTAGTTTCTTTGGTGGAACCTGATGATGCAGTACTGACGTTTCCTGTGGTGCTATGTGGTCCCGTACTTGAAGGTATAGAAGGACTGGCTGGTGAACCTGTAGTTTGTTCTGAAGTAATAGACACCTGTGATGTAGCAGTTCTAGGATGAGATGAGGTACTTTCATATCTTCCGGTAGTCGTTGCTGAAGAAGTAACTTTTGTGGTTTCGGTACTGCCTGATGATGTGGTAGTTGTAGGTTGAGAGGTTGTAGTAGTTTCTTTGGTGGAACCTGATGATGCGGTACTGACGTTTCCTGTGGTGCTATGTGGTCCCGTACTTGAAGGTATAGAAGGACTGGCTGGTGAACCTGTAGTTTGTTCTGAAGTAATAGACACCTGTGATGTAGCAGTTCTAGGATGAGATGAGGTACTTTCATATCCTCCGGTAGTCGTTGCAGAAGAAGTAACTTTTGTGGTTTTGGTACTGCCTGATGATGCGGTTGTAAAAGGTGGCTCAGTAGTTTCTGGAGTATTAGCAGTGGAAGTTGAACTGCTATTGAAAGTGCGAGATGTAGTTGTTGTACAATACACGTGGACCTTACAACATTGCACCCTGACTTCATAGTCGTAGCATATCTTCAAGTTACCTTGCTGCTTTTTATTTTTGCAATCCAGTCCAGATGATGAGTTACATGTTACATTTTGCCCTATTTCACGAATGGTTACGTTAGGAAATTTGCTGACTCCACACTCTATATCATTTATGTATTCCTCTGACGTGCAGATTGTCTTCCCTTTTGCAATGATGTTAGCAAATGTTTCATTGTCCCCACTCGAAATATTAGAAGTAGGAGAGTCTACATTAAACTTTTCAGTCCAACGACATACGGGTAAGCAGGGATGTGTTGTAGTAGCAGAGCTTGATGTTGTAACACTGGTTTCGATGGAAGATAGTTCTGGTACAGTTGTGGTAACCTGCGATGTGATAGTTGTAGGTTGAGAGGTTGTAGTAGTTTCTTTGGTGGAACCTGATGATGCGGTACTGACGTTTCCTGTGGTGCTATGTGGTCCCGTACTTGAAGGTATAGAAGGACTGGCTGGTGAACCTGTAGTTTGTTCTGAAGTAATAGACACCTGTGATGTAGCAGTTCTAGGATGAGATGAGGTACTTTCATATCTTCCGGTAGTCGTTGCTGAAGAAGTAACTTTTGTGGTTTCGGTACTGCCTGATGATGTGGTAGTTGTAGGTTGAGAGGTTGTAGTAGTTTCTTTGGTGGAACCTGATGATGCGGTACTGACGTTTCCTGTGGTGCTATGTGGTCCCGTACTTGAAGGTATAGAAGGACTGGCTGGTGAACCTGTAGTTTGTTCTGAAGTAATAGACACCTGTGATGTAGCAGTTCTAGGATGAGATGAGGTACTTTCATATCCTCCGGTAGTCGTTGCAGAAGAAGTAACTTTTGTGGTTTTGGTACTGCCTGATGATGCGGTTGTAAAAGGTGGCTCAGTAGTTTCTGGAGTATTAGCAGTGGAAGTTGAACTGCTATTGAAAGTGCGAGATGTAGTTGTTGTACAATACACGTGGACCTTACAACATTGCACCCTGACTTCATAGTCGTAGCATATCTTCAAGTTACCTTGCTGCTTTTTATTTTCGCACTCCAGTCCAGATGATGAGTTACATGTTACATTTTGCCCTATTTCACGAATGGTTACGTTAGGAAATTTGCTGACTCCACACTCTATATCATTTATGTATTCCTCTGACGTGCAGATTGTCTTCCCTTTTGCAATGATGTTAGCAAATGTTTCATTGTCCCCACTCGAAATATTAGAAGTAGGAGAGTCTACATTAAACTTTTCAGTCCAACGACATACGGGTAAGCAGGGATGTGTTGTAGTAGCGGAGCTTGATGTTGTAACACTGGTTTCGATGGAAGATAGTTCTGGTACAGTTGTGGTAACCTGCGATGTGATAGTTGTAGGTTGAGAGGTTGTAGTAGTTTCTTTGGTGGAACCTGATGATGCGGTACTGACGTTTCCTGTGGTGCTATGTGGTCCCGTACTTGAAGGTATAGAAGGACTGGCTGGTGAACCTGTAGTTTGTTCTGAAGTAATAGACACCTGTGATGTAGCAGTTCTAGGATGAGATGAGGTACTTTCATATCTTCCGGTAGTCGTTGCTGAAGAAGTAACTTTTGTGGTTTCGGTACTGCCTGATGATGTGGTAGTTGTAGGTTGAGAGGTTGTAGTAGTTTCTTTGGTGGAACCTGATGATGCGGTACTGACGTTTCCTGTGGTGCTATGTGGTCCCGTACTTGAAGGTATAGAAGGACTGGCTGGTGAACCTGTAGTTTGTTCTGAAGTAATAGACACCTGTGATGTAGCAGTTCTAGGATGAGATGAGGTACTTTCATATCCTCCGGTAGTCGTTGCAGAAGAAGTAACTTTTGTGGTTTCGGTACTGCCTGATGATGCGGTTGTAAAAGGTGGCTCAGTAGTTTCTGGAGTATTAGCAGTGGAAGTTGAACTGCTATTGAAAGTGCGAGATGTAGTTGTTTTACAATGCACGTAGACCTTACAACATTGCACCCTGACTTCATAGTCGTAGCACATCTTCAATTTACCTTGCTGCTTTTTATTTTCGCAATCCAGTCCAGATGATGAGTTACATGTTACATTTTGCCCTATTTCACGAATGGTTACGTTAGGAAATTTGCTGACTCCACACTCTATATCATTTATGTATTCCTCTGACGTGCAAATTGTCTTCCCTTTTGCAATGATGTTAGCAAATGTTTCATTGTCCCCACTCGAAATATTAGAAGTAGGAGAGTCTACATTAAACTTTTCAGTCCAACGACATACGGGTAAGCAGGGAGGTGTTGTAGTAGCGGAGCTTGATGTTGTAACACTGGTTTCGATGGAAGATAGTTCTGGTAGAGTTGTGGTAACCTGCGATGTGATAGTTGTAGGTTGAGAGATTGTAGTAGTTTCTTTGGTGGAACCTGATGATGCGGTACTGACGTTTCCTGTGGTGCTATGTGGTCCCGTACTTGAAGGTATAGAAGGACTGGCTGGTGAACCTGTAGTTTGTTCTGAAGTAATAGACACCTGTGATGTAGCAGTTCTAGGATGAGATGAGGTACTTTCATATCCTCCGGTAGTCGTTGCTGAAGAAGTAACTTTTGTGGTTTCGGTACTGCCTGATGATGTGGTAGTTGTAGGTTGAGAGTTTGTAGTAGTTTCTTTGGTGGAACCTGATGATGCGATACTGACGTTTCCTGTGGTGCTATGTGGTCCCGTACTTGAAGGTATAGAAGGACTGGCTGGTGAACCTGTAGTTTGTTCTGAAGTAATAGACACCTGTGATGTAGCAGTTGTAGGATGAGATGAGGTACTTTCATATCCTCCAGTAGTCGTTTCTGTAGAAGTAACTTTTGTGGTTTCGGTACTGCCTGATGATGTGGTAGTTGTAGGTTGAGAGGTTGTAGTAGTTTCTTTGGTGGAACCTGATGATGCGGTACTGACGTTTCCTGTGGTGCTATGTGGTCCCGTACTTGAAGGTATAGAAGGACTGGCTGGTGAACCTGTAGTTTGTTCTGAAGTAATAGACACCTGTGATGTAGCAGTTGTAGGATGAGATGAGGTACTTTCATATCCTCCGGTAGTCGTTGCAGAAGAAGTAACTTTTGTGGTTTCGGTACTGCCTGATGATGCGGTTGTAAAAGGTGGCTCAGTAGTTCCTGGAGTATTAGCAGTGGAAGTTGAACTGCTATTGAAAGTGCGAGATGTAGTTGTTTTACAATGCACGTAGACCTTACAACATTGCACCCTGACTTCATAGTCGTAGCACATCTTCAATTTACCTTGCTGCTTTTTATTTTCGCAATCCAGTCCAGATGATGAGTTACATGTTACATTTTGCCCTATTTCACGAATGGTTACGTTAGGAAATTTGCTGACTCCACACTCTATATCATTTATGTATTCCTCTGACGTGCAAATTGTCTTCCCTTTTGCAATGATGTTAGCAAATGTTTCATTGTCCCCACTCGAAATATTAGAAGTAGGAGAGTCTACATTAAACTTTTCAGTCCAACGACATACGGGTAAGCAGGGAGGTGTTGTAGTAGCGGAGCTTGATGTTGTAACACTGGTTTCGATGGAAGATAGTTCTGGTAGAGTTGTGGTAACCTGCGATGTGATAGTTGTAGGTTGAGAGATTGTAGTAGTTTCTTTGGTGGAACCTGATGATGCGGTACTGACGTTTCCTGTGGTGCTATGTGGTCCCGTACTTGAAGGTATAGAAGGACTGGCTGGTGAACCTGTAGTTTGTTCTGAAGTAATAGACACCTGTGATGTAGCAGTTGTAGGATGAGATGAGGTACTTTCATATCCTCCGGTAGTCGTTGCAGAAGAAGTAACTTTTGTGGTTTCGGTACTGCCTGATGATGCGGATGTAAAAGGTGGCTCAGTAGTTCCTGGAGTATTAGCAGTGGAAGTTGAACTGCTATTGAAAGTGCGAGATGTAGTTGTTTTACAATGCACGTAGACCTTACAACATTGCACCCTGACTTCATAGTCGTAGCACATCTTCAATTTACCTTGCTGCTTTTTATTTTCGCAATCCAGTCCAGATGATGAGTTACATGTTACATTTTGCCCTATTTCACGAATGGTTACGTTAGGAAATTTGCTGACTCCACACTCTATATCATTTATGTATTCCTCTGACGTGCAAATTGTCTTCCCTTTTGCAATGATGTTAGCAAATGTTTCATTGTCCCCACTCGAAATATTAGAAGTAGGAGAGTCTACATTAAACTTTTCAGTCCAACGACATACGGGTAAGCAGGGAGGTGTTGTAGTAGCGGAGCTTGATGTTGTAACACTGGTTTCGATGGAAGATAGTTCTGGTAGAGTTGTGGTAACCTGCGATGTGATAGTTGTAGGTTGAGAGATTGTAGTAGTTTCTTTGGTGGAACCTGATGATGCGGTACTGACGTTTCCTGTGGTGCTATGTGGTCCCGTACTTGAAGGTATAGAAGGACTGGCTGGTGAACCTGTAGTTTGTTCTGAAGTAATAGACACCTGTGATGTAGCAGTTGTAGGATGAGATGAGGTACTTTCATATCCTCCAGTAGTCGTTTCTGTAGAAGTAACTTTTGTGGTTTCGGTACTGCCTGATGATGTGGTAGTTGTAGGTTGAGAGGTTGTAGTAGTTTCTTTGGTGGAACCTGATGATGCGGTACTGACGTTTCCTGTGGTGTTATGTGGTCCCGTACTTGAAGGTATAGAAGGACTGCCTGGTGAACCTGTAGTTTGTTCTGAAGTAATAGACACCTGTGATGTAGCAGTTGTAGGATGAGATGAGGTACTTTCATATCCTCCGGTAGTCGTTGCAGAAGAAGTAACTTTTGTGGTTTCGGTACTGCCTGATGATGCGGTTGTAAAAGGTGGCTCAGTAGTTCCTGGAGTATTAGCAGTGGAAGTTGAACTGCTATTGAAAGTGCGAGATGTAGTTGTTTTACAATGCACGTAGACCTTACAACATTGCACCCTGACTTCATAGTCGTAGCACATCTTCAATTTACCTTGCTGCTTTTTATTTTCGCAATCCAGTCCATATGATGAGTTACATGTTACATTTTGCCCTATTTCACGAATGGTTACGTTAGGAAATTTGCTGACTCCACACTCTATATCATTTATGTATTCCTCTGACGTGCAAATTGTCTTCCCTTTTGCAATGATGTTAGCAAATGTTTCATTGTCCCCACTCGAAATATTAGAAGTAGGAGAGTCTACATTAAACTTTTCAGTCCAACGACATACGGGTAAGCAGGGAGGTGTTGTAGTAGCGGAGCTTGATGTTGTAACACTGGTTTCGATGGAAGATAGTTCTGGTAGAGTTGTGGTAACCTGCGATGTGATAGTTGTAGGTTGAGAGATTGTAGTAGTTTCTTTGGTGGAACCTGATGATGCGATACTGACGTTTCCTGTGGTGCTATGTGGTCCCGTACTTGAAGGTATAGAAGGACTGGCTGGTGAACCTGTAGTTTGTTCTGAAGTAATAGACACCTGTGATGTAGCAGTTGTAGGATGAGATGAGGTACTTTCATATCCTCCAGTAGTCGTTTCTGTAGAAGTAACTTTTGTGGTTTCGGTACTGCCTGATGATGTGGTAGTTGTAGGTTGAGAGGTTGTAGTAGTTTCTTTGGTGGAACCTGATGATGCGGTACTGACGTTTCCTGTGGTGCTATGTGGTCCCGTACTTGAAGGTATAGAAGGACTGGCTGGTGAACCTGTAGTTTGTTCTGAAGTAATAGACATCTGTGATGTAGCAGTTCTAGGATGAGATGAGGTACTTTCATATCCTCCGGTAATCGTTGCAGAAGAAGTAACTTTTGTGGTTTTGGTACTGCCTGATGATGCGGTTGTAAAAGGTGGCTCAGTAGTTCCTGGAGTATTAGCAGTGGAAGTTGAACTGCTATTGAAAGTGCGAGATGTAGTTGTTTTACAATGCACGTAGACCTTACAACATTGCACCCTGACTTCATAGTCGTAGCACATCTTCAATTTACCTTGCTGCTTTTTATTTTCGCAATCCAGTCCATATGATGAGTTACATGTTACATTTTGCCCTATTTCACGAATGGTTACGTTAGGAAATTTGCTGACTCCACACTCTATATCATTTATGTATTCCTCTGACGTGCAAATTGTCTTCCCTTTTGCAATGATGTTAGCAAATGTTTCATTGTCCCCACTCGAAATATTAGAAGTAGGAGAGTCTACATTAAACTTTTCAGTCCAACGACATACGGGTAAGCAGGGAGGTGTTGTAGTAGCGGAGCTTGATGTTGTAACACTGGTTTCGATGGAAGATAGTTCTGGTAGAGTTGTGGTAACCTGCGATGTGATAGTTGTAGGTTGAGAGATTGTAGTAGTTTCTTTGGTGGAACCTGATGATGCGATACTGACGTTTCCTGTGGTGCTATGTGGTCCCGTACTTGAAGGTATAGAAGGACTGGCTGGTGAACCTGTAGTTTGTTCTGAAGTAATAGACACCTGTGATGTAGCAGTTGTAGGATGAGATGAGGTACTTTCATATCCTCCAGTAGTCGTTTCTGTAGAAGTAACTTTTGTGGTTTCGGTACTGCCTGATGATGTGGTAGTTGTAGGTTGAGAGGTTGTAGTAGTTTCTTTGGTGGAACCTGATGATGCGGTACTGACGTTTCCTGTGGTGCTATGTGGTCCCGTACTTGAAGGTATAGAAGGACTGGCTGGTGAACCTGTAGTTTGTTCTGAAGTAATAGACACCTGTGATGTAGCAGTTGTAGGATGAGATGAGGTACTTTCATATCCTCCGGTAGTCGTTGCAGAAGAAGTAACTTTTGTGGTTTCGGTACTGCCTGATGATGCGGTTGTAAAAGGTGGCTCAGTAGTTCCTGGAGTATTAGCAGTGGAAGTTGAACTGCTATTGAAAGTGCGAGATGTAGTTGTTTTACAATGCACGTAGACCTTACAACATTGCACCCTGACTTCATAGTCGTAGCACATCTTCAATTTACCTTGCTGCTTTTTATTTTCGCAATCCAGTCCATATGATGAGTTACATGTTACATTTTGCCCTATTTCACGAATGGTTACGTTAGGAAATTTGCTGACTCCACACTCTATATCATTTATGTATTCCTCTGACGTGCAAATTGTCTTCCCTTTTGCAATGATGTTAGCAAATGTTTCATTGTCCCCACTCGAAATATTAGAAGTAGGAGAGTCTACATTAAACTTTTCAGTCCAACGACATACGGGTAAGCAGGGAGGTGTTGTAGTAGCGGAGCTTGATGTTGTAACA
This sequence comes from Geotrypetes seraphini, assembly GCF_902459505.1. Taxonomy (NCBI): domain Eukaryota; kingdom Metazoa; phylum Chordata; class Amphibia; order Gymnophiona; family Dermophiidae; genus Geotrypetes; species Geotrypetes seraphini. The sequence goes on from NC_047102.1 coordinate 33,855,008, forward strand.
CTGGTTTCGATGGAAGATAGTTCTGGTAGAGTTGTGGTAACCTGCGATGTGATAGTTGTAGGTTGAGAGATTGTAGTAGTTTCTTTGGTGGAACCTGATGATGCGGTACTGACGTTTCCTGTGGTGCTATGTGGTCCCGTACTTGAAGGTATAGAAGGACTGGCTGGTGAACCTGTAGTTTGTTCTGAAGTAATAGACACCTGTGATGTAGCAGTTGTAGGATGAGATGAGGTACTTTCATATCCTCCAGTAGTCGTTTCTGTAGAAGTAACTTTTGTGGTTTCGGTACTGCCTGATGATGTGGTAGTTGTAGGTTGAGAGTTTGTAGTAGTTTCTTTGGTGGAACCTGATGATGCGATACTGACGTTTCCTGTGGTGCTATGTGGTCCCGTACTTGAAGGTATAGAAGGACTGGCTGGTGAACCTGTAGTTTGTTCTGAAGTAATAGACACCTGTGATGTAGCAGTTGTAGGATGAGATGAGGTACTTTCATATCCTCCAGTAGTCGTTTCTGTAGAAGTAACTTTTGTGGTTTCGGTACTGCCTGATGATGTGGTAGTTGTAGGTTGAGAGGTTGTAGTAGTTTCTTTGGTGGAACCTGATGATGCGGTACTGACGTTTCCTGTGGTGCTATGTGGTCCCGTACTTGAAGGTATAGAAGGACTGGCTGGTGAACCTGTAGTTTGTTCTGAAGTAATAGACACCTGTGATGTAGCAGTTGTAGGATGAGATGAGGTACTTTCATATCCTCCGGTAGTCGTTGCAGAAGAAGTAACTTTTGTGGTTTCGGTACTGCCTGATGATGCGGTTGTAAAAGGTGGCTCAGTAGTTCCTGGAGTATTAGCAGTGGAAGTTGAACTGCTATTGAAAGTGCGAGATGTAGTTGTTTTACAATGCACGTAGACCTTACAACATTGCACCCTGACTTCATAGTCGTAGCACATCTTCAATTTACCTTGCTGCTTTTTATTTTCGCAATCCAGTCCAGATGATGAGTTACATGTTACATTTTGCCCTATTTCACGAATGGTTACGTTAGGAAATTTGCTGACTCCACACTCTATATCATTTATGTATTCCTCTGACGTGCAAATTGTCTTCCCTTTTGCAATGATGTTAGCAAATGTTTCATTGTCCCCACTCGAAATATTAGAAGTAGGAGAGTCTACATTAAACTTTTCAGTCCAACGACATACGGGTAAGCAGGGAGGTGTTGTAGTAGCGGAGCTTGATGTTGTAACACTGGTTTCGATGGAAGATAGTTCTGGTAGAGTTGTGGTAACCTGCGATGTGATAGTTGTAGGTTGAGAGATTGTAGTAGTTTCTTTGGTGGAACCTGATGATGCGGTACTGACGTTTCCTGTGGTGCTATGTGGTCCCGTACTTGAAGGTATAGAAGGACTGGCTGGTGAACCTGTAGTTTGTTCTGAAGTAATAGACACCTGTGATGTAGCAGTTCTAGGATGAGATGAGGTACTTTCATATCCTCCGGTAGTCGTTGCTGAAGAAGTAACTTTTGTGGTTTCGGTACTGCCTGATGATGTGGTAGTTGTAGGTTGAGAGTTTGTAGTAGTTTCTTTGGTGGAACCTGATGATGCGATACTGACGTTTCCTGTGGTGCTATGTGGTCCCGTACTTGAAGGTATAGAAGGACTGGCTGGTGAACCTGTAGTTTGCTCTGAAGTAATAGACACCTGTGATGTAGCAGTTCTAGGATGAGATGAGGTACTTTCATATCCTCCGGTAGTCGTTGCTGAAGAAGTAACTTTTGTGGTTTCGGTACTGCCTGATGATGTGGTAGTTGTAGGTTGAGAGTTTGTAGTAGTTTCTTTGGTGGAACCTGATGATGCGATACTGACGTTTCCTGTGGTGCTATGTGGTCCCGTACTTGAAGGTATAGAAGGACTGGCTGGTGAACCTGTAGTTTGTTCTGAAGTAATAGACACCTGTGATGTAGCAGTTCTAGGATGAGATGAGGTACTTTCATATCCTCCGGTAGTCGTTGCTGAAGAAGTAACTTTTGTGGTTTCGGTACTGCCTGATGATGTGGTAGTTGTAGGTTGAGAGGTTGTAGTAGTTTCTTTGGTGGAACCTAATGATGCGGTACTGACGTTTCCTGTGGTGCTATGTGGTCCCGTACTTGAAGGTATAGAAGGACTGGCTGGTGAACCTGTAGTTTGTTCTGAAGTAATAGACATCTGTGATGTAGCAGTTCTAGGATGAGATGAGGTACTTTCATATCCTCCGGTAATCGTTGCAGAAGAAGTAACTTTTGTGGTTTTGGTACTGCCTGATGATGCGGTTGTAAAAGGTGGCTCAGTAGTTCCTGGAGTATTAGCAGTGGAAGTTGAACTGCTATTGAAAGTGCGAGATGTAGTTGTTTTACAATGCACGTAGACCTTACAACATTGCACCCTGACTTCATAGTCGTAGCACATCTTCAATTTACCTTGCTGCTTTTTATTTTCGCAATCCAGTCCATATGATGAGTTACATGTTACATTTTGCCCTATTTCACGAATGGTTACGTTAGGAAATTTGCTGACTCCACACTCTATATCATTTATGTATTCCTCTGACGTGCAAATTGTCTTCCCTTTTGCAATGATGTTAGCAAATGTTTCATTGTCCCCACTCGAAATATTAGAAGTAGGAGAGTCTACATTAAACTTTTCAGTCCAACGACATACGGGTAAGCAGGGAGGTGTTGTAGTAGCGGAGCTTGATGTTGTAACACTGGTTTCGATGGAAGATAGTTCTGGTAGAGTTGTGGTAACCTGCGATGTGATAGTTGTAGGTTGAGAGATTGTAGTAGTTTCTTTGGTGGAACCTGATGATGCGGTACTGACGTTTCCTGTGGTGCTATGTGGTCCCGTACTTGAAGGTATAGAAGGACTGGCTGGTGAACCTGTAGTTTGTTCTGAAGTAATAGACACCTGTGATGTAGCAGTTGTAGGATGAGATGAGGTACTTTCATATCCTCCGGTAGTCGTTGCAGAAGAAGTAACTTTTGTGGTTTCGGTACTGCCTGATGATGCGGTTGTAAAAGGTGGCTCAGTAGTTCCTGGAGTATTAGCAGTGGAAGTTGAACTGCTATTGAAAGTGCGAGATGTAGTTGTTTTACAATGCACGTAGACCTTACAACATTGCACCCTGACTTCATAGTCGTAGCACATCTTCAATTTACCTTGCTGCTTTTTATTTTCGCAATCCAGTCCAGATGATGAGTTACATGTTACATTTTGCCCTATTTCACGAATGGTTACGTTAGGAAATTTGCTGACTCCACACTCTATATCATTTATGTATTCCTCTGACGTGCAAATTGTCTTCCCTTTTGCAATGATGTTAGCAAATGTTTCATTGTCCCCACTCGAAATATTAGAAGTAGGAGAGTCTACATTAAACTTTTCAGTCCAACGACATACGGGTAAGCAGGGAGGTGTTGTAGTAGCGGAGCTTGATGTTGTAACACTGGTTTCGATGGAAGATAGTTCTGGTAGAGTTGTGGTAACCTGCGATGTGATAGTTGTAGGTTGAGAGATTGTAGTAGTTTCTTTGGTGGAACCTGATGATGCGGTACTGACGTTTCCTGTGGTGCTATGTGGTCCCGTACTTGAAGGTATAGAAGGACTGGCTGGTGAACCTGTAGTTTGTTCTGAAGTAATAGACACCTGTGATGTAGCAGTTCTAGGATGAGATGAGGTACTTTCATATCCTCCGGTAGTCGTTGCTGAAGAAGTAACTTTTGTGGTTTCGGTACTGCCTGATGATGTGGTAGTTGTAGGTTGAGAGTTTGTAGTAGTTTCTTTGGTGGAACCTGATGATGCGATACTGACGTTTCCTGTGGTGCTATGTGGTCCCGTACTTGAAGGTATAGAAGGACTGGCTGGTGAACCTGTAGTTTGCTCTGAAGTAATAGACACCTGTGATGTAGCAGTTCTAGGATGAGATGAGGTACTTTCATATCCTCCGGTAGTCGTTGCTGAAGAAGTAACTTTTGTGGTTTCGGTACTGCCTGATGATGTGGTAGTTGTAGGTTGAGAGTTTGTAGTAGTTTCTTTGGTGGAACCTGATGATGCGATACTGACGTTTCCTGTGGTGCTATGTGGTCCCGTACTTGAAGGTATAGAAGGACTGGCTGGTGAACCTGTAGTTTGCTCTGAAGTAATAGACACCTGTGATGTAGCAGTTCTAGGATGAGATGAGGTACTTTCATATCCTCCGGTAGTCGTTGCTGAAGAAGTAACTTTTGTGGTTTCGGTACTGCCTGATGATGTGGTAGTTGTAGGTTGATAGGTTGTAGTAATTTCTTTGGTGGAATCTGATGATGCGGTACTGACGTTTCGTGTGGTGCTATGTGGTCCCGTACTTGAAGGTATAGAAGGACTGGCTGGTGAACCTGTAGTTTGTTCTGAAGTAATAGACACCTGTGATGTAGCAGTTGTAGGATGAGATGAGGTACTTTCATATCCTCCGGTAGTCGTTTCTGTAGAAGTAACTTTTGTGGTTTCGGTACTGCCTGATGATGTGGTAGTTGTAGGTTGAGAGGTTGTAGTAGTTTCTTTGGTGGAACCTGATGATGCGGTACTGACGTTTCCTGTGGTGCTATGTGGTCCCGTACTTGAAGGTATAGAAGGACTGGCTGGTGAACCTGTAGTTTGTTCTGAAGTAATAGACATCTGTGATGTAGCAGTTCTAGGATGAGATGAGGTACTTTCATATCCTCCGGTAATCGTTGCAGAAGAAGTAACTTTTGTGGTTTTGGTACTGCCTGATGATGCGGTTGTAAAAGGTGGCTCAGTAGTTCCTGGAGTATTAGCAGTGGAAGTTGAACTGCTATTGAAAGTGCGAGATGTAGTTGTTTTACAATTCACATAGACCTTACAACATTGCACCCTGACTTCATAGTCGTAGCACATCTTCAATTTACCTTGCTGCTTTTTATTTTCGCAATCCAGTCCAGATGATGAGTTACATGTTACATTTTGCCCTATTTCACGAATGGTTACGTTAGGAAATTTGCTGACTCCACACTCTATATCATTTATGTATTCCTCTGACGTGCAAATTGTCTTCCCTTTTGCAATGATGTTAGCAAATGTTTCATTGTCCCCACTCGAAATATTAGAAGTAGGAGAGTCTACATTAAACTTTTCAGTCCAACGACATACGGGTAAGCAGGGAGGTGTTGTAGTAGCGGAGCTTGATGTTGTAACACTGGTTTCGATGGAAGATAGTTCTGGTAGAGTTGTGGTAACCTGCGATGTGATAGTTGTAGGTTGAGAGATTGTAGTAGTTTCTTTGGTGGAACCTGATGATGCGGTACTGACGTTTCCTGTGGTGCTATGTGGTCCCGTACTTGAAGGTATAGAAGGACTGGCTGGTGAACCTGTAGTTTGTTCTGAAGTAATAGACACCTGTGATGTAGCAGTTCTAGGATGAGATGAGGTACTTTCATATCTTCCGGTAGTCGTTGCTGAAGAAGTAACTTTTGTGGTTTCGGTACTGCCTGATGATGTGGTAGTTGTAGGTTGAGAGGTTGTAGTAGTTTCTTTGGTGGAACCTAATGATGCGGTACTGACGTTTCCTGTGGTGCTATGTGGTCCCGTACTTGAAGGTATAGAAGGACTGGCTGGTGAACCTGTAGTTTGTTCTGAAGTAATAGACATCTGTGATGTAGCAGTTCTAGGATGAGATGAGGTACTTTCATATCCTCCGGTAGTCGTTGCAGAAGAAGTAACTTTTGTGGTTTTGGTACTGCCTGATGATGCGGTTGTAAAAGGTGGCTCAGTAGTTCCTGGAGTATTAGCAGTGGAAGTTGAACTGCTATTGAAAGTGCGAGATGTAGTTGTTTTACAATGCACGTAGACCTTACAACATTGCACCCTGACTTCATAGTCGTAGCACATCTTCAATTTACCTTGCTGCTTTTTATTTTCGCAATCCAGTCCAGATGATGAGTTACATGTTACATTTTGCCCTATTTCACGAATGGTTACGTTAGGAAATTTGCTGACTCCACACTCTATATCATTTATGTATTCCTCTGACGTGCAAATTGTCTTCCCTTTTGCAATGATGTTAGCAAATGTTTCATTGTCCCCACTCGAAATATTAGAAGTAGGAGAGTCTACATTAAACTTTTCAGTCCAACGACATACGGGTAAGCAGGGAGGTGTTGTAGTAGCGGAGCTTGATGTTGTAACACTGGTTTCGATGGAAGATAGTTCTGGTAGAGTTGTGGTAACCTGCGATGTGATAGTTGTAGGTTGAGAGATTGTAGTAGTTTCTTTGGTGGAACCTGATGATGCGGTACTGACGTTTCCTGTGGTGCTATGTTGTCCCGTACTTGAAGGTATAGAAGGACTGGCTGATGAACCTGTAGTTTGTTCTGAAGTAATAGACACCTGTGATGTAGCAGTTCTAGGATGAGATGAGGTACTTTCATATCCTCCGGTAGTCGTTGCTGAAGAAGTAACTTTTGTGGTTTCGGTACTGCCTGATGATGTGGTAGTTGTAGGTTGAGAGGTTGTAGTAGTTTCTTTGGTGGAACCTGATGATGCGATACTGACGTTTCCTGTGGTGCTATGTGGTCCCGTACTTGAAGGTATAGAAGGACTGGCTGGTGAACCTGTAGTTTGTTCTGAAGTAATAGACATCTGTGATGTAGCAGTTCTAGGATGAGATGAGGTACTTTCATATCCTCCGGTAATCGTTGCAGAAGAAGTAACTTTTGTGGTTTTGGTACTGCCTGATGATGCGGTTGTAAAAGGTGGCTCAGTAGTTCCTGGAGTATTAGCAGTGGAAGTTGAACTGCTATTGAAAGTGCGAGATGTAGTTGTTTTACAATGCACGTAGACCTTACAACATTGCACCCTGACTTCATAGTCGTAGCACATCTTCAATTTACCTTGCTGCTTTTTATTTTCGCAATCCAGTCCAGATGATGAGTTACATGTTACATTTTGCCCTATTTCACGAATGGTTACGTTAGGAAATTTGCTGACTCCACACTCTATATCATTTATGTATTCCTCTGACGTGCAAATTGTCTTCCCTTTTGCAATGATGTTAGCAAATGTTTCATTGTCCCCACTCGATATATTAGAAGTAGGAGAGTCTACATTAAACTTTTCAGTCCAACGACATACGGGTAAGCAGGGAGGTGTTGTAGTAGCGGAGCTTGATGTTGTAACACTGGTTTCGATGGAAGATAGTTCTGGTAGAGTTGTGGTAACCTGCGATGTGATAGTTGTAGGTTGAGAGATTGTAGTAGTTTCTTTGGTGAAACCTGATGATGCGGTACTGACGTTTCCTGTGGTGCTATGTGGTCCCGTACTTGAAGGTATAGAAGGACTGGCTGGTGAACCTGTAGTTTGTTCTGAAGTAATAGACACCTGTGATGTAGCAGTTCTAGGATGAGATGAGGTACTTTCATATCCTCCGGTAGTCGTTGCTGAAGAAGTAACTTTTGTGGTTTCGGTACTGCCTGATGATGTGGTAGTTGTAGGTTGAGAGGTTGTAGTAGTTTCTTTGGTGGAACCGGATGATGCGGTACTGACGTTTCCTGTGGTGCTATGTGGTCCCGTACTTGAAGGTATAGAAGGACTGGCTGGTGAACCTGTAGTTTGTTCTGAAGTAATAGACACCTGTGATGTAGCAGTTCTAGGATGAGATGAGGTACTTTCATATCCTCCGGTAGTCGTTGCTGAAGAAGTAACTTTTGTGGTTTCGGTAATGCCTGATAAGATAAAACACTGGTTTAGTATGCACAGGTGGGCAAATTATCCTTAAAGTATTCTATATTAGCTTGTTAGTGTGTATTAAGTTGCATGTAAATGGCTTAACATCCTTTAGTAAAAGAACCAGTAAAAATGATTTGATTCGGGGTTCTTTTTGCAAATGTTATTTATCATTTTTCATTTATTATCATTTATTGAAATTTAATATACTGCCTTTGTGGCTGTACAAGTCAAGGCTGTGTACAATAAAAAAGAGATTATAAGTACATAGGTAGTGCTTCTGCTGGGTCAGACTAGAGGTCCATCGTGCCCAGCAGTCCGCTCACGCGGCGGACCATCAGGTCCAGGACCTTTGTAGTAGTCCTCTATCTATACCTTTCTATCCCCTTTTCCTTCAGAAAATTGTCCAATCCCTTCTTGAATCCTAATACCGTACTCTGATCTATCACGCCCTCTGGAAGCGCATTCCTGGTGTTCACCACCCGTTGGGGGAAGAAAAGCTTTCTAGCATTGGTTTTCAATCGGTCCCCTCTCAACTTTTCCAAATGCCCTCTCGTTCTTGTAGTTTTTGAGAGTTTGAAGAATCTGTCCCTCTCCACTTTCTCTATGCCCTTCATGATCTTATGGGTCTCAATCATGTCCCTTCTAAGTCTTCTCTTCTCCAGGGAAAAGAGCCCCAGTTTTTCCAGTCTCTCAGTGTTTGAAATGTTTTCCATACCCTTTATCAAACTTGTTGCTCTCCTCTGAACCCTCTCGAGTATCGCCATATCCTTCTTTAGGTATGGCAACCAATATTGGATGCAGTACTCCCAATGTGGGCACACCATTGCCCGATACAACGGCAGGATAACTTCTTTCATTCTGGTTGTTATACCCTTCTTAATTATACCTAGCATTCTATTCGTTCTCATGGCGGCCGCTGCGCACTGTGCCGACGGCTTCATTGTCTTGTCCACTATTACCCCCAAATCCCTTTCTTGGGTACTGTCACTTAAAATATCCTTCCCATCGTATAGCTGTACCTCGGGTTTTTGCTTCCTGCAAGCAAAACATTACATTTCTCTACTTTGAACTTCATCTGCCATCTCGTTGCCCACTCCCCTAGCTTGTTCAGGTCCTTTTCTAATTCTTCGTAGTCCTCTTTAGTCCGAGCACCACTAAATAGTTATGTGTCATCTGCAAATTTTATTACTTCGCACTTTGTCCCTGTTTCTATATCATTTATAAATATATTGAATAGCAGCAGTCCAAGCACCGACCCCTGCGGAACACCACTCGTGACCCTCCTAGTAGGGGCCCTTCACTCCTACCCTCTGCTTCCTACACGCCAATCAATTTCTGATCCATCTGTGTATGTCTCCTTCCATCCCATGGTTCTTCAGTTTCCAAAGTAGGCGTTCATGGGGTACCTTGTCAAAGGCTTTTTGGAAATCTAAATATACGATGTCTATGGGGTCCCCTTTGTCCATCCGTTTGTTAATTCCTGTTAAGTGCAGTAAGTTCGTTAGGCACAATCTCCCCTTGCAGAAGCCATGTTGGCTTGTGATTAGAAGTTTATTTCTTTCAAAATGCTCATTGATGCTGTCTTTTATCAGCACCTCCACCATTTTCTCCGGAACCAAGGTCAGACTCACCGGTCTGTAGTTCCCCGGGTCACCTATTGATCCCTTTTTAAAGATGGGCGTAACATTGGCTATCTTCCAATCCTCTGGGATCACTCCTATTTTCAGGGATAGATTGTAAACTTGCTGTAGTAGTTCCACTATTTCCTCCTTAAGTTCTTTCAGAACCCTTGGGTGGATTCTGTCCGGGCCTGGCGATTTGTCAGTTTTTAATTTTTCTAGCTGCCTGCGTATGTCTTCAAGGCTTATTTCCATGGATGTTAGTTTATCTGTTTGGTCTCCTTTGAAGATTTGTACAGGTTCCGGTATGTTGGATGTTTCCTCTTTTGTAAATACAGACCTAAAGAACATGTTTAGTCTTTCCGCCACTTCTTTCTCCTCCTTCACCACTCCCTTCCTGTCTCCATCATCCAGCGGTCCCACCTCCTCTCTAGCCAGCTGCTTCCATTTAACAGATCTGAAGAACGGTTTAAAATTTCATGCTTCCTTGGCTAGCCTTTTTTCATATTCTCTTTTGGCTTTTCTAACCACTCGGTGACATTCTTTTTGATACTTCCTGTGCTCTTTCCAATTCTCCTCAGTTTTGTCCTTTTTCCATTTCCTGAATGAATTCTTCTTATCCCCTATTGCTTTCTTCACTTCTTTGGTTATCCACACCGGGTCTTTTGTTCGATTCTTTTTGCACCCTTTTCTGAATCTTGGGATATGCAGATTTTGCGCCTCAATCACCGTGTCCTTGAATAAAGACCAGGCTTGCTCTACAGTCTGCCATTTCTTTGAGGTGTTCCTAAGTTTCTTTCTTACCATTACTCTCATCGCTTTGTAGTTTCCTTTCTTGAAGTTAAAAGTTGTCGCTATGGTTCTTTTTCCCTTCGGTGTTCGTACTTCAATTTTGAACTTGATCATATTGTGATCGCTGTTTCCCAACGGTCCCATTACTTCCACTTCCTTTGCAGGCCCTCTTAGCCCATTTAGGATTAGGTCCAGAGTGGCATTCCCTCTCGTCAGTTCTCTAACAAGTTGATCCATGAAGCAATCCTGTATAGCCTTCGGGGGGGTGCAGGCCTTCGGGGGGGGGGGGTGCAGACCTTCAAGGGGTGGGACAGGCCTACAAGAGGTGGGACAGGCCTACAAGGGGGGGGGGACAGGCCTACAAGGGGGTGGGACAAGCCTTCAAGGGGGGACAGGCAGACCTTTAAGGGGGGACAGGCCTTTGGGGGGGACCCTGGTTTAAAAGTACACGGAGGGAAGGGGGGTGTTCAAAGACGTGCATATGCCAAACTTTGGGGGGGGAGGAAGAAATAATGGGTCTGAAAATAGAGGAGAGGGAGAGAGATGATGGACCATGGGATTTAGGGAGGGAAGGAACAGAAAGGGAGAGAAATTGGACACAAGGGATGGTGTGGAGGAGGGATAGAGATACTGGATAGGAGGGTAATTGGGAAAAGAAAGGGAGAGATGGTGGACTCTGGGGTGGTGGGGAAGGAGGGAGAGATGCCGGATGAAAGGGTAGTTAAGAAAAGGTGGATCTGTGGAGGGAGATGAAAAAAAGGAAAGATACCAGACTTCCTGGGGAGGGGAGGGAAATGGAAAGGGAGGACAGAGTTGGCAGATGGATGGTTAGCATGCAGAAAGAAGAAAGAAGGAGACTCTGGCAAGCAAGTTATCAGAAGAAAACCAGAGCCTTGGACCAACAAGATTTGAAATATAACCAGACAACAAAAGGTAGAAAAATTAATTTTATTTTCTGTTTTGTGATTATAATATGTCAGATTTGAAATGTGTATCCTGCCAGAGCTGGTGTTGGACTGCAAACGTGAGCTAGGATTTAACAGAGAGAGGAAAAGTCCTTTTTGTTTCTTTATTTTATTTACACCACAGCGCCAGTGTGGTTAGGAGAAGCCAAAGGGGGTGAAAAAGCTATAAAACCCACCAGGAGTTTTGAAAAAAATCACCCATCTGGGCAGGATAATCGAATTGAAAAAACAATTAAATAGGCTGAATCGAATCGAAATTTTTTTTCCTGAATCTGGCAGCATTAGTTTGCGCTACTGTCTTAGACTTTAGGACCTGGGATTGGGGAGAGATGGCATCCTCAGTACTTTATAATGCAAGTGAAACGAGGATTTGGTCAGACTTTTGAAGGGTCTGCAGAAAAAAAATATTGTATAGGCCGGGGACATGAGACAGCAGGAAATGGGAACTTTTCTTCCTTCTATTTTTGTGAATGGAAAGGCTGAGGATGTCAGAGAGTTCAGTTAAAATATGTGCTTTATAAGAAAATATAATAATGTGTTTTATAAAGTTTATAGCATAGCTGGCCTACCCAGTGAGGTGTTCTAGTGGTGGTGGTGGCAGCGTGTCAATGTGTTGAGAGGAAGAGGTGGTCTGGGAAATTCTGCTGAGCAAACTCCGGGCCCATTTCCACCCCCCAGTTAGTCCACTCCACTCAACTGGTTCACACACTGAGTGGGTCTTGTTTTGGGATCTTTTCCAGTGGTTTATCACTATCTCCTTCTGGTCCAAGGAAGGAAACTTTGTTATCCTTAGCATTGACCTACAGAATATGTTTGTAACAGCGCTGCTTGTGTGGCATTAGGCTATGTAGTGATCGAAAGAAAAAAACAGACCTTTGCACATTTTTGCACTATATGGTGGGTGTATGAGGAGATTCACATTTCCTGCACAGCTAAGTCCATGTGAAGTTACCTTGTGCTGTATTTGACATCTAGCAAGGTCCCTGTTTGAAAGGAAAGATCTAAACTTAAAAATGAAGTGGCCAGAAGTTATGGTAAAAGCAGATAGTGTAGCTGGTTTTAAGAAAGATTTGGACAAATTCCTGGAGGAAAAGTCCATAATCTGTTATTAAGACATGGGGGAAGTGTCTGCTTGCCCTGGATCGGTAGCATGGAATGTTGCTACTCTTTGGGTTTTGACCAGGTATTAGTGTCCTGGATTGGCTACCATGAGAATGGGCTACTGGGCATGATGGACCATTGGTCTGACCCAGTTAGGCTATTCTTATGTTATGTTCTCATCTGTAGGGGCCTTTGTTTTCACTTCTTATTTTAATGTATTTTTTTTCTGGGAACTTATCAGTGTTTTTTATAATGGGAACAAAAATGGAAGAGAATTAATGTGTGTGGGAAGAGGGGGTAACTAATTTCTTCAGCTAAATAATTCAATCCACTTCAAACAGATATAGGAGAACTCACGCACCATTCACATACAATCCAACCAAAAACGTCAAAAGAAAAAAACTGTTCGACAACCTCCTAACACTCGACCCCCAACTCTACAACCTATTGACCTCGACCACAGACTACAAAATAGAGGTCTGCACGGGAACGGGGATCGCGGGGATCCCGCGGGTCCCGCGGGGATCCCGCGGGTTCCCCCCCTGGCCCACGGGACTCCCACGGGGACGCCCCCTGGCCCACGGGACTCCCACGGGGATGCCCCCCTGACCCACGGGACTCCCACGGGGACGCCCCCTTGCCCACGGGACTCCCACGGGGATGAAAACAACCTACCTAAATTCTGGCGATGCAAGTCTGGCGTCGCGTCGGGAAATAGCCATGTTGAGCAGTGAGCTCAGCACGTACACAGATGAAAGCCTTGCTTGCTGATTGGTCCGGCGGCCCCGCCCCACCGTGCCGCCGGACCAATCAGCAAGCAAGGCTTTCATCTGTGTACGTGCTGAGCTCACTGCTCAGCATGGCTATTTCCCGACGCGGGCATTAGGCTGTTTTTTGTCATTTCGGGTGGGGGATGGCAGCGGCAGCAGCAGCCTGAAAAAGAAATCATCCTGGCCGGGTTCGGTGTCATGCTCCGGAGCTTCTACAGCCTTCCTATCTCCCTCTCCCTTCTACCTGCGGCTCTCTTCGGCAACGATCGACACAAGCTTCTGGCGTCGGGGCCTACCCTCTGCGAGTCCCGCTTGTTTCAACTTCCTTTTTCCACAAAGGCGGGACTCGTAGAGGGAAGGCCTCGATGTCGGCAGCTTGTCTTGATCACCGCTGCTGACGAGTTGCTTAAGAGAGCCGCGGAGCAGGGGGGTGTTGCCAGGTGCAGGTAGAAGGGAGAGGGCCAGATGCAGGACTCGTGGGTGAGGGAGGAGAAGAGAGAGGGGAGAGAAACAAAAGGAAATATTTCATACTGGGCTGGGCCGGAGTGGAGAGAGGGTGGAAAGATTCTGGCTACAGGGTGCATTAACAAAGGAAAAAGGGGGAAAGCTGAAAATGGAGATAGTGACACAAAGAAGAGAAAGGGTAAGCAGGACCTTCTGAATAAGGATAGAGATACAGAGGGGACATGAAGAGGAGGTGAAATAGAGACATAGAAGTAATGCTGAAAAAGTGTGTGTGGGGGGGGGGAGATAAAGACATTGAAAGGGCAAATGGTGAATATGGGGTAAAGACAAGGACAGAGACAAATGAAGATTCTGAAAAAGTGGTGAGATAGGGATATAGGTGAGATGGACACAAAGAAGGGTGATGCTGGAAAATAGGTGGAATGGTAATTCTGACAGACACAGAAGGGAAATGCTGGATCAAGGAGAGATGGGGCTCAGGCTGGATGGAATGAGGAGAAATGCCTTGTTGGCCCGGAACTTCCTCTCCTACGTCAGAATTGACGTCAGGGAGCGGAATGCTGGTCAGCGCGACGCTTCTGCAGGGAAAGCTTGGGACAGCGGTGGCTTGGGGACTATTCCCCGATGGCGGTGGCAGCAAACCGAGTGGCTTGGGGGAGGGCACGGAGAAAGAAAGAAAGGGGGCAGACAGAGAGACAGAAAGAAGGGGGAACAGGGAGACAGAAAGAAAAAGTTGGGGGAGAGAATGAGGTCTGGAGGAGAGGAAACATACAGGAGGCTGAAAGAAAGGAAGAAAGATTGGATGCACAGTCAGAAGAAGAAAGTGCAACCAGAGACTCATGAAATCACCAAACAGCAAAGGTAGGAAAAATGATTTTATTTTCAATTTAGTGATCAAAATGTGTCTGTTTTGAGAATTTATATCTGCTGTCTATATTTTGCACTATGGCTCCCTTTTACTAAACCGCAATATTGTTTTTTAGCGCAGGGAGCCTATGAGCATTGAGAGCAGCGCGAGGCATTCAGCGTAACTCCCTGTGCTAAAACCTACTATTGTGGTTTAGTAAAAAGGGAGGGGGTGTATTTGTCTATTTTTGTATTTTGTTACCGAGGTGACATTGCATAGAGTCATCTGCCTTGGGAAATGTATATGGCAGATATCTTTGTTTTGTGTTCAAAAGAAAAGGAAATGCATTTCTGGTTTTATTTCTACAGTGTTGAAGTACTTGTTGGCCCTTGCTGTGACTGGTGGGGATCCCCAAGCACCGCCAGCAGAGGACCTCCTCTAGAGATGGTCAGAACTCCCCTCCACCAAGCGCAGCAGTCGCTGGCAGCATCCATGAGCCACTGAGGTGCCAGCATCTGTGACTCAGGGACGCTACTGCTGCCTGCCAAGCTTGGCAAAAGGGACCCCAGGCCAACTGCAAAGGAAGTCCTCAGCTGACAGTTTGTGGGTTCTCATCAGCTGAGTATTTATATTTTATATTTACATTAGAGGTTCTGGTAGAAACCCATTTACAAAGTATGTATTCTTCCCAATTAATATTTCCAAATTAATAGTCTCTTTGCTTATTTGTAAATGGGTCTCTACCAGAGCCTTTAATTCAGTAGCATAATTAAATAAAATAACTATTTCTGAAGTTTATAGGGAAGGATGGTGACGGAGGGGATTCCTCGCGGGGACGGGTGGGGACGGAGGGGATTCCTCGCGGGGACGGGTGGGGACGGAGGGGATTCCTCGCGGGGACGGGTGGGGACGGAGGGATTCCTCACGGGGACGGGTGGGGACGGAGGGATTCCTCACGGGGACGGGTGGGGATGGGTGGGATTTTGGCGGGGACGGGTGGGGACGGGTGGGATTTCTGTCCCCGCGCAACTCTCTACTACAAAACCTTCATAAAGAAATAAAAACCCTTCTATTCAAAAAAACACATAAAACCGAACTAACATAATCAGAATTGTCCCAAGCATCACCTGCAACTACTCCATATGTACTTCTGATGTCATGACAATTCAGACATAATTTATGTTTGGAATATATGAAAATTTTCACTGCCTGTTTCTATTCTGACCATTTATTCCGTTTCATGGTCATTACAAAAAATTTTTTTTTTACATGGGGGGGGTGTGTGTGTCAAAAAATGATGGGCCCCGGGTGCCACATACCCTAGGTACGCCACTGGGCTAGAGAAACTTGGGCTCTTTTCCCTGGAAAAACGGAGACTTAGAGGGGACATGATAGAAACTTATAAGATCATAAAGGGTTTAGAGAAGGTAGAGAGGTAGAGATTCTTTAGACTGGCGAGGAAAACAAAAACGAGATGGCACTCAAGATAATTGAAGAGAGACAGATTCAGAACAAATGCTAGGAAGTTCTTCTTCACTCAGAGGGTGGTGGATACCTGGAATGCGCTTCCAGAGGAGGTGGTAGAACAAAGTACGATTTTGGGTTTCAAAAAGGAGTTGGACAAGTTCCTGAAGGAAAAGGGGATTGAAAGGTATAGTTAGAGGGGTATTATACAGGACAAAATGTCTTAAGTAAAAAATCACTTACAGGTCACGGACCTGGGGGGCCTCCACGAGAGCGGACTGCTGGTCACGATGGACCTATGGTCTGACTCAGCAGAGGCGATGCTTATGTTCTTATGCTTATGTTCTTATGTTCTGTCTCTGCTCCTTCCAGGATCTTTCCAATTTTGTCCACAATGTCCTTTGTTCTCGCTCCTGGGAGACAGGTCACTAGTCGATCCTCTCTCCCACCTGCTATGTGGCTGTCTACATTCCTTAGGATTCAGTCTCCCACTAGGATTGCAGACTTTCCCTTCTTCAACTTTCGCTTCAGTCGAATGTCTGTGTCCTCGGTGTGCTTTACTGCTTCCTCTTTTAGGCACTGGCAAGACCTTGCCTCCCCATCCTGCAGAGTTCTTCTATGTTCTTTCATTGATAATATATTTTCCAGTAGATAGGTGAGTCAGTCTGTAGGACGCAAAACAGACAAATGTACCTCATGATTAATATGAAAAGCCAAAGCAATTTTTGGTGGAAAGGAAGGAACAGTGCGTAGGGAAATACCGGAATCCAAGATATTAAGAAAGGCTCTCTACAGGAAAGAGCCTGGAGCTTCGAGGCATGTCTCAATGAAGTGATTGTGACTAGAAAGACAACCTTGAGCATCAAGTCCAAGAGGGATGCATCCTCCAGAGGTTCAATCAGAGTTTTGGAGAGGCCAGACAGAACCACATTAAGGTTCTTTGAAGGAAAAGTGGTTTGACTGGTGGTCTAACCCACAGAGTCCCTTTCAGAAATCTGGCTGTGTCCAGATGAGACACAATCAAAATGCTACAGTCCTGAGCTCTGAAACAAGAAAGCCCCATAACTTGGACCCTAAGAGATGCCACAGTGAGACCTTTGTCAAAACCTTCCTCGAGGAAGGCAAGAACCATTGACACCAGAGCAGAGCATGATTCCACACTGGCATGGTCACACCAATGCTGGAAAGTCTTCCACGCTTTAGAATAGGCAGAAACAGTAGTCAACTTCTTAGACTTGAGGAGAGTAGTAATGATCACATTTGAATAGCCTTTACAAGCTTTGCACTCAATAGTCATGCCATAAGAGCAAAGCCATTTGAATTCTCCATGCAGACTGAAACCCGAGTGAAAAAGTCTGGATGGACCAGTAACTGGAGGCCGTACCCTTTGTGAAGATGCATCATATCTGCATACCAATGCCTGCAGGCCAATCTGGAGCCACCAGAATGACCTGACCCTGATGGGCCGCTATCCACTGAATCACTTGGACTGTCATGGGCCAGGGAGGAAAGAAATACAACAATACTTCCTGAGGCCAAAGCTGGACTTGAATGTCTAGGCCCTCGCTTCCAGGCTCTAATCTTCAATTAGTTCTTTGCTGTCAACATGAGGTCAAATTGAGGGTGACCCCAGTGCTGAACAATAGCTGGAAATGCCACCGAGGACAGCATCCATTCATCCAGATCCATGATCTGTCTGCTTAGGAAGTCTGCTTGAATGTTGTCGACTCCTGCTACATGCACTGCCAAGAATGCCTGGAGATGACACTCCACCCAGTGGAAAAGCAGGTGAGCTTCCAGAGCCAGAGACACACTTTTGGTACCTCCCTTATGAGTGACATAGGCCACTGCTGTCACATTGTCAGAGAAGACCCTGACTGCTTGGCCCTACAGAGTCTTTCAGAGATGCACCAGAGCTAACAGAATGGCCTGTAGTTCCAGCTTGTTGATTGACCATTTTTTCTGGGAGGGTGTCCAACCTCCCTGAATTGGTCATTGATTGCAATGGGCTCCCCAACCCTGGTGCTGGACTGCCAGACCACCGGAGAAATTAAGGTAGGGGAGGGGGGTTAGTTAGTATTCGCTCTATAAGGTTGTAACTACCATCCAGGAGGCGTTCCGCAGAGGCATGCCCATGGAAAGGGACTGGGGCCACAGCCACTAATTCATGCTGGATCAAGCCTCTAGCATCCAAGGTAGATACTGCTGTAATGCGTCTGTCTGTGGAGACCAGCAGGATAGCAATGCATGCTGGAGAGGATGCATGTGCACCCTTGCCCAAGGCACCATATCTAAGGTAGCTGCCATGGATCCCAAGACCTGAAGACAGGCCCACGCTGACAGAGCTGACTTGTTCAGGAGACAAGAAATCTGAGAGAACAACTTCTGTCTGTGTGTCTCTGGAATATACTCCAGGGACAGCATTGGCGTCAAATTGCTCTTTCTGTAATTCACAATCCATCCCAGGTCCTCCAGGACTTAGATCACCTGATCCAACATCTGACCCTCAGAGAATGAGGAGGCTCTGATTAGCCTGTTGTCCAAATAGGGATGGACCTGTAGGCCCATCTTGAACTGGTAGGCTGTTACCTTGATTAAGATATGAGGAGCCATCACCAGGCCAAAGGAAGAGCTGAAAATTGGTAATGATTTTCTAGCACATGAAATCTGAGAATCCTTCCGTGGGCTGGAAAGATTGGAATTTGCAAGTATGCTTCTATCAGATCCAGAGAGGCTAGGAACTCCCCTGGGGCAACTGCCGCTATGACCAATCGAACTGTCTCCCTGCGGGAAGCATAGCACCCTGAGGGCCACATTGACATGCATGAAATCTAGGATGGGTCTCCGATCTTCAGAGCCTTTCTTTGGCATGATAAAGTATATGGCGTATCTGCCTGAGCCTGAGTGTTTGGGCAGGACCAGTTTGATGGCTTGAATTGTCCAACAAACACTGGACTATGGCTTGCACTCTGATATCCTTCTCCGAGCACCTCGCCGGAAAGTCCACAAACCAATCTGTCAGGGACCGGGCAAATTCCAATTTGTAACTGTACTGAGTTACATCCAAAACCCAACAGTCAGATGTAATCTGGATCCAGAAATGCTGAGAGCCTGCCCCCTATGTGCAGTGGGGCACCCTCTGGCTTAATGTCATTGCGATTTCTTAGCCAAGGGAGCCACTCTGGATGTAGAGGACTAGTTAAATCTGGGGTCAGAGAATCTCTTGTCTGTAGCCCTGTGAAGGTCTCTGCGATGTGGAACCACAAAATTTAGACCGCCCCAAGCCTCTAGAGGACCAGGGTCTGCTGTCAGGCAAGGTCTTTGGGTGACAGTCCACCACAGAATTCATGAGATCATCCAGGCCTTTGCCAAATAATAACTGCCCTTTAAAGGGAGGTCTGGCAAGCATAGCTTAGAGGTAGAATCTCCAGCTATTGTCTGATCCATAGCATTCTTTGAGCAGAAATTGAATAGGTTGACACTTACCCAAGACACACAGAATGTCATACAGAACATCAGCTACATAATCCACACCAGTCAACAAAAGCTGAGAAGAAGGCTCTACCACCTCAGACTCCAAAGTGCGCAGCCGGGACAGACAAGCACGTGTAACAAAGGACGCCACTGAGGCAGCGTCAAGAGCAGCATCAACCCAGCGGTCCTGCATGTGCTTGAGCACCATGCCATCCTCACTTGGAAGGGAGGTGCACTTGGTTACCTGAACCACCAGGGAATCTACCCTGGGCTGACTGAAAAGCTGCTGACACTTGTATTGCTTAGGATATAAAAGAGGCATGGCTCTAGCAACCTTGAGAGCCTCCACTGGAGCATCCCATTGCTCTGAAATGAGAATGTTAACATCAGGATGCCAGGTAAATGCTGAATACCAAGGCCTCTCTCCACACATGAAAGAAAAGGAGCTAGCAGGAGCTGGCTTAGTACCTAAATTCAACTTAAGCACAAACTCCAAGATAAGATCTGGTAAAGCCAGAGACTGAAAGAAGCACAGAACCATAAGATCATCCCTTGGTTCTGAGGCTACGGCAGGATCCAGAGAGCCAGCATATGTTCCTAGGACCCCAGCCATGGGAAGAGCATCCCCAGAATATAAAGGATCCACAAGATGATCATCATCAATGTCCCTATGAGCAGGGTTTCTGGAATAGCAATAGACTGTGAAGAAGATATGCCCTGTACGGTAAAGCCGCTGGGAGACAAGTCCAAAGCACAGCTAGACTGCACAGAAGTGCAGCTCTCATGATAGGCATTACACAAAAATTTCATGAAATCTGACAATGTCTCTGGACTGTGGAGCTTAGAGTCAGCCCCAGATGACTTAGCCTTGCGTTTCTTGGACTGGGTCTTTTCATGTGGAATGGTCCAGGTTAACAGAACCCGAAAAGAGAAAAGGGTGCCCCAAAGGGCTAGCAGCCTGTTTAGCCACCTGTTTAGCATGAGAAGAGGCTAAGCTGCACCGCGTGACACGTGGCACAAGGATAAGAACATAAAAACATAAGAAATGCCTTCACCGGATCAGACCATGGTCCATCTTGTCCGGCGATCCGCGCACGCGGTGGCCCATTTAGGTTCTCCTCTTTGGAGACCCGGATTTCCCGTATCCCTCAATATGACTTGCAAGAAGGTGTGCAAGTCATATTGAGGGATACGGGATGCTTGTGAGACACAGAATTTGCACAATCCTGGCAAGAAGTTGAAGTAAGAGAGCCCAAAGACTTCATGCCAACAAATTTTGAGGCAAAATTTGCAGTGTAGGAAGCACAAAATTTCAAACTGTTCTTCAGATATGTTAAAGGGAAGCAGCCGGCTAGGGAGGAGGTGGGACCGTTGGATGATGGAGATAGGAAGGGAGTGGTGAAGGAGGAGAAAGAAATGGCGGAAAGACTAAACATGTTCTTTTCGTCAGTATTTACAAAAGAGGAAACATCCAACATACCGGAACCTGAACAAATCTTCAAAGGAGACCAAGCAGAAAAATTAACAACCATGGAATTAAGCCATGAAGACGTACACAGGCGGATAGAAAAATTAAAGCCTGACAAATCGCCGGGCCCGGACGGAATCCACCCTAGGATACTGAAAAGAAGTGAAGGAGGAAATAGTGGAACTACTACAGCAAGTCTGTAATCTATCTCTGAAAACAGGCAAGATCCCAGATGATTGGAGGATAGCCAATGTTACGCCCATCTTTAAAAAAGGATCAAGAGGTGACCCGGGGAACTAGAGATCGGTAAGTCTGACCTCGGTTCAGGGGAAAATGGCGGAAGCGCTGATAAAAGATAGCATCGAGGAGCATCTAGAAAGGAATAAACTTATGATAACAAACCAACATGGCTTCTGCAAGGGAAGATCGTGCCTGATGAACTTATTGCACTTCTTCGAAGGAATTAACAAACGGATGGACAAAGGGGACCCCATGGACATCGTATACTTAGACTTCCAAAAAGCCTTTGACAAGGTACTCCATGAACACCTACTTCGGAAACTGAAGAACCATGGGGTGGAAGGAGACATAGACAGATGGATCTGGAATTGGTTGGCGGGTAGGAAGCAGAGGGTAGGAGTGAAGGGCCACTACTCGGACTGGAGGAGGGTCACGAATGGTGTTTCGCAGGGGTCGGTGCTTGGACTGCTGCTATTCAATGTATTTATAAATGATCTAGAAACAGGGACGAAGTGCGAAGTAATAAAATTTGCAGATGACACCAAACTATTTAATGGGGCTAGGACTAAAGAAGACTGCAAAGATTTACAAAGGGACTTGAACCAACTAGGGGAGTGGGCGACGGGATGGCAGATGAAGTTTAATGTAGAGAAATGTAAAGTCTTGCACGTAGGAAACAGAAACCCGAGGTACAGCTACACAATGGGAGGGCTGTCATTGAGTGAGTACCCAAGAAAGAGACTTGGGGGTAATAGTGGAAGAGACAATGAAGCTGTCGGCACAGTGCGCAGCGGCCGCTAAGAAAGCGAATAGAATACTAGGTATAATCAAGAAGGTATTACAACCAGAATGAAAGAAGTTATCCTGCCGTTGTATCGGGCAATGGTGTGCCCGTATCTGGAGTACTGCGGCCAATATTGGTCGCCGTATCTAAAGAAGGATATGGCGATACTCGAGAGGGTTCAGAAGAAATCAACATGTTTGATAAAAGGTATGGGAAACCTATCATACGCTGAAAGATTAGAGAAACTGGGGTTCTTTTCCCTGGAGAAGAGGAGACTTAGAGGGGATATGATAGAGACTTACAAGATCATGAAGGGCATAGAGAAAGTGGAGAGGGACAGAATCCTCAAACTTTCAAAAACTACAAGAAACGAGAGGGCATTCAGAAAAATTTAAAGGGGACAGATTCAGAACCAATGCCAGGAAGTTCTTCTTCACCCAACGGGTGGTGGACACCTGGAATGCGCTTCCAGAAGGCATGATAGGACAAGGTACGGTATTGGAGTTCAAGATGGGATTGGACAATTTTCTGAAGGAAAAGGGGATAGAAGGGTATAGATAGAGGGTTACTATACAGGTCCTGGATCTGATGGGCCGACGCATGAGCGGACTGCTGGGCATGATGGACCTCTGGTCTGACCAAGCAGAGGCACTACTTATGTTCTTAAGATGGAGCTTTTGGAAAAAAAGATTGCTAAAATCCAAGATGGCCACTGCCACGATTTTTTGCGCCACAAATCGTGATATTTAACACATTAAAAAAGTAGAAAACCTGTGAATGTAGGATTTTACAGGTGGGAGAACATAGGAGAACATGCAAAACCTTCAAAATTGCTAAATTCAGACCTCCCCCAATTCACCGCACAGAGTGTAACATCCTTACTCACTGCAACCTGTGCTGAAAATGTGCTGTAGCCTGCCTCAGCTGTGTACAATAGCTGGAAAGAGAAGAATCACTGCCTTAATCTGGGAATGCCGCTTTGACACTGATCTTTGGGCTGCCAGTCAGACATGGAGCCTGACCCCCCCCCCCCACCCCATCAGACTGACGGATGCGCACTCAGAAGGGGGAAAGGTGAAGATGCAGGCGGCACCCTGTGAGACATGACTGAGCCTCCAAGGGTTGCCAAACAGCCTGTGCTCAAACCCCTTCTTGGCAGTAGATGAGGAAAAAATGGGCTCCAAAGATCCTTGTGCAGACTGGCTAACAGGTACCACCAGGGGTTGGCCTGTCAACTGCAGACTCCAGTCTGCATCTTCTCTCCACAGACAGAGCTGAATGAGAAAGCTCTAAGCACTATAAATTCCAAAGAAACTTTGAAAACCACCTAATAAAATAAGAAAACAGAGAGAGCAGAACAGAAACATTCCTTCTGGCCCACATGCAGAAGAGAAAAACTGCAGAGGGCACCAAAGTTCCCAATGAAGTAGAGAAAAAATCTGGAGTGGATTCCCATAACCATTGATATAGAACCAGCTTGTCTAGACTGACTCACCTATTGCTCTGGAAATTACCAAGTTTCCAAGTTTATTTAAAATTTGATAAACTGCTTAAAAATGTATAAACACTCACCAGAAACTACTATAGCACTAATCAAATTAATTCTAACTCACAACTATTTCTGCTTTAATAATGCTATTATCTGCAAATCATAGGCACGGCTATGGGTACAAGGTTGGCTCCACAATATGCAAACGTCTTCATGGCAGAACTAGAGACATTTCTAAATCCATTTCAGACAAACCCCTGAAATACCACCAGTATATTGATGACATTTTTATGATGTGGACTGAGGGAAAAGAGACTCTCAAACAATTCTTCCAATGCATACCATTCAAAATTAACGATTCCCCAGAAAAAGTCAATTTTCCAGACACCTCAGTATCTATCAACAATGGTTACATACAAACATCAATATACAAGAAACCTATAAACAGATGCAGGTACCTCCACAATTCCAGCTTTCACCCTTCACATCTAAAAAAATCCATTATACACAGCCAAGCTACACGATACCACCACATTTGCTCTGACCCAAAAGACAGAGATAAACACCTAAAGACCCTTACTAAATGCCTCAAAAAGGATACAACCTTAAAATAGTCTCCAAGAATATTGCCTCATCCCTTAAAACACCCAGAGAAAACTTGCTACACTACAAGGACCCCCTTGGGAGTGACATACTATCCAGAGCTGGACAAAGAAAAATTATAAGATAGCTACAACCACTACTCCAGGAAGATGAATTAATACTGCAAAGTGCGCAAGCACATTTCAAAGGATCACTCATATGGGAAAAGCATTCAGCATAAAAGGATCCTTCACATGTCATCTTCTAATGCGGTACATAGCACAAATACTCGGATTCGTGAAAAAAAATCAATATTGTAGTAATACACTTTCACGAGAAAAACAAATAATGTCAAGTATAGAGTATAGACAAAGCTGCTTTAGTCATAGGGAGAAAGTTCAGACTGAACTCGAGGAAAAAGCCTCAGACAGGAGCCCTCCCACCACCACAATGGTGGATAGGGGTGGTAGGGTGGTAACCTCACTGGCAAAAACCTCTGTGTACTCCCAATTGTAAATAACTATAAGCAGGGCTGTCTAAGCTTGATAGAAGAAAAACTTTCTACTTATCTCTCAATTGAGTTTTTCTTCTATCAAGCTTAGACAGCCCTGCTTATAGTTATTTACAATTGGGAGTACACAGAGGTTTTTGCCAGTGAGGTTACCACCCTACCACCCCTATCCACCATTGTGGTGGTGGGAGGGCTCCTGTCTGAGGCTTTTTCCTCGAGTTCAGTCTGAACTTTCTCCCTATGACTAAAGCAGCTTTGTCTATACTCTATACTTGACATTATTTGTTTTTCTCGTGAAAGTGTATTACTACAATCTTCTAATGCGGTATACATCATTCAGTGCAAAGAGGCATGTTACATCAGTGAAATAAGCCCAATGCTAAAGACCAGAATCAACCTACATAGATATCATATTAAGAATTGCAATACCAAGCAGGATGCCACCTCTGTCGGACAACACTTTGGAAAAACCGGCCACTTTATGGTGAGAATACTAAAAGAGAACTTTAAATCAATCCAAGAATGTAAAACCTGTGAAATCAAAATAAGGTATTTTGACACCTACCAGACAGGACTTTCTTTCCCACTATAAAGACATTTAAAACTGCTCTGCCACCTCTCTCTCTCCTGCCCACCCACCCTTCTCTCTTCCTATCCCTAAAATGCTTTCATGTTTTCCTCATATATACTGCTTTTTTCTGATCTGAAGAAGAAGGGTTATGTTTGAAAGCTCATCATAAAATCCTTGCAAATGTATAGTAAACTATTTAGGATTGATAAATGCTCTTTTGACCCTGTATATCTGAGAGCTTTCATTGACATTAAGAAGATCTCAAGAGACAGTGATTCATCAAGGGAAATATGAATTTATCAAGTGATAGGTGTTAGCTGAAGGCTTTTGCTTCTAATTATTTTTTGACATCCTTATTAGATTCTGGTTACTTCTCCCCCCACCACCCCACTTATTATAGTCTAAGGAGGAGTGAATTTATTCTGGGTTTCTACTTTGTAGAAAGAAATGGTGTGGCAGCCGTGTTAGTCCACTCTTAAAGATAATATGTAGAAATAAAACAAAACAAAACAATTCAAGTGATACCTTTTCTATTGGACTAACTAAAGTATAGTTAGATTAGTTTTTGAAGGTACTGTATTTTTTGCTCCATAACATAAGACGCACCTAAGATTTAAAGGAGGAAAACAAAAAAAAAACCCTTTCTGAACCAAATTCTCCCTGCCAGGCTCTGCACCCAACCCCACACTCCCTGCCAGGCTCTGCATCCTGTCCCCCTCCCTGCCAGGCTCTGTACCCTGTCCCCCCTCTGGTGGTCTAGTGGTAGGCCGGAACAGGGGACAGGGCCAGACAGGCAGGCCTAGTGGCAGGGCAGACAGGCAAGCAAGGTCTCCACTACCTTAATTTCTCCTGCGGTCTGGTCCGGCAGTCCAGCGTTGTAGGGCAGGAGCTTTCAGCCTCCTGCCCTTTCGTCCATCTTTCTCCCCAGCAGCAGGCAGAGTCGGAGCGGCAATAAGTCAGGCGTGAGCTTTTCACTTCCTGAATGGTGGTCCAGCCCTACAGCCTCCTGTCCTTCTCTCCTTTCAACCCCTAAACGGCAGCGGCAAGAAGGCAGGCATGAGTTTTTCGCTTTCTGCCTTCTCGCACCACTCTGTGAATGGCTGTCCCAGTTCTCGCGAGAACTGGGACAGCCATTCACAGAGTGGCACGGGACAATGCAGGAAGCAAAAAACTCGCACCTGCCTTCTTAACAACATAAGAACATAAGAAGTTGCCTCCGCTGAGGCAGACCAGAGGTCCATCTTGCCCAGCGGTCCGCACCCGCGGCAGCCCATCAGGCCTAATTGCCTGAACAGTGCCCCTATCTAATTTTTCTACTGCCTCTAATCTTCTCCCTATAACTTACCTCTACTCCTATCCCTATAACTTACCTCTACTCCTATCTGTACCCCTCAATCCCTTTGTCCTCCAGGTACCTATCCAAAACTTCTTTGAAGCCCTTGCCACTCCGATGCTTCCTGCCGCTGGGGAGAAAGCTCCTGCCTAAAGCGCTGGACCGCCAGACCACCGGAGAAATTAAGGTAGGGGAGGGGGGTTAGTTAGTATTCGCTCTATAAGACGCACCCTTATTTCCACCCACTTGGGGGGGGCAGAAGTGCGTCTTATAGAGCAAAAAATACAGTAATCCTTCTTCTTCAGAACAGAGATAAGCAAATGAAGATAGCTATCAGAATATGAGTAAAAAATCAAAGTAATTAAATAAAGAGGGAGGGGAAGGGAAGGTGGAGACAGGGAGATAAGGTGTCAGAGCCAGCGCCTTTCCTCCTTTCCGCCCCTTCCCAATCCTCCCCCTGCCACACCTGCATGCCTGCACCTGTTCCCTGTATCTTTTTAACTTCGGCGTGAGCAGCTCATGCCGGCTTCAAAGCTCTCTCTGACGTCACTTCTGGGAAGAAGTAGTGTCAGAGAGAGCTCCGAAGCCGGCGCGGGCAGCACGTTCTTCGCTGCTTGCGCTAAAGTTAAAAAGATACATGGAAAGGGTACGTGCAGCGTGCGGGGGGGGGGGTTGGGGAAAGAGGGCAGGAGAAGGGCGTCACCGTCACTACACCACTGGGTTTATTCATTAGAGTAACTAGAAATTCTGGAACTTAAAACAATAGAGACAATCTATAAGTCTTCAGGCAAAGTAGTATAGACAGAAAACGGATTTCTCATGGCGATTATTACAAGCCAGTGGAAAATGTGTGAATGTCTTGGTGCCCAACTAGCCAGATTAACTTAAAAAAATTCAATGAAAATCCAGATTGTACCTGTTGCGGCGACTGAAGGAGAGGTACATGCATAAAATATCATAAGTACTAGTCCATCAATTCCACAAGTTATGTTCATGCACCTTCCATCCTCAGATTTGGTGTGATTGATTAAATCTTGGTATTTATAAATCTTTCCATTATATTCACAATAACAAGCTGCAGGTTGAAAAAAAAAGTAAAATAGTCTGATTAGAAAGCATTAGCAGGATATTTATTTATTTATTTAAAAAATCATATACCGCATAAAAACTATGCGGTTTACAAAATTACATTTAGACATATTAAAAATACTAAAACATGTTTTGACAGAACAGACACAATAAAACTAACAGTATCATTATTAAAACCTTCTTTCAAATTCATCCAACAAGATGGAAAGACAAAATTTCATAAAAACATTTACAGGATGGTAAGGCTTCATCAGCAAATAGCATTAGCACTTGAAGGCATTAACAAATAATTGTGTTTTCAACATCTTAAAATTCAGTCTCCCATCACAAAAACGCAGAATACCAGGCAGCGCATTCCAAAACTTGGCACCTGCTACAGACAGCATTTTTGGCCTCGCCACACGCATGCCCCCTCACCTCTAGTTGTTCACTGCCATGAGCAACATCTTTGACGTGCTCCTCGTGACTCTCCCGCTAACGTCATTTCTAGGTGCCACACATAGGAAATAACATCAGCGGGAAAGACTACGGGGTCACAAGGAGCACGTTGAAGTTCTTATTGCTAGTGACAGTGAACAACTAGAGGTAGAGGGGAAGGGAAGGGGGTGCACGTGTGGCAGGGGGCTCAGGGAGGGGCGGAGACAAGGTGAAAAAATACTTTCTATACCTTTAGTGCAAACCGTTCAGCTCAAAAATGCCTGTAGATGTATTTACAGTGTTCCCCTGGTCATTCGCGGTCAGCGGCTCGCGGTCCCGGTTATTCACAGTATTTTCCGACCGCGAACCGCCAACAAGGAGAGGGCAACGGGAGAGGCAGGAAAGAGCAGCTGGAGCGCCGTGAGTGCAGGAAATCACTTGTGGTACGCTCCGACCGCCTCTTCCTGCACTAAGTCGGGCCTTATCCAATCAAGAGCTACTTTGGCACGCAGCTCCTGATTGGATAAGGCCTAACTTCGTGCAGGAAGAGGTGGTCAGAGTATTCCGCAAGTGATTTCTTGCATTCGCGGCGCTTGGCTGCTCTCCTGCTGCCCTCTCCCACTGCCCTCTTCAGGCTCCCCCATGAAAAACCATATTCGCAGTTTTTCGAGATTCGCAGTGGTTCCTGGAACGGAACCCCCTGCAAATATCGGGGGAGTACTGTACTCTCATTTCTTGCCTAGGTTATGGAACTAGATCCCACCAACTATCAGATCACTGACAGGAATATGAAAAACCAAGAAAAAACTGCAGACAAAATGTACAAGTAAAGTATTAGAGTAAACCGCAATATGAATTGATAATAAACATAAACCTGGGTCGTTCTGAAAAGCAATCACGCACCGACAAACTCGGCCAGACCTTGCCCTGAAGAAGGCATGTTTACCGAAACACAGATCGTGTTGGGTCCTTAGGTTTGTTTAAAGGGTGGTAATATTAATCGCATTTAAATTTGATATAATAAACATAGCCTGCATCGTGTACATTTTGTCTGCAGTGTTTTCTTGGTTTTTCATCTGTTTCACTTCACTGCAGACTCTGTTGGACTTTTTTCTTGTTTCTTTCACTGACAGGAATATAACATTTCAGGAACGCGGTGAAAACCTTTTTACTTAATACCGCCCACAAAGACAACTCTGATAACGTTCTCCATATATGCTAATCTAGGAACTATCTCTGTCAAAAATGTCTTGTTGTTCTAAGAAGTCTAATCCCATATGTTACAATTGTCCTGCTATAGATGAAAACTCTCCTACTATTGTAAGAAGTTTTTGCTCATACGTTAAAACGTCTTTGCCCAAACTGTCTTATTACAGACCTATAGTATATATGCAAACTTGTAACCCATTCTGGGCTCTTATGGAAGGATGGGCTAAAAAATTGAATGAATAAATAAAAATAAATAGTACACATTAGTAACAATTAAAATGCATGTTGTTTCTACCCAGAGAAAACAAGCAGAAATTACTGGAGGTAATTTTTCCATGGACAGTAATAAGAGCAAAACTATTAGCATGGTTTTGCTTTGAATATAGTAGAAACCTCATTGGTAAAATCAATCTCATTGGGCTTGTAGCAATGTAACTTGATTATTTACTTCTACATGTCTATGAATCATGTAGTCATAAAATATCACAGGAATAGCTTACCTGTAGGATCATAGATGCACTTTTCCCCTTCCTGTGTGCAGTTACTAGTAAGAAAAAAGGAACACATGTAACATGTTAGTGATCTTAGATAAATTATTGGTAATTATATTTTTTAATATATTGAGCTTATGAAAGTGGTAGAACAATAGCTAAAGCTAATGAGAACTTGTAATCATAACAAAACTGTAAATTCCAAAGGGTCAGTTAGCTTAACAGGGTTTAAAAAAGGCTTGGATAATTTACTAAAAGTCCATAAGCTATTATTAATATGGACTTGGGGAAAATACACTGCTTATTTCTAGGATAAGCAGCATAAAATCTGTTTTACTCTTTTGGGATCTTGCAGGTATTTGTGAGCTTGGTTGGAAACAGGATACTGGGCTATCCCAGTATGGCAATGCTTATATTCTTATGTTATCTGGATAAGGTCCTAAGTTATGCAGGTATTTCTCGATCCTTGCACTGTCTGGGGATACTCAGCAACACTACCTAGGTGATGCCACTAAATATCTTACAGACCACCTTGGGAGTATCCGGAGAGGGCCATATGCTATAATTAGATGCCAAAAAGATAGGCCCCTAACTTTTTATGTCAATCACACTTTAGGCGCCCATTAAAGAGCGTGGCGCAGTGGTTAAAGCTACAGCCTCAGCACCCTGAGGTTGTGGGTTCAATCCCACGCTGCTCCCTGTGACCCTGGGCAAGACACTTAATCCCCCCATTGCCCCAGGTCCATTAGAAAGGTTGTGAGCCCGTCGGGACAGACAGGGAAACATGCTTGAGTACCTGAATAAATTCATCTAAACAATTCTAAGCTCCCCTGGGAGAACGGTATAGAAAATTGAATTTCATTTTCCCATAATAAGAAAATAGTTAAAGAAGAAAGGGAGGGAGGGGATATGGGAGGGGGATTTATACTCTTTATTATAAATTATAAATAAAATATTATTAATAGATGGTATTCTTACATGAAAACAATGTAATAAAGGGAGGGGAAAAAGGTTAATAATTTAAAAAATAATTGATAAAATCATTACAATATATATGTTATATAATTTTATAAGAAAAATAATTAGTTATATGATATATAAAATCATAAGAAATATAAGATAAGAAATGTTATGTATAAAATACATTATAGAAATATCAAGTGTATTATTAAGATAATTGTATGAAAATTTATGACACTTGTTGTTAAATGAAAAAATCTTAAATAAATAAAAAAAAGAAAATTGATTACAGAAATAAATTGTGCTTAGTGGCATCTAACTTAAAACTTATGTGCCTCTAATCAAGGCCGGGTTTTAAAGGCCTTGATTAGAGTCCTTTGGAGAATTGGGCCTAGTGGGGCCTAAGTCTTTCTCCACCCCTAAACACGCCTACGTTGGTGTTTGGTAGGCGCCATGCGATAGGTGCCTATCTTTTCTACCATCGCACCTAAGAACATAGTCACCTACTCCCCAATTAATTTGGATTATTTTCAATTATGAGCTTGTTTACTAATTAAGTTAGGAGCCTAACTTTAGGTGTCGCTTTACGTATGCACCTGTCTTTAGGTGCCATTTATAGAATCTGGGACGTAGTGCTAGCACGGTCTGTGTGGACAGCCTGGGTAAAAAGAGAAGCGCTAGTCAGACCCCTCTCCAGAGTTTTAGTTACGCAGATGCCCACACCGCTAGGAGGTGCCTAGGGGTTCAAGCTGCTGTCTCAGCACCTTGAGCTTGTGGCTTTGCTCCTTGTGACCCTGGGCAAGTCACCTAACCCTCCATTGCCCCAAGTTCCACAGTTAAATTGTGAGTCTGCCAGGGACATGCTTAGAGCACCTGATTACCAGTCAATGTATTGTAAACTGCTTTGATATTTGTGGAGGAAAGGTGGTTTTCCAAATAACCATAGTTATAAAACATGAAAAAGGATCTGCAAAAGTTAGAGGAATGGTCTATTATCTGGCAACTAAAATTCAATGCAAAGTAATGCATTTGGGGACTAGTAATCGTAAAGAGCCTTATGTGCTGGGAGGTGAGAGGCTGACATGCACAGATGGGGAGAGGGACCTTGGGGTAATAAGTGTCCAAAGATCTAGAGGCAAAGAAACAGTGTGACAAGATGGTGGCTGTTGCTAGAAGGATGCTGTGCTGTATATAGGGAGGCATAAGCAGTAGAAGAAAGAAGGTGTTGATGCCCCTGTATAGGTCGTTGGTGAGACCCCACTTGGAGTATTGTGTTCAGTTTTGGAGGCCATAGCTGGCAAAGGACATAAGAAGACTTGAAGTGATCCAGAGAAGGGCGACATAAATGGTAAAGAGGATGGAACTCCTCTCGTATGAGGAAAGACTAAAACGGTTAGGGCTCTTCAGCTTGGAAAAGAGACGGCTGAGGGGAGATAGGATTGAAGTCTACAAAATCATGAGTGGAGTAGAAGGGGGACAAGTGGATCAATTTTTCAGTCCACCAAAAATTACAAAGACTAGGGGACACTCGATGTCTGTTAGAGTTAGGTTGAACAAACTGTTTTTCCATTGTCAATCATGAATAACATGAAGAAGCTTAAAGAATGGTCTGAAATTTGGCAGCTAAAATTTTAATCTTCCAAACTGGGGGGAAGGAGAGCAGAAAAATTGATGGGTAAGGTCATGTAAAACAGAGAATGAGCACTGTTCTCTTTAAGCTGTGCAGGAGTCCTCCAACTGCATTGCTGCCTGTAGGTGGTGGTGTTTCAATATTATATTTTCAATGGCTTGGGATAGGCAGGTTCTTTGGAGTCTTGCAGAGCTTGCCTGTCCTTCACTATTGAAAATGTTAAAGTAAAACAGCTACCACCCCCCCCACACTCCCCCCACACACACACACACACACATATACACACACTGGCTGGACTGTAGGTAGAGGATTCCTGTTCAGCTTAGAGGGAACAGTGGAAGTGAGGGATGATGGGCCTGTAGAATAGGGAAGTGTAAGACATAGGAAATAAGGGTCGGTGGGCAGTAGCATTGTTAGATACTTAAAAGATGCAAGGTACAAGGGCTGCCCACCAACCCTCACTTCCCATATGTCTATCTCAAGGCTTTGCAATTATTTAATAGTGGGTCACCTATCTAGCTGCAACAGATTTGGGTATGTGTCTGCATTTCCATTAGAACCTGTATATAAGTCAGCCCAAATCTATTTTTAGGGAAGGGGTGACTAATAAATGTATTGAATAGAATAAAATAGCCATTACCATATTCACAGATCCATTTGCTGATTACTTTTATTATCATAATCTGCCACTTGCATTTCCACTAGGACTTTTAAAATTTCATACTACTCACCATTTAGTGTGGCAACCCCACCATCATTAGTTGTTGAAATTTTTGGGCAGGTCATTATAAACATACGTGGAGAGGCATAATAAAAAAATAGGTCTAAGAACATTTTGGGCCTAAGGCATTAGGGGGCTCATAATCGAAATGGAAATACGTCTAAAAACCAGCCTAAATCGGCACTTGGACGATTTGTAAGACAAGTCTTCCAAGTGCCGATAATCAAACCGGGTTTTAGACATATCTAAAAATGACTTAGGCCTTTTCAGTCCTGCTGTACGACCAGAGCTAAAAGGGGCATTTTAGAAGGAGTAGTGAGGGCGGGATTTGGGTGGGATGTGGGCTGATCTAAACTTAGTCATACTGCAAATATAACCAAAAGTTTAACGAGGCTGGTTTGTACATTGTGACTTAGGCCATGTAAAACCAGGTCTAAGTGCCAAAAAGGTATCCAAAGTGACCAGATAAGCACTGCAGACAGAAAGTACAAACCCCCACACACTGCCCCAGTGATCATTGACACTCCCACAACACCATAAAAATAGGAATAAAACCATACACACCTGCTTCCAGAACATCAGCACCTGGCATAGCAAAGTCTAGTAGAACAGCACAGAAGTGGCTTAAGTAGTGTGTGTGAGTGGACTGGTGAACCATAGAGAGGAGGACCCAAGCCCATAAGCCAATCTAACCACTGCATTTATGGTGGAACATGTGCACCATCCAACCCCACAACCCCTCCCCCCCCAACCCTACTGTACTGCTGTATAGATGCCACCTGCAGCCGTGAGGACTATTGGATTGGTAGACAGGTGGGTCTTGTAGGTTTTGGGAGGCTCACCATGACCTGTAAGGGAGTTATAGTGAGATGTTTATATGGCATACTTTTTGTAAAGTTTGCAGCAGTGCCCTGTAAGGTGCCCCACTACTCTTGTTGCCTTGTTTAGGTGTCCAGTCCATTACCTTGCTGGCCCCTCCCAGGTCCAAAAGGTCCTTTTCTAGGCGTTTTTGACTTGGATGAATTTTTGGGTGAGAATGGAGTATAAAGATAGACGACTTATTGATCTGGACGTACATTTAGATGACTCTAGAAAAAACAAAATCTTTTGGACATATTTTTCGAGAATGGACTTTGGACACTGCCAACTTTGGGCGACTAGCAACTTAGGTCCAAAACAGACTTAGACGTTTCTTTCAATTATGCCCCTCTACGTGTCCAAGGTCGGCAGCATCTAAAGTCCATTCTTGAAAAATACGTCCAAAAATTTTTTATTTTTTTTTAAATCGTCTACTTCTACCAAAAGCCATTTGATTTTCCAGATCGCTATGTTGTCTATCTTTATACCACATTGTTATCCATAAAATCATCCAACTCCAAAATGCCTAGAACAAGACCTTTTGGACACCCAGGCACGGCAACAGAGTAGTGGGGCACTTTACAGGGCACTGCTGTGAACTTCACAAAAAGGGTGCCACATAAACATCTCACCACAACTCTCTTATAGGTCATGTTGAGCCCCCCCCAACCTACTAAACCCACCTGTTTACCATCCCAAAAGCCCTTATGGCTGCAGGTGGCATCTATATGGCAGTACAGTAGGATTTAGGGGGGGGGGGAGTTAGTGGGCTCACATTTTCCACCATGAATGCAGTGGTTAGAGTGGCCTGGGTTCTCCTCTCTATGGTTCACTAGCCCACCCCGCAGACTACTTATGCCACCTCTGTGCAGCTCTACTAGGCTTTCCTATGCCAGGTGCTGATGTTCTGGAGGCAGGTATGTACTTTTTTATTCTGATTTTTATGGCTTGGATGGGGGTGGTCAATGATCAATGGGGGATTGTTGGGGGGGGGGGTCTGTACTTTGTCCCTGAAGTGGTTATGTGGCCACTTTGGATACCTTCTAGGCACTTAGATCTGTTTTTAAATCACCTAAGTCACAACGTATAAGTTCCATCTAAGCAGTCTTGTTAAACTTTTGATTATCACCGCAGGACAACTAAGACTATGTCAGCCCACCTCCCGTCTTAACCACTCCTCAAAAAAATCCCCTTTTCACTCTGGGCACTTAGCGACAGTGAAAAGGCCTAAGCTGCTTTTAGATACGTTTTGATTATCGGCACTTGGATGTGATAAGCAGGAGCACGCTACAGGGCTTCAAAGAAGGTTTGGATAGGTAACTGGAAGACAAAGGGATTGAGGGGTACAGATAGGTGTAGAGGTAGGTTATAGGGAGAGGATTAGAGGCAGTTACAAAATTACTCAGGGACACTGATCAGGCAATCAGGCCTGATGGGCCGCCGCGGGTGCGGACCGCTGGGCAAGATGGACCTCTGGTCTGACTCAGCGGAGGCAACTTCTTATGTTCTTATGTCCTGTCTTTTTAACCATCCAAGTGCCAATTTAGGCAGATTTTTATATGTATTTTGAGATCCATTTAGTCAACAAGATCGATTCTAGGTTCTTTCAAATAGTATTCATGTCAAAATTGGAAAATAATACTCCATACTGGATTATAAGCAATATCTCATACACTGAGCCTGAAAACATTTAATTAGAGATAAGGGATCTGTGCTATGTCATATCTCCTTTATACAAAGACACCTCTTCTTATATAAATTCCTTCAGAATCTTTTCTTACCAAATCGAACAATTCTTTGGAAACATCATCTCTCCTTGCTTATAGTAGTTTCCTTCATCATCATAACAGCCACAATGAGCTACACACGTCATTTCCTCTTCATCAAAATAGGGTTTGTCTTCTGGACAGCTTGGGTAACAACCTAGCAACAAGGAAGAAGAGGAAGAAAAAAAAATTAAACACAGATTAATACAGAGGAGTCTACTTATTGCAAAAATAAAGGATCAAAGCTAGAAAACTGTATGTTGTGGGTGAACCAGTAAGAATCTGGAAAAAAAAATTCCAAAAAGTGAAGAGAAAATGAGAACCAACCAGGGATAGTTTTCTTCTAGGCAAATTGTATTGATGGAAAGCTATTCAACCCGACACAAACATCAATAAAGTTTGCCTAGAAGATAACTATCCCTGGTTGGTTCTCATTTTCTCTTCACTTTTTGGAATTTTTTTTTGTGTGGCTTTTTCCAGTAAGAACCTCAGCAATGAGCATCTAAGTGTTAACATCCCAGGTCTACTGGAAGATGGTATGCACATGAGCTTTCAAGACCATATCAGTCCCTTCTGTAGATTTCACAATACAGTGGGGGCAATAAGTAAAATGAACATAAACAAAATCAATGAAATTGATTGTGAAGGTTTATAAAGACCACCAAGCTTGCAAAAGTCTTACATCAGGGGTGTCAAAGTCCCTCAATCCAGTCGTGTTCTCAGGATTTCCCCAATGAATATGCATGAGATCTATTATCATACAATGAAAGCAGTGCATGCAAATAGATCTCATGCATATTCATTGGGGAAATGCTGAAAACCCGACTGGATTGCGGCCCTCGAGGAGGGACTTTGACACCCCTGTCTTACAACAAAACAATACAAAAAACTTGCTACTATGGAGGCACCATTATAGAGCCTGAGAAGAGGGAGCTAAAGAAAGTTCTTTGCTATTCTTGGGTTGACGGTTGTCAACTTTTCCTATCAGGAACAGAAAATCTGTTCAACCTTTTTCTGGGTTCAGGGCTGATCCTAGCTCTTTCTGTAGAATATAACTGCTGGTAAAACAATGAAAAATTTGAATTTGTATTGGAGATTTGTTTTTCTGGCAAATCATAATCTCTTTCCAGATTTTTATGCTTAGATGCTGCTCTGATGCTCATAGAATTCCTATGAGCACTGGAGCATGTAGTGCTCTACCATGGCTTAGTGAAAGGGGAACTAAATTATTACTTCAAGAGAGTCTTAGCAGGTAAGAAAAGCCAGAAAAAAAGAGTAATGCTTAAAGGCACTGAAACAGTACTTAACAATACCAGGGGAAAAAAAATATGGGAGAACCGGAAAAAGAGTTCAGCTGCTAACTGAATCATCAGCTTCGTGTTTATTAAAATCTTGATATCCCACTAAATGCTAAACTAGATCATAGCAGCTAACAATTAAAAACAATAAAATTATAGTTTGGAAAAGAGCACTATAATAATTATAGGATAAAGCAATCACCCAAGAAAATACACATCCAAACACTAGCAGGGCAGGATGAATTCGTTGAGGGCCCCTTCGATCAGCATCTGCCCCCTTTCTTTCCCTCCAACCCAATTCCATCCAGTATCCTTCCCCCTTAAGTCTCTCTCCTTTCCTGCACACCAATTCCATCAGCATCTGCCCCCTTTCTTTCCTTCCAACCCAACTGCATCCAATATCCTTCCCCCTTATGTCTCTCTCTCTCCTTTCCCTGCACACCACTATTATTTTCTGATTCTAGATCCTCTGTGTTCATCCCATGCTTTTTTGAATTCCGTTACCATTTTCCTCTCCACCACCTCTCTCAGGAGTGCATTCCAGGCATCCGCCACCCTCTCCATAAAAAAGAATTTTCTTACATTGCTCTTGAGTCAACCTCAAATTATGTCCTCTGGTTTTACCATTTTCCTTTTCTGGAAAAGATTTTGTTCTACGTTAATACCTTTCAGTATTTGAATGTCTGAATCATATCTCCCCTGTCCTTCCTTTCTCCAAAGTATACATATTCAGGGCTTCCAGTGTGAAATTACCCTCGTATGATTATGCTCCTTCACACCATATTAGAACTGCTTGTAGACTCAAGCTTTCCTTAGTCACTTTTTACTACTAATTATAGATATTCTCAAAAACATATGATCAGCTGCAGGGATGTAAGAGAAGCTAGACAAAGGCAATCTCACTGAAGCAGTGTTAATGGATTTTCAATCGCCGCCAGAATCACAGCTACAATGTTCGCAGGCTTCCATAAGCCACACGTGGAGGGGCATTTTCGACAGTGCTTCTAAGTCTGCTTTTGGATGTTTTCTGCAAGATGTCCATATGTTGGGGTAGGGAAACACCTATTTTTTTAAACTGCTAGAGGTCCAAAGTTCGTTTTTGGTTGGGTTTTTTTTTTTTTTAATAATTATATGGATGTCTTGGTCCATAGGACATGTAACCTTTTTGGCCATTTTCGAATACAAAAATGTCCATGTTTAAAACGTCCAAATCAAGCTCATTTGGACATGGGGGAGACGAGCATCTTAATAGCCAAGCCATGCAGACATCCCAATAGGGCAGTGAGGCACCCTTAGGAGACACTGCTGTGTACTTCACATAAAGGGTGCCAGGTACATTTTTCACTAGACCCCCTTTCAGTGTATGGTGAGTTCTCCAAAATTCCCTCTAAACCTACAGTATCCACCTGTCTACCACCCCAATAGCCCTTATGGCTTCAGGAGTCACCTATATGGCAATACAGTAGGTTTTGGGTGGATTGTGGAGGGCTCACACTCTCCACCATAAATGCAGTGGTTAGAGCGGCTTATGGGACTTGCTACTCCTCTTTATGGTTCACTAGCCTACTCTCCAGGCTTCTTAAGATGCCTACGTATGTGTAGGTCTACTAGGCTTTCCTATACCAAGTGCTACTGCTCTGGAGACATGTATGTACTTTTGTATTCTGATCCCTGTGGGGTGTGAGGGGGTCAGTGAGCACTGGGAAGTGAGTGCAGTATCTCTGCAGTGGTTAGCTGGTCGCTTTGCATACCTTAACACTTACACCCTTTTAAAACAGGTCTAACTCCAAAACGTATAAGTTCTGTCCAGGATGTCAGCCAAAATGTTCGATTTATCACTGAAGGTTGTCTAAGTCTATGCCTGCCCAGAGCCCGCCCAAACGCCTCCCATAACAGCTCCCTTGAACTCTAGACACACAGCAGGAGAAATGTCTCACTAGACATCCAGAAAAAGGGTTTTGATTATCGGCACTTGGACATCCTGTCGATTAGGATGTCCAAGTGCCAACTTAGGTGGGTTTCTGGATGTTTTGATTATAAGTCCCATTGTAAGCATTTGGCATCATATATACTGAAGGTAGAAAGAAAGCAATTGTAACTTTTTACCTTCTAAGCCTGGAAGATCTTGAGAACATCTTCCATCAGGATTCCTACAAGTCTTCATGCAGGGGCTGCCACATGGCTTGTAATGCCACTCACATTCTCCAGTTGGGTTGTAGTAATCACAGAACAGAGCTAGCATGGAAAAAGGAAAATCAGAAATGCTAATAAAAAGACCGTTATTCTGCTTAGTATTTATCCATATTCACCTACAAGATATGGACATTTCTTGGAATGGAGACTCTCTCCCCAGGTTCCTATTATTTTATACCATGATATAGGTAGAACCTGTATACTTAGAAAGTAATTCTATACAGGGATGCCTAACCTTAGGTTCCAAGAATACACCTATTTGGAACTCTCCTATACAGCATAACAATCAAATACACACCTATATTGTACACACAAGCATTCACACTAACCTTAGAGCCATAGAGGTTATTGTTAAAGAATGCATGTAGATTACAGTATTTCTAAATGTGCACCCTGCTCACACTCACTCTGCCCTTGTGAATGTCCACCTGCAATTGCACCTTGACAGAATAGTACTTAGCTGGCAAATAGCCATTTGAGGTGTTGAGTCTACGAATACAGGTAAATAATTAGAATGCTAGCATTTGCACATGTTCTATACATGTAAACAAATAGGAGGAAATATTTTCTGTACTCAAAGAATAGTTAAGCTCAGAAACTTGTTGCCAGAGGATGTTGTTAGCGTAGCTGGGTTTAAGAAAAGTTTGGACAAGGTCCTGGAGGAAAATCCATAGTCTGCTATTCAGACAGACATGGGGGAAGTCATTGCTTGCCCTAGATCGGTAGCATGGAATATTACTATTTGGGGGTTTTGCCAGATACCTGTGACCTGGATTGGCCACTGTGGAAACTGGATACTGGGCTAGATGGACCATTGGTCTGATCCAGTATGGCTATTCTTCTGTTCTTTCTTAGAGAATTATCCTCATAAGGCAATTCTTTACAGACGAAGGCAATTCTCTTCCTTGACCATTAAGGCTCAAACTCTCTTATCACAAATTTAGATATTCCCTAAAATCTTACTTGTTTGGAAAAAAGCTTTGGGCCTTCAGCCAGGTGATGGCACAGCCATGAGGATCCTGTTACATATAGCCCTTCAATTCCCCCTGTTATTTAACATAGAAACATGATGGCAGATAAAGGCCAAATGGCCCATCCGCAGCATCCACTATCTCCTCCTCTCCCTATTGGCTAAGGCTCTTAACATTTGCATTTCCTCTTCCTATTGGCTAAGGCTCTTTACATCTGCATTGTGAGGTCATAGAAACATAGAACATGATGGCAGATAAATAGCAAATGGCCCATCCGCAGCATCCACTATCTCCTCCTCTCCCTATTGGCTAAGGCTCTTAACATTTGCATCTCCTCTTCCTATAGGCTAAGGCTCATTACACCTGCATTGTGAGGTCATAGAGCTTTATGGTTATAGAAACCTGATGGCAGATAAAGGCCAAATGGCCAATCCGCAGCATCCACTATCTCCTCCTCTCTCTATTGGCTAAGGCGTTTAACATTTGCATCTCCTCTTCCTATAGGCTAAGGCTCTTAACTCCTGCATTGTGAGGTCATAGAGCTTTATGGTTATAGAAACATAGAAACATGATGGCAGATAAAGGCCAAATGGCCCCTCCAGTCTGCCCATCCGCAGCATCCACTATATCCTCCTCTCCTGTTCTATGCTTTCTTGAATTCATACAGTCTTTGTCTCCATCTCCTCTACCGAGAGCCTATTCCACACATCTACCATCCTTTCTGTAAAAATGTATTTCCTTAGATTGCTCCTGAGCTTATCACTCTTAACTTTATCCCATGCCCTCTGTCTCTGCTCTCCTTAATACCATTCCTCTCCTTTTTATCTTTCCTGTCAAGAATTTGGCATTTTTTTCCTTTCTATGTAACAAATTGATATATTATACCCCACTTTATTATTATTTAAGGAATGGTGCTATATCAAAGAGAGTAAGCCATAAAAATTCTATAAAGGTGCACCTAATTGGGTCTTATTCTAAAAAGCAAAGTAGGCTTCTACCCAACTTTATACAATACTAGTATAACCAGGTATATATGCACACATGTTTTTGGGCACAAGTACTTACATCACATAGGGATGGAATAAGCGTTCACACCTGAATTCAGCAGATACGCAATACATGCTCTGTCCAGACTCTGCCTATCTGCTCACGTGTCCCCTGAGGAAGGCGTTGTTATACGCCGAAACAGGGATTCTTGTTGGGACCATTTGTTTCAATAAAGACTTTATCACTGGTTGAAAAGACACCTCCCTCGCCTCTTCTGTTTGACTGTCTTTACTCGAAGGCGAAGTGTTCTTCTGTTTGTTTTGTTTCCTTCTTTTGGCAGCAGCTCATACAGGCTGGAACTGGGGCCCTCCCTATGCTACATTCTGCCTACACATAAACAATAATTTGCATGAAGAGGGGGCACTTGGCAGAGGGAATAATATAAAAATTATAAAATAATACTCACGACAAATTTCAGGAGTTCTCCAGACAACACAGACCCCAACCTCATTACATGCCCGAGCATAGGAAGCAACTGCTGTACAGAAACACTCACAGTCTCCTCCAGTGTCACAGGCACAAGCATCTGTCACACAGGCATCATAATATTTCATTGGATCAACCTGAGAGAAACATTGTTGTTAACAAGTTTTTTTCTTGAAATATACACATTACTTAAAATATTTAAAGCCCCACATAGCATATTGGTTCTAAGAGGGAAATAAGAAGTCCAGGACAGACATTCATGTTTCCTCAAGTACCATATTTTTCACTCCATAAGACGCACCTGACCATAAGACGCACCCTAGAGTTAAAGGAGGAAAACAAGAAAAAAAACGTTCTGAACCAAATTGCGTACTAATATATGCCAGGCTCTGCACCCAACCCCACACTACTTGCCAGGCTCTG
This sequence comes from Geotrypetes seraphini, assembly GCF_902459505.1. Taxonomy (NCBI): domain Eukaryota; kingdom Metazoa; phylum Chordata; class Amphibia; order Gymnophiona; family Dermophiidae; genus Geotrypetes; species Geotrypetes seraphini. The sequence continues at coordinate 33,896,730 of NC_047102.1, forward strand.
CAACTTGTCGTCGTCCCCCACCTCCCTGCCAGCCTCTGCACCCTATCCCCCCAGTACCTTTTTAAATCCCCCATCATACCTTTTTAAAACACCCCCCCAGTAACTAAAGATTCTAGAACCCCAAATAGTATCAAGATTCCAGGCAGAATTTCAAAGAATAGCAAGATTCCGGAACCCCAAAGAGTAGCAACATTCTGTGCTACTGATCCAGGGCAAGCAGTGGCTTCCCCCGTGTCTTTCTCAATAACAGTCTATGGCAGGGGTGCCCACACTTTTTGGGCTTGCGAGCTACTTTTAAAATGACCAAGTCAAAATGATCTACCAACAATAAAATTTTTTTAAAAAACACAAAGCACACTGTATGCAGAAAAAATGTTAATGTTAATTATCATTCATATTCAGGTTTTTTTTCAAAGAGGTCAAGGCAGATGACTTTATGCAATGTCACCTCAGTAACACGTATACAAAAATAGACAAATATACCCCTCCCTTTTTACTAAACCACGATAGCAGTTTTTAGCGCACAGATCTGCACTGAATGCCCCATGCTGCTCTCGACGCTCATAGGCTCCCTGCGCTAAAAAAACGTTAGTGCAGTTTAGTAAAAGGGGCCCATAGTGCAAAATATAGACAGCAGATATAAATTCTCAAAACGGACACATTTTGATCACTAAATTGAAAATAAAATCATTTTTCCTACCTTTATTAACAGGTGATTTCATGAGTCTCTGGTTGCACTTTCTTCTTCTGACTATGCATCCAATATTTCTTCCCTTCTTTCAGCCTCCTGTATGCTTCCTCTCCTCCAGACCTCATTTCCTCCCCCATCTTTTTCTTTCTCTCTCCCTGCCCCCTTCTTTCTTTCTGTCTGTCTGTCTGTCTCCATGCCCCCTTTCATTCTTTCTCCATGCCCCTTTTTCTTTCTTTCTGTCTCCCTGTCCCCACTTTCTTTCAGTTTCCCTTCTGTCTTTCTTTCTTTGTTTCTGTCTCCATGCCTGCCCCTTTCTTTCTTTGTCTTTCTTTCTCCTTGCTCTCCCCCAAGCCACCACCACCGCCATTGGGGAACAGGCTCCCAAGCCACCGCCGCCGAGTTCTGAGCTCTCCCTGCTTCCCGACGCAGTAAAAGGAATGCAAAAGCGCCAGGCCAACCAGCCTTCCACCCCGATGTCAGTTGTGACATCGGAGAGGAAGTTCCGAGTCAGCCAGGCAGTGATTGGCTGGCCCAGAACTTCCTCTCCAACGCCAAAATTGGCATCAGGAGGCTGAAGGCTGGTCGATCTAGCGCTTCTGCATCCTGTTTACTGCGTCAGAAAGCAGGTAGAAAGTGATGGCAACACGAGTCTATCACGGAGCCCAGGCCTTCCAAAGCCATAGACCTAAAAAAAACTTTTCTGGTAAGAATTTCTTCATGGTTGCTTTCCAAATTTCCAAGGTTAATTTTGTCAAGGGGTTATCTATCAAATTATACAGTTTAGGACCCCAGATAATGTATTATACTAGGCTCCATAAAGAGAGACTATGTACCCTATTGTTCTAAATAACCCTGTGTTTTGTGCTCCTTAACATTCAAATCCAGCCCCGCCTTGAGCTGAGCTGCCTGGTAACATACGTAAAAACTAGGGATCCCCAGCTCACCTTCTGCCTTTGGATTTACAACACTCACCTACTAATTCTGGGGGGGCTTGTGTTTCCACGTGTAGGCAAATATGATGAATTTATTAGAAGAATTTCTTTAAGATCCGAATTGGTGAGGCCCCAGATAAATAAAGGAACTTGGGGATAACCAATCATCTTGACAGCATTTACTCTGCCCAGCTAGGAAAGATTCATTCCCTCCCATTGATGTAATTCTCTCATCCTATTTTGGAATACCAATATTGTCCATGTTAACAATTTTACATAATAACCTTCAATGAGGTTATAATTGTATCTTATTTTAGAAAAAAATGCACTCCGAATTCTTAATAGTAATCTGGTACCTGAGAATGGCAGGAGGCAAAGACTTTACTAGTAATCAGATTACACTTCTTCTGTGCCCAGGGTTTCCTGTAAGGGTTCACAGTACATGGATCCCTGGTGAATTCGGCATCTGGGCAAGTAGGGGAGGCTTTCCAGCTATTTCCAAATTCAGTTACATCCTCGACCACAGACTGACTCCTGGTGGTGAAGTCATTGGCGGTGTTTCCATCATAGGTCCCACAAAGACCACAGATCTGACCCTGTGAGGCACAATAAACTGAATATGAATGGTTGCCGATTTGCTTCTTTCATTGAAACTGACAACATAACATAATAACAGATTTCTAGACCACTTAGCCATAAGTTCAATGCGGTTAACAAAAGATTATGCTATAAAAAAAAAAATACAGAAATCTAATTGATCAGAAATTTAGAAAAAAGAAAAGTTTTCAACAGTTTTCTGAAATGCTCATAAGATGTGGATCTAATTAATAATGGACGGAAATCTTTGTCATAATAAGCTGCATGGTAGGAAAGACAATGCCCACGATGAGATTTTCTACTATTCTTATGCGCCACAATAACAAATCTTTTGGCAAGATATAATGGGGCAACACCAAAAGTAACTTTATAATATAAGCATCCTAACTGAAAGATCACCCAGGCCTCGACCGGAAGCCAATGCGGTTCACAGTAATAGGGGGTTACGTGGTCATATTTCCTCAGACCATAAATCATTCTTACTGCTGTATTCTGAACCAGGGTCAATCTTGCAAATTTTTCTTGTCAGTTATACAATATTACAATAGTCCAGTATATTCATAAGTAGTGTCTGAACTAGAATTGTGAAAGCTTAATAACTCCAGCCAGGGGATTTTATTTGCACGCACTCAGCGACGTAGTAAGGAGGAGCGGCACCTGGGGTGGTGGCGGCACCTCTTCCCACGCGCACGCCCCCTTCCCTTTCCCAGCGTGAGCAGCATGCCCCCGTCAGTGTCGGCTTGCCCTTTGACGTCACTTCCTAGGGGCGGGTCCCGGAAGTGGCATCAGAGAGAGCACTGATGCCGACGCGGGCAGCAACCTCACACCAGGGAAGTTAAAAAGGCGCAGGAGAAGGCATGGAGCATGTGCGCACGCAAGGAAAGGAGCGGAGAAGAGGGATGCTGCGCTCTTAGGAAGACCGCGCCCAGGGTGGACTGCCGCTCCTTCCCGCTCCCCCTTATTATGGAATCAGTTTGGGATCATACGCAAACATACAGGTTTGCAGTCAGCATTTAAACAAAATTATCCATGTATATACAGTGAGATTATCCAGATAACGAATAGGACTGCATATTCACGCAAAGCAATAATCGCTACCTCACTGGATAGTTGACAATATTTGGTTCACCGCTATATAACTAAGAATTTTCATTTAAAATAGCATTATTTCTATCCTAAATTGTGTGTATGCCTTTGAGTCGACCACCGACCCCATGGCTGCAAGCACAGTGAGGAATCTGCCCTGTGACGTCTCAACTATAGAAAAAAGTCCCAACAGTGTCACTGAGAGACAGAGTGTGAGGAGCAGCGTCGGAGCTAACAAGTAACCAAATAATTGGGAACTAAAAATGAATACTTAAAGTGTGTGTGAGGATCTCAGTGTGGATTGTGAGATCAAATAAATGATTACTCGTTCAATAGTACAATCCGTGTGAGGACACCACACCATCATAGAAACCTCACTGTGTGATTATCAATAATGAAAGTGTAGCAACACCAGTGTTTAATCAAAATAATAATAAAAACTCAATTTACATATGCACCAAAGCTGCTCCAACACAGTCAGTCAAACAGAAAAACTGCACAAACATGAAAAAAAATCACTTATGTCAATCGGGGCTCAGTGCGAGATATCAAAACTCCCAGAGTGAAGCCCGAAGGGAAGCTCCATGTAGCGAGAGAGAAAAAAAAAGGTGCTTCAAAATAAAGGGTTCAACGGAGCTTCAGTTTCGGAGAATTATCCTTCATCAGGAACCTTTGAATTTGCAAGCACAAAAGCACAGCGTCAGAACGCAGGGAGGAACACCCGGCAGAAGGCTGTGACGTTTCAAGGCAGAGCACAGGAGTGGTTTGCCATTGCCTTCTGCCACGCAGTGTGTGGCTCCACTATGGTACTGCCTGACCCTGCTTAGATTCCGATAGCAAGAATGCGCCTACCAGGGCAGCCAGGCCAAAGGTTTAAACAACCAAAATATAGCTCCTCTATGTGCAGAACCTCACTAGGGAAACAGGTCTCTAACAAATGCACACACTCTAAATACTAAACTAAAATTTTTGGGTAAAATTAGTGAATCACCAGACACTAATGCTGAGACAAATGTGAGACTCAGAGGTCTCAATTGTCACTAACAACTCACATCATTTCACTCCTCATGATTAGCAATTATACAGTAAATATCATGGAAGAAATAACAAGGCGGAAAAATACCACTACCCAAAAATATCAAACAAATCTTGAAATCTTATCTCATCTGAGACTCTGGAACACTTAAATGCATCCTAAATTAATCTGCACAACTAAGCAGATATCAGATAAACACCATCAAATGTCCATAGAGTTAGGTAAAACACCCAAGCTCTGCCCTCACTCCACCATTGCTTGTATATCAAGTTAAACTTTAATCAAATGTTTTGCTTGTCTTGCATACCAAGTTACTTGCAATCCAAGGTACTGTAGTTAGTTTCCAAAATGTTTAGCAAACAAAAAGGCTTTCAGAGCTTTCCGGAATAAAGCATTCTTAACGTAAGCGGTAAAACATTCCAGAATTTGGTTAATTCTCTCCCTGTGCAGTCCCAATCCGCCTCCACAGCGTCTCTCAATGGCGTTATTCCTTAGACATTTCTTCAATTCACCCTGCCACTGTGCTTGCGCTGCCTGACCCTGATCTCGGGAATCCTGATGTGGAAGACTTGCTTGCTGATCCCTTATTTACAGGTGCAGTGCTTCCCGGGATGGGAGATCAGGAACTGTGTGCTAGGTCGGTGGATCCTTTTGAGGTTTCTGGAGCCTGGAAATGCTCTCACAATTTTGCGCTGTGTTTACGGCTTTGACAGACCTTATTTCTGCATCTTTGAAGGAGGTCTTTTTGGTCACTCGGCCGGCTTTGTGGTGTGGGCTTTCAGTCTGCTACCTTCCCCTGTGTGTTCTGGTCTTGGAGTAGTTGATGCTCCAGAGGGTGCTCTGAAAATTGTTAGAGCTATGTCACACTGGTATCCGCTCACACAGGAGTTTCAACAGTTTTTGGATCAGTCCAGGGTGGATTCTTTGGTTTAAATTTTTTTTTTTTTTGTAAATCTTTATTCTTTTTCATTTCTTACATCAAATGAAAAAATACATATTAAAATACAATTATTTCATACCACTTGAATTACATTCAAATACTCTTATAATATAAAGTAAATATCCCCTTTTTTGTCAGTATTTCCACATCCAAATACAGTAAAGTGAATTACCCTCCCTAACCCCCTATATATTCTATCCATGTGCTAAGATATCTGATCATTAGAGAAACTAGCCAATGGTCCCCATATTTTTTTAAAATTATGAATATTCCCCTGTTGTAACGCAATCGTTTTCTCCATTTTATATATATGGCATACTGAATTCCACTAAAATGTGTAATTTAATTTAGTAAAGTCTTTCCAATTTTGAGTAATTTATTGCATGGCGACCCCTGTCAAAATTAATAATAATTTATTATTATTTGCAGAAATCGGACTCTGAGTTCTCACTGCTGTACCAAATAATATAGTGTCAAACGAGAGTCCTACATGGTTCTCTAATAATTTATTAATTTGGGGCCAAATTAGTTTCCAGAAAGTATTTATACAGGGACAAAAAAAAATTAAATGATCTAATGTCCCAAGTTCTATTTTAATTTTTAACACTTGGAGGGAGGCAGGGATCAGGGGCAAAAGGAAACATGTAGGCTCACCGAGTCCACCCTGGGCCTACCCAGAAATCTACTTGTGGCTACATTACTGTTGTCTGTGTTCTATGGAGTTCGTAGTCCTAGCCATCGTTTTGCCATGCTACCTAGTCAAACTCAGTTTTCTTGTGTGTACTGCAAGTCTCAATATACTGGCAAACAGTATTGGTCCATGTCTCTTCTTAGATCTTCCTTTGGGTCTTGTATCATCCAACTGCATTTCTGTGGGAAAATATGACTAATATTAATGCAGTGTCTTTTTTTTTGAAACTCACCTTGAAGTCTGGCCCGAGTTTGATGACCATGCTTGTTTTCCGATCCCAGGTTAAGAACAGCCTATTGTCAACCTCAGCCTGAAGGTATATGCCCTTGTGACTGATATTATAGGTCACGTTTTCACCAGCGCTGTATTCAAGCACTTCAAAGCGCTTTTCAGTAAATTTCAACATAGAACGCTGAAACAAATGGACAAATCACATAGGCAATCAAACTGTAATCAGGAGCAATTCATTTTCATTATTAATAAGAGGAAGCAAATGACAGCGAAACTCGAGTCGGTCGTGGGGGGAGTGGCTTGAGGATTACAGCTTCAGGAGTTTTATCCTTATGAGTTTTCATGTAGGTTGCCCAGTTTACACCACAATCACTCAGATAAGTCAATAACTTTTCTGTTACGAATTTATTCTATACTAATATCTAATTAAGTGGCGGTTGGTCTTATTGGACAACCTCAGTATTGGTCACTATAACTTGAGTACATTGTTGGTTGCGGATCTGAGCACTGCATAAATATTTATAATAATTAAACTGTGATGTTTGTGAGGAATGTATTAACTCCCGAACCATAACATACGAGGGGCAGCTGAAAAGTTCTCAGTCCAACCAAGAAGAGAATGAGGTGGAGCCTTGAAACCTCATTGAAAGTAGACAATATAAATGTGGTCATCCATACAATGGCAAGTAACAGCTACATAAACAGAATTTGAACAGGCCAATTAATAAAGTATCATCATCAGCTTTTCAAACAAAATGACTAATAGGTCACAACTATCCCCAATCCCAACTCCCAAGAAGAGTCTGGGCACAGCCGTCTCAGGGCCCTGGACTCTTATGGCCCCTGAGAAGCAAGGCCACAAACCCCCCCCCCCCCACCCCCTTTCCCTGACTTACTTCAATGAAAAATATATTTTATCGATGGCTACTAGAGCTTATTATATCCGTCTCGACACCACTTTAGCCACTTCCCAGAAGAGCATCGGCTCCTCTTCTGAAGCGGCATTATGGAGCTTATATTCCTTCCAACACACCAGCACCTTATCTTGAAAGCGCGGATCCCTATAGAGGGCCAAGGGACCTGGTTGGTTTGTTTTTTAAGTAGGACCTAAATAGGTACCTCCCCGCCCTCTTAAACTAAACACCCCTTCAAAAAATACCCTCTATAACTTTGCCAGCTTATCAACAAAGACACTCACACCCAGAATGACTTTGATGGCCTTGGAGCAGGTGGTGCCAGTGGTGCTACAAGGGACATTCTCCGTGATTACTTGGAAGGTGCTCTTGCTGTTGTTCATACCACAGTGGTCCTGTGAAAGGCGACAAAGATATATCTTAGCTCGTTTTTATTACTATATGCAGGCAGGGTTACCAGACGTCTGGCTTTGTCCAGGTTTTAAAAAGCTTCCCCCGAAACTGTGTCGGGCAAGAGGGCATCCGCCCATGCATGGCATCACATCTTCACGTGCCCTCCTGCCCGACCAGAGCAAGCAGCGGGGGCAGGGCTAGGGCGGGATTAGGGGGTAGGACTGGGGCATAATGGGGCGGGGATGGGTGGGCCTGTGGGCGGGTCTATGAGTCTGGATTTTACAAATGTAACATCTGGCAACCCTATATGCAGGCCCAACCAGTACCCGTTAAGACACGTTTACAAAGTAAAATGCAGCGTACCTGGACCAAGGTATATTCACAGTTTCCATTGAAATTATAAGGCCTGCCATCAAAGGTAATATAATGTCCTTCTCCATAGATGATGCAGGTTGCCATACATTCTTTTTCAGTACACTGCCATTTTCTGTTCATACATATACTGTGAAAAAGAGCAAAGGCAACGTTAAATTTAATACATGCAATTCTCTTCCATTCATTTTTTTTTCTGATACGGTAAGTTATGCAAGATTTGACATCCAGGTTCACTAGAAATGTCTACAGTGCTGTTTTATTTTATTTTAGCACTATGCACTTTAAAGTTAACTCAAATGTTTTTTTAAAAGTTCTTTAGTCTCTTTAGCTTTCATTTGATAATGTGTTTATTTTCTGCCAAGTGCAAGTCTTTCTGAAAGTAGGGGTCTGCACTGTTCAGCTTGTCTATTTAGGATGCCCCGGTTTAAATCAGATAAGCTCCTTAATTATAATAAATTCTGTTCCTAAACAGAGAAAAGGGCTACATTTTTATGGTGTCCTTTTTATTCTTGCCAACCAAATAGAAGCAGGAAAGAACTATACAAAAATAATAAGGGTTAAATGTCTGTCTTTCTCCCCGGGGAAGAAAAATAACTCTCCAAAATTTTAACAACATAGAAAAAAACTTGGTATTTGGAAAAAAATGTTAAAAAAAAACATAATCCCTCCAATATTCAATGCTTTTGTACTGGCAGAGAATATTTGGGCATATTTCTGGGCATCCTTACTACTTGTAGTTTATATAGATCTGGCTGATACTCAACTAGACCCACATAATAGTTATGTAGGCCTCGGTTGAATATCGGGCCAGGGTCTGCATAAGTATTTTTGCACTGTATGAATTTTTTTTTTTAAACTTCTGAGACAACCTCCCCCCTCAAATATTTCATCTTCCCTCCCTCCCTTCTCCTCTCTACTAGGCTGGACACCATCCCCACCCACCCATCATGCCAAGGTAGGCCCCCCCCCTGGGCCTACCTAAATGCTTGGTCGAACAGCAGGGTCTTTGGGGGGAAGTAGCACAGCCCCCTTGCTGCTGCTTCCTCACAGCAGCCTTTCAAAATGGCTGCCACAACAGCTAGTGGTACTACAAAAGGTACTCAAGCTGCCACAAGGGACCAGGAGCGAGGGGGCTATGCTTCTGCCCCTGAAAACCACTTCTAACATCAGGTATTCAATTAGGCCTGGGGGGGCTATCTTGGCATTATGGATGGGTGCTGGTACCCAGCCTGGAGGGGAGGCGAAGGGAGGGATGGTGGCATGGAATGGTAGGGGGGGATGAGTTCCAGGCTGGTGGGAGGGAGGGAAGATGGCATCTTTGGGAAGGGGTTGGAAGGGGAATTGGGGGCTCAGGAGGGATTACATTTTACAGCACAAAATACTTATGTGAGCCCTGACCCGATATTCAGCCAGGGATAAATGGGAGAATGTTGGACAGCTTTTGAACTGTCCTAAATTCACCCACTCATATTATGCAGACCCTGGCTGAATATCGCTGGATCCTGTGAAAGCGCTGGCTCCTCCCCAGTGCCGCTCCCTGGCCCACCACTAAGCAATCATCTACATCAGTGTTTCCCAACTTCTTCAAGCCAAGTAATCCCATCCATCCTCATCCACTCTAGTGGCGTAGCAAGGGTAGGAGTTGCCCCTATGCACCAACCCCAGCACCCTCCTCTTCCCCCAGCTCCTTCCACACCAACCCCCCTCACTCCTTCCCACCCCTCACCTACCAAGGAGTTCCATAACTTAATTCCTGCGCAACAGAAAGCCGTTTTACCAGTCTCGACAAGTCTTGGATCCACAGACGTCTTCAGTGAAGCTAAATTCTCAGAACACACAGTAGGTGTAGTATTACTGTTTTAGGTCAAGCAGCACCTTTTCCTTTCCCATCTATCCATGTCCAGCAGCATTTCTCCCTTCCCCTCCCCCCAACAACCAGGGTCCAACAGCACTTCTTCCTTCCCTCAACTCCACCCACCCAGATCAAGCAGCACCTCTTCCTCCCCCCACCTGCAAGTCCAGCAGCACTTCTCCCTTCCAATCTCCACCCAGGTCCAGCAGCACCTACCTCTCTTTCTCTCCTACCCACCCACTCACCCAGATCTAGCAGCTCTTTTCCCTCTCACCTTCTCACCCAGGTCCAGCAGTACTTCTCCCTTCCCTCCCCCCACCCAAGTCCAGCAGCTCCTCCCCTCCTCCACCCCTATGCACCTAAATCCAGCAGCTCCTCTTCCTTTCCTCCCCCTACCCACCTAGGTCCAGCAGCTCCTCTCTCTCTTCCCTCCCCCTACCCACCCAGGTCCAGCAGCACCTATCTCTCTCCCACTCACCCACCCACATCTAGCAGCACCTCTTCCCCCCATCCCAGGTCCATCAGCACTTCTCCCTTCCCATCTCCACTTAGGTCCAGCAGCACCTACCTCTCTCTCCTACCTACCCACCCAGCCAGATCTAGCAGTTCTTCTCCCTCTCACCTCCCCACCCAGGTCCAGCAGCACTTCTCCCCTCCCCCCCACCCAAGTCCAGCAGCTCCTCTCCACCTACCCACCTAGGTCCAGCAGCTCCTCTTCCTTTCCTCACCTAGGTCCAGCAGATCCTGTCTCTTCAATCCCCCCACCTACCCAGGTCCAGTAGCACCTAACTGCACAGTTGCCGTACCATTAGTTTAGTGATTCCCTCTGGAATCCTAGAGGCCAGGCCCACCTCTGAGGAAAGAGGAAGTTGGTCCAGCCAGGAAAGGCCACAAATCTGCTGAAGGGAATTGCTATTGTAATGCTTTGGCAACTGATCATTTTTATTATTAGGCATTTTGTTAACAATACATACCAAGTATTACAGTTGATTTTGATCTTGTCTCCATTTTGGTAGCTGGCATCATTGTGTATGCACGGACATTTACTCTCAGGAATACAGTCTCCTTTTCCATCTGATACCAGCCCTTGAGGACACACACAGCCCGAGATACATTGTGTGTGATACTGAAAATGTCACAATGAAATGAAATGAGCGGAATATCTACCATGAACAGTAGAACAACATGATCACAGCAGACTGTTGTAGGGAAAAGCAGACAAGTTCCTCAGAAGCTCATGGTTAATTGAAGATTTGTGCTGGTGAGGCCTAAAAACAAGATCGTATGTCCTAAGAAGAGACTAATGAAAAAAAATTCCAGAACATTCAGGGGATTGTTTACTATCGATTAGTAAATGGTTCCCTTAATGTGCTCATGGCCTCTATTGTTTATTAGTTATTGATTTATATTCTTCCATTTCCAAGGTAGAGTAGAAACGACATTCATAAAACCATACATCTATCTAACCAAAGGGCGCTTTCACTAAGTTGCATTAAGCAATTAATGTGGACAGTAGTGCAGAACTGTAAGACCATCTTCTGCATTCAAAAGGCAGCTACTGCAGTAAAATCCCTAGGTTAGCTGCCTAATATGGGAGAGGGCGGGATCTGGGTGTGACATGAGCAGGTGGAGGAGAGATTGGCTGGGGAATTTCTGACTTTTCTTGATCTAACGGAGGCCTATCTGCATGTTCCCATTAAGGCTTCCTTCGCTTTGCGATTTTGGGAAAGCATTATCAGTTTTGTGCACTTCCCTTTGGTCTAGCTATGGTGCCACACACCTCCTCCAAGATTAAGGTGGTGGTGGCAGTGGTGTTGCGCAAGGTGGGAATTCTGGTGCACCCTTATCTGGACGATTGGTTGAATTAAGCAAATTCGTTGCAGGAGAGTTCCCGGGTTACAGAGTTTCTGCAGTCCCTGGGCTGGGTTGTCAACCTGTCCAAAAGCCGGTTGACTCAGTCTCAGAACTTGGAGTATCTTGGAATTCATTTCAATACCAGCTTGGGGAGAGTTTTCCTTCAGGAGGCCAGGGTATGCAAATTGCTGATGCAGATTCGCTCTCTGATGGAGTGCTGATGTCCACTGACGTTGGGGTCTATGGTGGCCTCCTTGGAAGTGGTCTGGTGGGCATGGGCTCACATGCGCCCTCTTCAGTATGTGCTACTTTGGCAATGGTCACCACAGATTCACGATCTGGACTCTCCTGTGCCGTTTCGGGGATTAGTTCATCGCAGCCTGCACTGGTGGCTCCAGTCTTCCAATCAGGTTCAGGGAGTGAGTCTCGATCAGCCCCAGTGGACAGTGCTTCTCATGGATGCATCTCCTCGTTTGGGGGCTCAATGTTGCGGTCGCTCGTCTCAGGGTTGCTGATTGCTGGTGGAGGCATCCTGGTCAATTAATGTTCTGGAGAAGAGAGCCATTCAGCTAGCATTGGTAGAATTACAGTCCTTGCTGGAGGGCAAGTCAATTCAAGTTCTCTCAGACAATGCCACAGTGGTGGCCTATGTCAATCCGTCAGGGGGCACCAAGAGTCATTTGGTGGTGCTGGAGACCTCTCTGCTCATGGAATGGGTGGAGTCTCATCTTCAGGACATCTCAGCTTCCCACAATATCCAGGTGGATTTTCTCAGTCATCATACGCTGGATTCCAGTGAGTGGTGTCTCAGGTTGGAAGCCTTCAAGTTGATTATTCAGTCATGGGGATTTTGGGGAGGGAAAGACATTTACTGTCAGAGGCCTGTTGATTTGGGGGAGTTGGGGCCTGGATCTAGAGTTTGGTCAGTGACTGGGGGAAGAGGATAGCAATGTATCAGAGGGTACAGGGTGCGATGGAGGAATTGAAAGCTGGGAGTTGTACAAAAGGTGTGGGGTTTGATGGGGGATCAAAGGTTAGGAATTGTAATGGAGGGTATGAGGTGTAATGGGGGATTGGAGGCCGGAACCTGTATTGGAGGCTGTGGGGGATCTGAGTCTGGGGGTTGTATCGGACTGTGCGAGGTATGATTGGTGTGGAGGACAATGAATTAGTCACGCTGCCCCCAGGCAGCTGTCAGCGACACTGGTTAGCACTGGAGCTACCGTACATGTGTGGGCCGATAGTGTTGAGGGCCTATGCTTTCAGCCCAGCAGTGGCCCTGAGCTAACTGAGGAGAGTGAGGCCTAGTGGTAAGAGCTACAGCCTCAGCACCCTGAGATTGTGGTTTCAATCCCTGTGACCTTTGGCAAGTCATTTAATCCTCCACTGCCCCAGGTACATTAGATAGATTGTAAACCCAACAGGACAGATAGGGAAAATGCTTGAAGTACCTGTATATAAAAACCACTTTGAGTGTGGTTGTATAACAATAAAAAGGCAGTATACAAGTCCCAATCCCCCTATGCATTTCCCCTGCATTAACCACACATTCATTTTTGTGGTAAATCCTCCCTTGCTGTGGAACTCATTCTACAAATTAATTACAGACCTTTCTTATGTTTCTGAAAAGCACAGTCATATAATGCTGTTTGATAAATCATAGTGTTCAATTTTTCTCAATGAGTTTGGAAATGTTTATATTTTGTGGTGAAAGAACAGGCTTACACATTCCATATCAAGCGTTTGGCAGCTCTTCTGGCATTCAGATCCCGTGGTGCCCTGAGCAGCGTTGGTGCAGTTGAAGTAATGCATGGGAGGGTTACACACTGGAAGATTCAAAAACAAAAGACAATGTTCAACTAATATACATAAATGCAACTAACCAACCCGATAAATCAAAAGAGAAAAATGCAGAAACACCCCGAGAGAAAGGATTTTACCATTATTTCAATTAGAGAATGACACGGTGACAAAATTCATCACCATTCCCGTCCCCGCGGATAACCACGGGAAATAATCCCATGTCATTTTCTAGTGTCTATTTCAACCTCAGTCCTTCTACACCAGCATTCTTCAAAGCAAAGCTGGGCCCATTGATATTCTGATTCTTATGTGAGCCAAGGATAATGAAGCCATTGTGACATCACTGATGTGATTGGCTCTTAGGCACTGGTGGAATGAGGCATTATGACATCACAATCTCAGCTTTGGAATGTTGCTGATCAATCTCAGCATTCTTCAAAGCAAAGCTTGCGGGTCAGTGGTTGTGGCCATTCATACTCTGATTCTTATGGGAGCCAAGGATAATGAAGCCATTGTGACATCACTGATGTGATTGGCTCTTAGGCACTGGTGGAATGAGGCATTATGACATCACAATATCTGCTCTGGAATGTTGCTGCTCAATCTCAGCATTCTTCAAAGCAAAGCTTGCGGGTCAGTGGTTGTGGCCATTCATACTCTGATTCTTATGGGAGCCAAGGATAATGAAGCCATTGTGACATCACTGATGTGATTGGCTCTTAGGCACTGGTGGAATGAGGCATTATGACATCACAATATCTGCTCTGGAATGTTGCTGCTCAATCTCAGCATTCTTCAAAGCAAAGCTTGCGGGTCAGTGGTTGTGGCCATTCATACTCTGATTTTTCCCTCTCTCCTTAAAGAATGACATGAAGATGGTTTCCCGCGGGGACAGGGACAGTGATGAATTTTGTCACCATGTCATTCTCTAATTTTAATCTCATGAGGAGACAACTCTGCTTGTACATTTAGGAGAGGACCTGAGCTTGGTTTCCCCAACCTTGGTATTTGCTTCGCAGTTAGAGCTCAGGGAGTCTGAACCATTAGGCACAGCTGCACCCACTGGTCAAGTTTCTTAGGTTCCAGAGGGTGCTAGAGGTCCCCTATTGAGAGAGCATATCCTCAAAAGCAATTCGTTTACAATTGAGCTGGAACCTCAAATGTAACAAAGAGGAAACTGCCAGGCCACAAAACAAAAAGAGAAAGATGAAGACAGTCCACGCTCAGTGCTGCAACAGCATGCGGGTTATAATTACCTCCTCCCCACCAGACTTTGTTTAGGACTGCAGGTTAACCTCCCGCATGCTTTTAGTTCGAATTATAATTGCTACTCCCTGCTGGCCAAATATCTTCCTGCCCCTCCCCCTTATCTTTCTTTGAGTTGCAACAGAGATTTCATATTTTTATTAGAAGAGAAATGAGCTTCCTTTTTTTTTTTCCTGGAGCTAGGCCCGATTCTATGTATACAATGCCCAAAAAAATTGGCGCCAACTAGAACATGTTTAATGCAATTCTATAAAAGGTACGTGCACGTTATAGAATCGTGCTAAGGGCCAGTGCATGGCCAAGGAAAGCTAGGCCTAAATCCCTGCTCCTATGTGTCTAACTTTTAGGAATGCCCATGCCTAGGCTTACCAGATTTCCTGTTTGGAAAACCCAGACCCTTAGATCTGCCCCGGGCCCTCCCATCCCTGCCCTGTAACACCCTAATTCTGCCCCCAGTCCTGCCCTAGCCACACCCCCAGCTGCTTGCTCTTGTCGGGGAGGGAGAAAGTCCGCGCATGCATGGATGCCATGTGATGATGTCACGAGCACATGCGTGTGATGTCATCGCATGGCATCCATGCATGCGCAGACTTCCTCCCAAGGGCTAGGGTGGGACTGCGGGCGGGATTAGGGCATTACAGGGCAGGGATGGGTGGAACTGGGCAGGCCTAGGAGGTCCACATTTTCTTATTGGGAAATCTGGCAACAGTAGTTTTGCAAGGCAGATGATACAGGGCTACTGGTCTTATCATTGTTTCAAAATGCATCCTTTAGGATTTTTCATTACCTGGAATTGTGTCACCTCCAATACAGTCCAGCTTGCCTTTAATGCATTTGCTGTAAGAGAAGATAAATTATGAATAGGGCTTCTGGATTTCAGTTGGCATCATAAAGCCTAGTAAACCCCTTTTTATTTTAAAAATAGAGCCAACCAAACTGCTGTTGCTCCAAAGACAACCCTCTATCAAGCTTCAATGCTTCTTCTGGCTCTGCTATGCTGCTTGTCAGTCAAACTGAGCCCACAACTTCCCCCGTTTGCTGTTTACTGGAAAAGCAAAGGAGTTTGGGACATGACTGAGAGCCATGCAATATTGGCTACCGGGATATTAAAGAGAAAGAAAGAAAGAAAAAGATTTAATAAAAGGTTGGGGGTTATTTGCCAATGACTATTATGTATTATTAGCTGAGTGAAATGTCATTTCTGGGACCCGTATGGATTCATGGCTCCGACTCTGAGGCTTTTTCCCTATTGAATAAAAAGAAGAAAATAATCTGAAAAAATTAGACTTGATTAAGGTTCAATATAACCCCTGTTAAATGATAACATAACTATAGTGGGTTGACTTACGATATCATCTTAGGATTTGGACCACTAAGGGCTCCTTTTACGAAGACGCGTTAGGGCCTTCACATACGGAATAGCGCGCACTAAATTGACCCACGCGCGAACCGCTACCGCCTCCTTTTGAGCAGGCGGTAGATTTTCAGCTAGCGTGCGCTAATCCGGTGTGTGTGCTAAAACCGCTAGTGCACCTTCGAAAAAGGAGCCCTAAGTCTTATTTAAAACCATTTTATTAGGTGGATGTTACTATGTTCTAGGCAGATTTCCATGTCCCTTGTTTTGCCCTATTCATAATTTGAGCATTTGAGGTTGTAAAATGGATGTTGCCAGCACTTGGATATCCATCTCATGCATTTTCAAAATACAGGCGAGATGGACACCCGTTTGTAGCATTCTAACTTGGACGTCTCTATTTTGAGTTGGATGCCCTTTTGAAAATGCCGTTCCTCATGGCTGTGCCTGCTAAGTGAACCACAATATTTAGTCTGTAGGTACATTTGTAGGAGCTGTGTCATCCCTGGATTTTATGGGAGTCTCAGGTAACTACCAGGAAATAGCTTGACGGGCAAGACATGCGGAAATCCAGCTGGTGGGTGGGAGGTAGCAAGAGAGGCGGTGGAAAGGAAAACGCTGACGGAGTTCAAAGAAGCGTGGGATGAACACAGAGGATCTAGAATCAGAAAATAATATTAAATATTGAACTAAGGCCAGTACTGGGCAGACTTGCATGGTCTGTGTTTGTATATGGCCGTTTGGGGGAGGATGGGCTGGAGAGGACTTCAGTGGCTGGGAGGGTTTAGATGGGCTGGAGAAGGTTTTAACGGAGATTTCGGCAGTTGGAACCCAAGCACAGTACCGGGTAGAGCTTTGGATTCTTGCCTAGAAATAGCTAAGAAGACAAAAATTTAAATTGAATCAGGTTGGGCAGACTGGATGGACCATTCGGGTCTTTATCTGCCGTCATCTACTATGTTACTATGTTATGTATGTGAATATAAGGCATTGGCAGTACAATACTAGGCAGGATCCTCCAAGTGTCCATAATTCTTCCTATAGGTCTTACCACACGATTCCATGTTCATGAATGATTTCTCCAGAAAGAACAGCAGATCCCTTGTGGTAACAAGGGCAGGCATCTCGGGTCACACATTTTCCAGAATCATCCATATAGAACCCTTCCTTACAGGTGCAGCCATCAATTGGGATAAACTTGATGTCACGTGTCACATCAGGCTCACTGATATAGCGGCAGGTGGGTTGGCAGGAACTGATGGAGTAGCTGTAGGATTGTGACTCGGCACAGGAATGCGTGTATTTGTCTTTGGGGAATAAAAATCAGCATTATGATCAAATATTTTGGCCAAACAAGTAGTGTGTACATTTCATTTATACATTGGACCATTTTCAACTGGGATCTTCCAGCTTCAGAACAAAAACATACAAAAGACAGCTTTCAAAGACACCTGTTCTATGGGAGGAAAAGATGCTTTTGAAACTTGCCCAGTACATAAACTCCTTTACATTTGTACAAGTGAAATAATGTATAAAGCATTTTATATGCTTAAGGGCTTCTATACAATTCTGCGACCACATATACAGGTATTTATCATCAGATTCCATCGTATTTGCAACAGGTTTTGTCTGTATATAAGCCAAAAAGAAGCTTAAGATCTCTACAACAATGCGATTGGTTGTGGATACTGTACTACGGTTACCATATGGCTCCATCTGGGTTTTACTTTCGCTGAAAGCAATGGAAGTAAATCCCGGATGTCTCAATCCATCCTCCTTTTTCTGGAGCCATATGGTAACCCTAAACTGTACATTATGCTGTAACGAATCACTGCATTTTCAGTGGCCGCGGTAGGTTTATGGAACAAGTTGCCAGGTAACATACGGCTGTGTAAGAACATTGAACACTTTCGCAGGCATCGTAAGACTCATTTACTTGTACAAGCTTTTTTAAGTTAGACTAATTGATCAAAGAGGAAATAAGATTATAGAACAAATCTTCAATCAGTGCAGTGATATGGGGATGTTTGTGTTTTTTTAGATTATTGTTCTTTACAGTACATGGAAAAGGATAATGTAGATATGAATGTTGCTGTTTGTGAGAGTTGGATTACGTCCCTCTGTTAATAATTTATGTTTGTTTATTTTGTAACGTGTCTAGGGATCGGCGAGATATAGATTTTTAAATAAATAATTAAAACATGCACCTATTTTTATGTGATCTGCTTGTAGGCTTTGCTGGGGATATACAATGCATTCTTGCTATTTGCTGAATAGCTTCTGTGCACGACGGGGGCATATACATAGGTGGGTCTGATTGGGTCAGGGCCCACCCTATTGGGGCTCAGGCCCACCCAGCAGCGGTGCACATCTAACAGCTGGGCATGGAGAAAACCTCCACGGCCTTGCATCTCTATCACTGCCTCCCTCCCGAAGGGCCAGTGGCGGCAGCAATGATTCCTACGTGCTGCCTGCAGCTAACCCGAAAGCCTTCTCTGCCGTTTAAAATATATACATTGGGTCCGAAATTCACCTAGCGGCGCTCAGCATTGGCGTTATGTTCATAAATTCAAAGGCAGGCCACGTCCAGGCTTCAGCACAGAATTTCTGGGTTTGTGGCACTGGTTAAGAGCAATATTCAGCACTTAACCAGCTACAGGTTACTGCATAAAGAAGGGACTGACCTTTATGAGGTCCTATTTATGAAGTTAATCTGGCCGGTTCTGAATGTATCGGCACTTAACTTGCCAAGGGTCGACTCCTCCTCCAGAATGCCCCCCAAATAAGCAGTTTTCATTTCAGCAGCAGTAACTGGTTAAATGCTAATGGACCAGGAAGTGAGGTCAGAAGGGAGCATGAGCAGCAGGTGGAAGATGCTGCTTGTGCCAGCTAACATTTCAAGAGGTACGTGGGGACGGGGGACACCCAAGTGGGGGGGGAGTGCATGTGATGGCAATGCCGGATGCTACTGCCCCGAGCGCCAAACCTTCCTTGCTAAGCCACTGGCGGCCACTGCTAAATGCATAAATCATCTTGAATGGGCCAGTGGGTTTTCAGCAGTTTCTTCTCTGAGACAGGAACTTTCTCTTGGTTGTTGTCACTCACTGCAGACATTGGCTCTCCATCCACTTAACGAAACTCTTCTTATGGTGCAGGCACGGACATAGGTAGAAAAAACAGCACACAAGCAGTCTTCACTTTTCTCACAACTGCAGGTTTGATGTAAACAAGTCTGTGAAATCAAAACCCAGTTATCGTCATTAATTATCATTACCCTTGAGAAACAGCATTTCATCACAGTTTAGAATGTGGCCTGGCATCCCGCATCCATTTACAACGTCCTGGAGTCTGTTCTGCATTTCTAGTCTCTATACTGTTAACTTTGATTTAATATGTAAAAGTTTAACCCTTCATTCTATAACTTGGCACCCAATGTTAGGCATCAACCCCTTCTATATATGGTGCCCAGATTTGCACACACTCCAGGGGGCAAATTCTAAAAATGGCATCCCGATTGTAGGTGGCATCCTACTGCTGTCTAATCAGCTAATCTGGATGCACGTTTTTTGGTTTTTTTTTTTAAACAATCCGAGGCAGGCTGCTACATTGTAGGCATCTTCACAAGCCTAGGGAGGCACATAGGGCCTTAGGTGAACTTAGGCGGCTCTAGGTGTCTCCCGCGATAGGCACCTGAAATTTAGGCCAGCAAAATGGTTGCCTACATTTCAAATATACGCAGCCGCTGAACTGATCGCGGCAAGGTAATCTCCCTGTTGCGATCAGTTTAGCGGCCACGGCAGAGACCCGTCCCCCCCCCCTCCCTTACGAAGACTACCGGCAGGAAGGATGCCCAGTCCATCCTGCCAGAACCCCAAAGCCACCTCCCCACCCCCGAATGCCTGCAGCAGGAGGAATGCCTAATTTCTCCTGCTACCAGCCCCCAAGACATCCTTCGTCAAAGGACCTATTATTCTGGAAACAAACAAACAAAAAAAGTTTTAAAAGACGCATTGACAGATAATTCAGCATTACCGTATAGTAGGAATGTGGATCCACCACACTATGGCATTTTTCAAAAGGTCCTTTGGTGTCAGTCAGCACAGAACACCAGCGCTGTGCATATTTCTCTGGAAAAAGAAGGGAATAAAGCACGTTAGGGTTTGCTTAAGTAGTTGCCTGTATTTCCCAGTAGGCCACCAAGGCCTACTGGGCAGATGTACTAATAGGTATTAATATTAAACCCCATGTTAGCTACTGTATTAGCATCTTCAAGCCAGCCTCGGCTCCCTTCTGACGTCACTTCCAGGTTGCAGGACCAAGACGTGATATCAGAACGGAGCCAAGGCCAGGCAGCTGGGGCAGAGGGACACACGCCGCGGCAGAGAAGAGTGGGAGCGCGTGGCATAGCGATGCCAGCCGCCACCGCCTGACACGCCAACTAGAGAGTTGCGCGGGGACAGAAGTCCCACCCACCCCGCCTGTCCCCGCTAGGATCCTCTCCATCCCCACCCATCCCTGCAAGGAATTCCCTCCATTCCCGCCCATCCCCATAAAAAGCAGCAATTCCTTCTGACCGGATCATCAATTCCACAGTTTCTTTTGCTGTTTTCCTTGTGGAATCTCTTTGGTGGAACCCTTTTCTTGTTTTCTGTTCAGGTAATTAACTTATAAACCCCCTCTTTTACTAAGGCTGACGTGTCCATTATATTATTTGGACGAACCCTGCTTCCAAAGCCTTCCATCCCCGTGGGAGTCCCGTTGGCCAGAGGGGGGTCCCCGTGGGAGTCCCGTGGGTTAGGGGGGGATTCCCACGGGACCCCTGCAGGAACCGCAGGATTCCCGCGATCCCTGTTCCCGTGCAGACCTCTCGCACCAACCTCCCTCGCGATGCCACTGACATTTAGTAAAAAGGAACATTTTTTTTTAAGGAAAGCAAAGTGTAGGTAGTCTGCAAAATTCATGCAGCACATTGTGAGTTGCACCTATTCCAGCTCCAATAAACCCCAACAACACTACAAGACAACTATGGAGTGATGGCAGCATAAAACTCTTCACAATCTATACTGTACAGCATGATGTGTTTTACTAGACATGATATATTTGACCATTACCTTCCAAATACAGGAAAAATATAAATGGCTTATTCAGGCAAAACTCAACTTATGTTTCCAAAAAATAAACTTTATATGCATGAAGACAATTTTCAATAAGCCTGATAAATTGATTCCTAAATTACCCTTCTCTTCGCTGAGGGTGCAAGGATCTTCAAATATGGTTTTAGCATTGGGACAATCAGCCTGGGTCTTCCAGGTGTTAGCAAAAGCAGCCGCTGTTCCTTCCACGGTACCACTGATGATTTTGAAGTCATCTGCCTGGACGTCGTTGAAGTTTCCACAGAGACCTTGTTGGAAAAACAGGAAACATATGAATTCTTTCTGACAGAGGTTTCACTGTAGAGGAAAAAGATGGTAATTGAGTGCTTCCTACCTTGAGTCTTCTTCTGTAAAGATGGGTCTGCAATTATGTAGGCTTGCATGATGGGCACAAGCTGGATTACTATCATGAAGTCGTGATTTGTTGATACAATTATGTAGAAACTTGTGGGCTGTTCGACTATAATATTAGCTATGAACAAAGGAATAATAAATTACATTTAGCATGAAAAAACCCCATAAACATCATTTTCTTTCAACAAGCAGCATTGGATCAAGCGTACAAGTGGAAGACGTCATCTAGTCTCCCAAAGTTCAAAGTATTATAAAGTTCTGAGCATGCACAGCCTTTCTATGGCACAGCAGTCTCCTGAACTCAGATTTGTTTCTTCTACTCTGCTGAATGGACATATGACAGTGCTCTTCCAACAAAATTCTTATTATTTGTACTCTGGTTTTCAGAGGCAAAACTCAGTGGACATCTTATTTGTATGACAAATTTGCCTGAGAAACCTCTTCTGTGAACTATGGGCATGGGAATGAGGCACTAAGGACACGGGACAAAGGCATTGGGGGCACTAGGGTCATGGGAAGGAGGCACTGGGACACTATGGACATGGGAAGGAGGCACTGGGGGCACTAAGGACAGTGGACAGGCACTGGGGGCACTATGGACATGGGAAGGAGGCATTGGGGGCACTAGGGACCCAGGACAGAGGCACTGGGGGCACTAGGGACACAGGACAGGCACTGGGGGCACTATGGACATGGGAAAGAGGCACTGGGGGCACTAAGGACACTGAACAGAGACACTGGGGGCACTAAGGACACAGGACAGAGGCACTGGGGGCACTAGGGACACAGGACAGGCACTGGAGGCACTAAGGACACTGGACAGGCACTGGGGGCACTATGGACATGGGAAGGAAGCATTGGGAGCACTAGGAACACAGGACAGGCACTGGGGGCACTAAGGACATGGGAAGGAGGCACTGGGGGCACTAAGGATACTGAACAGAGACACTGGGAGCACTAGGGACACAGCTGGGGGCACTATGGACATGGGAAGGAGGCATTGGGGGCACTAGGGACACAGGACAGAGGCACGTTGTCACATATTTTCAAACAGGAAACCTCAATATTTTTCTTCTTGAGAAATGGCTGTGAGATGGAGGTGTTTTTTGGACGTTATGAGCGTGATGTCTCAGGTGTGACGTGGACATTCTGTTGAAAATACTCCTCATAGCAGCACAATTTCATGAAAAAACTGGCAAAATTATATTATTGATTTTATAAAATTTAATAAGAAAGAAAAGCAACAGAGTAGAGATAAACTAGTAATCTAGCTGGTATCAGAATAAACTTACCCATTGAAATAGGACACTGGCTATAAATGCCATTTATGAACACGCTGCCATCATCTTTGATGTGAACCATCTGGCAGTACAAGAAAATAAGATGGTTAACAAGCCAGGGCCACAAACCGTACATTGAGTAGATATCAAAAGAGCCACTGAGCAGCAAAGTTAACTGGTTAGTTTTAACTGGTACCTCTGTCCAGATATTCAGCCATAAATAACCAGATAAACCACTGCTTAAAATTTCTCCAATTGGTGCTAGGGGCTGGCAGCCCAAAAGTTTTGCTTTAATTTTATTTCACTTCCCGTGTCGTTGCAGGGAGATTCTCTTGCCGTGATCAGCTCAGCGGCAATGCGATTCTCTAACCTGTGACATAGATGCCGGTTAGAGAATCAGGGTGGTTAGGTGGGGTTAGGCGTCAGTCCATCAGGTCAGACATGATTCTATATAGGACGCCCATGTGCGATTCTCAAAAGCCGCTTAGGCGGCTCCTGAGACCGGGCGTCATATATAGAATCAGGCCCTGAGTGTGCACTCTTTCCTGATTGTCATGCGTGTGCACACTCATTCACACATACATGCAATTTTAGGAAAGTGTGTGCACTCTTTGCATAGGGGGTCTACAGTTTGCAAACCGCGCACATCATTATTGTCAAATTTAAAACAATCCCCCGTCCTCTCCGAAATTCAGACTGCAGGAAATTGTTGGTGATCTCCCATAGTCCGTGGCAATACTGCAAATTCAATGCTGGCACCATATCTAGTGACTGGCATTGAATTTCCGGTCTATTTTGGCCAGCCGAGACATAACCAGCAAGGCCAATATTTAGTGGCTCAGCCGCCAAAGATAGACCACCCTTTTAGGTGGCACTAGCTGGCAAACTTACCCAGCGAGCTGCTGACTATTGGCAGTGACTGGCTATGTCACGCAACATAGCCGAACCCCGGCCAATTCGCTAAGTTTCATATTCAGTGGGAGATAGCAATCTTTCTCTCCTTGAATATCATGGGATAGCCAGCTATATGCTATTTAGCCAGCCAGGAGCCGTTCCTCAAAATTGCACGTTTATATTTTATTATTTGGATTTATTTCCTGTCCTCCCAGAAGAGCTCAGAATGGGTTACAAATTTACATGCGTAATACAGTCTAGTAATGCAGAGCTTGACATTTTAGATCATGATATGATAGCAGTCAAAAAGCATGGCAGTACTTAATAGGAATGACAGCATGGGGTGGTTTGACATCGCGGTAACAAATAGTACTTAACAGTACACGTTTGCTGAAGACTGGCTGGGGAAGGGTCTCGGGGTGTCCTTGCAATGTCCTTATATTGATTAAGAGAGAGAAATGTCTTTTTCTCCCCCCTAATTTATGGATCACAATTGCCTTAATGTTGTGAGAGAAAAAAGATGATTTTGTTTTTTCTGTGTATTTTGGTTGTTTTATTATGTTTCAAGAATTACTTGCTTGTCTCCAACTTCTGGTGCTGTAAATTTGGAAACTAATAGGCATCACACGAAAAGAGAAAAAGCGTCTTCAGATAATTCAGAATACTGCCGTCATACTGATCCATAATGCCAAAAAATATGACCATGTAACACCCCTTCTAGTTAAATCTCACTGGCTTCCAATTAACCATCAAATCACTTTCAAAATTCTACTTTTATCATTCAAACCCTCTACAAATGAACCCCAATTCACAGTTAGGGGCCAGCATTATTTGCAGAAAATGATGCCAATATTTCCCAAATGCTTTTTGCGTTTCTAATTATTACACATTCACTCTGTACTTCTACTTTACACACTTACAGTATCACTCCCATTTATTCTAATAGAAATGCTCTTCAAGCAGGTTTCGACAACTTCCATGCCATATCTGCGGATTTCTGCCAGAACTGTGAATTTGTTGTCATCAACAAACTGAAACAAAAGATGGCAAAGCGAGTTAGGAAAAAGAACTACTTACAATTCACAAAATTTGATGAAAATGATTATAAAATGGTACATGGAAGACCAATTCTACTTGAGACCCTTCTAAGCAAATAGCAGAACTTCACCCTATGCAATGCATAAATCCCATTACGAATGTATAATAATTCATGGTGATTAAGCAATAGCAGGGTATGTTAATGGAAGGCTTTGCTGGGGAGCTAAGATACCCATTGGAGCCAACTTTTTCCTATGAATTGGGGTGCTAAATCCAATGAAAATTTCTCCATCCGTGGACACATTTAAGGAGGAGTCTGCTCAACAATGGGGGTGCTCAAGCACTCGTAGCACCCTCAGAGCTGGTTCTGAGAAACCAAAAAAGCATGCTGTTCCACAAGGGGGCCATATTCATTGACTCACCTACTCATAAGGTACTTGTATGTGGATACTTCTGAGCCCATGTACTTTGCACTTCAATTTTTTTAAAAGAAACTCTCATGTCACTAGATAGAAAAGTATCCAGATACTTTCTTCCTGCTCTTTCTTAATACCAGAGGACAGGAGAAAATCTACATAAGAGCAATTGAAAATTCAATTGTAATGTATGTTGTCTTGTGTATATCATGCAAACCAAAAAATAAGTCCAAAACTATTTATATTTATACAACACTATGGCCTTGAGTCTATAAATGGCACCTACCAGTGCCAAAAATTGAAAGCACCATTATTAATAATAATAATACTTTTATTCTTATATACCGCCAAAGCCATAATAGTTTGAGGCAGTTTACAACAAGAAGTGCTGGACAATCAGGGACTTTTTGAAATGCTGTTCGAATAAGCACTGCTGACCAGTGTGTTCAGCAGCAAAGTCTGGATGTGCCTCTGAATATTCTTATGGCTTGTCCTGATGCTTTGTTGATAATCCCAGGGTCGAAGCAGGGAACTCCCAGAACTTTTTCAGATAGAGACAATATTCAGCATGCTAGACGGATAACTAGCTCTATAATTTAGGACAGATCTGGATATAGGTCAGATAGTAGACTGTCCTAAGTTATTCAGATAAGTTATCCAGAGAACAGACTGTATATATATAATGTCTTTCCGTCATTCTTAAATTGTCTTTAGTTTATAATCTTTTGTAAACCGTGTAGAACTTATGGCTACGCGGTTAAGAAGCACGATGTTATGTTATCTGGATCAGTTCCAGTGTGATTCTCTTAACTCCATATTCAGCGTCTGTTACTATATGGATAGCGGCGCTCAATATTCAAATATTTTTTTAAACTGTTGCAGCCAGCAATACTGGCTGTGGCAATATTTTTTAATATGGAAACTACTGCCACCTTTCTTTTCTATCATACCGTCCTTAATAAAAAATTAAGTTTTCAAAAATATTTCCACACACAAAACAAGATTTTTGGTGCGTAAACAAGGCTTTTGATAAGTGCTCAACACTTAAGCGCATACATGTAATACCTATTGTATGTGGAGGGGGGGGGACGACAGAATGGATATTCCCAGGGACAAGGTTGGGGCAGAACTTGCACTTACTTTGGGGTTTCCAGTGCGAAACATTTCACACATATTCTCAAAGTCGGTTTTCTAGGGAAATTTTCCCCTTTCAAAAATGTAGAAAGTGTAAAAAGTAACCAAATACATCTGTGTTTGAAAGTTGCCCAATACAGTAGGAGCTCTGTTTCAGTTCACCGATGTACAGTATACGATGAGGTTCACTTCAGATTTAACATGAATTGGTTCACCTATTGCTAAGTGAAAGAATAGTCTTGGACTTACCTTTGAGAAGACATAAGTACATTCTCCATAGAGTGAGTAAGACGTTCCATCGTAAGAAGTGATACGAGAACCCCCTTCTATGGAGCAGGTCCCGGAGCATGGGATGTCTTGGCACTTCCAATGGCCATAGCTACAATTACTAAATAGGAGGGGAAGAATTACTGAAGAGCCTTCCAAACAATCCATCCCGTTTTTGCATTATGGGAGTAGAAAGGTTTCCAAATAACTTAACTGCTCATGCTTTCTTTCTGAAAATGTCGGGGCTGATAATAGAGGCTTCTGCTCACTTTAATCATACTAGACGGGCTAGCTACCTACATTCAACAGCACTTAACTGGGCAATGCCATTGAATTTCGGTAATTTTGCATTCAGGCAGAGTCAGGGAGGAACTAGCAGAACTGCGAATGCTGGTATTATTCAGTGGCAGAACCCACATAGCTAAGTGACCAAAGAAGACTACACAGGTGCTGGCAATGAATATTGAGCAACAAAGAAAACATGGGGAAGGAACTGTACACGTCAACCTGAGATAAAGCGGAGTTTATTGAACACAATCAGCTATTATAATGCAAAACATATAAAATGCCCAATCTGTCTGGCGATTGGCCATTTTATATGTTTTGCAGAATAACTCTGCTTTATCTCAGAGAAAGGAAAATGGTATAACCAGGGGACATAATTTGAGGTTGAGGGATGGTAGATTCAAGAGCAATGTTAGGAAATTCTACTTTACGGAGAGGGTGGTGGATGCCTGGAATGCGCTCCCGAGAGAGGTGGTGGAGAGTAAAATGGTGACTGAGTTCAAAGAAGCGTGGGATGAACACAGAGGATCTAGAATCAGAAAATAATATTAAATATTTTACTAAGGCCAGTACTGGGCAGATTTGCATGGCCAGTTGGTGGAGGATGGGCTGGGGAGGGCTTCAATGGCTGGGAGGGTGTAGATGGGCTGGAGTAGGTTTTAACAGAGATTTCGGCAGTTGGAACCCAAGCACAGTACCGGGTAGAGCTTTGGATTCTTGCCCAGAAATAGCTAAGAAGAAAAAATTAAAAAAAATTAAAATTGAATCAGGTTGGGTAGACTGGATGGACCATTCGGGTCTTTATCTGCCGTCATCTACTATGTTAGATTGACGTGTACAGTCCCTTCCCCACGTTTTCTTTGTTCTGTATTTACCGTGGAGTTGTTCGCCTTGTATTTGAGATTGAATACTAAGCAGCACTCACATAGATCCTGGGTAGCAGTCGAAAATGTGGCTACAGCCCCCTCCCTCCTTCCTTCCCCCCCCAACATGGTCCATTTCTTGCCGAGATCAGACCTCCCCTCAGAAATCACATTCTTTTCTGAGAGACTACCTTACAACCCTAGTGGTACAGTGGGATAACCCAGGCAGGAGCGATCCCCACTCACTCCTGCCCCTAACAGCTCCATCAGGCCATGAGCTCTAGCGGTAATCTTACAGCAATGCCACTAGATGTCAGCTATCCATACATGAATACAAATATAGGGAGAAAAGCCACGCAGAAATTTGTAGGGGAAAATAGATATTCACTAAAGGGGTAATTCCATAAGGAAGGTGCCAATATTTAGATGGCGAGAATGTGCATTAATGGGAAAGGGACTGAGACTTGTATACTACCTTTTTGTAGTTACTCAACCATACTCAAAGCAGTTTACATAAATGACCAGATTACTGCTTATCTGGGCATATGCATGCCCTCCTCTCCCTTCCCTGGTCTTCCTTGTCCCTCCCTCTCCCCAATTGGGTGCAGCATTTCTCCCCCTTCCTCCCTCTTTCTCTCTTTGTCATCCCCCAGTCAGTGGTGCAGCATTCAGAACTCACTGCTCTTGCTGGTGTCAGGCCTTCCTCTGTGCTGGATCCTGCCTACTTCCTGTTTCCGTTAAGGCAGGACTCAGCAGAGAGAAAGGCTTAACACCAGCAAGAACAGCGTGTTCTGAATGATGCCACTGCCGGAAGAAGTTCTCGGAGTCAGACCATGATGCCGGTCCTCGCTCGGAGCACTCTCTTATGGCCTGTACCCGGGGTGGACCCCACCCCCCTTGGTACACCAATGTACGTGTTGATCTTTAGATGGCCAAACAGGTTGAAAAGGTGACGCTGAAAGCCTAGAAGGATGCTTGGGTACATAGGGAGAGAAATGGCCAGTAGGAGACTCGGTATAAGACTCTGATGAGACCTCATTTAGAATATTGTGTACAATTCTGGAGGCCACACCTTCAAAAAGATATAAGCAGGATGGTGCCAGTCCAGAGAAGGCTATTAAAATGGTTGGTGGTCTACATCAAAAGACATATGTGGAAAAGATTTCTATATGTATACTTTGGAGGAAAGACGGCAGGAAAGGAAACTCTAGAGTGAGAGGACATGGGATGAAGTTAAGAGGTGATAGGCTCAGAAGTAAACTAAGGAAATATTTTTTTACTGAAAGAGTGGTAAATGCATGGAATAGTCTCCCTGTAGAAGTGGTAGAGACAAAGACTGTGTCTGAATTCAAGAAAGCATGGGACAGGCACATGGGATCTCTTTGGGGGGAGCAAGAGATAGTGGATGCTGCAGATGGGCAGACTGGATGGGCCATTTGGCCTTTATCTGCTGTCATGTTTCCATGTCACAGAGGGGTATCACAAAGGAAAGATGCAAGATCACATTAACGGAGGGAAAGGAAGGAGGAGAAGATTAAAGATGTGCAGAATTTTGCTTTGCCCCTCAGCAGAAGTTTCAGCTTCCCCAGCAGAAGTGCCAGAGATGACCTGGCAGGTCTGAAATGGGACATGCCAGGGCCCCAGGGATTATGAGGCCCTGTTGAAATAGCGCAGGTTGCATTATTCATGTACCATGGGAGTCAGTAACCTGAGCTACTGCTGGTTAGCGACTCCCTCAGTAAATTAAAGGTAAGATAAAAGACCAACGTTTACCACACTTTGATAACTACCCCTCCCTCTTAGTGGTTTATAATTAAAAAATTTCACTAGCTCCAAATAATTTGGAACAGCTTCAGAGCAAAAAGTTATCAGTAGAAGCTGCCAAAAATATTTGTGCCATCTGGATTCTATTTTATCCTATAAACTCCCAAGAACATTGCACTGCCATTTTCTGCAGCAGCGAAAAACCATCACTATTGTTGCTTCATAATAACATGATGATAGCCAGCTGCAGTAATAAGTGACAATATCACATCATGAAATATTCAGAGTGATTACCATGTGCTGCATGGAAGAGATATGGTTGTGCCTGGTTTGTATGTGTTGTTGTTGGAAGTACAGAAGCACTCTTCAAGGAGAATGCAACCCAAAAAGTTGATATCATCAAGCACGGCCCCTAAAGAAAACAAAAATGCCATTAATCAAACACTCAAACATCAAACAATGTTTAAGTCAAAGCAACGTGCCAATAGTAGTCTAAGATTTCTTGCAGCTAGTTAGAAAACTAATATATGGAAGAAAAGAAGGATAACATGGCCTCACATGAGAAATCACAGGAGCAACATCCAAACAAGACACTAGGCATAAACAATTGAAGCAATGATGAGTTTTATTATATCCAGCATACAGTGGCACAAGCTTCTCAACTTTCCTCTCCAAGGCCACTTAAATCATTTTGAACATCAGGGCAGGATATAAATATTACAGAATCATCATAGCAGGACAAATGGTAAGGTGATGACCACGGCCATTAGTAGAGTACCATACGGCAAACCTTATCCACTTGAAAAGCATATGATTTTCTAGTGAAAGGCTTTCAAGCAGCTATCAATATATTTTGAATTAGCTGGAGGTACACTAAGAGCAGACGCTATAAACTCCTCAGTTTCCAAGCTATTAGAACTAGAGACGCAAGGTGTAAGTGAAGAAGCTGGCCCTCTTGTTTTTTCCAAATCATCCAAATTGCTGACGCTTTAAACCACATGAGCTCACCAAGTTCTCTCATCTTGAAGATCCATTAGAGCAACACTCAGTGTCCACCGGTTAAGGCATATTCTTATACCGAAACTTGATTCCTTTTAGGGACTCACCTGGAATACTGTGTCCAGCACTGGTCGCCGTACATGAAGAAGGACACGGACTACTCAAAAGGGTCCAGAGAAGAGCAACTAAGATGGTTAAGGGGCTGGAGGAGTTGCCGAATAGTGAAAGATTAGAGAAACTGGGCCTTTTCTCCCTTGAACAGAGGAGACTGAGAGGTGACATGATCGAAACATTCAAGATAATGAAGGAAATAGACTTAGTAGATAAAGACAGGTTGTTCACCCTCTCCAAGGTAGAGAACGAGAGGGCACTCTCTAAAGTTGAAAGGAGATAGATTCTGTACAAACGTAAGGAAGTTCTTCTTCACCCAGAGAGTAGTAGAAAACTGGAACGCTCTTCCGGAGTCTGTCATAGGGGAAAACATCCTCC
Organism: Geotrypetes seraphini; assembly: GCF_902459505.1. NCBI lineage: Eukaryota > Metazoa > Chordata > Amphibia > Gymnophiona > Dermophiidae > Geotrypetes > Geotrypetes seraphini. The sequence continues at coordinate 33,927,681 of NC_047102.1, forward strand.
AGGGATTCAAGACAAAGTTAGACAAGTTCCAGCTGAACCGGAACGTACTCAGGTAGGGCTAGTTTCAGTTAGGACACTGGTCTTTGACCAGCGGGCCGCTGCGTGAGCGGACTGCTGGCAAGATGGACCACTGGTCTGACCCAGTAGCGGCAGTTCTTATGTTCTTATGGCTTCATGTTTTTAAAGAATAAATTTACAGCTTTTGGTTATGACATCTCTCTTGCCTCTTTTTGTTGTACGACTGTTACAGTATGGCAAGACTTTCTCTTTGATGGCTCCTCTTGTTTAGTGATCAGTGTTGGAGAACCAGCTCTGTCATGGTCAGTTGGTGCACTTGGGGACTCATTATGCGGCAGCTGTGCTGTAACTTGTGCAGCAGTCTAGGTATGAGTAGAAGTGGAGAATAGGTACAAAGAAATACGCAGGTCCATGGAATCATAAGGGCATCTGCTGCAAGACTTGGCAATGAAGGAAGGATGGAGCAGTAAAGAAGCTTTGAATTCTTTTCACTAGCAATGACATGAATTTGAAACATTCCCTAGTTTCAAAAGATGGACATCAGAATGTCTGGATTAAGGGATCATTTGTGTAAGTAACTTATGATAACCTTGCTGCTGATTTTCTCCAAACCATGTCTTCTTTGGGCTCGTAACATTTCGCCAAACACACTTTGGATGTATGCTGCTGTGAGGAAAATTATTTTTCGTCTAGGAATTTGGAGATTTTGAACAAATTTGTTCCGTGGTCAAATCGTTCTTTAATGACTTGTTGATTCCCCGTCTTACAAACCATTTCTGATTTCAAAGAGAGTAAATGAGTTGCAAGGCCTTCGGATCCTGATCAGCTAGGAAAGCTCTGGCAATTGAATCCTCTGGCTCAGATATGGTGGATCGATGGAATCATAAAGTGATTGGATCAGCTTGCTCCATTTAAAAGGCATATTTTAAAAAGATCCTCACTGTACTTACAGAACAGTTGAAGAGAGAGAAAGAATAATTTGGCATAAGGATGCAGTAGCTACCAAGAAAAGGCATTTTTTAAATTTATTTTATCATTACTAATGTGCGCTAGCGTTTTTAGCGCACGCAGCAGATCAGCACGTGCAAACCCCCACGCTATGCGACTAGAACTAACGGCAGCTCAATGCTGGCGTTAGCATCTAGCACACGCGCTATTCCGCACGTTAAAGCCCCAACGCAGCTTAGCAAAAGGAGCCCTAAGTGGGTTACATTAAAACATACATATTTTATCAAAAAACAATATAAACAAAGCAGAAAAAATACAACATCAACTTCTACTCTTTACAGCCTGATTATTTGCATTCTTTTCCAATTCCTTATTCACCATCGAGAACTTTAAGATCTATTCAAGACAATAGGTTAGTAATACTCTCTGTTCATAGCGCTAGGTGCGAGTCTACACGAAATAGAGCGTTCTGTTTTGCAGTTCCAAACCTCTGGAATCATTTGCCGTGAGAGTTAAGATTAGAGGCAAATTTTAAATCTTTTAAAATTAGAGGGGGTCTTTTACCAAGGCACGCTAGCCGATTTAGCGCCTGCTAAACGCTAACTCGTTCATAGAGTATAATGGGCGTGTTCGCATTTAGCGCATGCTAAATCAGCTATCACGCCTTAGTAAAAGACCCCCCTATGTTAAAAACAGGGGTTTTTTTTCAAAGAAGCATTCGGACAAGATTTGAATCAATCTGAAATCACTCATATCTTCTAAATGTTTTGGATCTTCCGTCAGCAGTCGTGTGAAATCTTAATATGATATTATTGTTTTATTTAGGAGTGAAGGTTTCCTTGTATGCTTGCTGTTTGTACGGGTTAAGTCTATCCTATTTTTTTAATTTTAAATATTTGATTGTAGTTTGTAAACCGCTTGGACCAGTATAAAGAATGAATGAGCGGTATAACAAGATTAGTAAACCATAAACTATCATGTATCATCCCCTTTCTCAATATCAAAGATTTAGAATTTAACTACAACACTAAGCCACAAATAAATGAGTTTTTTTAGCAGTCGCCTAAAAAGTGCAGCATTTTTCCACAATCCTAAGCTACCTGGCAATGTGCTCTGTGGTCTTGAGCCTCCAGTAGAAAAAAGTAGCTTGGCTTCTTGATACATGGAGGGGCATTTTCAAAAGTGCGTCTTAGTCTGACTTTGGATGTTCAAGAGTTGGAGGCGGGGAAACATCCATTTTCAAAACTGCTAGAAAATGATCTATTTAGACGTCTTGGCCCTTAGGACATCTAACTTTTTTGGCCTTTTCAAAACATCCAATTCAAGCCCATTTGGACATGAGAGGGGCGAGCATCTTAATGGACTGGTCATGCAGACATCCCAAAAAGCTCTTCATAAAGGGTGCCAGGTATATATTTCACCAGAACCCCCTTTTAGTGTATGGTGAGGCCTCCATAACTCTCCCCAAACCTACTATACCTACCTGTCTACCACCCCAACAGCCCTTATGGCTGCACATGTCACATAATGGCAGTACAGTAGGTTTTGGATGAGTTTTTGTGGGTTCAAACTTTCCAGCATAAATGTAGTGGATAGAGTGTCTTATGGGCCTGGCTCCTCCTCTCTATGGTTCACTACTCCACCCACCAGGTTACTTAAGACACCTGTGTGAGGCTTTAATAGGCTTTCCCATACCAGGTGCTGCTGTTCTAGAGATAGAGTAGGTATGCACAGGGCGGGATTAACCAATAGGCCAAGTAGGCACATGCCTAGGGCCCAAAATGGCCAAGGGGGCCCGATGAAGTAGGGCATCAACATTGTTTTTTCCAAACAGCGATGGGCCCCTCCAGCATTGATCGGCAACGCGGGCCCCACCCCATCAATAGAAAGTAAGACAAGCAAGCAACGCGGGTAAGAAAGGCAACGGGAACTGTAATTGTGCAAGCGGTGCTGCTAGCCCAAAGCTTCCCTCTGACGCAGTTTCCTGTTTCTGCCAGGGCGCATGGTGGGGCGGGGCAGGGCACGGGGCCCAGTGTACTTGTGTGCCTAGGGGCCCTCGACGAATTAATCCTGCCCTGAGTATGCATTGTTTAATTTACATCTTTGGGAGATGGGAGAGGGTCAGTGACCACTGGAGGAGTGGAGGGGGACATACCTACATCTCTTCAGTGGTCATCTGGTTAGTTTGTGTACCTTTTTGGCCCTTAGTCACTTTTAAAACAGATCTAACTCTGAACGTCTAAATGACGCCCTGGTTGTCTTGAAAAAGGTTTGATTATCCCTGCAAGATGTCCAAACGCTAAGCCCACCCAAATCCCATCCAAACCACACCTATTACATGATCCCTTAACATTTAGACATCCTGGAAGGTGAATGTCCTGCAATATGTCTAAAAAAAAATTAGCTCTGAAAATCAGCACTTGGATGTTTTTGCAATTAAAATGTCCAAGTGCGAGTTTATGCCATTTTTAGACATTTTTCTCTTTTGAAGATGAGCCCCATAATATACAGAATCAACCATCAATTGCACTGTTGTTTCTGATCTCAACCTGTTAGGCAATACCATGGTGCTTTAGCATAAAGAGTTTGATGAATTAACAGCAAAACCTTATCCTGAATTGGACATTTTACTGGCAAACAATAAAGTTGTTTCAAAACTGGTATTAAATGCATTGATTGACTCCCTGTAACTTCTGGTTCTAAATAATTATTTTTCTTAGCAAATAAATTATCAGCCAATGTATCAACTTCAACCCACTCTCCATTTCCGACCATCTGTGACAAAATGGCACGCATTGTTGAATATTTCGATCCTATTGATTTTCTTTACACTGAAGGTTTCCAAGTGGCAGAAAACGTAAGTTGGAGTGAATTTTCTCCAATATTACCTCAGCAAGCTCTAGAGGTATTTAACATCTTGAATATGATTTCATATCCATTGATTTATGTTCAATGGTGATATAAAAATCTTTGAAAGATGATCATGCAGACCCAGTGTCATGTTTTGCAAATAAATCATTTAAAGAGGGTGTACAATATATCCTTATAAGGGGCCCTGTCGGCCGTATGCCAATTTCAAGACTTTGAACCAAGACTATTCCCCTTTCACATATCATCTGAATTCAAGTTGTCCTTTGCCCCTTGAAACGTCATTAAAAAAAACCTTCCATGACATAATGCATGGTACTACCTATTTCTTCCTGTAGTGATGATTCTAAGTGGTTTTGCAAAATAAGATTTGTGGAACTTGCTATTTAATTGAGACAACACTGTTTTTGCAATTAGCTTCATTCATGGCTGACGACTACTTTTTGGGAGATGAAACAAGATACTGAGAATCAAAAAGTGCATGTACCTTCTGGACAGAAGCAGCCATCCATACAGTGATCTTCACAAATCTGAGATGTCTCATGGATGGAACAGGTATCTTGGCAAGGTATGCCACATTCTTGGTACTCCATGCTGATAGGGCAAACTTTGGCTGAAATAATGAAAAAACAGATGAAAATCAAAGCAAATTCATATTGCCACAATTCACAACAAAGTACAAGCAGCAAACATGAAATTATAGGCTATATAAGTACATTAGATAGAGTGTGAGCCCACCAGGACAGATAGAGAAAAATGCTTGAGTACCTGAATGTAAACCACTTAGGTTAAAATAAATAAATATATATATATATGAAACAAAAAACTATTTCAGCATGCAGGAATGCAAATGAAAACTTTGGTCCACAAATTCTGGTCATCAATAATCCACTTTCGTTTTTCTGATCCTGATCAATAATTCATAAACTCTAACTCCAAAAGTTATTGAAGACATGATGTGAAGCAGTGAGCCCCGTCAGTTTGGGTTCAAGTCCCTTCCACAACCGCAGTACCTGTTGATGGCTGATGGGGACGCCCAATCCGCTGCCTGGAACTGCCAAGGTACTGCCTCAGCAGTGAAGCTGGTGGCCTCCTTTACAGACACAAACGCTGGTGTCCTCACACATGCTCAGTTCACACATGAAATGAGCATAAGAACATAAGAGCTGCCCTACTGGGACAGACTGAAGGTTCATCAAGCCTGTTATCATATTGATAACAGTGGCCAACCCAGGTCATAAATACCTGGCAAGATCCCAAGGAGAACTAAGCAGTGGATTTCCCCAAGTCCATCTTAATAATGGCTTATGGACTTTTCTTGTAGGAAATTATCCAAACCTTTTTTAAACCCTGGTAAGCTAACTGCTTTTTCACCACATTTTTTGGTAATGAATTCCAGAGTTTAATTACATATTAAGAATTATTTCTTCTGGTTTGTTTTAATACTACTTAGTAGCTTCAATGAATGCCTTCTAGACCTAGTATTTTTGGAAAAAAATACACAAGCGATTCACATCGTCATATCTCCCCTAAGCCATCTCTTCTCCAGTCTGAAAAGCCCTAGCCACTTTAGCCTTTACTCGTACGAAAGGTATTCCATCCCTTTCATCAGTTTTGTTACCCTTCTCTGTAACTTTTCTAATTCTTTTGAGATGCAGCAACCGTAATTGCGCACAGTAAGGAATACTGGCATGGGTGGCTGGAAAGGAGGTCACCCTTCCCAACATAACTGGGACCCACCTATTTAAAGACCTAGGGAACCTTGGGAACCCTCTCTTGGACCCCACAAAAGCCCTCCATCTCCCAGCCCACCAAAATAATGAACCCTCCTTTCCCCTCAGAATAGCCCCAACCCCAGGCCTACCATAGCTCCCTCAACAGCCTCTTTCTGAAAAACACCATACTCCCCCCACTGCCTTCAGTCCCTTTTTAAAAAGCCCCTCATCCCCCTGAAAGTCACAACAGCCCAAAATATAAGTCTTCTCTATTCCATCTAAGAAATATTAGAGGCTCTGATTAACCCATAGTAATTTTAAACACAGTAAATGATGGCAAATAAAGACCCACAAAGTCCATTAAGTCTGCCCAACAAGGTGGCCAGAGCTGCGCCCACCACTCTGTGCAGCTCTAGCCACCCGTGATTAAATGCTGGTTGTCAAGTCTCCATCATGACAACCCTACAGGCAGCCAAACATGATGGGGTCTTGGTTTAATCACATATTATGCCTCATTGACTCGTTTTAGAAAAACCTTGAGAACATATATGATAATTGATAGAACCCTCAGTTGATACTTGAATGTTGATATCTACTGATTCTTCCATTTTTATTGTTCATTATAGATTCTTAACACTATGTTTTGTTAACTGGGTTGAGTCCCTATGGGGAATGATCCAGTATATAAGATCAAGGATTAGATTAGATTAGAAGTACTGCTGACAGTATTTAACATAACAATCAAGATGTCTTCCCTATTATCTATATTGAAAGAACCGATAATTGTGAAAATACAGTGGTTCAGTCTAATCTGTTTATTTCAGGGTTTACTACCCTCTACAAAGATACTTACAGCAAAGATCTGGTGTCCTCCAGTTCAAAGGTTTCCCACCAGCATGAGCGCACTGACGTGAATATTCAGCAAAAGTGTCGCATGCACAGGATGATTTTAGGGTTGTACCACAGAGACACAAGTCTTCAATGCAAGCTTTGATATAGGGGTCAGTGTTAACTAATTTATTGCACTCTGTAAATGATCGACCAGTCAATATAGACTCACAAAAAGAATTCTGTTATAAATATAAAAAAATCAGTAATCAATAATAAGCATTACATCCCTACAGAAGAAACATTCATCTCTTTCCAAAATCAACCTGAGTAGGAAATCAATATCAGTACTGAGTGGTCTCTACATATACATAAACACCTGAGATATTAAGTAACCAATATTTAACTTTGGCAATCGATGGTTAAGTAAAACACTGGCCACCACAGTTAAAATGAAACTGGATATTCAACACCGGTACCCAGATACCAGCCAGCACTTATATACCGCATCTTCTCTATAACAATAGATCTCGGCACAGTTTACAAAAATTAGAAAAGAGAACAAGTACAATATGAATTTGGAATGGTATGGAGAGGCCACTACCCAGGCAGCTAACCAGATAAAGGCCACAGTAATAATTCTCCTGTGGCAAATGCACCGAAGTCCATAGAAGTTGAATGGGCTTTGGTGCATTTGCCTTAGAGGAATCACCACAATGGCTTTGTAAAAGCACACTGGTTTATTATCCGGTTAGTAGTCTTAACATGGCTGCTAACTAGAGAACTTCTGACTCTGTCCACTTACTGGGTCAGATCAATGGTCCATCAAACCCAGTAGCCGATTCTCACAGTGGCCAATCCAGGTCCCTAGTACCTGGCCGAAACCCAAAGAGGTAGCAACATTCCAATTCCATACAGAATCTCAAAGAATTGAAAGATTCCAGAATCCCAGAGAGTAACAAGATTCTAGAATCCCAAACAGCAGCAACATTTCATGCTACCAGGGTAAGTAGTGGCTTCCCTCATGTCTTTCTCAATAACAGACAATGGACTTTTCCTCCAGGAAATTGTCCAAACCTTTCTTAAAACCAGCTACACTATCTGCTTTTACCACAACTTCTGGCAATGAGTTCCAGCACTTTAAATACTGCTGAATTAGTCAGAGGACATAGTTCATGGCATTGTCTGGTTAGTGCTATTGATTATCCTTTTCACAGGTATGTATCCAGTGAGTGGCACGTGCTAACTGGACAAGTGGTTTTCAATATTAGCCACTACATTTGTAACATAAGAAAACACTCTCGCCAGTATTCAGCCTGCAACGGTCAGCATTTTTTAAACACTGACCACCATAGGCAGAATTAACTGTAGATATTCAGACTGGCAAATAAACAGATAGAGGAACCAGTTCAAAAAATACTTTCCACTTTCAACGGTGCTCAGAATCCAAGATGGAATGTAAGAACTCAGAGTGGGGGATTAACCCCTACCAGAACTCTTGTGGTATCTATCATTGCACCATGACTGCTGTGAAAAGTTGTTGTTTACTTAACCTTTGAACCATTCATACATTATAAGCAATTTGAAAGTGTGCAAGTTACAAAGTATCACTTATTTTATTCAATGTTTCAAAACAACTTTTCACAGCAGTCATGGTGCAATGATAGATACCACAAGAGTTCTGGTAGGGGTTAATCCCCCACTCTGAGTTCTTACATTCCATCTTGGATTCTGAGCACCGTTGAAAGTGGAAAGTATTTTTTGAACCGGTTCCTCTATCTGTTTATTTGTGATTCCGTTTTTTGGAACTAGGCTTTTTTGACCTAACCCAGTCGTTTATATTGATATTCAGACTGGGCCATGTCCAGGAAAGACCACTGAATATCTAGGGCTAATCAAGCAAGCAGAGGCTGCTAGAGTATATGTGGGTTCTAGCCGATATTCATCTGCGGCCTGCATATGACAATTAAAATTTCTGAATTAGTACAACCCTTCTGCACATCAAGGCCTGTGTGTTTGTGGCGGGGAGTGGGCTTTTGGTGAATCTATGATTAGAAGAGGAAATGGGAGGGTAACGCCAAAAATAAGTGCTCCCTGTTGGAACCCTTGAGAAAGCCTGTTTAGGCGAAACGGGTCCCGTCGGGCATACAATTGTTGGGGCAAGCGAAAATTATACAACAATAAAGGATAAGTAAACAAGAATCCATTGGCTGTTGATTGTTTATATGGATTTGGAAGAAATTTATTTAAAAAATCTTCTTTGGATGATTTAACCCTGATGAGTGAGGGCATCTTCTGCTGTGGAGTTTTCCATTACCTCACTTTCCGTCTTCTACATCTTTACTGTTTTAGTGACCCCTAAGAACCCCCCACATTTTTGTGGATATTTTTTGTTTCATGAGTAAATCGAGGAAAATTTTTGTTGTGTACCTACAATTACATCACTTTCTTTTCCAGAGATACATTGAAATGTGAACATTTCTTAAGAAAGAACTGAATATTTCTTGGGGCGTCTTAATTTTATCACATAGGATTAAGTGGCTTGCCCAGGGTCACAAGGATTCGATCCCAAAGCCTCTGGGTGCAGAGGCAGCAGTTCTAAATACTGAAAAAAGGAAAGATATTTACTGGATCACTGCAGTTTAGAGGTTCATCTGTGACATCCTCACATTCTTCCTCGGGCCCATCCAGTTTTTTCAAGTTCCCAAACTGCACTGGAGTCAGCTGAATGCCTAAAACAAGAAACAAGTACAGTAAGTATTTTAATTTTAGCAATGAACTTTTAAAACATTCAAGCGAGTTTTCCTTACTTCCTATGGGGAAACTCGCTTTGATATACAAGCACTTTGGTTTACGAGTATGCTTCTGGAACGAATTATGCTCACAAACCAAGGTTCCACTGTATTTTTTTTGCTAATACTCCTGGTACAATGTACATACCATCTAAAGTGAACTCATTTCTAGAGTTGCCATTAAAGTCTCCACAAAGCCCACAGGTCTGGTTAGCATATTTTTCATCCAGCTCCACCTAAAACAAAAAGAGAAAGAAAGGAGAAAATATTAAGAACATTAACAAGAGTGCTGGCATAAAATAGGGGTCATTATAACAGTGAGGTTTCACTACACAGGAAGGGTCTAAAAAACATTTGGACAAAATCATTAAAAAATCCATATGCCATTATTAAAGTAGTTGGGAAAATCCACAGGTTATCCCTGGGGGTAAATATCCTGGAATCTTACTACTTTTGGGCATCTTGCCATGTACATGTCCTGGATTGACCACGAAAATACGAGTTTTGATGAGTTTTTGATCTGACTCAGTATGCAGTTCTAATATACCGGTACTTACGTTCTTGTGCTGGATTTGGTTTTATTCACTGGTTAAAGGCATTTGTTCAGTGAGTGGATCGGACCATTTTATTTCTCTCTTTTGCTATGCTTTTGAGAGGGCTAAGCTCACAATTGCCTAGTGAATCTTCTGAATGGATAAGGGATATAAATGCTATGGACAGAGAGTTTATTGACGGGTTATAATGGATTGAGCTAGGCTTGTTCCCTACTAATGGAGGAGCAGGTTGTGTTTTGGAACTGAAAAGGTTTGAGCATTTTCATAGTTTAGCCACAGGGTGAAAATGGATTTGTATAACAAGGATAACATGTCTCATGATTTACTGAGTGCCTCTGTGATTGAATGAGATCCATGTACCATAAGAGGGGCCTTAGGTACCTGGGCCTATCAGGCCTTAGGATAGTGTGGGATGGGCTGCAGAGGGGCAGGTCTACCTCATTGTGGTGGAGGCGGGCCTGCCAACTGGCTATCTAGTACAGTTAGTGGGGGGTTCCAAGGGGGTGTTAGTGAGGGGTCCAGGGGGGCCTTCCGGCAGGAAGGGTTGGGAACCTTCCTGCTGGCGAACATCAAGGGGTGGGTCATCTTCGGGCAGGAAGGGTTGGGCTCCCTCCTGCCTCCATGATCGTCAGGGGGTGGGTCATCTTCGGGCAGGAGGGGTCGGGCTCCCTCCTGCCTCCATGATCGTCAGGGGGTGGGTCATCTTCGGGCAGGAGGGGTCGGGCTCCCTCCTGCCTCCACGATCGTCAGGGGGTGGGTCATCTTCGGGCAGGAGGGGTTGGGCTCCCTCCTACCTCCACGATCATCAGGGGGTGGGTCATCTTCGGGCAGGAGGGGTTGAGCACCCTTCTTCCATGATCGTTTGGGAGGATTGGCGGCTGCTATACTTATCGCGGCAGGTAGATCCCTTGCTGCGATAGGTATAGCAGCCGTGTCTACAGTAACCCAGTTCTGTAACTGGCGTCTATAACTTGGATGTCGGTTACAGAATCAGGTTTATTTTTGGTGGGTCTAGGCCCAATTCTGTATAGGACGCCTGTCCCGGGCATCCTATATAGAATCCGGGCCTTTGTGTCTCATATATGGTGATTTGGTGTAGGATGGGCTGGGGAGGACATCAATAAGAATTCCACTAACTTAGAACATGAGGATGATACTGGTTAGACTTTACAATAGACACGTCAGTTCAGCTCATATTGAGAAACCTTTTCAAGATCAGTTAAAACCAAAAAATTATTAGCTGGTGTGAAACCTGCCCTATACATCGATATTCATTGACAAGTTAGTGTTTTGCCAGTTGCTGGACTCTGAGTAATTATTCAATGAGGGCCAGTCTGGCTTTAGGATATTATAGAGAAACTGTTGATGACAATGTTTGAATGATTTGTGGAAATATTTGTATAAGGGAAGGGAGTCATTATTGATATTGCTAGATTTAAGTGAAGCATTTGATACAGCTGATTTCGGCATTTTTTTTCATGTCCATCCCTCTAGGAAATATCCAGTCAATATTCAACCCATGGTATTCAGTATTTTTGTTAAACGCTGTCCACCGCAGACAGATTTAGCCCTAGATATTCAGAGCTGGGCCATGTCCAGCCACTAGTATTAAATATCCGGGACTTACGTGGGCCCTGGCTGATATTCCACTGTTCTTCTGAATCAAAGATTTAACAATTAAAAAAAAAAGTGGGAGAGGAATACATTTTCCTTGAAAAATATTCTGCCCTCACATTTCTATTTTGTCCCATAAAAAATGTGTGCAAACACGTCAGATATACTGTAATAATAAAGGAGCAACACACTAGAATGGTACTAATAATAGATTGTCTGATACTTAAAACAATTTAAGTGCACTGGAAAGGCTCCAGCTCAACCAATAAAATTCAGAGCAGTGCCCTCAGGGCCTTTAGGGGGTGGGGCAAATGCCCTTGAAGGCCCTGACTGCATGCCACTGCTGGTAGAACATTTTTTTTTATTATTAAAGATTTCCTTCAGCACAATTGGTTAGATTTTTATATTCGTCATTGTTCTATCAGGCAGAATCCATTTGGAACTCTCTTCCTTCTTTAGTTTGCCCTTCAGAGGACTATCTAATATTCCATAAACATCTTAAAACATTTCTGTTTAAGAAATATGTGATTTGATTTGTAAAACAGGGCTGGTGCTGTGTACTGTGATTCCTGGATACATTGTTCTGGGTTTTTGTTATGGTTGCTTTTATTGTTATTTTTGTAATTCACATAGAACTTTACAGTATAGGTTTTTGTGGAATATTAACCCAAAATGTAATGTAATCTTTGAGATGGAGCAACCAGAACTTCATACAATAATCAAAACCAAAACACCCTCAGCATTTAATCCTATGAATCCAGAATATTGCATTATATTACATTAGGGATTTCTATTCCACCATTACCTTAAGAACATAAGAACATAAGAACTGCCTTCTCCGGATCAGACCTTCGGTCCATCAAGTCCGGCGATCCGCACACGCGGAGGCCCTGCCAGGTGTACACCTGGCGTAATTTATATTCCACCATATCCTTATATGCCTCTCTTAAGGAGATATGCATCTAGTTTGCTCTTGAAGCCTAGGACGGTAGATTCCGCAATAATCTCCTCTGGGAGAGCATTCCAGGTGTCAACCACTCTCTGAGTGAAGCAGAACTTCCTGACATTAGTCCTGAACCTGTCCCCCCTTAGCTTCATTACATGTCCTCTAGTCCGTGTCAAATTGGACAATGTAAATAATCTAAATACCTTGCGATTCAAGGCGGATTACAACAGAGTTAAAGAGGGTGTTTTACAAAAAATATTTCTGGTCCTTTTTGGGGGGGAAAAAGAGTAGAGCAGGTTGATTTGGGGGTTCGGGGGGTTAGAGGGATGAAAGAAGGAAGCTTGAGAGTTTAGGACTTTTTCAGGGATTTTCTGAAACGTATAGTCTTTATTTCTTTTCTGAAAGTTTTGTAATCTGGGGCCGTTATCAGAGGATTAGCGATTTGGTTGTCTAGTTTTGCTGCTTGAATGGCTAGGAGGCCATCATATAGTTTTTTCCGTTTAACTTCTTTGATTGGCGGGTGTGAATTTTCCTAAGTCTGGCTGAGGTGGTTTGGATGAGGTGGTTGTTCAAGTAGGTTGGGCTATCTCCGTTTAAAGTTTTAAAGAGTAGACAGTAGAATTTGAATAGTATTCTTGCTGGAATTGGAAGCCAGTGTGAGTTGAGGTAGGCCTTTGTAATGTGGTCGTGTTTCCTCAATGAGAATATCAAGTATTTTAGTTGAAATAAAACCAGTTGAATATCTCTAGCAAATGACTTTGGTAGTATGAAAAATGTATGCTTACCAGAAAACTATCAGCCTTATTCCACAAGCAGTACACACCTACTTTATCATAGATTTTCACATAGCTGCCCTGTTTCTCAATATATGTTCCAGCATAGTTATAAGGCAACTGGTCAATTCTGGAAGAAAACAGTAGATTTTAACCCAGTAAATGCTATTTTTTTCAATTGATACATAAGTAGCCACTAATAAAGATATACTGTAGCGCATGGTTTCCCATCTGGGATTCATTTCATTATAAAAACAAAATCCTGACAGAAAATTATTCATCAGCCTCTGTGAAGAAAAATATTTGATAAAATATGTGCATCAGAAGCCATCACATAACTCAAAAAATTTGACTAGACTTCTGGGTCGATATTCGACTGTGGTCAGCATTTTTTTTTTTTTTTTTTGGAAATGCCGGCTGCAGCACTCAAGAAATATCCAGATGTTTAATGTCACTATCTGGATAATGACCAGAACAGAATATCAAGAAAGTCAACACTGAAATGGAGTCGAGAAAGAAGAATTCAACAATCAACAAGATCAAATGCACAAGTTAAATCTAAAGAAATCAGCAGAATGGTGTTTCCCTTATCCATGGATGATTGAAGGAAATTTGTTAAGAAAAAACTACGATTGTTTCTTAAAGGAACCAAGATTGACTGGACTACTTAGGCTGCTTTCAGACATTCAGAAATTCAAAAGGGTGTTAAAGACAACTTTATTTATGGAAGCTTTTTCTTGAAATTTTTTTATTTTATTTATATTAGTAATCCTGGAGAGCTTTTGGATGAATGTAAATTATTATTGTTGTACTGTTATTTATGATTAAGCATGTACTTTGAGAACCACTTAGGTTTAAGTGGAGTATAAGGTTTTAAATAAAATTATTATAATAACAACTATGTCTGGGATGAAATCCTGATTGGCAAGGATGAAGTTTCAAGTTTATTTAAAATTTCTTATTCCGCCCAATCAAGCCTTCTAGGCGGTGTACAAAAATGCTAAAACAATGCGCCAATTAAAATACAATTTAAACAAAGACAAACCAGGAGAAATGACATTTTTTTAAGACATTGACGAACGGGAACAAAAGGGAAGAAGGGTCAGAACTACAACTGATAGAAAGAAAGAAAACACTCAAGGAAAGAATAACAAAGGGAGGGTGAACCTTTCTTGAATCTAAGTTGTCCTTAAAAGAGGACAGTTTAAGTTACAAAAGCATCAAGGAAGAGAAATGTCTTTAGCTTCACCTTAAAATTGGCAAGATTTGTTTTTTCACGTAAGTAATTTGGGATACTCTTCCACTAACGCAGAAAATTGTGGTCCTCATTGTACTGATATGTTTCAATGAGGGGATGGTAAGAAGGTTGTGAACTGTAGATCTTAAGGTCCTAGTTTGATGATATGGGATAAGTAAGTGATTTATAAATTCTTGCTGGTTATTTGCTCTGGTTTTAAAAGTTAGTCGAAAAATGTTCTTGGCTTCTACAAAATCAGACAGTTGTTTAAAGACTGTTAGAAACATAGAAACATGATAACAGATAAAGGCCAAATGGCCCATCTAGTCTGCTCGTCTGCAGTAACCATTATCTCTTCCTCTCTCTCAGAGATCCTACGTGCCAGAATACTGCAGCCAAGTTGATCTTTGCAAAACGCAAATCTGACCATGTCTCCCCACTCCTGTCCAATCTTCACTGGCTCCCAGTGATTTCCAGAATCCATTTCAAATGCTCCTGCCTGGCTTTTAAGATCATTCACGGCATCCTTCCTCCCCTAATCCCACTATCCTTTAACTCCTCGAGTCCTGACTCCACCAGACCCGCCTAAAGATATAAACTATCCTTCCCCTATCTACGCGGTATTTTCTATGCAGGTAAACTGGGAAAATCTCTTCTCTTCAAAATCACAGGTCTTTGGAACGACCTTACTATCCCGTTGCGGAACCTGGGCTCTCTCCAACTATTCCACAAGCAACTGAAAACTTAGCTCTTCTCTAATATGTAATTCTATTTCCCCCCTTACTCTTCCATTCTATATATAAGCTCATATAAACATTTTCCTTTCTCTTCTTATATTTTAGAAAATTACTCAAAACTCAATACTTTAGAAAATTACTCAAAACCCGCCTCTTCCAAGACCAGGACCCTTAATGCCCCTTCCTAACTAACTAAACCTTTCCCTATTACTACCTCCTCCCCCTCACCCCCCCCCCCCCCCGGCAACTTTGATCAATTTGGTATTGAACCGCTTGTAACTCTATTTAATTGATGTGAACCACCTAGAACTCTTCTGGGTATGGCGGTATACAAAAATAAAGTTATTATTATTATTATAATATTATTATTATTTTAATTTCTTGTAAACCATGCCGAGCTCCACTTCCATGGAGAGGATGCAGTATATAAACTTAAGGTTTAGTTTAGTTTAGTGCCTATTCCATGCCCTCTTGAATTCAATAGAAACATGATAGTAAAGGCCAAATGTCAATTTTGAGAAAAAAGAAAGATCTGAAATGGGATGTAGTTTGAGGGAGATTTTGAATCAAGAGAAGGGTTTTTTCAACAGTGGACGAACTAGTGCATGCTTCCTAGTGGGAGGGATCAAACCAAGGGACAAACTGTTAAAACCATTGAAAGGACATAAGAAACTAAACAATGCCTTCACACACAGGCAATATTTGATAAAATTACCCTTCACATCTCTGGCAAGAAAATAGTTATAACCTAATAAAAAAGATTATATTAAGAATTATAAACTTACATTTTTCCGTCAACCAGAATGGAGTTATTGGACAGCACAGTTCTCACCCCTTGAAGTTTAATAGTGATATGACTGAGAGCGGTAATATTGTTGCTTGGAAAACGTCGTATTTGGATGTTGAAAGCTTCATCGTTACTCCGGCAATTTGAAGCAAAAACATAGTTACATGTCCCTGGGAAATGATAGACTGTGCCATCGAAGGTCTTGAAATGAGAATTGCCCCATGTGCTGCACACTCGATCATTGTGAGCAGAATTGATGGCTGTAAAGGAACCACAACACCATCAGAAAGATCATTTACATTATTTAAATACTAGGCTTATAGCCCGTTACATTAACGGGTGCTAGAATATATGTGAGTAAGTCTGTGTTTATTTCTTTCTCTCTCTCTCCTTAGCCGCTTTCTGTATTTCTGTCTTTCTTTTTCCTCGGCTGTCCACCCATTCTCCCTTCCTTTTACCTTCCCTGTGTCCACCACCACCTCTTCACTGCTCCCCTTATCCAGCAGCAGCAGCCCTTCTCCCTTTTTTTTATCTCCCCCCTGTCCAGCAGCACTTCTTTCCTGTCCCCCTGTCCAGCAGTAGGCCTCCCTTCCTTTTCCAGGCCTCCCTTCCTTTTTCTCCCCCCCCCCCCCCCGGTCTGTTCCCCTGTCCAGCAGCACCTCTTACCTTGCGTCTGGCCTCCGCCAGGAGCCGCCACAGCCAACAGCCTCTGCCTAAGCGCACATGCGCACTCCCTGGCCTCCGCTGACAGCTACCGAGGCCTGAGCCGCCAAGAGCCACCGTGGCCGACAGCCTCCGCCTAAGCGCGCATGTGCACTCCTACCTGCAGGGCCCTACAGTGCACGGAAAACGGAACACACAGGTGGGAGTGCGCATGCGCGCTTAGGCTTTTATTATATTAGATAGTCCACAAATGAGAGAAAAAGAAACAAGTCACATTCCATGGAAAGATGGATGTGATACAAAGTCACACTGCAGACTTCAGCGCATACCCTGAAGAAAGCCACAGCATGGTGGGTGAAACATCGGTTTCCACCTGACAAAGACACCGTGAGACCCAGAAACTTACAACAAGCACTTTTCTATGCCATTTGTCACCAGTACATCTAAATTTCAAGGGGAAGTGTTGGAGGAATGTTTTGGGCAGGACTAGGGAAGGCCTATGACTTGGACGTTTTGTAGAATAAACGTTTCACAAATTTCTGTGCACAACTCTGCGGCAAAAAGTTGAGCACAGAAGTTTGGTGCCGATAAGCAAAAACAAGCCTGACTACCCTGACGCAGCTCACAGCGAAACGCTGGCTGGCCACCATCGAAGAGAGGCACTCAAGGATTGGCGAATGACGGGCAGTTTGGAGGACACAACTGCTGCAGTCGAGATAAGTGACTTATACCACTCAGTAGTACTAAGTTGATTAATCTACCAACAAATATAAGACTGTTGAATAATCGGAAGGCAGGAGGTTTTTTGAAAGCCAGTGAGATTGTTACCCTTTCTAGTTCTCAAGCAAGATAAGTTCTGACTTGGGACGGGGATCTGAGGCTTTTTCCTCCTTGCCATAACATAACACATGTTCATGGGTTAAAAGTATCAATCCCCCAGTGCCCCAGGCACATTAGATAGATTGTAAGCCCACCAGGACAGATAGGGAAAAATGTTTGAATAATTTGTAATCCGCATAGAATTGTAGGATATGCAGAATATAAATAATTAAATAAATATAAGTGACACCTGTAGGCATAAGGACTCTTGGGAAAGTAGATGGTTGGGCCCAGTAGGTTTTGGGTGAGTTGTGAAGGGCTCACCATAAACTAGGGTGCCCCATTGCTCTGCTGGCATGTCTGTGTGCTATGTTCCCTCTAAGCTGTGCACATAAGCAATCGCTCATACATTCTAGGAGCATCGCTCTTCGATTTGACATGGCTGCTCACAAAAATACTGGCAAATCTGAAAAATTGTTGGATTTTACATGAGAAAACACATGCACACACCCGGCCAATCCTTAGATGGAGCACAGACTGTGTGGCCAGTTCACTAAAAATGCTAGCCCTTCCTATGTTCAAAAGGCTTGTTCTGTACAATTTTCATTTGAACATTTTGGTTTTCAAAACTGGCCAAAAAAGATAGACACACTAAGGGCAAAATTGTCTATTAATGGTCATTTGTAAAAAAGAAAAATAGGCTTTTTTGCAGTTTCAAAAATGGACATTTTCTCTATCTGATTTTAAACTCAGACTTAGATGTCATATCAAAAATGGGCCTCTATACCTCTAGCAGCCCCAGTTTTTCCAAAGAACTGCTGACTAGCTAGACTCAGTAATCGTCCAACAGTTGAAGTGTGTTCCAAAACATTGGGGGGAATTGTTTAGTGTATTGTCCTTTTTTGTAAGAAATGTTGTGTTTTAGTTCAATGACCCCTCTAGCTTTTATGCATTGAAGATTTACCCAGTTCTTTCACTTGTCCTATTTATAATCATTTTCCCCCACCCCAGTCAAAACCCCGTTCTGACATAACTGGAGGAGATTCTTCAGTTATATAACTTACTTCTTAGAACTGGTTGTGAGGGAGATGGAGATGCTGTAGCAAAATCTGGGGGAAAAGAACAACAACAAAAAAAATCACAATTAACGTTTCTGCTGTTCAATTATTAAACTGTTTATTTGCTAAAGAGAACATAAGAATAACCTTACTGGGTCAAACCAATGGTCCATCTTGTCCATATTACACTATGAGTAACACAATGCTTCTTTTGTAACCCCTGCAATTTAGTTCAGGAGACCTTGTGTTTTTGGTGACCCCCCTAGGGCAGGGGTCAGCAATCTTTTTAAAGCAAAGAGCCAATTTATCAAAAAAAAATATGAGATATTCCAGGTATCTCACTTTCTCTTCCTTCCCCAAGGTCTAGCTTCTCTCCCCGCTTTCTTCTCTCCAACCCCTCGCAGGTCTCTGCACCTCTCTTCCCTCCCCTTCTTCCTCCCCCAACCTATAGCCAAGGAACTCTTCCTGGCTCGTCTCTCTTCCCTCCCCCACCATGGTCCATCTCTCTTCTTTCTCCCCCACCCAATCCAGTTCTGCTCCCTATTTCCTGCTGTTCTTCCCTACTTCTGCCCCTTATCCAACATCTGTTCCTCCTTTGCGCATGTTCAAAGGCCCTCCAGATGTGGCCCCCAAGCTTGAGGAAGAAGAGATAAGGTTCATGTGGGGGCGGGACTAGGGTTACCAGATTTACCTTAGATTTTACCTCAGTAAAATCCAGACCCCTAGACCTCGCCCCAGGCCCACCCAGTTCCACCCATCCCCACCCCTTTACACCCCAGTGCTGGGTTTTGAAAAATCATCCGGACCCCCAGACATGTCCGGGGAAAATCTGGACGTCTGGTAACCCTCATTAAAAAAAGAGACCATGTTGCCTTGCCCCATTCTGCCCCAACCCCATCCAGCCCCCCAGCAGGACTCGCGAGAACTGACAAAGCCATTTAGAAATTATTTCCACTAAGAATAATTCTTGAGAATTATGGGCATGTCTGGTTCTTATTTAGCTCAGAATCAATAGTTCAAGAGCAATCAGACTGCATCTTTATTTTCAGCTTATTTTATTTGCTTAAATGTTAAAGATTTCAGCTCATTATCAACTCCTCCAGTTAATGGTGGACTAACTATACTCTGTAATAATGTTTTTTCAAAATTTCTAAATGTTAATCCTATGTTTGTGCTTACACTGTATTTTTTTTTTTTTATTTGGAATTTGAAAATTGTCAAATCTTAAAATCAATAAAATATATAATTACCAAAAAAGAGTTCTGTGCATGTATTGTAGATCTGTTACAAAACAGCAAGGAAGCAGACAGGAGCAACAGCAGAGAGGGTAAAGGTGCACAAATCTGACATTTTGCCCTAATGATCAGAGCCCATATGCCAGCCTTTATCAGATAAGTCTCACCCAAATCTACTCTGTCAAGTCATATTTAACCAGAGAAAAAGAACAAATCAAAAATCAACATTTCCCTAAAGGGTGAGATACAAAAAGATATGGACCATTCGGGTCTTTATCTGCCGTCATTTACTATGTTATGTTACTATGATATTCATGTTATTTTATTTTTATTATTATTTATCAGGCAGCAAATTGTGGAGCACTTTGTTATCTGAGGTATCCAGTTATCTAAATATCTAATTATAGTTTATTTCTGAATCATCTGAAAGCAGTCTTATTTCAGATATTTGTGATATGTTAAAATTTGCCAGTCATTCTATTTTCAAAGTGTTGGAATTCCTATGATTGCCTAATTTTTTTCTATATTCCACACTGATCTGTAAAAGGTGTAATGTATATAAGAACTTATATTTTGTTTCTAATCTTTGAGGATTTTGATTTTGCTTCCTAGTGAGTTGGCAACAACAGCAATCAATCTACCCAATTAATGAAGAAAAGGAGCTATTAAAGGTATTACATAATGAAATGGAAACCTCTACAAAACAAACGTATTCAAAATGCTAGTTCAGTTCGCAGAAAAGTCATTCCTTTCTGTGTTTTATAAATTATGATACGGATAAATCCCTACCTTCAGCTTGGAGTAAGACAGTTACTAGTGTCAGGATCATTACAGCTACCTGTACCTCTCCCCATTCTCCCATCTTGTCTGGGGTTTGGAAGCCAACTTTTCTGAAGAGGGCCGCCTTTTAATAGAAAAGCACTTGGCTACAGTTCCATGTTTCTTCACACAGGCTCCCTGCTGAGGTGGGGCTTTGAGGATCTGAATTTCCTCCTGCAGATGCTCCAGGAAACATAGAAACATAGAAACATAGAAAATGATGGCAGAAAAGGGCTATAGCCCACCAAGTCTGCCCATTCCAAATACCCACCCCCCTGAATTCACTCCCTTAGAGATCCTACGTGAGTATCCCATTTTCTCTTAAAATCTGACACGCTGCTTGTCTCAATCACTGCAGTGGGAGTTTGTTCCAATGATCCACCACTCTTTCGGTGAAGAAGTACTTCCTGGAGTCGCCATGAAACTTCCCTCCCCTGATTTTCAGCGGATGCCCTCTGGTGGTCCAGGGTCCCATGAGACAGAAGATATCATCTTCCGACTCGATACGTCCCGTGATGTACTTAAACGTTTCAATCATGTCTCCTCTCTCTCTTCGTTCCTCAAGTGAGTACAGCCGCAATTTATTCAGTCTTTCTTCATACGTGAGATCCTTGAGCCCCAAGACCATCCTGGTGGCCATTCGCTGGACCGACTCGATTCTCAGCACATCCTTCCAGTAGTGAGGTTCAGTTCTTATTCGGTCTATGTTCTAGTACAGTGTTTCTCAACTCGGTCTTGGAGTATTCCCTTGCCAGGCAGGTTTTCAGGATATCCACAATGAATATGCATGAAAGAAATCTACATATAATTGAGACAGTGTATGCAAATTTCTTTCATGCATATTCATTGTGGATATCATGAAAACCTGACTGGCAAAGGGGGTACTCCAGGACCGAGTTGAAAAACACTGTTCTAGCACACTGGTAGCTTGGCAAGAACTTCATTCATTGGAACAGATTCTTTTGGTGACATGGTTTGGGGGAAAATGAATCTTATTTAACCCTTCCTACCCCCTAATCAGTCTGGATCCTCAAAGAAATCTCCCATATCTGTGGTTCCCAACCCTGTCCTGGAGGACCACCAGCCAGTTAGGTTTTTGGGATAGCCCTAATAAATATGCATGAGAGAGATTTGCATATAATGGAGGTGATAAGTATGTAAATCTGTCCCATGCATATTCATTAAAGCTATCCCGAAAATCTGACTGGCTGGTGGTTGAGTATTGTGTTCAGTTTTGGAGGCTGCATCTGTTGAAAGATATAAAAAGATTTAAAGCAGTCCAGAGGAAGGCGACAAAAATGGTAAGGGGTTCGAACCAAAAGAAGTATGAGAGAAGGCCTAAATACGTATAATCTGGAGGAGAGGAGGGACAGGGGAGATATGATGCAGATGTTTAAATACTTGAAAGGTATTAATATAGAACCAAATCTTTTCCAGAGAAGAGAAAATGGTAAACTAGAGGGCATAATTTGAGGTTGCAAGGAGGAAGACTGAGGAACAATGTTAGGAAATTCTTTTTTGTGCAGGATGGTAGTTGCCTGGAATGCCCTCCTGAGGGAAGTAGTAAAGAGGAAAACGGTGATGGAATTTTTTAAAAAAACACAAAACTTGGGATAAACATAGAGGATCTCTAATTAGAAAATAAAGGATGTAAATTAAACAGCTAAGGCCAGTATTGGACAGACTTGCACCCAGTGCTTCCTTCCCATGTCCTTAGTGCCCCTTCCTGTCTTTAGTTCCCCCAGTGCCTCCTTCCCATATCCTTAGTGCCCCTTCCTGTCTTTAGTGCCCCCAGTGCCTCCTTCCCATGTCCTTAGTGCCCCTTCCTGTCTTTAGTGCCTCCTTCCCATGTCTTTAGTGCCTCCAGTGCTTCCTTCCCATGTCCTTAGTGCCTCCTTCCCATGTCTTTAGTGCCCCCAGTGCTTCCTTCCCATATCCTTAGTGCCCCCAGTGCTTCCTTCCCATATCCTTAGTGCCCCTTCCTGTCTTTAGTGCCCCTAGTGCCTCCTTCCTATGTCTCTCTCACTGCCTTCCACACTTTGTCCCTACCCCACCCCCGAAGCCTGCCTGCCTGTCTACCTCTGTCCCTCCCTCCCAAGCCAAAGCCAGCCTGCTGCCTCCCTGCCGCTCAAAAAAAAAAAAAAAGCCTCCTTCCTTTTCCCCTGCTCTTACCGCCAAGCTGCAGCTGCTAAAGCCGACAGGAAGTCTTTCCGACGTCAATTCTGAAGTCGGAGAGGACATTCTGGGCCAGCCAGGCAGCGATTGGCTGGCCCAGAACGTCCTCTCCGACGTCTGAATTGACGTCGGAAAGACTTTCTGTCGGCTTTAGTAGCTGCAGCATGGCGGTAAGAGCAGGGGAAAAGGAAGGAGGCTTTTTTTTTTTTTTGCGCCTGTCCATCTTGCCGGCCCTGCTCTACATCAAAGGTGAGGTGGAGGGAGGGAGATGGCGGAACGCTACGATCGGGCAGGTGGGGACCGCGCGATCCTTGAATGCCTCACTGCAGAGACAAGTCCATTCACCGCTCCATGGGGCGGTGAATGGCCTTGTCCGCATCCCCGCAGAGACCACTATTTTTTCTTCCCCGTTTCGGCGGGTTACCCGCGGCTACTCGCGGGTAACAACCACCATGTCATTCTCTAATGCAGTACTCCTGCAATGTGATTTGTTTAATAGTCATATGACCTCACTGAAAAATTTTGTCTCACATCTGTAGAAACTATACTTACCTACGCAGACGATATCCTCATTTTACTGGAAATTGATTCCAATCTTAACAACTTAGTTTCAAGCATAGACTGTTGCATTTCTAAACTTCAAATGTGGGCACTTTCCATTCAAATGAAACTGAACGCTGCCAAAAATAAGTTACTTTGGATGGAGCCAAAATTGGAAAATCTTCCTGTCTCTGTCACACTAAAAACAGGTATTTCACTACAGATAGATTTTTCTTCTAGAGTGTTGGGTATTGCCCTAGACTCATCACTCACATTTCATGAACAGATCAACTCTTTGGTAAAAAAAAAAAAAAAGTGTTTATTTAGTTTACATTTGTTAAGGAAAGTTAGATCGTTATTTCATCAAGATCATTTTCAGTGCTTGTACAGTCTATTGGACTTGCCCAGTTGCATTATTGTAATTCTGTATATCTAGGTATCAAACAGGGTAGTTTAAGAAGACTTCAGTTAATACAGAATTCGGCAGCTAAACTTATCTTTGGGAAGAGAAAGTACAATCATGTCTCCCCTCTGTTGAGAAAGCTTCATTGGCTCTCAATCCATTTTAGGATCCAGTTTAAATGCGCCTGCGTCATTTTTAAGCTTCTCTATGGAATATTTGGTCCTTTGGTCCCTTTATACTGGAATACCGTTAGATCTTGTTATTCAAAGAATACACAGAGATACAAATTACTGTTCCCTTCCTTCAAATGAATTAAATCGGCCGGGAAACTCAGTCAATCTTTTGCTTACAAACTGGTAGAAATGTGGAATGGGCTTCCTGACTCTGTCAGATTGATAGGTCAGTTACAACAATTTCTTAAAGTCCTAAAAACTTTATTATTTACACAATACTTGAACAGTTTACCTAAAGATTCAACAAATTGATTGCTCTACAACACTTATTTTCTCTTATGCTCTTGTTTACTTTGTTTTGTTTTGTTTTGTTTTTTTGCTGGCTTTAATTACTTGTAAACCGAGTCGAGCTCCACTGGGAGATGACCCGGTATATAAATTGAACACTAGATTAGATTAGAGTAGATTAAATGGCACTTAGTTTTATAAAGCAGGTGTAAGGTTTGGATACTCTTCTGCACCTACTTTGGCACAGACTATGCCTGTTTTAGCCAGTTCTCTTCCTAGTTGAATGATTTCTGCCAAATACTTGCTATCCACCCTGCTTGCTTTAGTCAATTCCTCCTTTTGAAGAAAATAACTGCTTTTGTCTATATAAGCTCCCTTGTATTATTGAGATGATTTGGGAAGGTCATTGAAGGCTCCTGTGCCTCCTTACTAATTTTCTTCTGCAGTCTTGCATTAGTGTCTGATCCAGAGGCTTAAAAAAAAAAAAAAAAAGGAAGTAGAGTAGAACAAAGGACTTCCAGAGTAGATATTTATTAACCAATTCAAACAGACCCAACCCTACCCAGGAAAAAGATCTAGGCATCACTACAGACAATGTGGTGAAATCCTCTGCTCAGTGTACAGCAGCAGCCAAAAAGCAAACAAAATGTTGAGAAATATAGGTATAAAAAAAAGCCTTCCAAATTCCAGGGCTGGGTTATCTATGCAATCCTGGCTCCAGGACAGGCCACCAGCAATCATAAAGATGGCTCTGGGACTGGCCGCAAGCAGCCTTGAAGGACTGCTGGCTGCTTGTGACCAAAGTTAATAAGGTAGGCAGGAACAGGGCATGATTAGTATGGATGGAGGGGAGGGAGGAAGAGGTGCTGGTTGAGGAGGGAGGGAGGATTGCTACTGCAGGGTGTTGGAGGGAGAAATCAGTGCTAGCACAGGGGAGGGTCAACCATTTTTAGGTCTAAAATTTCCCCTTAAGCTATAAATGAGGTTGACCTATAGTTGAGTATAGTAATCATTCGATAAGAAATAGAGAATAAAACAAAGAATATTATGTCTCTATCATTCCATGGTTTAACCGTACTTTGAGTACTGTGTGCAACTGTAGTTGTCACAGCTCTCAAAAGGCATAATGGGATTAGAAAAGATACACAATGGCTTTTATAAAGCTGAAGTAGAGGCTTCTACCATGGGCCAGCGAGGTAAATAATTAACTGAAGCTGATAGAATTCCTATGAGTGTCAGAGCATTTTTCTCACTGGCTCGCAGTAGAAACCTCTACCGCGGCTATGTAAAAGGAGCCCACAAAGAAGAATGATCAATATGATAAAAGGGATGGACAGAGTCACCTATGAGGAAAGACTAAAGAGGTTAGTGCTCTTCAGCTTAGAGAAGATATGATAGAGGCCTATAAAATCATGACTGGAGTGGACCAAATACATGTAAAAAGGCTAGGGCTCAAAACATGAAGTTTCTAAGTAATACCAATTAGAGAACATATTTTTTTCCCAATGCACAATTAATCTCTGGAATTCATTGAAGGAAAATATGTTAAAATCAATTAGTATATCCGAGTTCATAAAATATGTAGAAAAGGAACTGGGGGAAAATTCCATAAACCATTATTAACAAGATAGATTTCAGAAAGCCACTGATTATCCTTGAGGGTAAAATCAGTTCAGAAAAAGTACAAGATGGCCGCCACCAGCAAAAACAGCCCGTGGGAGCTACCCTGAACTTCAAAAAACTCAGGGAAGGGTTTTTTAGAGGTAATGATCCTTGGCAACCTTCAAAATGGCCAAATTCAGACACCTGCCCCACCCCTGATTTTTTTTCCATAGGCTATTATAGCCTGTACTCACTATGCTTTGCTGGTGCCTGCCTGTATCAGCCTTCACTGCAGCTGAAGAGAATGGAGAAGACTTTCTGCCTCAGTTCAGATTCCAGAGATGCAAAAATTGTGACTCAGACCTCAGACATCTCCCCCCCCCCCCCCACTAGACTGTGCACCGTTACGGGGGAGGAAACATAGAAACATGAGTACATTAACGATAAAAATAATTTTCTATGCTGTATTTAACTAGTTTACCTCCTCCTTTACTAACGCAGGGCGCAGATTTTAGCACCAGCGGCAGCGGCAACTGCTCCGATGCTCAAAGCATTCCTATGAGCATCGAAGCAGTTACCGCCACTGCCGGTGCTAAAACCCTGCGCTATACATTAGTAAAAGAGGGAGGTTAGACTTCTACAGAATGTATAAGGCTGAAATCTTTTGTTGGCCCTCAGAGCTTTCTCGTATTGGGGACCTTTACATGAAAAAGGTGGGAAACAAAGAACCTCAGACCACCACAACAGTACAATACAATAACAATACAGTCAGTCAATTTGCAAAACAGCAAAACCCACTGAGATCATCCTCACCCCCTCCATCCCTGCCCTCCCACCCCCCACCCCCTACCCCCGGTAACAACATACAACAACCATCATCCTCCTTAAACCAAATATCCCCCCCCCCCAATGGGCGTCAAAGCACCTGAAGAAAAGGAAGGAGAAAAAGAACAGAATCGAACAAATAGAAGCACATAACCAGAATAAGACAATCAGTGCCTAAGTACAATCCAGGTACATCAATTCAACTTACATTAGAACTCCCCAAATCCAATCCCTCCACTTCCAGGTATCTCCCCCAAATATCGTAATAGTGCTGCCATCGCCTAATCAACAGGGCCGAAAGCCTGTATCTTTCACATACCCTGTCAATTTTGAAAACTGAATGTTGCTTTTGTTCTAATAAGTAATAAAACCCTGGAGTGAGAGTGTTAAGAAATATTACTATGAAATAAAGAGAGATATAAAAGCCAGCGCAAAGCTAAATGTGAAGGTCAGACCTTCGGGGAAATATAAATAATTTGGCTTTGCTCTATAGTTCTTACAAATAAGAAGATCCTGTGTCTCTTGTACTCTGATAACAACATATCTTGAGATTATATGTTCTATTTTATTTACAATCCTGTTTATAGTAATAATACAGGGATGGATTTCTAGAGCTTTAAACTGATTTATCTTACCATATTTACCTATTTAATAATTATCCCATTAAAACCTTGAAGGGTCAATATTCAAAGGCAGATCCTTTGGTCCCCTTATGTTGGAATACTCTTGGGGCTCCTTTTACTAAGTTGCGTTAGGGCTTTAATGCGTGGAATAGCGCGTACTAGACGCTAACACCAGCATTGAGCTGGCTTTAGTTCTAGCCACGTAGTGCAGGGTTAGTGCGCGCTAAAAACGCTAGCGTACCTTAGTCAAAGGAGCCCTTAAGACTTTGCCATTTGAGAAACACACAACACTATAAGTTAGCCTTCCCTTCCTTTAAGGGAATTAAATCTCCTGGGAAGCTCAGTCGATCTTTTGTTTTCAAGTTTGTAGAGATCTGGAATGAACTTCCTGACTCCATTAGGCTTTTAGGCCAGCTGCAATTATTTCGTAAATTCCTGAAAACTTTGTTGTTCTCGCAATTTTTAAATGGTTTAACTATAGCCTCAACGAAATGATAATATTATAGTTATTTTTCACATGCTTTTTTGCTATGTACTCTAGTCTTAATCATATGTGAACCGAGTCGAGCTCCATTGGGAGATGATCCGGTATATAAACCGAAGATTAGATTAGATTAGATAAAGACCATATAGCCTACTAGTCTGTCCAACTGAAATGCTCTTCCAGAATCTGTCAGAGGGGAAAACACCCTCCAGGGATTCAAGACAAAGTTAGACAAGTTCCTGCTGAACAAGAACGGGCGCTAGTAGGGCTAGTCTCAGTTAGGACACTGGTCTTTGACCAGAGGGCTGCCGCGTGAGCAGACTGCTGGGCACGATGGACAACTGGTCTGGCCCAGCAGCGGCAATTCTTATGTTCTTATGTTTAACCATGCCATATACTATCCCCTCCTCTCTAGATCCAACATACTTGTCCTAAGCTTTCTTGAATTCAGATACACATTTTGGGCCCAATTCTCTATAGCCCGCACTAAAGTTAGGTGGCGGCAGGCTCGCTATGGCCACCTAACTAGCCATTTGAAGATCACGTTTTTAAAAAAAATTAGGCGTACTGTACTAATGCGCATACCTTGCACCTACCTCAGGCGTACGAAGGCACACAGCAACGCCTAAGCGTGCATAAGGCAGGTGAAGGCGTGGTTTGCACCGGAAGTTGTCTTACGCGTGCTTACATGTCGCTATCCGCCTCTGAATGCATGTGAAACATAGGCCTGCAAAATGTTGGCCTACATTTCACATGACTATACAAAACTGTAGGTGCGATTCTATAACGCGCGCCTAGCAGTTGATTGACAACCACGCACCTGCACTAATCACTGAAAGTGAAACTGGGCAGCAGAGGGGTGTTCTGAGGCTAGACTCAGAAAGAATTGGGCACTTCCCGTATTCGGAGCGAGTGCCTGCACAGCTATGCGACCAAAGAGGACCACACAAAAGGCTGTCCTGACTTTTGAATATATCTCTTGCACAAAATTTACATCTTGAATTCTATTGGTAGAGCGGAACTGGGCACCACCCATATTCAAAGTAGAGAATGACATGGGGAAAAAATTTGTCCCCGTCCCTGCGACTACTGTCCCCCAGAGCATCCATACAGGCCTCAGTACTGTAATATTTAGCTTATTCCTTCCTTATAAATCAAAGTTCTGGCTGCTGAACTAGAGAAAGAGATGTTCACCTTGAAGGGCTTTGTTTATAAATTTTTATCAACACAACTAAAAAAAAAAAAAAAAAGAAAATATATATAACATTTTATTTCTACCTTTGTTGTCTTGTTTCTGCTTTCCTCATCTTCTCCTCCAGTTGCATCAGAGGAGAAGCTTCCGCCCGCAGACAAACGCGATTTGAGGCTTGATCACTGTAAAGAAAAACACGCCATGAAGGTAAGGGGGAGGGAGGGAGATAGATGCGGCCGGTAGGTAGGAAGGAGGGAGGTGACCGTGCGCGCTCCCTCCCTTAACTGCGGAGACAAGGCCATTCGCCGCTCCACGGGGCGGTGGAAGGCCTTGAACCTGCAGTGAGCACTTTTCCCCCCCACCGATTTGACAGGCAAGCCGCGGGTAACAGCCAACGTGTCATTCTCTAATTCAGAGCTGGTGCCTCCACAACTCTGCGACCAAAGAACCACACAAAAGGCTGTCCTGACTTTTTAACATATCTCTTACATAAAATGTGCATGTTGGATTCTACTATGTATAACTTGTATCATACACTGTAACTTTGTGTCAAATTAGGTATAACTAGTATTGAAAACTTTGCATCATAAGGACAACCATAGCAAACTGTAACCAGTAAACTGTATATCATCATTAGCCCCTAGCAGGTATCAGGTTAGGATAAAAACTTGTATCGTAAACTTGTACAGGAATTATGCATGTGAAACCTATAACCCGTTCTGAGCTCTTTGGGGACAACGGGATAGGAAATGAATTAAATAAATAAATATTCTTAGATTTGACATATTTCTGGTGCATATTAATTCTCTTTTATGCAAGGACTGCAGCAGAACGAGACTTGGGAGTGATCATTAGTGAAGACATGAAGGCTGCCAATCAAGTGGAGAAAGCTTCATCCAAGGCTAGACAAATCATGGGTTGTATCAGAAGAAGTTTCGTCAGCCAGAAGCCCGAAGTTATAATGCCGTTGTAGAGATGCATGATGAGCGCTCATCTGGAATATTGTGTACAATTCTGGAGGCCACATTACCAAAAGGATGTGCAGAGAGTTGAGTCGGTTCAGCGAATGACCACCAGGATGGTCTCAGGACTCAAGGATCTTCTGTATGAGGAACGGCTGGGTAAGTTGCAGCTATACTCACTCGAGGAATGCAGAGAGAGGGGAGACATGATTGAGACGTTCAAATATGTCATGGGCCGTATTGAAGTAGAAGAAGAAATCTTTTTCCTTAATGGATCTATGGCAACAAGAGGGCAGCCGTTGAAAATCAGGGGTGGGAAATTTCATGGCAAAACCAGGAAGTACTTCTTCACCGAAAGGATGGTTGATCATTGGAATGATCTTCCACTGCAGGTAATTGAGGCCAGCAGCGTGCCAGATTTTAAGAAAAAATGGGATAGGCATGTGGGATCTCTTCATGGAGGAAGTTAGGGGGTGGGTCATTAGAGTGGGCAGACTTGATGGGCCGTGGCCCCTTTTCTGCTGTCATTTTCTATGTTTCTATGACATACTTGCAGTACAGAGGTTATTGTGCTGGATGTGAAATATTTTAGGTTAATAAAGCTCAAAAATGATGTAGACTATTACAATTTTCCATGGGTACAATTCAAAGGACAATCCTTTCCTGTTCTCCTCCCCCCACCAACAAAATGAGCTGCTGGCTTACTGCTGCTATAATACGAAACACACGCCCTAGATTTACTCACCGTAAATCTCATAAGTTTATTCTTATAATCTCTATAAACAGTGTTCAAACAGTCCTAACAATTTGCTCTAGGATTAGCTTTCAAATTCCCATGAATCCACGTGGGTTTTCCAGGCAAATCCTCACCTCTTGGTTGATTCCCTATTCACCAAACTGTTGTCTACATTCTTCACATCAAAATTGCAGCTTCTGCCACTGCCTTCTAAAATTAGATTAGCCCCTATGGACTGGGGTACTTTTAGTTATCTGGCACCTTCACTAAGGAATTCAACTTTTGAATTAAATGCTTTAAAACAGGGGATCATAACAGAGGTGTTCTCATTGGCCTGTAATAATGAGTAGTGAGCTGAGGAGAGATTCTAGACTAGAATTTCCATCGTTTTGGTTTTTTATTTGCTTATGTTTTCAAATTGATCGTACATTCCACTGGGCTGGATGTTCAAAAGCACTTATCCATAACAGAACTATCTGAGTTGGGTGACACTTAAGGCCAGATTCTCTAAAGGATGTCTCTTAGGCACTGAACTCCCCCCTCCCCCACCCCCATGTTTATGATTTTTTTAATCACCAGCCAGGGTGGTAAAAGTTCCGACATTCATAGGAATTCTTTGAACGTCGGAGTTTTTACTGCTGTGGCTGACGATAAAAAGCCATAATGCAGCTTCATAAAGGGGGGGGGGGGTTAACTGGGAAAATCCCCTTAATACCCTCAATAATTTAAAAATATAAAATTTGAATTGGCACTTAGCAGCACTTAAGTGGGCATTTTTTTGGGCGAAGCCTGACTTAGGTGCCTGAACTGTGCCTAAGTTTTTACATAGGTGCTGCTAAGTGTGATTCTGTAAACAGCACCTAAGCATGATTGACACAGTGCTGCAGGACCGGCATTAGGGGAGGGCAAACTTGCTGGGCCCGACAGATCCAGGGGGCCTCACGGTCCGGGCATTTCTTCCCTTTGTTGGGCCATCTCCCTCCCTTCCCCTCACCTTCACAGTACTTTTCCAAATCAAAGTTTTCTCTCTCAGAGGGGTCCTGATGCGGCAGCCGATCTCATTAGTTGCACGTGGCTGCCCCAAAGCTTCTCCTCTGATGCAATCCGGCAAAAACAGAAAGTTGCATCAGAATAGAAGCTTCAGGGCAGCCACGTGCAACTAGTGAGAATAGCTGCCATGTTACGGCCTCTCTCAGAGAGAAAACTTTGGTTTGGAAAAGTGTCCACTAAGGTGAGGTGAAGGGAGGGAGCTGGTCCAACAAGGGAAAGAGGTTGAGTGGCACTTCAGGATAATTGTGTGGAGACAGATGCTGGATGGAAGTGGGGGGGAGGGGGGAGATAGAAGCAGATGCTGGAAGGAAGTGGGGAGGGTAGCAGAAGCTGAATGTGTAGTAGTAAAACACAAATTTAGATTTATTGAAGACAAAAGTAGGATGTTTTCAGGAGTACAAAAAATAAAGTTGACAACAAAATACAACCCTTTCACTTCTTGGTGAAAATTTTAATGAAAGTAGGAATTCCTCTTGTTCCCAGTGGACTCCTTCCCCCAATAAACTCCCATTTGGAACATGGAAAAGTCCTCGTTTCCCACTGGAAAATATGATCAGTGCCTTCAACTTTCCTGACTTGTTTTTTATCTACAGAAATTCGTGGCAAACACCTTCCAAAGAACTGCAGGGGAAAGGTCCAACCAATTGAAAAAGAAATTCACTCTTCTTGTGAAAAGGAAAGGCATAGAGGACCCACATCCTCTTTCTGCCCCTCTGTCTACACCCTTGTCATGGATCCCTAATGACTCACCTAAAGGACTCTCTATTAGGGATGAGACATATCAACCTCAACTAAGAACTGTGCTTTTATGGACAGTCTCTGAGCTGGAAAACTCCACATTTTGTTCTGCAGTGAGGCTCATCACAAAAATATTATCCATCGCAACGATTTCCATTTCTTTTCAAAGCTGCGATGTGGTAACATAAACCAATGTGCATGAGTGCATTTGTACAGTTATGATCATGGCCTTGTCTTTCCCTGACAGCTCAAGGGTAGATTCCACGAAAAAGTTACAAAATTCTTTGCCACTGTTTCCACAGTTCTGCTGCAGTTTGGTGATACATTTGCAGGACAACCTGCTTCTCTCTCACACATACACAACACTAACCTCTTCTTAAACATGCACATCCACTCGCCAAACTATTTCCCTCTCACTCCTACATGTGCACACAGTTCCAATTCCCTCTCAATGCCATAACACAACACATGAACATTTTTAGTATACATATCCTCCAATTGATCAATTCTCTCAACCCACTTTTGTGCATCGACTCTTTCTAACCTCTCATTCTCCATCCAATGGCCCCCGTCTTTCCCTACCGCATATGTTTATCAGTCTAACAGGAGGAGGATAAAATAAAAATAAGACCTCAGCCTTCTTCTTCAGCTACTGGGAACCCAACTGACATACTTTGCAAGACTTCATAGCTCAGAACATCAGTTAATCCCTAGTAGCTGAAGTGAAGGAAGATGGTGCAACATGTGATTCTACAGCTTAATTTCGTCTTCTTCCCACCAGCTAGCACAGTGCCATTGGCAGGAATTGCAGGGGATAGAAAGAGTGATATTCTATACCTGGCCAGCAGCCCGCCCACCCTTTACCTAAATCCTGGTTCCTGCAATTCCATGGAGACTTGACACAGACTATGCTGGATTTTACAGGACATTGTTTGTATTATAAAGCATATTTGGATTCCATTTGATTCAATTCTCCCTTATACCATGAATACAAATTATTGCTATTAACTCATTTCATTTCTGGAGCTTCTTCTACAGAGTAACTGTCATAATGTCAATATAGAATCCAGGATCACAAATTGTGCTCTTCCTGTTGGATAGATTATGTGTATCCTACGTAAAAGTGTATCTTGGTAAGAAGTTATTAGCTGGTAGAATAAGTTATGCTTGCCGTGCCCACATTGACATTTCCTTTACTGGAAGGCATGAATGTTGACGTCTGATGCAAAACAAAGCTTCCTTGTTTGTCTTGTGCCATCTGAATGGGATTTTCTTTCCTTTGTGATATTATTTTCTGTAATTTCAGTGAACACTTTTTTACTCCCTAGATAAATATACTCTTGTGTTGCAGTAAGGACATGCCTTTTTGCTTAACAATATCCTGTTATTGCACCTGCTAAGCCCCAAGCAAATCTAACCTGATGGATAGGCAATATCTCTTTTATTCTGGGCTGCAAAGACAAAATCTTTGGGGTGTGAAACACATAAGCCATATGCAAGATACGAGATCCACGATACGGAGAATTCCTTTCAAAAGCCATATGATGTTTCTATTCCAAACTCTAAAGGCGGACTGGTGCCACCAAGAGAAAAATGCACAAAATGTAACAGCATTCCTAGTAAATTGGCCACATAGACATCCCATCAGAGCAGAGGGACAGCCTAGTTCAGTGGACTTCACATAAAAGACGTAGGAACAAATCCCACCTTAACACTCTCTAGGAACACCTAAAATCCTACTGTACCTAACTGTATACTGCTACAAAACCCCTCAAGTCTACAGGTATCTCCTATCTAAAGGTATGGTTGATATTTGTGGGTTTTGGAAGGCTCACAATTTCCACCACAAGTGCACAGGTTAGAGTGGGATATGGATTTGGGACCAATGTTCCCTCTAATTGTTCATAGGCTGTGATTGCAAAAAATTTCATCTGTGCGCATTTTAAAGAAAAACTAAATTTGTGTGCGCTATAAATATGATTGCCAGAGTTCAGTTATGGGCATTTATGGGCAGGTCTTTGAGTTTAGTCTGAATTAACGAAAACACAATGTAATTTTAGTTACACTTTATGTAACATAAAGTCTCATTTCAATAAACATAAATTATGTTTCATTGAAATGTTTCATTGAGCGCTACCTATAAATAAGGTATCATTGTACTTTATACTTATAATTTAGAATATAACAGCAATTTAGTTTTCAAAATTTTCCCTGCGATCTTTCATATTTAAACAGTCTGAATAAATTCTGTCAAGATCTGTTGAGCCTCCATCTTGAAGGTGACTCTTAACACGCATCAACATTTCCAAATGCTCTAAATGTAAACAATTCCTTTGTTTAGTCTTCAAATTGTTCATTAGACTAAAACCACATTCACAATCTGAACTAGATGCTAAGAATGTGGCACCAATGTCCATCAATTTTGCTAAATCTGCAAATTGATCATTCTGAAATGCAAATTTCATCATATCTGGAAAGCTGTTTATCAGATTGCTTTTGATTTTTTTCTGCAACAAGGAATTTAAAGTCATTGTATTTCTGAATAATAACACTTTCCTCCGGAAGAAATTGTTTATACTTTAAACAAAGAGATCTGATATGTCCATTTCCGAAGTCAAAGTCGCATTGTGATATTGCTGTACAGTCAAAAGCAGACCATTCCTCAACTTCATTTTCAGGAAATCTTTCACCCAGATGCAAACATAGGATGTTGATGAAGGTTAATATGGAATTAGTATCCACTGAAACTTTTTCTCCAGACCTCATCCTGTTGTCAAGAAAGACTGTTGACTTTATCACTCCACTTAACCTTGTCGCCTAAGTATTGCATTCGAAGTTTGTTCAATTTTCCCTGTCTAAGATGATAAGCTTCCAATGGTGTCAAACCACGTTTTTGAAATGCCATGGTTAAGGAAGCCAGTTCTGATAAGACATCATTCAAAACTTCAAATGTAATATGAAATTGTTCACTGTTCAGCTTCTTGTAGCAGTACTTTGCAATAGGATCATTATCTTTGTCTTCTTCAAAATATTTTAACAGGGGGATCATAATTTTGAATAATTGCTTTAAGTGCAAAGTGTCTAGATAACCAGCGCACTTCATTCAGAGGTCTGAAAGCAATTGATTCACATTCAGATGCATCTGCTATTTCTTGAAATTTGCATCGTTAAGAAGAAGACCGACAGAACACCGTGTATACAGTTCTCATTACAGTTTCTACTTCTTTCATCAATTTTACTTCTTTCCATGAATCAGAAAGTCCCAAATCTTTCCAATGTGCAACACAATGTTGCTGCACTAAATGTGGAATGTCTTTTCTCAGCTGTGCTGCAACACCATCTATTTGCCCAACATAACAGAGGCACCATCAGAGGGTGAACATAACCATTTTATTCAGGTCAAGTTCATGTTTCCTATAGAATTCCCTAATTGCTGTTACTATTGATGTAGCATCACATGCTTCCAACTGTAGCATCCCACCAAATGATGTCCTATACTCATTTGAATTGACTGGCCGATACTTAAAGTAGAGTATTAAGTACTTGTTGACAGAAATGCCTGTGCTTTCATCAACAGTTAAGGTATGATACGTTGCTAATTTAATGTCTGCCATACGATCATCTTGCATGATGCCATTGATAATTCCAAGAAATTCAAACACATAGTTTTTGCTTCTCCAGCTATCAGGTATACTAACGTATTTTGCCATGTGCTCATTGATATCTTAAACAGAGAGCATTGAGATATTCATCTTAATGGCCAGCACAACACTGTCGACAAGAACCTTAATTTCATCAGGACTGGAACGCTTCCGTTCATTACTAATTTGCCTGTTTTCTTTTTTGGTTGGGCTTTCAAGCAACATGTTAACCAGTCCCCCTCTTAAATTCGGATATTTACTTCTGAGTTTCCTAATACTGTCGGTATGAGATTTACTTGATAGATGGCGTTTCAGAAAGTCCAGTTTCCAAACATCATCTCATATTTTTCCAGTAGAGAATTTTCCAGTTGCTTTGGCATCTTGCCAATAACAACACACAACTCCATCGTCTTCGTCATAGGTAAATATTTCACACAGTCGAACACGCATTGTATTTCGAGATTCTGGTGTCTCCGTTTCAACAATTTCTTCAAGCCATTCAGACCTAAAAGCTGTTGCAGCTCTCTTGCGTTTTACACTTTTCACCATTCGCGGTTTAGACATTTTAAGAGTTATATCTGGTTGCAATTTAATAAATGAATACAGTTATACAACCACAGTACCACGCTGCACACTACGATTCCACGAAATAAATATGGCGGAACTTCAGGAAGTCAAAGAATCGGAAGTGTTTCATATCCTATGGGCCATAGGCTATGGCCCTATGGGGCACGTGACGTATCAAGTTCAACTGCCGAAGATAATGGAATCACGTGAATGACTTAAAATTTATATTATAACGCTTCAATAAATGTGATAAATGAGAAATCGGAACAGCTGGTCTTCTTCAACATTTCATTTTAGCAGTGAAAATCATTTTAGGCAAAATTTATTCTTTTGTGCGCGCTATTTGAATTTGTGTGTGCGGGTTCGGCAAGTTGTGTGTGTGTGCACAAGCACACAGCTTAGAGGGAACCTTGTTTGGGACCCTTCCTCTACAGTCCACTGCAGTAACCACTAGCCTACTCCTGAGACCAGCTTGCTGTTCTAATAGAAATGGCCATAATATCTGAAGCTGTCACAGAGCATGGTATGTACTATCACTGTCACATTTTTGGGGAGGGGGTGAAAGAGATCAGTAAGTGGGGGGGGGCTTAAGAGAAGATGATTCCTTAATCCTTCTAATACTTAGCTGGTGAGTTAGGGCACCTTTTTGTGACTTTGTTATGAGTGAAACAGATCTAAAT
Source organism: Geotrypetes seraphini (assembly GCF_902459505.1). NCBI lineage: Eukaryota > Metazoa > Chordata > Amphibia > Gymnophiona > Dermophiidae > Geotrypetes > Geotrypetes seraphini. Next base: position 33,964,771 of record NC_047102.1, read on the forward strand.
AAAAACACCCCAATTTTTGCCCTAGACCAGTGGTTCTTAAACCTGTCCTGGGGGGACCCCCAGCCAGTTGAGTTTTCAAAATACTCCTAATAGAAACTCCCCTAGATAAAGGCCAAATGGCTCATTTAGTCTGCCCATCCGCAGTTACCATTATCTGGTTGAACTATTATCTGATGAATATGCATCTCTCTGAGATTTGATCTTATGGAGAATATTTTTTGCCAAGTCTATTGATCGGGTTCCAGGAAGTCAAACATGAAGATTAATACTGTAATAAAGTTCCAGGAAGTCAATCGTGAAGACTGAACTGTAGCACAGTTTGAGTGGAAGATTGGACATTGTTACTGAAGAATAAGTTGGGAAGAAATGGGACATTGATTGAATATTCTTCATTGTATCATTGTACCATAGTATTTAAAATTGTGATGCAAAATGATGAATATTTATAAATGTGTGATTTTGTACAAATGGGATGATAAATAATAATTAATATATGTTTACATAATAAGTTGATTTTATGGCTTCTTTTTTTGCTGTGCTTACACTATTGGTTGTTGAGGTGGGGGTTATAAGAGTCCAGACCCCAGTTTGGACATTGTGTATTATGGAATATTTTGGCCTTGTATACTGTACAGTGTCTATATGTATCATTGCTTTGTATATTAATACAGAGCTGTTAATAAAAAAATAAAAGTTAAATAAACAGAACTGGCAGTGATGGAAAGATATGGAAGTAGTGATTGACTATTTGATGGTTCTAAGCTCAGTCTTTTACCTCTCATTCATCATTTACCGTACTTCATACTTTCATTTGCCATAATTTGTGCAAATGTATGGCAAATGAAAGCTTTACTGAATAATTTTGGTTGATTGCCAACTAGAAAGCATGAGCATGAATTAAAGCTTGTACAAACTGAAATAGGTTATTTAAGGGCCCTTTTTACAAAGCCGTAGTAGTGATTCCCCGGGGCAAATGCACCAAAGCCCATTCAATTCCCATGGGCTTCGGTTCATTTGCCGTATGAGAACTGCTTTGTAAAGTTGCCTTAAATTAATATATGAATATAAATTGTCACAATTTACATAGTAAACCTAAACTATTTATTTATGCACATTTACCGTCAGGTCTGATAAAATAATGATTTAAAATAATATCTATAAAACAAACATATTAAAACCAGACTTTTGCAATTCATAATAACAGAAGAAAAAGCAGACATTTATTTCTAACTGAAAGCTAATTGAAAGGATCGTGTTCCGAGTCCTTTTTTGAACTTTGTGCAGTTCTTCTCGTGCCATAATTCCTTTGGCAAATTGTTCAACCATATTAGCATCCCAGTAGAAAATCTTTCCCCAATATTAGGCCACCTTTATTCGCTTGAAACCTGGAAGTCACAAATAGTTTAATATAGTCTCTAAGATAAATCTTGTGCTTCATACTGACAGGAGTGGTGCGTTATGGAAAATCAGCACTGCATCTCCCTGTTCACAGACAAAACCGCGTGACAACAAAGGCGCGCCGACAACCCAGCGAAGACAACTGAGCGTAAGGCGGAAGCGCGCCAAAGAAAAACAGTATTTTAAGGGGCTCCGACGGGGGGTGTTGGTGGGGAACTCCCCCCACTTTACTTAAGAGATCCCGCCGGCGTTGTGGTGGGTTTGGGGGGTTGTAACCCCCCTCATTTACTGGAAACTTAACTTTTTCCCTCTTTTTTAGGGAAAAAGTGAACTTTTCAGTATAATGTGGGGGGTTACAGCCCCCCAAACCCCCCCCCAACGCCGGCGCGATCTCTGTTAAGTAAAGTGGGGGGGTTTCCCCCCACACCCCCTGTCGGAGCCCTTTAAAATACTGTTTTTCTTTGGCACGCTTCCGCCTTGCGCTCAGTTGTCTGCGCTGGGTTGTCGGCACGCCTTTGTCGTCACGCGGTTTTGACCTGTCACCGCATCTCCCTCCTCCCAGCAATGCTGCAGCTGTTGCTAAGCTTCCTGTAAATACATTTTATTTTTGTAAATATGTTTCTATTGAACATAATTATATGAGGGTCATTTCATAAATAATGCACACTATTTTTTTTAATTTACATGTTTTATTTTTTTTCAAGTATTTCTTTACAATCCTTCAATATAGTCTCCCTGCTTTGCAATGACCGAGTCCCAAGAAAGCTCTTCCAGAGATGCAAAACGATGTCCACGCATAGGTTATGTCAACTTTGGAAAAAGGTTGAAGTCTGGTGGACTCATGTCTGGACTGTAGAGAGCATGAGGTAATACCTCCCAGCCGTATACGCGTAGTTTTTCGATGACAACATTCTCTATGGGCCTGTTTTACAAAGCTTCGCTAGCAGCTGCAGCGTGGTAACGGCCCCGAAGCCCATAGAAATTTAAAGGGCTTCGGAGCTGTTGCCGCACAGCAGCCACTACTGCGGCTTTGTAAATCAGGCCCTATGTGCGGGTGAGCATCATCGTGAAGAATGAGTGGCTCAGTCAAAAGCAACTGAGGTCAGATTTTGTGCATTTTTCAGCGCATTTTTGGCAAAAAATCACAATAATACACTGCCGTGACACTTCTTCCACATGGAACTTTGGCTGTGATGATGATGCCTTCATGCCTTCAAGTCAGGGGAGGGAAATTTCATGGTGATGCCAGGAAGTACTTCTTCACCGAAAGGGTAGTCGATCATTGGAACGAGCTACCTCAACAGGTGATTGAGGCCAACAACGTGTCAGATTTTAAGAGATAATGGGATATTCACGTGGGATCTCTAGGGGAGTAAAAGTCAGGGAGTAGGTCATTGGTATGGGCAGACTTGATGGGCTGTGGCCCTTTTCTGCCGTCAATTTCTATGTTTCTGTGATCATAAGCAAAAATCATCATTTTATCTTTATATTTTTTGAGAGTTTTTCTCCTTCCCCTTCCTATTGTTTTTGACCTTATTTGTCTTTCTTTTTATTAATCAGATTGTATTTCTTTCCTATTCTTTCCTTGTGTTTTATGTTTGTAAAGTTGGTTTTTATTATGTTTCATAGATTTAGTCTTTTTGTTAGTTATGTTTGTTTCCCCTAACTTTGTAATTTTATCGATTTGTTCATCGCTTAGAATTTGGAATTTTATAATAAACTTGAAACTTAATTTGTTTGTCTTTTGATTGAGCTCATTACATTTTTTTGGCTGTGGGGAAGATGGAGCTCTCCACTCGTCATTGGAAAAACTAAGCGAATACGGCTGGGAGGTATTACCTCATGCTCCCTACAGTCCAGACGAGTGCACCAGACTCCGACCTTTTTCCAAAGTTGAAACAACCTATGTGTTTTGCATCTCTGGAAGAGCTTTTTTCAGCCGGTACCCGAGCCATTCAGCAACTGCACAAAAACAGTGTCTTGAATGGAATAATGAAGCTTCCCGGACGTTGGGACTCGGTCATTGCAAAGCAGGGAGACTATATTGAAGGATTATAAAGAAATACTTGAAAAAAAATAAAACATGTAAATTTTTTAAATAGTGTGCATCATTTATGAAATGACCCTCGTAACATTCTTTACAACAGGGGCCAACTCTTGACAGCAAACTGTAGAAATACCCTCCCCCCTTTTTTTTTTACAAGACCGCTGAATGCTGTGTGCTCTTCTGACGCTCATAGTGTTCCCATGAGTGTCAGGGCAGCGCATAGCATTCAGTGCGCCGGCGCTAAAAACCACTTTCGCAGTTTTGTAAAATGGGGGGGGGGGGGGTTGTTTCGGGTTTTTTAAAGAAGATTATATGGAACACTTTGGATTGTACTCCCTTTAGTTGCAAAAATTTTATTTATTTGTTTTTGTAACTTGCATTGGGATATGATGTTTTATTTGTTATTTTGCCTGATATTCAGCAATATTTATCCAGCCAGGAATGGCTCTTGGCCAGCTAAATACTGCTAAGCTGGTTAACCACCAATATTCAGAAAGAAATAGTCAGCTATCTCTCACTGAATATCCCAGTCACTAGCTAGTCAGTTAGCAACAATATTCATTGGCTGACTAGCTATGTCTAGTGGCCAGATGAACTTGCCTAAAAAGCAGATCTATCTTTGGTTACTATGACTTAGACAGCCAGCTGGTGGCTGAACTTAACTTGGAAATTCAATGTTGATGGATGCATATGGCCCCAGCCTTGAATTCATGGCTATATACATTTCCCAAAGCTAAAATATTTTAGTCAATAAATTCCAGTTTTTACCTTTTGTTGTCTGGAGACTTTTTTCCATCAAGTTGGTCCCAGCTTCTTTTTTCCGCTTTCCCATCTTCTGTAGATGTCCATTGGTTCCTCCTACCATGGTCCAGCATTTATCCCTTTCTCATCCCCCGGACCATGTGCAGCATCTTTCGCTCCAGCCCACCAGCCCCATGCCCAACATGTCTCCTTCTATCACCCCTCTCCAGCACCATGCCACATCTCTCCCTCCAGTCCCTTCACCACTATATCTAACATTCCTCTGTCCTGCATCCCTTTCAATCTGTCCCACTGTTCCATTTCTACCACAACATTTATCCTGCTCATCTTTCTCTTCCCTATCATCTGTTCTTCACTCTCTCCCTATGGCCAAAATTCTCTTTTCTTCCATTCCCCGTGTACACGACCATCTCGCTTTCAGATTAATAGTTCAATCTCTAATTCTATCTTCTCTTGACTATTGCAACATCATCTACTTGGCATCTTATAAGAAAATCTTAAATCGTATTAGAATAATACAGAATACGGCAGTGCGCTTGATCTTCGGGTTAAAAATATACGACCATGTGAGTCCTTTTTATCAGCAACTACATTGGTTGCCATTCGAAGCGAGAATTTTGTTTAAATTTGGCTGCATCTGTTTTAAAGCCCTTTTTGGTCTGGCTCCAGGATACCTATCCTCCCAATTTAAATTATATAAGTCGAATAAAAATACTCAGAATGATTGCATGTTCATGTATCCATCTGTAAAAGCTTGTCGCTACAAGAAATTTCTAAATAAGGCTATTGCTTTCCAGCTAGGAAAAATGAATTCCTGGTTAAGTTTGTTGATTCCAAACGCAATCATATTATGCCTTCAGAAAGTTGTTGAAAACTTACTTGTTTGATAAGGTTGTAACATGATTATTGTTTTAACCCTGTTTACATGTATGCTTCACTGATTGTACAGTCCTTCTTGATTGTGAACTGCCTGGAACTCATGGATGGGTGGTATACAAGAATAAAGGTTATTATTATTTCCCTCTCACTGACACACCCATGCCCAATTCTCCCTTTCTATTCCTTTCCCCACCTTAGCATCTCTTTCCCTCCCTTCCTCCATCCTCTCTCCCAAGTTCATGCCTTGTGTCCAAAAATGAATTACCTCCCTTCTTCCCCCCCCACACACACACTTCTGTGTCCTGTGTTTACCTCCCATGTATCTCTCCCTGCACTCTACAACCCCCTCCCCCAAGGCAGCATCCCTCCCCCTTTCCTGGTTGGTCCTCTTATCTTTCTTTTCTTCCAACAGGTCCACTCTGTCCCTCTTTCCTTTCCATCCCCCCACCCTCGTTACCTGCATCCGACACTCGCAGCGAGATCCCCCCCCCCAAATTCCTCCCAAGCTCTTCTTCTGCCTTCCGATGATGCCACTTCCTGTTTCCGGCGGAGCAGAGGGAGGGCAGAGCGTGCAGGAAATGTCTCAGTGATCAGGACCTATACACTGGACATACGAGTTATGTGGGTCTGTACCTCAAATGGTCCTGTGGCACCGAATGGACTACTTGAAGCTGCTAAGATCCTTGGACATTGAAAGAAAAATAGTCAATGTGAGGTCACAGGATCAATGGTCCAGGGAAGTTCAGTAGATGGTAACCCAAAAGAACATTTAACACTCCCAGCCTTACAACAGGCAACTAGAGCTTGAAGGCCAAAAAAAAAATGTGATAACAATCAAGAGTTTTTAAACAAAATGAAAAAAAAAAATGTAAATAGAGAAATATGGCTAAATGGAACAACAAAAACAAAACAGGAAGGCACAAAAAAAACTATTATGTTTAAAATGCTTAGAGAAACTAAGAAACAGCTTCTCAGCTCTGTGTAAAACTGAAAACCAAAGGTCCCGCAAGCCGGCACCAGGCGGGAAGGCACCAGCACGTACATGGCAAAGGCGGTCTCAAGGATCCAAAGTAACAGCACGCTCCCTGATTGTCCATGCCGGGGCTCACATTTGAGAATATACTGCCTGCTTGTCCTTGAATAATTAGTGGTACACATGGAAAAATAGCATAGATGATACGTACACTCTTCTGTCCAGTGGACTGGCGACTTCCTCTACTTACAAACTTATCTGAAAAAAACTGAATTGGCCACATTCTAAGTGCATCTCCAATCACAGCTCAACATCTCCAGCATGTCACAACTGTGGGTGGAGCTTAGTCAGCTTCCAGCAGAGCACAATAGCATCTCCAGACTCCAATCAACAGTGAAAATAAGAGGAAACATCAAAGGTACAAAATCAGGTACAAAGTGCAGCAAAGTGAAAAAAACAGAGGACCACACTTAGGATTGATGGGGGTTGCTAGTGGCCTGAAAATGAAGAACTAGGGACCATAGGTGGCTGTGGATGGGCTGTTTGCCTATTTGCACACTGGAGTTAGGCCCACCCAGTCAATGGCTTTTAATACAAGGAGAACAGGTGGTGCTATCAACATCTGTGTTAACTAGTGTTCAGAAAACAAACAAAAAAGGTGACTAATTTCCTTTATTGAATGCAATGACTCTACATGATCGTGTTTCGGCCCCTAAGGCCTGCCTCAGGAGTCTGGATTCTGATTGAAAAATCAATAAACATAAAGTTTCACAGTCTTCTATTTCAGATGCTCTAGTAAAATCCACAGCTGCAACACGATTGTGTCAAGTCATTGCATTCAATAAAAGAAATTGAACATCGATCATTAATCATGTTTGTTTTCTGCTTTCACATCTTGTGGAGGTAGTATCTCCTGTTTGTTGTTACCTAGTGTCCAACCATGTGAACTTCGGCAAAAAGACTGTAGTAAATTAAACCAATAGCAATGAGATAGTGGAGAGGAAATAGCTGCTCTCTATAGAACCAGTGGTCTGTGCGTATATTGTACGCTCAGCGCAAAACACCCCCGCTCAAAGAACAAGTCCAGTCTCTGAAGGCTAGAATGACAGACTTGGAGAAGCTGATGCAGACAAAAGTTTAAAAAGGTGATCTTTGGGAGCATAGTAAAGTGATCCTGTCTCATAAGTCTGGCAGGCCCTGTGCTGCCTTGAAGCAAATAGATTATCTAGACGTAAAGCGTCACCTTGATGTGACAGAAAACAATCCTGTAGCCCAGTGTACCTCAAACTGTGTGCCTCCTGAGATTCCAAGTGTGCCGCAGCACACTGAGGGGGAAGAGAGGCGCCTGCCAGCTGACTTCCCTACGCGGTACAGCGCTGCCCGATTCGCCAAAGGCCTGCATGTTTCCCCTTCTCTCTAGCGTCCTCTGGTTTCCCCCTTGGCCTTCCGGTCTCACCTTTAAAGATAATTACATCAGCCTGCAGAGGATCGCTGGTAGGTAAAATGATTTTATTTTCAATCTAGTGGTTGAAATGTGTCAATTTTGAGAATTTATATCTGCTGTGTATATTGTTTTACAGTATATGAAAAATGAATGGAAAAAATTTCATTACAGTTAGTAAAGGGGACGTGATTTGGGGCAGAGCTTGGGTGGGCCTAGGCAGGTCTGTGGTTGGGGTACTCAGTTGATATTGAGAAACACTGCTGTAGGCCTCTCCTCCTCTCTGGCCCTCTTCCTTGCTGTCACCCGCTACTGGCATCTCAGGGCCCATCTGGAGGGCCCCTGCACATGTGCAGATGTCAATGTGATGATGTAACGCATATGCGTGATGTCATTACGATGCTGTCCACACATTTCTGGGTGCCTCAAGCCGTGGCCACTAACTTTAGTGTGCCCCGGCTCAAAAAAGTTTGAGAGACACTACTGTAGCCAAGACCTGCCCTCCAGGTAATGGATGCCTATTTTTTATAGAATTTCTTTCTTTTTAAACTTTTATATACCACACTCCTGAATTTAAAAAATCAAATACAATTAAATAATATGGCACAGTTCACATAGCTCAGCAGCTATGGCCCTTAAAAAAAGCAAACAAAAAAAACCCCCACTGGCCTGACATTGAAATTGCCATTCCAGGACAAACCAGACATTTTCAGTGCCACTTAACCGAGCAGTGCAGCTTACAGCATCCTGTTCGTGTTTAAGCTGAAACTGGCTATTTTGGGGGTGTTCCAGGGAGTGGGGGTTAAGTATTGGTATTTGGAACTTAACAAGGTAAGATAACAGTCCTATCTTTATGTAGTTCTTAATAGCTGATTAGGTGCCAAATATTCTACTTAACTGGCTAAATTTTAGCTAGCTCCCTATACGTGGAAATTCAATGCTGGAGCCTGGACAGGGCCGGACATTGAATTTCCAGGTTCAACACCTACAGTGGTCAGCAAAATGCCTGAATATTGAGCCCCATATTAATACATGTCCGTAAGTTAAGTGTACAGACTCAGACCAGCCACAGAGCTGACATAAGTGTGTGCGGCTAAGTTCTGGATATACGTAACTTATAGTATTCTAGAGGTTACGCCTATAGTATGTTTGGATTTTCAGAAGGCTATTTTTTCTTCCATTTGCATCTTTGCTTTCCTGACTACTCGACCAGCCTCTCTTAACCTTTCCAGATATTTTTGCCTGTCTTCCTCTTTCTGTGATCTTTTGTAGTTTATGAAAGCTAACCTCTTATTCCTTACCTTGTCAGCTACTACTTTTGAGAATCAAAGCGGCCTTCTTTTCCTCTTACTTTTACTTACTTGCCTCACAAAAAGGTTTGTCGCTCTTACAATTACTCCTTTCAGTTTTGCCCACTGATTTGCAGACATTTTGGTCTCCTTTTATAAACCTGCGATAGCAGTTTTAGCGCACGCTTAGCGAGCACTGAATTGCCCCGTGCGCTAGACGCTAGTTCCAGCATTCAGCTGGCGTTAGTTCTAGCCACATAGCGCAGGTTTAGCGCATGCTAAAATGCTGCGTGCGCTAAAAACGCTATCGCAGCTTAGTAAAAGGAGCCCTTAGTTCTATAGAGTAAACTGGAATAACCACATATGTTAATATTACTTAAGTTTTAACCAATGGGATGCTTTAATTTGGCTATGGAGATTCAGAGTTAGTTCTTGCTGCACATACTGGCATTAACAGAAGAAATTCTACTATCCTATGGATAATGAGTGCCATCTGCTGACCAGACTAAGCACTGAAGAGAAAGATATTGATAGTATACACAGTATCTTACCATTACTTGTAACATGAATCCTAAAGGGAATGCAGATTCCTCTCCAACGCGTAGTGTTCACAGACCTGAGAAAGGTTTGGACAGGGGCAACTTATTCAAATAAGAAGGCTGAAAAAAAGAGGAAGCTGAGGTGAAAAAGTAAAACAACATAACTACCAGTATATTTCAAAACCCTGGAAGGAAATGGCTGGAATACCTGAAGAACAGGATTTCTCTCTATATACCTCCAAGGTCAGGAAGATCTTCCTAAGGAGCCCAGAAAGGCTTTTCTGATGATCAGAGTATAGAAGAGGGAAGGTTCTACGAGGTGTCTCAAGCAGCCTTTCTCTGAACTGTGCCATTACAAGCAACCTATGGTGTATAAATGAAGTAATATCAAGATGGGGGTTCAGAGAGGAAATTATACCAGACCTGGGGAAATACAGAAAAAGGAGAAAGGGAGAAATATTGGATTTAGGGGGAAGGGGCAAACAGAATAAATGAACATTTGCTGGTTCTTGTGGAGGAGAGCAGAAGGAAGAAGAGAGATATTGAGATAGACAGTATTGTTAGATCTCAATGGCAAGGGCAGGGCAGGGAGTCAAGGCACAAGAGGAGGCAGTTTGGCATGTGAACTGGAAAAGTGGGCCAAACGTATGTGTCGCACACCTAAAGCATATGACTTTGCATATCTGCATTATTTAGAGCAAGGCCAGCTCAGTGGTATTTGATGACCTAGGCAAAGCTTGAGCCATAATCAGACACCCCCCAAACCCATAGTCCAGCATTTGCCCCTTCCAAGCCCTCCTCCTCCCTTCCCCCCCCCAGCCATCTTGTGCCTACCTCCCTTCCCCTTCCCAAGATATCCCTCACCTCTCTCTTTCTCCCAGCCACTGCATGTATTCTCCATCTGACCTCAGTTTGTATCAAAATGAAACTGAACATGGTGTGGGTCCTTTTTCACCCCGCACATGCTCAAGGCTTGCCATATCCTACTCCCTCCTTGATGTCATTTTAGAGGGGGGCAGGACATGCAAGTGCTGACATACACATGCCCTCTGCTGTTGTCATGCCGATTATGCCAGCATTCGCTCCTCTTCCTCTCTCCCCCCTAACTTCTGCTCCCTAGGCTATCAAGTGGAAAGACTTGCTTTGGTTATGAGCAGTTACTACATCACACAGATACTTGTTCTTGCCCCATTTAATTAAAAACAAAACCATTTTCAAAGCTCTTAGACTTACAAATTTCAAAAGGTTGCTATGCAATTTTGTAAATCGAAAAGCTTTGAAAACACGCCAACTATTCTTTATATACAATTTTCGAGAGAGTTTAAAAATGTCTGCAAATTTCTTTTTATTTATGCTGTTGTACAGAAACTGGTTTTCTTTTTTTTTTTATAGAGTAACCAACAGCTCAAATGTTACTGCAGACCCTGAGAAGAAGCCAGAGACATCGCTTTATTGCACACTGGCCCCAACAGCTTCCCTATGTTTAGTCTGTCCTTGAAGGCACTCATATCAAAAATGCCACAGGCAATTCCTTCAGGCAGGCACTTAAATGTTCAGACTCCAAGACACACTGGGGTCTTGCTTGCTCCCGAGAGGAATGCATGGGCTTTTTTATCTTTATGGTAATTTGATACACATTTTACAGGTTAAAAGCACTGCCTAAGAATCATCCTGGAGATATTTTCTGACTCACGGACACAGATCCAAGCGTGCTCTGAGGTAAGTGCTTTTTATAATATTAACAGTTTATATACCGCAGGACCGTGAAGTTCTATGCAGTTTACAAAGATTAAAAGATGGTACAAATTGATTGAACTTAACAGGGTGGAAGCTAGAGATTAACAGTTCAAGGGATCAGTTATTGAGGAGAAAGAGTAGTACGGGTTAGCTGCCTAGATATTTCAGGAATAGATATGTTTTTAGGCGTTTCCTGAATTCCCCATAAGTAGTAGGCGTAAGTAATTGTTCTAGATCTTTACCCCATAATGCTGCCTGATGTGAGAAAAGGTATTGATGGTGTCTTTTGAGTTTGCATCCTCTAACTGGAGGGGAAACGAAGTTCAAATGTGAGCTTCTCTTATGTCTGTTGGCTGAGAAGGAGAAAAGGTCAGTTACGTATTTAGGGGCTAGACCGTATAGTACTTTAAAGCAGAAACAGGCAAACTTAAATTTTACGCGTGCCACCATCGGTAGCCAATGCAGCTGTCGGTAGTAAGGTGTCACATGATCAAACTTCTTCAGCCCGAAAATCAGTTTGACCACTGTATTTTCCAGTTTGCATTTTCCAGGTGCTAAGCAGAAAAGATAGGCAGGTTCTGTTTCATTGTATTTAGCATAGAATTCCAGTTTCCCTAAAGAAATGAGAAATACAAATGTGGTTATTCAGTGGGTAAGATTTTGAATGTGGGTTGTCCTGTCACTTGTGTAACTTCTGTTAAGAAAAAGAGGGAAAAGTAATTCTCATTTTGATTTTTCAGATTAAGATCCTTATAGAATAAATGCATTTTCCTATTCTGGATCTATGGCACAAAGCTTAGAAGTTGTTTAAACTATATCATCTTTAGATGGTGTAAATAGAGAATGTTCTAATGCTGGCGGAATTCTGCTCAAAAAATAGCAATTCTGTAAAATTCTGCAAAATTATTTTTCAAAATGCCAACAATATTTGTGCTAATTATTATCCAGAATTTATACTACAATCTAGTATTTTCATTAAATTATACCACTCAGGGCTAGATTCTTAAAACTTTGCATTAAAAAATAATGGGCCGCTGTCATAACCATTATTGTAGCGACTTAAAAATGAGTCATTCTCCAAAATCTCACATGCAAATGAGGTTGGCGGAGGGTAGCGAAGGATTGCTAAATTTTGAACATACCCATCACTGGTGATTGAGATCGGCACTTGTGCAAAATAAACGCAGAAAAAAACCCCCAACCCAAAGTGAAGATCGGCAGGAGAAATGCCCACTCCCTCCTGCCGCCAAACAATGTACCCCCCCAGCAGCAGGAGAGATGCCCACTCCCTCCTGCCGCTATGCAACCCCCTCCTCGTGCCTCCGACAATCCTTTCCCCCACTCCCTTATCTTGCTTACAATGGCAGGCCGGAGGGATGGCCGGCAGCAGGCCTGCCTGCCAGAGGAGTGTCAGGGGGGTGTTACTTGGTGGTAGGAGGGAGTGGGCATTTCTCCTGCTGCCAGCGGGGATATCATGGGGGGAGTGTTGCTTGGTGGCAGGAGGAAGGGGGAATCTTTCCCACTGCAGAGGGCAATTAGCAATGCCAGGTGATTGTGCAATGCGGCAGGAGAGTGAACATCTCTCCTGCAGATCTTCAATTTGAGGTTTGTTTGTTTTTTATTTTAATTTGCATTGGGGTGGGGTCTGAGCTGTCAAACCTTACTTTTCGGTTGGTGCAAGAGCCAATCAGCTCTCAGGCACTGATCAGAAAGTAAGGTAACAACAGCTCTGGGCAAATTTTGGTTGCAAATGTGGCACAATGACTCAGCAATTATAGAGAATCACTCAGAGCGATCATTTTAATATTAATGACCTTTTTGTACTACATTTGCATGGCAGTATCAGAGACTGCTAGAAAGCTCAAAAAAGACCTCGGTAAGCCGTTTTGATAATCTGCCGCTAAAATACATTCACGCTACACTAGCTGGAACTAGTTTAGCGAGCACCTTAAAGGCAGATTTTAGTTTTGAGAATCTGCCCCTCAGTTTATCACCCCAGGCTCTCTCTGCACCCTCTCTGCCAACACACTCACTTCCTCTTCATGCTTTACTCGTAAGGGATGACTGCGTGACTGGGAATAAACTGGCAGCCTGTTCTCCCCAACCTTCACCAGTCGTGCAGTCAGCTCTCTCCCAGCTAATCTGGAAACAAAAGAAACAGAGAAACAAATGTCCCATCCAATCTGCCCATCCGCAGTAACCATTATCTCTTCCTCTCTCTAGGAGATCCCACGTGCCTATCCCAGGCCCTCTTGAATTCAGACACAGTCTCTGTCTCCACCACCTCTACCAGGAGATTGTTCCATGCATCTACCACCCTTTCTGTAAAAAAGTATTTCCTTAGATTACTCCTAAGCCTATCACCTCTTAACTTAATCCTATGCCCTCTCATTCCAGAGCTTCCTTTCAAATGAAAGAGACTCGACTCATGCATATTTATGCCACGTAGGTATTTAAATGTCTCTATCATATCTCCCCTCTCCCGCCTTTCCTCCAAAGTATATAGATTGAGATCTTTAAGTCTGTCCCCATATGCTTTATGACGAAGAACTCGCGGGGATGGGATGGGGAAAAATTGTCCCCGTGTCATTCTCTAATGTGAAGGTCTTGGACCTTTAAAAGCAAATCTGATGTGAAGAATTTCCGCTCTGCCTGTTAATCGCAGCAGACTTATTGTATTATTCTGTGTTTGTGCAAACGCTGACCCTCAGGCCTCTTCTCTGCCCTTCCATTATATATATATATATATATATACCGTATTTGCCGGCGTATAAGACGACTTTCCAGTACCTTAAAATCCTCCCCAAAGTCGGGGGTCGTCTTATACGCCGGGTACTGTTTACATCACCCGGTGCCGGTCCGCAGAAAATTCCTGCCGGTCCGCACAGGACCGGCGAGATGGACCCGTTAAATTTTCTGCCCCGATGGTGTTTGCAGAAATCTTCTGTTCCTCCCAGCCTCGGGCGATCAAGACAGGCGGTCATTCCCTCTGTGAGTCTCGCCTATGCGGAAACAGGAAGTTGAAACAAAATAGGCGGGACTCAGAGAGGGAAGGTCCCGACGTTTGCAGCCTGTCTTGATCGCTGCCCCTGCTGAGTCGCCGAAGAGGGCCGCGGGGAAAGTGCAGGCAGAGAGAAGATGGTCAGCGTGCGCGGGGAGGTCAGCGTGTCGATTGGGGCCATCAGCAGCGTTTGTGCTGAGTCTGCCCACGTGCAGGATGCGGCGGGTAGGGGCCTCCAACTCGTCTTGGGTGGCTGGGCCTGCGGTTCAAAGCTGTTTTTGCCGGCTTGGGGGGGGGGGGGGTCGCAAATCGGAAGAAGGGGTAGTCTTATATGGCGAGTATATAACAAACTCTATATTTTAACTGTAAAAGTTGGGGGGTCGTCTTATACGCCGGCAAATACGGTATATAATAATGAATCTTTCATTTATAGGTCCTGTTCTAAAGCAGTGGGGGGCTCAACTCATGATGGAGAGAGCTGTAGAAAAATTTACCTGCCTCTTTATCCTGGTCATCTGTTATCCATCAAATTTCACTGCTGAGGAAGGTAAGTCCCAAGAACCACAGAAAATGGGCAAAAAATTATTACCCGCCCCCCATTAAATTCCAAAAATTTTCAAATATTACACTTTTGTTTCTTTTTTTTTTTTTTTTTATAAATATTTTTTATTCTTTTTTTAAATTCTTACATCAAGTGAAATACATGTAATACATTCAATTATGAAAAAACACTTGAAATTATTATTAAATGTTCTTACAATGTGAATTAAATAAACCCTTTTTCAGAATTTTCTATCATATTAATATTACAATAGTTTTCCCTCCCTACCCCTTCTATATGTTCTATACATGTGTTATTATATCTGATCAATAGAATAATTTGTCAATGGTCCCCATATTTTATTAAATTTTTTAATATAACCTTGTTGTAATGCCAATACTTTTTCCATTTTATATATATGACAAATTGAATTCCACCAAAAAGTGTAATCCTTCCAGTTCTGAGTAATTTGCTGTATAGCGACCCCTGTTAAAATTAATAAAAGTTTATTATTGTTAGCTGAAATCGGACTTTGTGTTCTCATTGCTGTTCCAAATAATATTGTATCATATGATAGTCCAACATGATTTTCTAATAAATTATTAATTTGGGGCCAAATTAATTTCCAAAAGGAATTAATGCAGGGACAAAAGAATAGTAAATGGTCCAATGTCCCCACTTCTATCCTACAATGCCAGCATCTATTAGATCTACTACTATCTAATTTTGTTTCTTGTTTTTGACCTGTGGTGTTGATAATTCATCTCCTTGTACGAGATGATGGGCCTAGTACAGGGGTGGGCAAACTTTTTGACTCGTGGGCCACAATGGGTTCTCAAATTTGACAGAGGGGCCAGACCGAGAGCAGATGGATGGAGTGTTTGTGTGAACTAAACTAAAACTTAACCTTATATACCGGGTCTTCAACCAAAGGAAGCTCGATGCGGTTAACAATAAATTTAAAAAAATAAATAAAAAGTAAACTGAAATACAAGAGTTAGTTTGCAAAATGTTTAGCGGATATAAAAGTTTTTAGAAGTTTACGGAAGAGTTGGAAGGAACTGGGACACCTCAAAATTAGGGGAAGTTCATTCCATAATTGGGGAAATTTAAATGCCAGAGAGCTGCTAAAATTCTTAACTCCTTGAATTCCTTTCCTAGAAGGAAGAGAAGGTTTAAATCGATGGATGCCTCTCGCATAAGAAAATCTAAAAACATTCCATAGCAGAGGAACGAGAGGAGCAAAAATACCATGTAAAATCTTAAAAACAATACATAAACACTTAAATTGAATTCTACAATAAACCGGGAGCCAATGGAGAGAGAAAAGCAAAGGAGTCACATGGTCAAATTTGCTCTTTCCATAGATCAACTTCGTGGCAGTATTCTGAATCAATTGTAGTCTTTGAAGGCAGTTCTTAGTGATGCCAAGATAAATGGCGTTACAATAATCTAACCGGGATAATATAATAGATTGGACCAAAACAGAAAAATGATGTTGATGGAAAAGAGATCTGACTTTCCTCAACATTCGTAAGCTGAAAAACATTTCTTAACCAGAGAGTTTATTTGATCTTTAAAAGTAAGAGAAGAATCAAAAAAGTATTCCCAAAATCTTAGAGGAGAACTCAATTTGTAGGGAAGCTCCAGAATCCAAAAGTACAGTGGAAGGAAGATGATCCAATTTTGGGCCTAACCACCGAAGTTTAGTTTTAGCTACATTTAGCTTCATCTGGACAGACATAGCCCAAGTTTGAAGTTTAGAGATACAGTGATTTATTTTAAAAGTTAAATTGGTAATATTTGGGTCAATCTCAATCAGTATAAAAATGTCATCCGCATAAGTAAAAAGCGTTTTCCACGCTGACAGCTTATAAATATTCAAAGTTGTTATATAAAGATTGAACAAAATTGGGGAAAGCGGAGAGCCCTGAGGCACTCCGCAAGGAGGTTGCCAGTAATTAGAAATATTACCATCAATATTAACTATAATTTAAATGTAAACGTCATAACATCAATATTAACAATAACTTAAATGTAAACCTATTCCTAAATTAAATGTAAACGTCATAACATAAAAGGTTTTGGTCTTTAAAAGGTAGCAAAGCATGAAAACGTAAGGTTTATTGTACAAAATGAATGTACATGATCATCTCTCCCTTCCTCTCCTTCACTCCAATTCTTCCTCTTTCCTTTCTCTTCCCCACATGTTCACCATCTTTCCTCCCCTCTCACCCATCCCCTTGTGCCTTCCCTCTGCAGCATCTTTCTATCCCTCCCATCCCCCTGTGTAGCAGAACCCTTACCCAGCTACCATCCTTCCCTCCCTCCCATCCCTTGTGCAGTAGAACCCTTGAGCACCCGCCCCTGTCGCACAGCCAAACCCCCGCTGACCCTCCATCCTTCCCTCCCATCCGAACCCCACCGACCGCGAGCCCTACATACCTCCCTCCAGAGCAGCATTGGGCTGGCAGCACTCTAAACAGGCTGCTTCGCGGCCTTCTGTGTACCTTGTTACTGATGACATCATTAGTGATGTGGCAGAGGGAATTCGCTGACGAGAGAAGGCCGCGAAGCAGTCTGTTTAGAGTGCTGCCTGCCCAATGCTGCTCTGGAGGGAGGTATGTAGGGCTTGCGGTCAGTGAGGTTCAAATGGTCGACGGGCTGGATTTAAAAAATGGGCCAGATATGGCCTGCAGGTCATAGTTTGCCCATGTCTGTCCTAGTGGAATCATTATTTGGTGGCTAAGTAACATTCAAATTGCCATTTATACTGCAGTTCTCCATAACCAGGTGGAGCGAAGTGTAAGATTGTGTAGCATCTTCTCTTTCTTTAGGAATACATAAGAAGGGTAGCCAGTCCATCACTTTGCTGACCCCTCCCACATCCAAAAGGTCTTGTTCTAGGCATTTTGGACTTGGGACAATTTTTTGGATGAAAATGTGGTCTAAAGATAGACAACTTAGCAGTCTGGACAATCAAACGGCTGGACGTACAAGTAGACAGTTCTCGGAAAAAAAAAATATATATTTTGGATGTGTTTTTTAGATGTCCAAAACGGACTTAGACTTTTTTATTATTATGCCGCTCCACGCCTCTTAAGATTACCGTAGTTATTTATGTTATTGTTAGTTCTCCTCTTAGGTTCTTATGATCTCTATTTTAGATTTCTAGTGATTTTTTTATTGGGGGTTTTCTTGTTTTGGTAGTGATGCCTGTTGAAAGTAATACTAAGGTTTTTTGTTGTTGTTGTTGTTTTTTGGCGGGGGGGGCAGGAGTTGCTGTACCTGTTAACATTTCATTGTTATATTTAATTGATTGTTACATTTCTATTCAATAATAATAATAATAATAATAAAAATGTTATTAAGAAACTATGCACTGAGTACAAAATAAAACAGTGACCTAAGCTGAGTATAGTTTATTACAGTGCAAGGCCAGAAGCCAGGAAAGAGATCACTGCCTCAGTGGCAATTTTATCAGCCATTCTCAGTACATCTAGTCCCAAATACTGATGAGCTCATTCAGTCTCTTAATTTAGTTCTCTTCTAAGGCTATAAAACCTGTTTATTGCAGCTTCAGTGGAACATTAAGAAAACTATTGTTCTGTCTGAATTATACAAATATCTTGGGAAGTTATGGATGATTGTCTTACAGATATTTAAACAGGTTTCAGCCTTGACATATGCATATATATTTTATTCATCCATAGTTTCAAGTTCAAGTTTCAAGTTTATTCCGGCTTGATATACCGCTTTAATTTCCAAAGCAGTTTACATCATACAGATTTTATAATAAATGTTTAAAATCGGAGGAAGGGACATTCATGCCTAAAAATTCTATTGACACAACATAAAACAGAAGGGAAATGGGAAAAGTTACAATACTTGAAATAAAAAGGAGAGGGTGGAGGAAAAAACGTCAGGGAAGTAGGGTTGTCTGGGATGAACCATTTATTTAAATCTCATAAGTGACTTTAAAAAGTAGAGTTTTAAGACTGGACTTGTAATTGATCCTATCATGGGTTTTCCAATTATGAGTAATCTGTTGAACACCTATTCCTGTCAAGATCAGGAAAAGGCGACTTTTATACTTATCTAAAGTAGGCTTAAATTGTAGTAATATACCACAAATTACAGCTTCATAAGATAAGGGAATACTGCTTCTAGAATGAGATTCATTTGTCCCCAAATTGACTTCCAGAAACCAAGTATCAATGGCCAAAAATGATCCAAAGTCCCTATATTAATACGACAATACGACATCTATTAGATTTCACTTTTTGGTGGGTAAATGCATGTACCACATATAAGTATGAAAGGATAATGGCAGAATGTTTGGGGACTAGTAAATCCTTTAATGATGTATGGAGTCCATTGACTAATTTTATTGCATTATAATAAGTGTCACTTTTCTTTCATTATCATTAGATTTCTTTACACATCCAGGGTGGGTGGGGGGAGGGATATGTATTTTGAATAGTTAAATTATTTATTTATAATTTGTAATCACATCATCTATATTATTATATTAAGAATGAATATGGGGATGGGAGAAAATGATTGTTTAATGTAATAATTATATACTTAATAGTGTGTTTTGTGCAGTTTTTCTGATTTATTATTTGTATTGCACTATCAAAGTCTGAAAATCAATAAAGATTTTTTAAAAAAAATTATTTAAATTAGATTCCTGTCTTAGGATTGTGGGGAGGACATTCCATAATGTTGGTGCAACTACAGAATAAATAGTTTTACGTGTTATATCTGACAAACAGAGGGGATAGTAACAAGATGTTGTGAAGATTGGAGTGATCTTGATTTGTTCCTACGGGATCAAAAGTCTGTCAATAAACAAGGGAGAGTGATTGGTCTGAATTTTCAACGCAAGAAAGAGAGTTTTAAATGTAATTCTATGGGTGATGGGTAACCGATAGGCTTTTTTAGCATTAAAGATGATTTTTATGACTGTGTTTTGGATTAATAGCAGGTTATCTTTTAAAGCCCAACACTGACATGTTTGCGGCACATCCAAAATAAACTTTACAAGCTCAGTGATTACAAAGGTACCCCTGACTTCTGAGTGTTTCTCTGAAGACAGTATTCTAATGATCTGTGAACTGTGAAGAGCTGCTTGATGGCCTCAAATGATAAGGGACAAGCTGAACCAATCCTGGGCTTCCCTTTTTTGTATGCAAGCGAGATGCTTTCAGCCTTTTCCTTATGAACAGGAGCCATCTAGTGAAAAGAGTTTCATATAAGAACATAAGAATTGCCGCTGCTGGGTCAGACCAGTGGTCCATCGGGCCCAGCAGTCCACTCCCACAGCGGCCCTTAGGTCAAAGACCAATGCCCTAATTGAGACTAGCCTTACCTGTGTACGTTCTGGTTCAGCAGGAACTTGTCTAACTTTGTCTTAAATCCCTAGAGGGTGCTTTTCCCTATAACAGCCTCCGGAAGAGCGTTACAGATTTTTACCACTCTCTGGGTGAAGAAGAACTTCCTTATGTTTGTACGGAATCTATCCCCTTTCAACTTTAGAGAGTGCCCTCTCGTTCTCTCTACCTTGGAGAGGGTGAACAACCTGTCTTTATCTACTAAGTCTATTCCCTTCATTAGCTTGAATATTTCGATCATGTTCCCTCTCAGTCTCCTCTTTTCAAGGGAGAAGAGACCCAGTTTCTCTAATCCCTCGCTGTACGGCAACTCCTCCAGCCCCTTAACCATTTTAGTCGCTCTTCTCTGGACCCTTTCGAGTAGTACTGTGTCCTTCTTCATGTACGGTGACCAGTGCTGGATGCAGTAATCCACGTGAGGGCGTACTATGGCCCGGTTCAGCAGCATGATAACCTTCTCTGATCTGTTCTTGATCCCCATCTTAATCATTCCTAGCATTCTGTTTGCCCTTTTCACCGTCGCCGGGCACTGTGCGGATGGCTTCATTGAGTTGTCGACCAGTACTCCCAAGTCTCTTTCCTGGGGGGTCTCTCCAAGTACTGCACCCAACATCCTGTATTCGTGTATAAGATTTTTGTTACTGACATGCATCACCTTACACTTATCCATATTAAATCTCATTTGCCATGTCGCAGCCCATTTCTCGAGCATGTTTTTGTCACGTTGCAGGTCTTCGCAATCCTCCTGCATCTTCATTACTCTGAATAGCTTCATACAATCCGCAAATTTAATCACCTCGCTCGTTGTACCAATTTCCAGGTTGTTTATAAATATGTTGAAGAGCACGGGTCTAAGCACCGAACCCTGTGGCACTCCACTCGTGATGCTTTTCCAGTCCGAGTATTGTCCATTTACCCCCACTCTCTGTTTCCTATCTGCCAACCAGTTTTTAATCCAGATGAGTATTTCATCCTTGATTCCATGGTTCACAATTTTTCAAAGTAGTCGTTCATGCAGGACCTTGTCGAACACCTTCTGAAAATCCAGATATACAATGTCGACCGGCTCGCCCTTGTCTATCTGCCCGTTTACTCCCTCGAAGTGCAGCAAGTTTGTCTGTGACAAGACGGTGGCTGCTGCCAGAAGGATGCTGGGCTGTATAAAGAGAGGCGTAGCTAGTAGAAGGAAGAAGGTGTTGATGCCCCTGTACAGGTCATTGGTAAGGCCCCACTTGGAGTATTGTGTTCAGTTTTGGAGCCCGTATCTGGCGGAGGACGTAAAAAGACTTGAGGCAGTCCAGAGGAGGGCGACAAAAATGATAGGAGGCTTGCGCCAGAAGACGTATGAGGAGAGACTGGAAGCCCTGAATATGTATACCCTAGAGCAGTGGTTCCCAAACCTGTCCTGGGGGACCCCCAACCAGTCATGTTTTCAAGATATCCCTAATGAATATGCATGAGAGAGATTTGCATATCTGTCACTTCCATTATATGCAAATCTCTCTCATGCATATTCATTAGGGATATCTTGAAAACCTGATTGGCTGGGGGTCCCCCAGGACAGGTTTGGGAACCACTGCCCTAGAGGAAAGGAGAGACAGGGGAGATATGATTCAGATGTTCAAATACTTGAAGGGTATTAACGTAGAACAAAATATTTTCCAGAGAAAGGAAAATGGTAAAACCAGAGGACATAATTTGAGGTTGAAGGGTGGTAGATTCAAAGCCAATGTTAGGAAATTCTACTTTTCGGAGAGGGTGGTGGATGCCTGGAATGCGCTCCCGAGAGAGGTGGTGGAGAGTACAACTGTGACTGAGTTCAAAGAAGCGTGGGATGAACACAGAGGATCTAGAATCAGAAAATAATATTAAAAATTGAACTAGGCCAGTACTGGGCAGACTTGCACAGTTTGTGTCTGTATATGGCCGTTTGGAGGATGGGCTGGGGAGGGCTTCAATGGCTGGGAGGGTGTAGATGGACTGGAGTAGGTTTTAACAGAGATTTCGGCAAATGGAACCCAAACACAGTACCAGGTAAAACTTTGGATTCTTGCCCAGAAATAGCTAAGAAGAAAATAATTTAAAAATTTAAATTGAATCACGTTGGGCAGACTGGATGGACCATTCAGGTCTTTATCTGCCGTCATCTACTATGTTACTATGTTACTAAACAAGATCTGCCCTTGCTGAAACCGTGCTGGCTGGTTCTCATCAGACCATGTCCGTCAAAGTGATCAATGATGCGGTCCTTTATCAGCTTCTCTACCATCTTTCCTGGTACTGAGGTCAGACTCAACAGTCTGTAGTTTCCCGGATCTCCCCTCAAATCTTTCTTGAAGATTGGCGTAACATTCTCCACTTTCCAGTCTTCCGGAATCCTTCCTGATTTGATTGATAGATTGGCTATTAGTTGAAGCAGTTCAGCTATAACCCCTTTCAGTTCCTTGATTACCCCCAGATTAATGCTAACAGTAAACCATGTCTCTTTCATAAACACAGAACAGACCCTCATACTGCATATAACTAACCACAAATTAAAGATAGAAATATATAGAAAAATATTAAACTGAATTCCCAGGAAGCTACAGTGCAACATCAGAGAAAGAGATAAAATGTCCCCCCTGTACTGTGCAAAATATAAAGACAGCAGACATAAATTTCAAAAACTGACATGTTCCAGTCACTACATTAACGGCCTCTTTTACAAAGCCGCACTAGCGACTGTGCTAACGGTCCTGAAGCCCATAGAAATTTAAAGGGCTTCGGGGCTGTTGCCGCACAGCTTTGTAAAAGAGGCCGTAAAAGTTAACAAATATAAATAAAAAAAAGTGGAAAATATGATAATGCCTTATCTCAAGAAAGACATAGCGGAATTAGAAAAGGTTCAAAAAAGAGCGACCAAGATGATAAAGGGGATGGAACTCCTCTCATATGAGGAAAGACTAAAAAGGTTTGGGCCCTACAGCTTGGAAAAGAGAAAGCTGAGGGGAGATATGATTGGTGTAGAATGGGTACAAGTGGATCAATTTCTTGCTCCGTGAAAAAATATAAGGACTATGGGATGCTCGGAGTTACAGGGAAATACTTTTTTCACTCAGAGAATAGTTAAGCTCTGGAACACGTCAGAATTTGTAGTAAGAGCAGTTAACATAGCTGGTTTTAAGAAAGATTTGAACAATTTCCTGGAGGAAAAGTCCATGGTCTGTTATTGAGACAGATATGGAGGATGCCATTGCTTGTCCTGGATTAGGTACTAGTGACATGGATTGGCCACTGTGAGAATGAGCTAGAAAGACCACCGGTCTGACCCACTAAGGCTGATCTTATGTTCTTACTATATTGGATTTTATATATGAGTATTTTAATTAACTTTCAGAGACCAAAACCACCTTCTTCAAATCAGGATAGTTAGGGTATCTTGTTCTGACAGGAGGAAGGAGGGTTTGCTCTTTATTTATAAATGTTAAATAACACAGGTACCACACTATTTTATCCTATACTAAAAATAAAATCTATTGTTTTTACCTTTATTGTCTGGCCATTTACTTTTTCTAATTGTGTTGGTCCCAGTATCTAGTTTGGGTTTTCCTTAGCTTCGTCAGGGAAATACCTAGTATAAGTGAATGTAGCTCACCTTGAGCTGCTACTGAGAAAGGTGTGAGATGAATCCAAATAATAATAAAAAAAATAACAGATTTTCTTTTCCACAGCTATTCAAACCTGCAGTGATAGAGTCTGCAACTGGTCCAAATGGTACAATGTCTACACCCCCAGTAAAAGGCCTGACGATGGAGACTTTGAGACACTTGATAACATCCGAGCACAGGGACATAAAGTCTGCAGATCTCCCAGAGATGTGCTCTGTCGATCAGTGAAGTTCCCATATGTTCCAACGCAACACATGTACTATCACATAAAGTGTAGTGTCTCGATTGGATTAACATGTTACAACAAAGATCAACATTCTCAATGGTGTTTAGATTATAAGATTAAAGTATTATGTTGCTCATGCGATACTGTGAAACCTACATCGATTACCAGTGGTCCGGACTTGATCTCTCCCAACACAAAATCATCAGTTGAGCAAGGTAAGCATTTAAATTCATATTTACAAATTATAGCTAAGGCTGCCAACTGGCTCCAGATTCACAGGACAGGGCTGATGAAGTTGTGGGTATACCCCAGTACATACTTCCTTTTACATAAGAACCACTTAAATCTCTAGTAATAAGATATTCAAGCACATTCACCCAGTATCCAAAAACACATAATGTAACAATCAGCTTATATACCGCAGGACCGTGAAGCTCTATGCAGTTTACAAAAAGATGAGATGTACAATTGAATGAACAAAATTAGTTACCCAGATACTTAGCAAACTGATATGTTTATAAATGCCCCCCTAAGATTCTGGAACTTGGCTGTGGTGAAAATGGCAGCGTGATTTCACTGCTCTCCCCTGCCTCACAATACTAAGTGCTCTGAAGGGTTCAAAAATATTTTTTTTTCACTTTAGTTTTCTGACAAACAGTTATTGGAGTCTAGCTATGGCTTCAAGTAAGCAAACCAAGAACGATACTGCTTTTTCAGCAGGGGGAAATGCCAAGAGACTGAAACCTGATCCCTCCACACCATCTAAGGCACCATTACCTAAGGATTCTACTGAACTCCTTGAACAAGTTATAGTGGATCTACACACTATTAAGGAACTGCTTAAAAAAACTACGTCTAAGTTAAATGGGCTTCAGCTGGAAGTTTCTAGCCTAATATATATAGGGATACAGTCGTAATTATCTGAAAAAATTATTTGTTCAAAAACGTACTATAATTTAGGTTTAACAGAAGGATTTCATTCATTCACATCAAAAGATACAACAGACAAAAAATATAATAACAAGACGGAGAAAAACAAACCTCATACACAGGCGGCCGGGACTACACAAGTACCCTAAGCCACCTGTATCATCACTGGTTTGAGAAAAAATTCCATACATAAATATATAAATGTCCTCTCATTCATTTCAAAATTCAATTTTTATATTTCCAAATTTCATTTTGTCATAAGTATCAAAAAATGTTTATAAAAAGAAAGAATTCCAGTCCAATCTGTTTAAAACTGTTTGTCATGGCAACAGCCTGGTATAAATATAGATGTAAGCACTTCTAGTTTCAAGTTTATTAACTTTTAATATACCGAACATCAACAGGTATCTGGCCGGTTAACAATAAAATATTTAAAAAGAAGGAAAAATAATAGGTAATAAAAAATGATGAAAGTGAACATCAAAGACATTAACTGGACAGACTTGAAAGTGAGGGTAAAAAGGGAAAGGAGGGGAAAAGTTACATATTTTGAGGAGAGAAGGAGAAAGTGGGAGTAGGGTAAAACATATTGGGTGGGATCGCTTTTTTTAAAAGCGGTTGGTTGAGTAAGAGAGGAACAGAAAAGAGAGAGAGAGAAAAAAAAAAAGGAAAGAACTCTAAACACAAGTAAAGGCGTCACGAAATAAAAAAGTCTTCAGGCTTATCTTGAATTTATCAAGATGTTGTTCAACTCGGAATTGCTGTGGCAGAGCATTCCACAACGTTGGGGCGACTACTGAAAAATTTATTTTCCGGGTGTAAAAGAAATCTTTTATGGAAGGAATTAGCAAGAGTTTCTGATCTGCTGATCTCAGAGTACGTGATGGGCATTGAGGAATGAGAAGCTTATCAAGATATGAAGGCTGATGAGAGAGTTTTATTTTGAAGGTTATCAGGATGATTTTATAGGTGATGCGATGTGTGATAGGGAGCCAATGTGCTTCTTTCAGAAGTGGCGTAACATGATCATATTTGCCTATTTTGTAAATGAGTTTTATTGCTGTATTTTGAATTAGTTGTAAGTGTCGGATTTCTTTTTGGAGGAGGCCGTTATAAAGAGAGTTACAGTAATCTAGGTGGGAAATAACTAAAGAATGAACCAGAATTTTGATTGCATCTGTCTCTAGAATCAAAGTTAGTGGTAACGTGAAAGCAAACAATATAAAACTTGGAAAAACTTATCTTAGTTTGCAGCAGCAAAACATATTGTTATCCAATGGCCGCTTCCCAACAGAAAGCACCTCTGTTTCTCCTCAAAAGGCTACTTCAGGGGAAAAAATTATAATTAAGTAGGTGTTTTCTCCAAGCACTTCATCATACCGAACTTATCAGGCTACTTCTTCTCAAGATGGCTGCGGGTCTGAGAGACGCGCCCGACTTGTTCAAAAAATTTTTTCAGGTTTCTAGCCTGACACGTCAAATGACTGTGAGTAGTGCTCGTACAGAGCAGTTGTAGAAGCGAGTTTCAGCCATTGAGTGGAAAACGAATCAGTGTCAGCATGATCATAATAACATAGCTAGGATCTCTGCTGAGCTGGAGGAGGCTCAAACTAGAAGCAGACAAAATAATATTCACTTAATGGGGCTCCTGGAGGGGTTACAGGGTACAAATCCAAAAGCATTTCTTACTACAGTACTTTCATCCCCAAAGTCCTGAGTCTCTAGTTTGTGCAGCCATTTGAAATTGAGGGGGCACACAAGATGCCTGCTCGTATTCAAAACAAGCAAATTGGTCCTAGACATATAATAATTAAGGTCTTGTGATTTCAACAAGTCAAGGAGATCTTCGAGGCTGCTAAGCTGGTAAAAGTGGTGAAGTGGCAGGAAGGAAAACTTTTGTTTTTGCCGGAGTTTGTTAAACCGACTGCTTCTTTATGAAAGCAACTTCTGGCTCTCAGACAACAGCTCAGAGATTTAGGGGCAAAGTATGGTTTATTATACCCTGCAACCATGAGGGTTACATTTAATAATAGTACAACTCATTACTGGGACCCTAAAAAACTGGAAGAATTCATACTTCAACAACAATATCAGATGGACTCATAGATGGGTCAGAACTGAAAGTTAGAGTGACAGTTGGCCAGCAGTTCTAATTTGAAATATTGCTTGATTATTAAATGAATATAACTTTGAAATGATAAAAATTCCCTATACTGGGATATAGGAATGGCAGTGATATCAGCTGATTTGAATTTGACTTATGTGTAGTATTGACAGAAAGTGCGTTTTACTATACTGTTCATGAATACAGAAATGGACAGTCAGTTTTAGAATTCTGAGGAATCTGGGGGGGGTTTCAACTGCCATTAGGGGCTGGGGCAAATCTCATGTATGTCCTGACTGCATGCCACTGCAAATGAATCTTATGCATATTCATTTTGGATAACCTGAAATCCTGATTGGCTAGGAGTGTCCCAAGAACTAGGTTGAGAACCCCTGCTCAAAATAGAGAAGCTGGGATATAAAGAAGGGCAGGGGATTTCTACCATAGGGCGCTGATGGTCAAAAAGCCACTGAAGGTCCAATCTTCCAGAATTCTTCCAGGAGAAAAGAAAATAGTAAAACCTCCTATAAAAAAGAATGCTGAATACAGTAAGAAAAGAGCAACTCTCTGAATACTCAACTGGAAATGAATCCCCAGATTATAGAATATCGAAGTTGCTTTTAACCATAAAATTGCTTTTTAGCCATCTATGATCTGGGGAAGAATCATCCTGTGATAGTTCAGCGATGTTGCTATTCTCTTCTGCTTCTTAAGTGGTTTATCCAAGTCCCTACTGATTACAGTAGGTTGTGTTGAAAGATGAAAATTGATGCTTCTCTTTTTTAGGTATTTATTAATTGTAAATCTAATGGCATCTTTTATAAAGCTGCACTAGCGGCTGTGCTGCGCTAACGGCTTTGAGGCTTTGTATAAGAGGCCGTAAGTGTTTACTTATCTGATTATTAAGATTTCTCAGGAGTAGCAAACAAAAGCTGTTTATTGGTGCTTTTGTATAGCTCAGTATCTTTCTCGGTTAAATAAATACATTTGTGCAGTTGAAGAGCCATCAAATGCTAGAGAAACAACATTACTCGGAGGATCCAAGGCAGGCCAGGGGAAGAGAAGAGAAAGCACTAGAAGAAGTGGTGTTTTTCCAGTGTTTGTCCAATAACAGGCCCCCTCCCCTTTTAATTCTATATAATGTGTCAAAAGTTGTGCATGCAATTTAATTAACAAGCTAATTAGCGCTGAAAATTGGCATCTTTACAAGTGATTATTAGCACTGATTTAAAAACAAGGGGTCATGTGTGTAAATTTAGGAGTGGATCCATTCCTAAATTTTGTGCACTAAAAAAGAGGGCATGGAAATGAATTGTTTATGGGCAGATTGGGGGCATTCCTTTCAATTACACATGTAATTACAGAATTATGGCTTACATACCTACATTTGTGCCATGTTTTCAAATTTAGTCACAGCTCCCAGATGTAAATGCTATCCTATAAACTGCCCCTAACTTTAAGTGTAGATTATAGAATAGTGCTTTTGGGTACCATATATAGAATTCAGTCCTAAATGTCTAGTTTATTGTTAGTTATATGTTTATTGCAGACATTGCTGGGATGAAGAACTAGCACCACTTATTAAGCAAGTTGGCGTCTGCTATTAGTTGAGACAGTAGAAATAATATTACTTTCTCCAGGCAAGTTAGGACTGTGAACCAGCAAGCATTCACAATATAAGCAGCCTACTTTCTCCTGCACCATCTTTCAGTTTAAAATGGAAACTATATTGGAGCAGGAAAAAGCAAGGCTACCACTTTGAATATTTGCACACAAAGTCCCTTTGCACAGGGAAGAAGCAATGTCATTATTCACAGACCAGTGCTTCTCACCTTTTCCTTGAGGCACATCTAGCCAGGCAGATTTTCAGGATTGCCAAAATAAATATGCATCAGATAGACGTGCATCAGATAGATTTGCATGTAATGAAGACCCATCTAATGCATATTCATTGTGGTAATTTTGAAAACTTGACTGGATAAGTGTACTTTAAGGGCGGGGTTCAAAAGTATTGTTATAGACTAGTGTTGCCCAAGTCAGACCTGGGTGCCTCCTTGTCAGATTTTCAGGATATTCGCGATGAATATGAATGAGATTGATTTGCATATGCTGCCTCCATTGTATGCTAATTTCTTTCATGCACATTCATTGTGGATGTCCTGAAAACCTGACTGGTAAGGAGGTACTCCAGAACCAACTTTGGAAACACTGTCATAGACCATAGCAAAACCTGGATCTAACCCACTGTTTTGGTGAACAGAGAAGGATTGAGCAACAATGAGATACCGGCTGGGTAGGGCTGTCATTCATGAATGCTCTCTAGAGCTACAAAATTCTGAGAAGTGAGTAGAAGGGTATAGATTATGATGTATTAAAATGTATGCTACCTTTCTTTTCTTTTTTGTTTTATTACAGTTCCATCCCAAACATTCTGCAATAAAACAGACTGCAAATGGTCACAGTGGTATAATGTCCATACACCTAGTCATAGACTTGATGATGGAGACTTTGAAACATTTGAGAACATAAGGTCATCTGGATATGACACTTGCAGATTTCCCAGCCAAGTGCAATGTAAATTAATGAGATTTTCATATATTCCACTGAAAGAGACGTATGACAAAGTAGAGTGCAGTGTCAAAGATGGGCTAAAGTGCTACAACAGAGATTTATGGCCTAATAGGTGTTTAGATTACAAGATTAAGTTTTTATGCTGTTCGTGTGACTCCAGTATCACATCAGACATTCTACCAGTGATATCTGTGTCAGACAGCACAATTGTACCAGTATCTACTCTGCAATCTACTGGCATTACACAAACTAACCAGTCACCAGAAACCTCACAATCCATTGGCCAATTTCGTCAACCATTTAGAGCTTCAACTAGTCCTGCCAAAACCAACTTTTTATTAATAACATCACAAAACAACCAATCAATGACTCCAGTCCCTACTGCACAAATGGTACAACCATCAACAATTAGAATTCCCATTGTTGTAAGCAGACAATCAACTACTTCAACCACTAATGCTGTGAACAATCAATCATTTACAGCGCCAACTGTGGAAACTACAGAGTCCAGTCAATCATCAACAGTTCCACCCACTATTTCTAAAATGAGCAAATCATTAAGAATACCAGCATTTACTGCTAAAATCAATCAATCTACAGCACCAGTCAGTATTGCTGAAACTGGTGAATGGCCTATATTTTCAAATACTGTTGATGAAAACAGCCAGTCTTTATTAGATATAGAAAGCAACCCTATACTAATAATCCCATTAAATTCAATGCAAACTGACGAACTAGTAACACTAACAAACTTTATCAACCAAATCATGAACTCAATATCATTTCCTTCTACCACTGCTGAAATCAACCAATCAAAAGCTCCAACCTCCATTGCCAGCAGCCAGACCTCAATATCTACTGACAAAACTAGTCAACTATTAAGTACTTCAGCTATTACTGGTGAAACCAGACAACTATCAAAAGCTTTAGGTTCCACTAACCAAGTGAGTCATCCATCAACATTTCAAGCTACTACCAAAATCAAACAGTCATCAACAACTTTCATCACTAGAAAGCAAGAAAATACATTCCTCACTGAAGAAAATATTCATGAAGCAACAAATGTATTCTCTTCTACTCAAACCATAAAATTATTAACCTCTGAAAATGATCATGCATTAACAAATTCAACAGCTACCTCAAAAAACAGTCAACGACTAACAGCTCCAATTAGTTCTACTGAAACAAATAATTTGCATACAAATCTACAAAATAGCAAGACAAGTCCAATGACTACTGACAAAAGCAGTCAACTACCGATGATTCCATCCACAAATATTCAAACCAACCAGTTATCTACAGAACCTCACACTATTATCAAAACTAGGTATCCATTTACAACCTCAACTACTATTTCTGAGACCAACCCATCATCAACAGTTCTAACTACTTCTGCTAGCACTAATCTTTTCACAGATCCAACCACCTCTGCAACAAATGGACAATCATCAACCGTTCAAACTAATGATAAAACCACTCAGTCACTAATATCAATGGATATTGGTATAATCAGTCCAGTGTTAACTGCTACTACTTCAGATATACAGACACAAACTATTGCTTCAAATATTTCAATCAATCTTGTTTCAATGACTGTTCAACCAATAGTTCTTGATGAGAATCAGTCAACAGTTACACCTACAACTGATGCAGCCATACCATCCGCAGCTAATACTAAACATATTCATATACCAAGAACTTCAGGCATTTATGCTGCATCCATGCAAACGCCACCATCAACTACTAATACTGTAAAAAAACAATCAGCAGCCCCAATGAATTATGAGATCAAACAATCAAATGCTCCAGTCAGCCAACCATCAATCATTCCAGCTGTTTATGCTACAACCACACCGTTATCAACAATTCGAACAAGTCACGTTACAACATCTCCAAATACTAATGCTGCCATCAGTCAGTCAGCAACTCCAAACATGCCCGTTCAAATTAGTCAATCAGCAGCTTCAGCTACTAATGTCAATGCTACAGCTACTAATGTTCCACTATACACCTCAAGAGCTACTACTTCAGTTAGTCAACCATCAATCATTCCAGCTGTTAATGCTTCAACCATGCTGCTACCAACAATTTTAATAGGTTACATTACATCAGTTCCTACTGCTTTTACAACAATGTATGCTACAGCCAGCCAATCAACAACTCTAGTTCCTATTGTTCCCATCAGTCAGTTAATATCTCCAGCTTCAACCCTCATCAGTTCATCAGACATTCCAACTCTTGATGCTACAGACAGTCAATCATCAACCATGCCAACTGCTAAAGCTAAATCACCAACTCTATATGCTATTACTCAATCAACATCTTCAAATACTGATGCTGATATCAATCAGTCAAGAACAGATCCAACCATGATCATTCAAATTAGCCAATCAGCAGCTCCAGCTACTAATGTCAATGCCACAACTAGCCAACCAGGAGTTCCACTATTTAGTGATACAGCTAATCAATCAATGGATATGACATCTATTACAGCCAGACAATCAATACCAACTATCGTTGCAAGTAATCAATCAACAGCTTCAGTTTCAATCCCTAATGCTACCATCAATCAATCACCAACTTCAACCATTAATACACCATCTAAGCAATCAGAAACTATCACTTCCATTAATGCTGCCACCACTCAATCATCAGATTTCAAAAATGCTGATGTTGCTACAATCCAATCAAATATTTTAGTAAATAATAGTTCAGCTGATCAGTTTTTAACAACTCAAATGACTATTCACACCACATTTCCAAAAATTCCAATAACTAATATTTCAACTAGTCAATCAAGGGTGCCAAGAGCTAACAATATAACAGTTCAGTTATATACAACTCCTACTACTACAAGCATTCAGTCATTAACAGTTAATGCTGTAACAACACAATCAGCAACAGTTCAGATTGCTAATAATATAACCACTCAATCAACAATTCCAGTTCCTGTCGCTGGCACCAGTCAATCAAAAGCTCCAATCATTATTGCTAACACCAGAGAATTAACAACAGGTCAAACTATGTCTGGCACCAGTAAATCAACAGCTCCAGCTACATCTGGTATTATGATGACCAGCCAAGTAGTTCCAAGAGCTAATGCTACAGTTCAATCACCAGTAACTCCAACTGCTAATGTTATAACCAGACAATCAACTGCTACAGTTTTAAATAGCCAACCAACAGCTGTAATCGCTATAGTTGATACCAGTCAATCAACAACTCCAACAGACATTGCCATAACTAGCCAATTATCAACAGTTCCAATTGCTGATGTGAAAAACAACCAAATAGTTTCAATTGCTGATATTGCAACCAGTCAGCCATCAACAGTGCAAATGACTATTGACAATGTCAAATCAATAGCTCTAATCCCTGCTGATAATGATATAATCACTGGATCATCATCAGCTCCAGAAGATAACTGCAACTGACATTTTACCGATGGCTTTAACAGCCATTGCTACACCTAGTCAATCAGCCACTGTAAGTATCTATCCTACAACCATTCAATTATCAATAGCTCCAACTGCTAATGATGCAAACAATCAGCAATAGCTTTAATGGCTGCTGATCTCATTTAATTAAAAGCTATAGCTACTTCTACCACTGCTACAACCAGACAATTATCAAGCAATCTCACTGTTAATCTTAATACTATCTGGTCACAAGCACCAGCTGTTAATATTTCAACTAATCAATCATCAACAATTTGAACCGGTGAAACCGAACAGTCAAAATCTGCAGTCATTATTTATTCAGTCAATCATCAATAGTTTCAAATGCTAATAATATAACCATTCAGTCAATAATTCTAATAGATAATAACTGTAGTAACTATTGATTCCAATAAATCAATTTCACCTGTCACTACCGTCATTGCAACAAACATCCAATTATCAACAGCTCTAAGTACTAATGCTGCAACAAGTCAATCGACAGTTCCAATTGGTAAAACAATAGTAGTTCCCATTGTAAATTTTGATAAGTCAATCAATAGCTCCAACCATTCAATCATAAGCAATTCCCTAGGCTAATACTATAATTAGCCTACAAAGAATTCCCATTGAACACTTCCAATTCAAGTCAGTGAAAAACAGTTCAAATGAGTTCAACAAGGCAACAATTATTAAGCAATTTCAACTGCTTTTATTAGGTTTATTCAATTTCCAAGCATTTTAGCAGTTAATAGAGCAACCAATGTTTAATTCCCAACAGTCAATAAAGCAATTACTAAATTCCCACCACACCAACAGTCATCCTTCTCTATACCTTCTCTACATCTGCTGTATTTTTTTTTCTTGAGATGTAGAGACCAGGGGCCGGATTCTGTATAGGACTCCTGGTCTCAGAAGTCAATCAGGCCTTAGGCCCCTCCCCGATGCATCCCACAGTGCACTGAGAAGGAGCAGGCACGCCTCATTTTGACGGAGGTGGGCCTGCCAGATGGACAGATAGGAAGACCCGGCCGGCCATCATTCAAAGTTAGAGGGGTTAGCGGGGGGGGGGGGGGGGGGGTGGCAATGCGATTTTCATGGTGGGGGTTTTCTGGCAGGAAGGATGTTCATTAGTGGGGTGGGGGGGTATTCTGGCCAGGAGAGATTGGGCATCCCTCCTTCCGAATTTGTTCAGGGGGGACTAGCGGCCGCTTAACTTATGCAGCAGAGAGATCCCTTGTCACAATAAGCTTAGTGGTTGCATATACTTACAATGTACACATCTCCCGCTGGCCTAGGGAGATGCGTACAGCCGCCTAGATCTTCTGGGCGAAATCACACCCACGCCTAACTTTAGGTGGGCTTTCGTGCCTCCCTATGCTCCCAGAGACTCTCCAATGTAGACGGTCTGCCTTAGGAGCTTTTAAAAAAAACAAAACAAAACGTGCGTCCCAATTGGCTGGTTAGACAGCAGTAGGACGCCTACTGCTGCCTAC
This sequence comes from Geotrypetes seraphini, assembly GCF_902459505.1. Classification (NCBI taxonomy): domain Eukaryota; kingdom Metazoa; phylum Chordata; class Amphibia; order Gymnophiona; family Dermophiidae; genus Geotrypetes; species Geotrypetes seraphini. The sequence goes on from NC_047102.1 coordinate 33,999,185, forward strand.
AATCGGGACGCCGTTTATACAATCCGGGCCCAGAAGTACACACATCACTCAATGTCAAGTGAACAGATTGAATTGATACACAGGCATTCCTTTCTTAATAATTGCTAACATTATGTTTTCTTTTTTGACTGCACCACACACTGAGCAAAGCATTTCAAAACGTTGCCCATGCTGATTTCTAGATCTTTTTCCTGGCTGGATGGTGATTCCTAGTGAGGAACCAAACAAATATAGCTATAATTTGGATTTTTTTTTTTTTTTTTTAATGGGCATCAATTTGGACTTGTCAACATTAAATTTTATCTGTCATCAGGATGCCCAGTTTCTCACAATCTTCTTGTGACTTATGAACTTTGAATAATTTTAGGTCTTCAAATCTGATCACCTCTCTTATTTCCATTTATGTTATATACTGTATACGGTAAAAAGTACCGGTATCTGCCTTTCTCCTTTGAAAATATTGCATATTTATTCCTACTCACTATTTTCTCTATTTTTCTAGTCCACAAGAGAACATTGCGTCCTATTCTTTGACTTTTTAATTTCCTTAGGTGTCTTTCATTTTGTCAAATGCCTTCTGAAAATCCAGATACATTATAACAGCTGTCCATGTGTGCATTCATGCCTTCAAAATGTAGCAGACTAGTGAAGACAAGACTTCCTTTGATTAAATCCATATTGACTCATCCCATTAAATCATAACTATAAGTTCGGAGGTTTTGTTCTTTATATAATAGTTTCTACCATTTCACATAGCAACAGATTTTGACTTAAGCAAAGACACAACTATAAACAGCTCTAAATACTAATGTTTCATCTATTGAATCTGCAACCATTCTTAAGGCTTGGTGCAACAACCAGTTTCTAAAAGCTCTAACTCAGAGTTCTCCAACGTTGGTCCTCGAGGGCCGCAATCCAGTCTGGGTTTTCAGGATTTCCCCAATGAATTTGCATGAGATCTATTTGCATGCACTGCTTTCAGTGTATGCAAATAGATCTCATGTTTATTCATTTGGGAAATCCTGAAAACCCGACCTGGCGAGGGCCAACGTTGGACGCCCCTGTTCTAACTGCTAATTCTGTAAAGATTCAGTTAACAATAATTCCAACTACAATTACTGCAAACTGGCAATCAACATTATGGAGTGTCACTTGTCAACAATTCAAAATAACATTTCTACAAGTAAATCTTTAAGAATCCAAATGCCAATGCTGCCGCTAGTCAATGACTTCAACGTAATAATGCTGCTGATATAAGTCAGTCAAAGACAAGTTCACACCAAGACTACTGACATCAACATTGCTACAACTTTTCAATCTGCAACACTAATGAATCAACAACTAATGAAATCAGTAACTCTCATTACTAATGGCCGGATTCTACAAATGGCCGTCGATCATGTGGCAATCACGCACTGGCGCCATTTGTAGAATGACAACATTTATGAAAGGTGCTGGAAATGTAGGCCAGAGTTTTCAAGGCCTATATTTCTAGCGCCTACCTTCCAGGTGAATCACGGCTATGGAGGCACTTTACAACACCTACGGTGGCATTAGGCGACAAAGTGCCTCTGCAGCCACAATCCCGATGTCTCTTTTTAGGCTCCGATACGCTCCTACATTTTTTTCTTAAATGCTATTTTTTTTAAAATGGCATTATGCACTTAATTTAAGCACTGTTTATGGAACATGGGCCTAAGAGCTGTAGCTGTTGATGATGCAAACAATTTCAATTTCTAAAGCTAGCCTTCTACTGAAAGCAATTAGGCATTACAAGTTCAACCAATCATTCTGAAATCTTTTCAGCTATTGCTGCTACTGAAACCAGTGTATTGTTCAACATGTCTACCAACTGACTGACTAATAATACTCTCAGTCGTTACAGTACAACTCACCAAACCATTAACAGCTGCCATAAATGTTTCAAACCTCAACTACTGACACCAAACTGTCATCAACACCTCTACCTTAAAACCCAATAATTATAGTCAAAACCATACAATTATCTAAAGACTCAGCTACTTCCAAATATTTCATTCAGAAACTGTTTTCTTTACTGACCAAACTTGCCCATTTTCAATAATTGGACTTGTTTTAGATCATTTGGGGGCAAAGAAAATTGATTTCATGGGGGCTCAGAGATAAGTTAAACTGGATAAAATGTTATTTTTATTCCCTTTTGTGTAGATATATTTGAGGTGTTGGTCTGGAGAGGGCATTTGGACTGTTTTCCATCTCACCTGAGAGAAAGGGAATTTGTTATAGCTTGGTTTTCAATTACTAGATTTGTATTATACTTATTTATTCTACAGTATTTTGATAATTTCATTGTGTTATTGCTGTTCTATATAAATGAATTCTGTATGCTTTATTGTGCATTGTATATTGTATAAGCTGGTGTGAGCCATTTTCCGGGGAGAGGGAGGGAGTAGAAAAATAAACAATTCACAGTGCTGCTTAAAGACGAGTATCCCAAGCTTCAGCCTTTTTTCTTTTCATCTAAGCTTTTGCATTTCCATTCTCATGGCTTTGGCAATATAATTCAACAAGTAACAATAGCAACTACTGCTACTAAGTCAACTGGTTATACCTTTAGCTATTAATGCCAATAACACCTGTAAACATTTGTCGTTTCAGCGTTCACTAACCAAGCAAAAAAGTCATCATCACATCAAGCTCCACTGACCAAATTAAAAGATCCACAGCTTCAGCTGTAACATGTAACCCCAGCCACTTCGCAATAATTTCATTAATTCAGTCACTAAACAGTTCCTTTAACTAATACTAAAACCACCCAAAATGGCTACTTGCTGTACAGAAACATAGAAACATGATGGCAGATAAAAGACCAAATGGCCCATCCAGTCTGCTCATCCACAACATCCATTGTCTCCTCCTTTCCCCATTGGCTAAGACTCTTTACACCTGCATTGTGATGTCATAGAGCTTTGTGGTTATAGTAGAAACATGATGGCAGATAAAAGGCCAAATGGCCCATCCAATCTGCTCATCCACAGCATCCACTGTCTCCTCCTCTCCCCATTGGCTAAGACTCTTTACACCTGCATTGTGATGTCATAGAGCTTTATGGTTATAGAAACATAGACGCAATTCCACTCCAGATGGCTTCAATTAAACAACACTCGGGTCAAGCTCAAATCTATCTTATCCATATACCCAAGCAACCACTGTAGTTCAAACAAATGCCCACTTTACATTTGTCTTCTCAATCATTAACAGTTATTCATTTAAAGGACCAAGGTCTCAGACATACCTCCTCCACCTTCGATAATAACTTATATCCAGCAGGAATATAGGTGTATGGTTTTCCTCACTGGCCTCAATTCATTTAACTTATTTTCAAAATCATTTTAAATTCATTAATAATTTAATCTTTTTAGAAGTATTTTATAAATAATTAATAGTTATAAATGAATCTTCTGGTGAATTTCATACTTAACTTAAATTCGTCATATTTCAACGCAGCTGGGAATTAATGATCCAACATGTGTCGCAAAGAGTTTGCTTTATCAAGGATCTCCCTGAAAAAATGAAAAATGTTTAAATATCCTATCAATGTTTCAAAATGCTAAACTCACAAAAAAAACTCTTAAAGATCAAAGACGATAATCAAATGGGAAAGTCTCCCCTTACCCGTGCCACTAACATCATCTGACTAACTCAAATCTTTCAGTAAGATGGCGGCAGCATTTTCCTATGTGTTTTATACTTCTGAACTATCAGCTGACCCTCCCCCGTACAACCCAACAGGATTGGTTAAATCAGCGTAGCCCATTCAACTTCACAATTAAGGCCAATAGGAACCACCGTATCTAACCGGTGAATCCAGTCTTGTTCTTTAAAGTTTAGAACTTGTTCCAGATAGAAACATGACGGTAGATAAAGGCTAAATGGCCCATCCAGTCTGCCCATCCGCAGTAACCATTATCTCTTTCTCTAAGAGATCCCACGTGCCTATCCCAGGCTTTCTTGAAATCAGACACAGTCCCTGTCTCCAACAGATAGGGTAATTCTTAGTAGTGAATTGATAAAACTTTTTTTTTTTTAGTTAAACTGTTATATACCTCCTCCTTTACAAAGCTGCACCAGCATTTTTTATGCCGGTCACCTTGGTAACAGCTCCGATGCTCATAGAATTCCTATAAGCGTCCGAGCTGTTACCACCCCGACCGGCACTAAAAACACAGCTTTGTAAAGGAGGGGGATAATGATGTACAAGTATGAAACAAAGAGGACAATAAATGAAAATCTGAGCAAAAAAAATCTGGGTATCTGTAAATGGTATACGTTTCTACTGAACTGCAAAATGTTAAGGCCAAGCAAAAATGCTAATAATTAGAATTTTATAGCAATTTTATTAACAAGGATTCTGAAATATTTTATGTTTAGTCATTTTAAAAAATAAAATGGTAAAACGGGAGTTATATGAGGCAATCCTATAATCGAGGCATTTAGGATTTTTGTGAATGTTACAGACATGAATATATAGAATTCAAGCATATACACACATATATTAACAGAAATATTCTAGCTGGCCAACCTCTCCTTTTACTAAGCCACAGTAAAAGTTTCTACTGTGGCCAAGACACTGCTCTGATGCTCATTAGAATTCCTTTGAGTGTCAGAACATTTAGTACCCCGGGCCACACAGTAGAAACTTCTACCATGGCTTATTAAAAGAGGACCCAATATTTAAAGCGATTTAGCCAGCCGCTGACCAGTTAAATTGCTTGTTCGGGGCTAGCTGCTTAAATGTTGCTAAAATAAGTGGTTAGCATCTATCTCAAAGCTGGCTCTGTTGGAGCATTCCGGGGGCGGAGTCAGCACTTGGCTGCTTAAGTTCTGATAGTCTTAAATCAACCAGGTTTTGTGCATAAATGGACCACATAAATGTCAGGGGGAGTTTAATGCGCTGAAACATAGCCGCGTAAATTCAGAATTTTGACTTAAGCGGCTATGGGTTATCTGGCTCAAACCCCCCAGATATTCAAAACTAAAAAGCTTTGAACATTTGGGAATAACTCTGCCAACAGTAAGCAAAATGCTCACCAACGCTGGTTGAATATGAGGCCCTAGTTCCCAATTTCAATAAAATCCTCCTAAAGTTAGGTGCCTACGTTGGTGCCTCTAGCCCAGTGATTCCCAACCCTGTCCTGGAGGACCACCAGGCCAATCGGGTTTTCAGGCTAGCCCTAATGAATATGCATGAGAGAGATTTGCATATGATGGAAGTGATAGGCATGCAAATTTGCTTCATGCATATTCATTAGGGCTAGCCTGAAAACCCAATTGGCCTGGTGTTCCTCCAGGACAGGGTTGGGAACCACTGCTCTAGCCTACATAGGTGCCTAACTTACTAGGTTAAATTGGCACTGATAATAGGTATGGGACTCATGGTAGTGAAGAGATTAAGAAGAAGATAAGCACTGTAAAAACTCTAGAGCAAGCTTGGTCCCTTTTTAAGGACACAGTCACTGAGGTGCAAAATTTATTTATACCACGTATCAACAAGGGATCCAAGAGGAAAAAGAACAAAGAACTGGCGTGGCTCACTGTAGAGGTGAAGGAAGAGATCAGAGACAAGAAAACTTTGTTTAAGGAATGGAAAAAGTCAAAAAAAAGGACAAAAACTGGAACAAGCACAAACAACATCAACGCAGGTGCCATAAGGCGGTAAAAGGGGCCAAAAGAGACTACGAGGAAAAAACAGCCAAGGAGGCGAAGATCTTCAAGCCATTCTATCGATATATTAAGGGGAAATGACCCGCAAAGGAAGTGGTAGGACCGTTGGATAACCATGGAATAAAGGGAGCGCTAAAGGAGGACAAAGCAATCGCCGATAAACTGAACACATTTTTTGCGTCTGTATTTACCGAAGAAGATTTACACAGCATACCGGAACCCATCAGGCTATATGCTGGAAACTTAGACGGAAAGCTGACAGGATACAGGATGTCCGGGGCAGTACTTGGAGAGACTTCCCAGGAAAGAGACTTGGGAGTTATGATCGACAAGTCGATGAAGCAGTCCGCGCAATGTGCGTCGGCAGCGAAAAGGGAGAACAGAATGCTAGGAATGATAAAGAAGGGGATCACAAACATATCGGAGAAGGTTAGCATACCACTGTACCGGACCATGGTGCGCCCTCACCTGGAGTACTGTATCCAGCACTGGTCGCCGTACATGAAGGACATGGTACTACTCGAAAGGGTCCAGAGAAGAACGACTAAGATGGTTAAGGGGCTGGAGGAGTTGCCGTACAGCGAAAGATTAGAGAAACTGGGCCTCTTCTCCCTCAAACAAAGGAGATTGAGAGGGGACATGATCGAAACATTCAAGGTACTGAAAGGAATACACTTAGTAGATAAGAACAGGTTGTTCACCCTCTCCAAGGTAGGGAGAACGAGAGGGCAATCTCTAAAATTGAAAGGGGATACGTACGAACGTAAGGAGGTTCTTCATCACCCAGATTGTGGTAGAAAACTCGAACACTCTTCTGGAGTCTGTCATAGGGGAAAAGACCCTCCAGGGATTCAAGACAAAGTTAGACAAGTTTCTGCTGAACCAGAACTATGCAGGTAGGGCCAGTCTCAGTTAGGGTGCTGGTCTTTGACCAGAGGGCCACCCCATGAGCGGACTGCTGGGCACGATGGACCACTGGTCTGACCTAGCAGCGGCAATTCTTATGTTTTTATGTTCTTATGTTAACATGTCTTAATTGGAATTGAACATTAGGTGACTTGGTAGGTACCTAGTACGCAGTGGTATGCACCAAGTCCAAAGCACATTCTTAAAAGTGGGCATGGTTAGGGCGGATCATGGGTGTGTTTTTGAGTTAGGCACCACTGTGCACACAATTTAGGTGCAGGCATTTAGGCCAAGAAAACCCTGACATTAATATGGAACACCTAAAAGTTGTAACATCTATCGATGCCCAACACCGCTAAGCATGATTCTGTACAGGGTGCCTTTTGAGGAATCTTGCTTAGTGCCGCACTACTCATCATACCATGATCTGTGATTTATTTTTATACTATCAGTTCGTATGGTCGATTTTTTATTAGAATCAAATTTGTGAAGCGATAGCTTGTATTACATCAGATAAAAACTTTAGATAGGGGGGGGTCACGTGTTGTTATGGTGCTGAGCGGTTGTTGAATCGCTCAGCTCCTCTCTTACCCTGCCAAACCTGACTTCTCATTCTTTTAAAGTTGGGCTTTGTGGAGTGGCACTAACAGCCAGGGGGGCGCTGTGGCATGCTGTAGTGGAATGGATAGTGTGCAAGATATAAAAATTTGAATACATTGTGGATTTTCTCTACACATAAGACACCTACTTTTCATATGATTCTGGGTGATATATATATTGTAGAGGTATTAATTTCCCTCCATCTTTCTTTCTTCTTTGTGTCTTTCTTTGTCTACACATTTTAGTTTCCCGCCTTGGCATCATGGCTTTAATTAATGCCAGACCTCTCAGTCTGGCTTGTGGCAGTTATAGGGTTTCACATATTTGAATACAGATAATTTATAATCATAATAATAATAACAATTTATTTATATACTGCAAAACCGTGAAGTTCTATGTGGTTTACATCATTTAAAATACATCATTTAGTATACAATAAAAGTTGAAAAGAATTAGAGAATTAAAAACAATGGCTAAAAACTCTAAAAAATCTGATTATTGCTCAATAAAATGTTTTACAAATTAACCATCTAAATACTTCAGAAACAAATATGTTTTTAGATGTTTTCTAAATTCCCTATAAATTTCAGTAAGAAGAAGCAGTTGATCCAACTCTTTGCCGATCCTTGGGAATTTGACTGATGTGAGTGACCAAGTGGCAGACCAAGTGGTGGACCTCAACAGGGACATGGCAGCAATTGGGCAGCGGATTGATGTCTTGGAAACCGACAGAGGCCACCTTCGAATGAAGAATCAATGCCTGTGCACTGTATCTGTCAACAACTGGAAGAAAAAGTTGACAATTTTGAAAACTGCAGCAGGAGGAATAATTTGCAGCTGATTGGACTCCCAGAGATGGTACCAGATATAGATTTTTCAAGGCCTGCTCGAGACTTGGTTCTTTACTCACTTAGATTTGCCTAGAGACACAGGCAAGTGAGGTCCTGTGCTGTATGGATGTTTGCAGGGGGCTTGTGCTGGTATGGATGTCTTTCTCTTTCCCGGATTTGGGGTTCTTCTCTTTTACAGGGGCCTCCGATATCTCACTCTTGATGGGGATGGCCGGAGCCTCAGCCTGTCTGATGCTGCAATATTACCTGCTAATTCTTGTTGGCCCTTTCAGGGTACCCGTTGTTCTCTCTTGGGTCGTTTTGGGCCTTGTTGGGGTGTGACTGTTTTGTGTCCAAGTGGTTTTGGGGTGCTTGGCTCTTCTTTCCTGTCAGCTCTATTTGGGTATATCTGGGTATATGAATGGTTTGGATGGGTCTATAGATGAAGGGTGGAGGGGGGTTGTAGATGGTTTCTTTGGTCTGGGTTCTTCTGGCTGGCTAGGTATGGCCATGGTTGCTATGGTACTTTCCACCTTTGTTGGGCTTCCTGGTATGCTGGGCAATTTACTGATAATACTCTATTCTGGGGAAGGTGGGGTCGGTTAGGGTTGGAATTGTTCCTGTCCAACTGAAGGTGCTAGTTTCATTTTATTTATTCTCATAGAGGTTGGGTATTGGTAGGGGGGGGCATAGGGTAGACCCTGGCCATAGTTATGCCAGTTGTTTCTGGGGAGGGGGTAGTTTTGGGGCCTGGGGGGTTCAGGGAATTTGGGAGGGGGGGTTATGGGATGGAGGATGACCATGGTACCTAATGCTTTCATGTGTGGTCTTTCTGGGAAGTATTTGGAGGAGAGTTTTTCTCATATACTAATGGGGACTGGAGGCTGGGACAGCTCCCATTTTTATTTTTGGTTCTTTTTCCACTTGGCCATTTTGGCTCTCTATTATACCAGTAGTTTATCTGGATTTTAAGCTTTTTTCTTGGAATGTGTGTGTGTGGGGGGGGGGGGGTATCTACTCTCCCATGAAACAGAAAAAGATACAACAATGAATGAATAGATATAAAGCATCTATAGTTTTTCTGCAGGAGACGCACTTGACCTCGCAGGAACATTCTAAACTCCTTACCTGGTGGGTTGGTGACTCTATTAAGGCTCCAGCTGTATATAGAAAGGCGGGGGTGATCATCCTGGTGGTTGAGAAACTTCAGGTTCATCTTGATCCTAAGGGCCGGTTTGTCATCGCTCGGGTAAAGGTTAATGGGGTGAAACTCTTACTTTGCAACTTGTGTGCACCCAATGTTTATGATCGGGATTTTTTGCCTCTATTCTGAATTTATTGTTACAGCAAACTCCATGTCCATTAATTGTGAGAGGAGATTTTAATAGGGTTGCAGATTTGGAGGTGGACAAGTCTCTGCCCTGGCCATCAGATCTGTTGGAAGTTGCGAAGGGGATTCCCTTGTTTTGTGACAGCCTTACTTTTCTTGATATTTTGCGGGTCATGCATCCGCTAGACAGGGATTATACTCATTGTTTCAGGGCCCATGGTACTCACTACTGAATTGATTATATCCTTTGTTCTGATACATTGTTTCCAAAGATCCAGGAGGCTGGTATTGGGCCAACAAAGATCTCCAATCATGTCTTTGTTTGGGTCACCTAGGCGCTCTTGCCTGAGACCAGGGATCCTTGGCAGTGGAGGTTCCCGTTGGATTTATATCATGATGCCCACTTTAAGGAACATCTCCAGGGATGTTGGCATTCCTATCAACTAACCAATGCACAACATCGAGAGATCCCAACCTTGTTCTGGGAAACCACGATTTTAGCTTACTCTAGCCAGAAAAAGAAAGTGCAGGATAGGGCTATTCTACGTCTTGAAAAACAGCTCATAGAACTTATTCATATTAAACTTAATATGAATAAGTCAGACGTTTTTGCTACGGATGCAGACTTGCATAGGCAGGAGGGTCCGGCCTTTCCCTTGCGCTGGATGGAAGGTCACTTAAAATATCTGGGTATTTGCTTACCTTCCAATCCCCGATTTTTATATCAAGTCAATATTCCAGCTCCACTTGCTCATACTAAGCAGCAATTGTTGAAATGGCAGGCTTTGCACTTATCTTTGGGAGGCTATGTTGCTCTTTTCAAAATGGTCCTTTTCCCCAAATAGCTGTATACATTTCAGATGCTTCCTTTGGGGCTTACGAGTGGGGACTGGTGTAAACTGAGGACAAAGCTTACTCATTTTTGATGGGCTGGGAAGATATCGAAGATGTCTTTTGATCTTTTGTTGGGGATGGGGTCTAGTGGGGGTTTTGGGCTTCTTGACATTCGTCTTTATGGTTGGGTGTATTTATTGCAACATGTTAGAGATTGGGTCCTTGAGGATTCATTATTTACCCCCCATCACCTGATCTTCATCATAAAGTGTATGGGGGACAGACTTAAAGATCTCAATCTGTATACTTTGGAGGAAAAATGGGAGAGGGGAGATATGAGAGCGACATTTAAATATCTATGTGACATAAATATGCATGAGTCGAGTCACTTTCATTTGAAAGGAAGCTCTGGAATGAAAGGGCATAGGATGAAGTTAAGAGGTGATAGGCTCTGTAGTAATCTAAGAAAATACTTTTTTACAGAAAGGATGGTAGATGCATGGAACAGTCTCCCGGAAGAGGTGGTGGAGACAGAGACTGTGTCTGAATTCAAAAAGGCCTGGGATAGGCACATGGGATCTCTTGGAGAGAGAAAAAGATAATGGTTACTGCAGATGGGGAGACTAGATGGGCCATTTGGCCTTTATCTGCCATATTTCTATGTCTCTAAGACACCAGAACAGGATCACAAAGATCAACAGTGCAAGTAGCGTTTCATCCCAACACCCAGCCCTTTATAGAACGCAAGCTTAGTGTGGATCTCACACCTAACTTTGGGCATGGCACTTACACTTGCTGAAATCTGGGGTAAATGGCGGCATGCAACTAATGGCAGTTCAGAATGTAAATGACCCTATAACACCGCATCTAATTTCTAGGAACACTCCTGAGCCACCCGTTACCCTGATGGCCTTGACCCCTTTGAGTAACATGTACTATAAAAGTTAGTTGCATATTTTATAGAATAGGGCACATGACATCCATCCATAAACCCAAATGACTGCCCATCAACACCAATTATTAACAGCTCGTTAATATACAAATCTGGGATCTTTGCCCAAATTGGTTTGGCCTAAATAGAATTTGGGGGAAGATAAGAAGACAGATGCTGGACTCTGGTAAGGGGAAGGTTCACCTGATCCTGTTTGGTATCCTCATGCCAATCTCTGTCCAGTCCTTCCAGCTGTGGTAGAAACCTGTAAACAAAATAGATACAGATAGACGTACCATCACCTTTTTGAATCTACAGTGCCTCTACCTTCCCTGTATTTCAGTAGCTTGTAAAAATTAAACGTTTTCCATTATGTTACTACGAGTATGTCAAAAAACGTTAAGTAAACTTGAATGGAAACTATGTAACTGGTAGTGAGGGAGGTGAGAAAAGGTGAATAAAGTTGAACTGCTTTAATTCAGAACACAAGAGAACCACCACCCACTGTGTTTTTTCTTCCCTTGGTAATACATTTATTAAATTAGAAGACAGACTGAAAAACGTCACAATGTATTTTACAATGCAAGGGGGAAAAAAAAAAAAATCACAATTTAATGTTGAGACGCAAGTAACATCTCCAACAATACAAGGAGACACAAGTAATGCTTCACAATGATTAATTACAATACAGCTTCCCAAGTCCAGCCTGATACTTCAGCTGGTACAAGCAGTTATACTTTTAGAGAGACACCAAGCTGGTACTGTCTGCAGATAGAAACAGCATTTAAAGAGAAAGGATTTAGCTAGACATTAACTCCTGACTTTAAACCTGAACAGGGTGTGGAGAACCAGATTTTGACCCTTGGAAACTGCCAGTGTAACATCGCTGAATTAACTCTAGATACAGATAAGGTGTTAGATAATATAGATCAGAAAGAACTGCGCTTGGAAAAGCAGCAGGTACTGTGCAAAGTTGACCGTCGGTTCCAGTTTAATATTAATCCCCATCAAAGTTATCTAAAGCAGTGTTTCACTTAACTGGCACAGGCCTCTAGTCTTTGGGCAAGTTAACATATACCTAAGGCTTCTACTGTATTTGGAAGGTGTTAATTTAGGTTTTTATTTTCCAGCTGAGGTACAAAACAGTATGAATAAAACAAATATATGTAAACAAGCCAGTGAGAGAGTACCAAGGGAAATGATGTTTTATCAATACAGTCTTAGTAGATAAAGACAGGTTGTTCACCCTCTCCAAGGTAGGGAGAACGAGAGGGCACTCTCTAAAGTTAAAAGGGGATAGTTTCCGTACAAACGTAAAGAAGTTCTTCTTCACCCATAGAGTGGTGGAAAACTGGAACGCTCTTCCGGAGGCTATTAGAGGGGAAACACCCTCCAGGGATTCAAGACAAAGTTAGACAAGTTCCTGCTGAACAAGGACGTCCCCTTATTTGATTAATTCATATGCTTTTAAGTGTATTTTCATGTATACAGTCTTGACCTTCTTACCTTTTGTATGTATAATGTATTTCTTTTAGACTTATATATCACACCCCTGAAGCAGGCCTCCATTAGGGGGCTGAAACACAGACCGTGTCAGGCCATTGTTTACATTACTCCCAAACAGGACTTTTCATACATTTGGACTTTTCCATGTGATTTTATATGTATTATAGTTGTAAGTTGATTTTTACTAATAAAGATTGTCTACCCCAAGGTTGACGTGGTTTATCCCACTCCCCACTTGTTCTTCTGTTGCTAATCCCAACAGCACATTCTCATTGCTTCTGAGGAGTGTTTCTGCGTGAAGTCCTCCACCCTGGATCTCCAGGGATGGTAAGGCAGGCTGGGGTGGGGGTGGGAGCAAGGAAAAGAAGCATCGGCATCATTAAGGATCTCTTCCCCCCCCCCCCACCCCCAAGAAGATAGGGCTAAGGTGCATTCCTTAATCTTGATAACTGGCCTCAAGAGGAGGGAGTGCTGCACTGGTCAGAGGAAGAAGGCTGTATCAATGGTAAAACTAGGCCACCGAGGATATTTTACAGCCTTGGAAGGGCTTTTTCACTGTTAATTATGCTAGCTCCTTTGTAAGAATGCAGACTCAAAACTGTTGCCTATCATGCCACATCACTACTGGCAGGAACAAAGAAAGCTTCTGGCCACAATAATATGCACTATACTATTTACACTACTTGAGTAAATCCCATCATATATGTCATACAGCAAAGCTGTACCGCTTTAGCACACTTTACTAAATATGGCCTAGAGCAGAGGTTCCCAAAACTGTGGGTTGGGACCCTAAATGAGATCAAAGCCTTCCTTCGGAGTCATTGCCTAGGTGGGCTCTCCATAGCTATATTATTATTATGCACTTCAGGGGGGTGGGGAGAGTCACACAGCTTTATTTGGCTGCAGTCATAGGGTCACAGCCAGAAAAAGATTAGAAGCACTGGCCTAAAGTCTGTTATCTACAATAATACCAATATAACTTCCTAAGTAATTTAGCCGACTTAAGATGGTCAGCAAAGCAAACCTAAAATAAAGGACTTCTATTTGTGCTTGAGTAGTTGACTCCTGATTTCCTAAACAGAGTTGATCCAGTCCTGGATTTACCCCACTGGATGTAAAGAGTTGTAGTCTTGCTGTTCTTAAGGAACCATGTTTAAGGTTGGGAATGCAACTGGGAAATCAGAACTACAAGTCCCAGTATGCAATGGGGTAAACTCAAGCTTGAAATAACCCTATTGTGACAAATCTGGAATGCACTATTGTGCAAAAAGGAAGATCCAGAAACTGTGAAAGTGAGCTTTGAGTTTCTGGTTCCTTACAAAGCACTCAAACTACATCTGTATGAAAGTGATGTGATTAGAGTGGCGAGAACTGGGAAATGTAACAGCTTCTTCTGACTTTGGGCAAATCAATTCACCCTCCATCAATTGGGAGCCCTTCAGGGCAAGGAAATACCTACTGTGCCTAAAATTACCTTATCTTGAGACATCACATTAGAAAATCCAGATTGATAGGATGTAGGCCAGTAACTAAATGAACTAGTTGGAAGGAGATAGGGGTTATTCATAAGAACTGTCGCTGCTGGGTCAGACCAGTGCTCTAAATGAGTCCAGCCTCACTTGCGTATATTCCAGTTTAGCAGGAACTTGTCCAACTTTGTCTTGAATCATTTACTGGAAAGACCAAATGCTGATGAATATTAAACCAAAGGGGAGGCATGTAAGCTTTGAAAGGCTAATTAGAAGAAGGGAAAATACAGTATGATACTGAACATCCAAAGACTTGTTAAAACTTTGCAACAGATGAAACCAGGAAACATACATTAAAACTAGACAAAATTACATTTTCTTGAAAATGGTAGGAAACATTCTTTGATAATGCATAAATCAATGTGCTATGTTTAATGAGGCTTTTAAGTATATCTTGGATGTATTCCAAACAGCTAACACTACAACATATAAAAGATGTAGATATGAACAGCTAAATCAACAGTGGAGGTGTAGAATATGACAAAAAAAAAAAAAAAAATTGCAAATAATAGGGAAAACAGGTCACTTGGGGGAGGGGGGCTAATAAATACTGTATTCATAGCCAATAGACAGCTTGGCATCTCAGTGCTATAATCACAAAAGATATGAATCAATCTGAGTCAACTGTCTTTCCATGATACTAGGACTGGATAATTCAGTATAAATAAACTGGCCAACAGACATTACATGGCTATATTGTTTTCTACTCCTTATTCAGCTACTGTTCAAATAAAAAGTCAACCTCCTTTGAAGATCCCTTAATAACAAATGGTCCTCAAGACCTTACTGACCTGGTTTTCTGCACTGTATTTACCAAGTCTTCAATGCATAAAAATGTATCATGTATGTTTCTGTGGATGTTTGGAAAAAAACGCCTATCTGTGGGTTCCCAGGACAAGTCTGGGAAGCCCTGCCTTAAGCCCTGATAAAATATTGAAATTCTCTACCCTTATCTGTAATTAAAGGATCATCAATATCTGAAATGCCATTTCTGGGACCATTTCTTGCAATAAGGCAACAAAAGTCAAAACCCCCCAGGCTCCCTATATCTAAAATTAAGCACTAGGGGAGTAAGTAGGATGAGGAGAGGGTGTAAATCTATAACTCTGTGCCTATTCTACAGATGAAAGTAAATGCCTTCTTTCTTTAACAGAATACTAGTACAATAGTATAGACACGGTTATGCACCTAGGCCAGCAATGTGTATGTCTAAATGCCTAATGGTGCATAAAGCACGGTTACTTATCGTAACAGGTGTTATCCAGGGACAGCAGGCAGATATTCTCATGTATGGGTGACGTCATCCACGGAGCCCCGATGTGGACAGCTGCACAAGCATTCATGCTTGAAGAACTTTAGAGAGTTTGCGATAGACTGCACCGCACATGCACGAGTGACTTCCTGCCCGACATAGGGCGCGCGTCTCCTTAGTTTAGATAGTCAGCTAAGAAGCCAACCAGAGGAGGGGGGTGGGTTGTGAGAATATCTGCCTGCTGTCCCTGGATAACACCTGTTATGGTAACTGTGCTTTATCCCAGGACAAGCAGGCAGCATATTCTCACGTATGGGTGACCTCCAAACTTCATAGTGACATCAGAAAATATTTCTTCACTGAAAGAGTGGTTGACCGCTGGAATAATCTTCCACAACAGGTAATTGAAGCCAGCAGCGTGCCAGATTTTAAGAAATCTGGGGTGGGCCCATTAGTATGGGCAGACTAGATGGGCCGTGGCCCTTTTCTGCCGTCATTTTCTATGTTTCTAAACTAACCCGAATGGGATGGTGGTAGTGTTGGCTTTGTAGAAAAGCAAATTTGAAAACCTGAGAGGCCGAAAGGGCTATATCGTCTGGACAAAAGTTCCAGACGATAATAAAAGGTGAAAGAAAAGAACCAAGGAGAAAATAAGAATGGCTTCATTCATTCTGAATCAAAATAGATTGAGAAAAAAATACTGAAGCTGACAAACTGGAACCTTTGAAGAGCTGGGACTCGACTGAGTAATAACAGCCCAGCCGCAATATAACAAAACATGATGCATGCAGCCAACTTGTTGAATATTAGTCCCCTGAAAAACAGGATGCCCCAACATGTTAATGTCGAAAAAGACAAAAAAATTGTATAGATGATCTGTATGATATAATCTCCTGCAAATTAGCCGCTAATGCTCGATTGCAGGCAATAATAGGAACTAAACTAAACTTTTAAGTTTATATACCGCATCATCTCCATAGAGATGGAGCTCGGCACGGTTTACAAGAACTTTAATATAAGGAAGGAAAAACATAAGAGTTAGTGATTATAAAGTAGATTCTCCTAGATGAGAATAAGAATTTGAAAATATAAGTTGTACAACTGAGCGATTGGAATAAAAAGCAATAATATATGAGAAGAAGTTTAAAACCAGTGACAAGCAGTGATAACAACACTGAATAAGTGTGAAGTACAATGTTGCCGTATAAGAAACGCTGTAAAACGTGGATTCGTTACTCATGGCACAAGTTCATTCACTCATTTGACAGGAGTACAAGAGAGTTGAGAAAAATAACTTTTCAAGGAAGAAAACGGAAAGCATTGGTTCAAATGTAAACTTCAGTAAGTGAACAGGGACCACATTGAGATCCAGTGAACAGGGACCACATTGAGATCCCATACCATTGAAAAATGGTTGCACATTGAAAATATTTTATATCAATCTAGGAAGCATTGACCAATAAAGGCAGCAATAGTACTAAAAAACAAACTCTAATAGAAGTGAGTTTGAGATCAGAATCCGACAAATGGAGGAAAGAAGTCCAAATCAGAGATAAACCCACAGATATGACTTCAGATTTTAATGAGGCCTAAGTCACCTAGCTGAAAAGAAGATGTCCATCAATGCTGGGAACACTGCAATAAAACAAGCGTTCTGGAAATTGTGAATATCAATGCACTAGGCTGAAAGAACGGGGGAACACCTGAATTCAGCCCAAAAATTAGCCATTTCATTTAGAACCAATGAAATGAATAAATCGCTGAAACTAAAGTCCAGTCAAGAAGGTGAAAAAACTTTTTCTCAGCCCCATAGATGAGAGAAAAAAAGAATATGCTACTCAGAAAAAAGAAATAAATTCCCTGAGAGCAAAAGAGAATAAATTGTCGATCAAATAGGGAAGCAGAAGATATACAGTAGAACAAGTGTATCGTTTGTGGATGAAGGAAAGGGAAAAATAAGCCCCTGGTATTCATTGAAGAATTGAGGGAAAAAACATCCAATGCACTCCACTTGTCTACATAAGATAGCCTATAAGAAGGTGGAGGTCCATACGGATTAGAAGTCTGAAAGAACTAGACTGTAAAGCAAAGAGCAAGTCGATGAGTCAGTTGTAATAGAGTTAGAAATCCATGAATAGGATTGATGGAATAAGGAAACAACTCACTGAACTGCAGAGAGAGAGTTGTAAAGGGAATCACATGGATTGCAAAGCTATATACTCCATGTGGAAGGTAGAAACGTTGAGCCAGAAATGGCCAAATGTAAATAGTGTGCTGGTATTACTAAGTAATGAAAAAACACTCCTGGGTCTACCTTTAAAAACAAACCTTGAGATACAAGATCCTGATTGAGTCAGATGATCAGGGAACAACCTCAGTGAAAAGATAAAAATAAATATGTTCTAGATGCAAGGTTCAAAAGAAAATAAACAAATTCCCTAAGATCGAAAGAGTATAAGTTATCGATCGAATAGGGGAGCAGAAGTTAGCAAGTAGAACAAATGTGTTTGTGGATGAAAAGGGAAAGTAAGTCCCTGGTGTTCACTGAAAAATCGAGAGAAAAAAACATCCTAAAAAGGATGTAGTGGCCTCCACCTCCCCAACAGCCACTCCCAAACCTCCGGGCTATGAGAAACAGGAGGAATATATAGGAGAAAAAATATTGAGGCAATAGAATGCCTGTAAGAAAAACACAGACTAACATTGGTGATACAGTAAATTTTGACTAAAAACAACCCAGTTGATCTTGCCTGATGGCAATATCTGTTGCAGGGTTAGAAAAAATTGGTGAAGAAAACTAACTGAAAAGCTTTCCACCCTTGATAGCTTTCACCATATCATGAAGAAAGAGGTCCAACTGAAGAACAAAATGGTAGACAATGGTCTGGTCCTAGACACTGGAATATATGTTGTGTTGAAGGATGCCATACATGAGCAGTTAAATGAAGTCCTTAGGAGGATGGGTAAATTGTAAGTCCTCCAGGTATTCCTCAGTGTTCTTGGAATCAGATTCCAGAACAATGTTAATGTCCTTACTTATCTGGTGTAGAATTCAAGTGAAAGAACCGACTCAGATGAAAAAGTTTGTGAGAGGTGGGATGAGGATAATCCTTCACAGCATGAACCTTGACAGCATGGACATTGGTGCGTGGACGTCGGCGGTATGGACATCAGCACCCTGAACACCAGCACACGAACATCGATGTATGAACATGGAACCCAGGGACATCTATGCATGGATAACGATGCATGACATCAACACCATCGAAATCGGCTTCGATATCGGTGTCCAATGTAAGACACTAGTATCTATGAGGCCTGCTCACCGGTACGTGAAGTGTCAGGTCTCGTCCAAAGAGGGAGCTAAGGATAAGATGCAACCCTCATGAAAAAAGTGTAAGGTGGTTGCAGGAAAGTCGGCACAAATAAACTCAATGCCATATTGACCCCCCCCAAAACCTAGGATATCGACGAGGAAACCGCCACAGCCAAAATTTAATCCAAAGCTGAGGCAGTGTAAAGAGGCCTCACCAACCGTGAGGGAAATAAAAACTTGTAGTCTTAGATATTTTTTTTTACTGAAAGAATACTAAAATAAATAAATAGAATTAGAAAGAAAATATACGTGTGAGCGGGAAGGCAAGGCTATAAAAATGAAGAGCATTAGAAAAGCCGACTTCTTAGCTCCGCAGAAAAATGAAAACCGAGGAGACGCACACCCTGTGTCAGGCGGGAAGGCACTCGCGCATGCATGGTCAGTCATGAACTTTCTAAAGTTCTTCAAGCAAGAATGCTTGTGCAGCTGTCAGCATCGGGGCTCCGTGGATGACATCACTCATATGTGAGAATATACTGCCTGCTTGTCCTGGGATAAGTGTGAGGTCTGCCAATGCCATGCCCAGATTCAGCTTATGTCTATGCCTATCTGTAAAATATGTATCATGTAAGATGTAAGTTTATTTACACAATAGCGTTCACATGGGTTTTTGGCATTTACACACATTTGACATGGTTATTTTGTGCTTAACATGGAGATGTTAGGACTTCTTTTATAAATAAATTCCCTGGTTGTCTTCTGCTAACCCTGTGGTCCATGGTCGAAGAAACTAAACTACTGCAGCTTGAAACTACTTCCATCACTGAGTTACACCAAACAAGAGAGATTAGAAAGGGAGAAAGAAGCAAAAATCCTCATGTAGAGAAAAAAAAGAAATGAAGAAAATGGCAACAAGAATACAAAATAGCCATAAACAAAAATGCACAACAATAAGCCAAAAACATTTTTTAAAGTTAAATTATAAGGAAAACTCCCAAAATGTGTCCCCTCTTTGGCTCCTAAAACATTTGGTAGGCATTAAGGTTTTTTAAATATTATTCTAACCCTGCTTGGCACCTACTTGAATTTGGCCCCCAAATAATTTATTTTCCTAGAGCAGACAGTGCTTGGACATTAAGAACTTGTATTACTGAATTAGCCCATATAGCATATAGAAGCCCTTTTACGAAGCTGCATGTGATGTCATCACATGGCCTAATACAAGATGTGGTATAGCAATCTGCATGTTTTGTCATCTGTTTGCTAAGCGTGTGGCAACTGTTGGAGGGGGGAGGGGGCGGGATGGAGAATGGGCATAGATACATAACCAGCTAGTGTGTTGACGTTACTACTGCACTAACTGGTTAGCCCTTCCATAACAAAGATCTTCGGTGCTTCCTAAACAGGAGGTGATAAGTGCTCCCATGGTAATCTTATTAAATAGTCACACTCTAATGCTTACACTGGTGCACAACCAGAAATAACTCTTAATAAACCCTTTTAGACAGCCAAGCTAGAAATGGACTAAATGCATGGGAAAGACCATTGCTTAGCCTAACTGAGTAAAACAGACTCTTAATAAGGTGGCTAATGCTATCCTATAAGGAATGCCAGCTCAGTGCTGTCTTCATGATCATAGGATACCTTTCAAATTAGAAAACACTTCCTGGCCAGTATTCAGCCTGTGGTGGTCAGCATTTTTTCAAGGGCGGAATTAGCCCTAAATATTCAATGCTGGGCCATGTCTGGGCACCAGCATCAAAAATCAGGGGTTAATCCATTATGTGCTAGCCACTGGGTCTTATATAGGTCCAGCCAATATTTAGCCAGGACCCACATAAAAGACACTTATGCAAGTCCTAGAAGAATATCGGCCTAGATCCACATAAAAAGTTCTGGCTTCTCCCAACCCCCACCTCTAATCCCTTCCAGAATCTAATATACCAATGTTAAGATTCCCCCTCCCTCGTACACTCCCTAATGAAAATCTAAGGCAGCCCCAGCAGCTGGTTAGTGGATAGAGCATTTAAATGGCTTTGAATATCTACCCCTTAGTTGACAAGTACTTGACTTTGCATCTTTAGAAATCAACATCTCTTGAAGGAATCAAATGTCTAGAATAACAAATGGAGGACCAAACCTAGACTTTCCATGGACATCCCAAACAGCTATCTTGACAGGTAAGAGAAAACACAATACAAGAATAATTCTTTTGCTTTCATCATCTATATTTATCTTTTAGCAGCCAGATAGACACGATGAGACAAAAAGTAGCACTATCTGACAGTGGAATAACTAGATATAGTTGTACCCAGGACTCCACTCGCTTGAAAAGTCCAACCCTCTACCCCCAACCTTCTCCTCTCTTCACACCACCTCTGGCTCTTTTTCTTGTAGCTCTGCATCTCCTATCAGCTTGCTATTCTTTAACAGAACTCTGTCACTTTCTAGGCTGTGCCTGGGGCAGTTGCCTACCCTGGTTATGCCACTGTTTATTGCTGTGAAAAAAATTTCCATTTAAGTATGCTACGGCAGGGAGTTAAAAGAACAATTGACTATTTATGAACTAACATACAGGGGAAACAGACCGACATCTAGAAGCAATTTCCTGTGCAAGGAGTTATTTTGTAAAGACAGAATACTTATTTGCACCAGTAGACGCTGTAAGGTTAAATTATGAACACAGAATGCAAATCATGCAAGAAAAATCATCTTAAAAGAGTTGAATAGCAAAGGTTGGACACTGCTCTATAAAATAATGAAAAAAATTGACAAAACCAGAAAAAAAACCTAGCAGCCAAAAGTAATAATAAATAGCCATACCTATGTAGTTACCATGATCCCAAGTTATCTATTATTAAAATACGAGTTCAAAAAAACCCACAAAAATAATCTTTGGTCATAGGTTTCAATGACAAATGGCCAAAAGACCACTAAGACCAAGCTATAGAGGTCTGATCTCCAAAAAATCCACATTTTTATAACTAAAACCTTAGCAGTGGAGACTGTAATTTTTTCCCCTATAATGATAGATATATAAACATAATTTTATGATACACAATCCAATTTTAAAACCTAATAATTAATTTTTCCAAATAATTTATTTACATTTTTTGATCAAGCTTTAAACAGTTTCTATTTTCGTGTTTCTCAGAAAACAGGTCAGGAGTCCTTAACTCTGATTTGTCAATAAGCCAATGATTTCATAATGCTAAAAGCTTCTTTCACGCCACTCCAATCAATTCTGGAATTGTCGGTAGTATTACATTAGCTGAGGAACACCATGACTCCAACCATGCTACCTGCTGGGATAGGCTGTGAAGAAAATACAAAATAAACAAGACTGGCCCCAAGTCCTATTCAATAAGGACAACTGGAAGCATGGAGCCTAAGGAAACCAAGTTTGTTTTCAAATTACTGTAGTGTTGGATTGCCTTCACAGCTTGGGTAGTAACTATTGGCTTGTTCTTCTTCTTGCCTTACCAATGTGCCTCAAATCATCAAGAAAACAAACAGGAGAAACCATCCTCACACCAGTGAAGAGCAAGAAACTACAACGAAGGTGACCAATTGGTGCTCAATCCCTTTCATTGTAATAAATTCGACACGATTGTGTTTTGGTCCAAGAAGGGCCTGCCTCAGGAGTCATTCTTAAATTGTGATAGATAAGATGTACAAATTCATATACAGTGGTACCTTAGTTTGCGAGCATAATTTGTTCCAGAAGCATGCTCGTAATCCAAAGTCCTCGTACATCAAAGCAAAGTTTCCCATAGGCCATAATGGCAACTCGGATGATTCATTCCACTGACTTAATAGGTACATCTCTCTGACCCGAGCCAACCCTCGACCCATATCTCTTCTTGTCTTCTCCCACTACTGTCCTCCAACTTTGACACCCCACCCCGGGAACCAGCTTTGCTGCTTCCCCGAGGCCACCGGCGCTGCTCCCTCCCCCCACTGACCGGTCCTGTGCTTACCCGTGCGCCGATGTTGAAAGTGCATGCCACTGGTTCTCTGCTGGGCTGCTGCGGGGCCTTGAGCATCTGTGCATGCTCAAGGCCTTCTGGCTCTCACCCTCTCTGAGATTCTCATGAAGCATGCCCTTCTTGGGCCGAAACACAATCGTGTCAAGTTTATTACAATAAAAGGGATTGAGCACCAATTGATCATCTTCATTGTTATTTCATGCTCAAATCATCAAGGAACACAATCTAAGGACATGGGCCCAAACCAATGACATAGGGCTTCTTTTACAAAGTTGCGATAGAAGTTTCTAACCACGGGCCAGCGAGGTAAATGCTCAGACACTCATAAGAATTCTCCGAGCGTCGAAGCATTTACCTCACCGGCCCATGGAAGAAACCTCAATTGCAGCTTTGTAAAAGCCAGCAATAGTTATTCTGTAATGTTCTAGATATCTTGCAAGAGCAGGCAGTTTATTATAATGCAGGCATTACCCCCCCCCCCCCTCCTTTTTACAAAACCGTGAAAGTGGTTTTTAGCGTCGGCCGGCGCGCTGAATGCTCTGCTCTGTTCCTGATGCTCATAGCAACTCTATGAGTGTTGGGAGTAGCACAGAGCTTTCAGTGCCCAGCCAGCGCTAAAAATTGCTTTCTCGGTTTTGTAAAAAGGATTTATTAAGCACTTCTAAGATTTTGGAATATCTATATTTATATATTTATAAAATAAAGTTCCAACTTGCAATCAAAATAGACAATAGTAATATCCATCCCATAACATTTGAAATCTAACAAGATCCAACAACAAAGCAATGAAAGAAAGTGCTGCAAAAGGGGAAGCAACAGTACAAATTCCTGACAAAGATCTATATAGCCAATATTAACATGCATGTCCAGTATTAAATGAAATAGAACAATTAAAAAAAAAACAAAAAACCAACAACCCTACACATTTAATGTACTAAATGCTTCCGAGGAAATGAGGGCTCAATATCTATCTTAGGCAGGATGGTTTTTCACTGAAACCCATATAAAATTCTGTCTTTAGCTAAATCCCCAGCTCGGCAAGTCAAAATAAGAGTGGCAAGGACAGAAGCACAGGGGGGTGGATGAGAAAAGGGAGGGCGGTCTGGACGGCTGGTCTATGACTCTTCCACCATCTGAAGTAAGGAATTGATTGCTGCATCCTTGTTTCCTCTCTGGGCTTCCAGCACTGAACGAATTACTTCCCTGTCCATAGTAGGGAACATGTCCTGGATTGCTTTCAAGTCCTCTTCATTCAATAGATGTTGAGGGTTGACAGCAGGTGGGACTGCCATTGGTACCATACCAGGATTGTAGGCTGCAGGTATTCCTTCAAAGAGAAAAGAATACAATTTTTTTTTTTTTTTTTTTTTAAGGAAAATATTCATTCTGGGTGAGCAAAATATCAAGACTCCAATACTGTTTAACAAATTATCAAAACCAGGGATTACAAAACCCTGGTTTACTTTCCTGTAAGGCTAACAGTCACAAGTCGGCATGAAAGAAATAAGAGCCTACATCTAACTCACTTGGTTTCCGTTTGTTTTATTAATACATACATGCATTTCTTAAAGACACCTGCAATGATAAGTCAGTAAACTAAACTAAACCTTAGGCTTATATACCAAATCTTCTCTATAACAATAGAGCTCGACAAGGTTTACAAAAATTAGAAAAGAGAACAAGTACAATATGAATTTGGAATGGTTTGGAGAGGAGCGGAACTTACAACTTTGAAAATATCCAAGTTTTCAGGTGGTTTCAAAATAGTTGGAAAGAGATCATGCAGTTGAACAGAAAAATTATTCCACAACTCAGTAATTTTGAAAAGTAGAGATTTCCCTAGTTTGCCAATGTAGGTAAGGCAGAATCGAATCAAAATATTTTTTCCTGAATCGGGCAGCACTAGCTAAGGGTGCAATGAATCCTTGAGCATCCTCAGTATTGAGCAAACTTCTCACTTTATTCAGTAAAGAATAATTTGTGTTAAGTTTAGCACCACCATAAGTTGGCCCTGATGCAAAAAAGATTTTTAGAAACATGAAGGGAGAGCTTTCCTATATCTGGGCTCCATCAGCAACATTCTCCATTGTTATCCTATTAAACATAAGAACATAAGCAATGCCTCTGCTGTGTCAGATCCGAGGTCCTTCATGCCCAGTAGTCCACTCACGGGGCAGCCCAACAGGTCCAGGACCTGTGCAGTAATCCTCTATTAATACCCTTCTCCAGCAGGAAATTGTCCACCTTTCTTAAACCCCAGTACCGTACTCTGCCCTATTACGTCCTCTGGAAGCGCATTCCAGGTGTCCACCACACGTTGGGTAAAGAAGAACTTCCTAGCATTCGTTTTGAATCTGTCCCCTTTCAACTTTTCCGAATGCCCTCTTGTTCTTTTATTTTTTGAAAGTTTGAAGAATCTGTCCCTCTCTACTCTCTCTATGCCCTTCATGATCTTGTAAGTCTCTATCATATTCCCTCTAAGTCTCCTCTTCTCCAGGGAAAAGAGATCCAGTTTCTCCTCAGAGAAGCTTGTTTTAACAAAACAGTAAACCAGAATTATAGAAAATATAAAAGATGACCCCTTGGATAAGAAGGTAAGCATATGTCTATTTCAAGCTTATTCAATAAAGGAAAACAGGCACACATTTCTCTTTATAGAATAGTAGTGCATTTGGCAGAAAACATGTTTATATTCATGGCACAATTAGTTACACCAGGTATAAATGCCCACAGCTAAATGTTAGCCAGAACATGTGTAAATTATAGCATGCTATAATTTTTGTGCGTATTTGTTACGCTACCCAATCTTTGCCCATGCAAACCCCCCCCCTGACAATTGCAAAATACCTTTGATCCCAAAATACAAATACTGTGCACAAATCACATGAGGGTTGTGAGCAACAAGTGGATAAAAGCAGGAGGCATGTCAACAGTTAAAGGAAGACATTAAGCTGTGAATGAGGCAATGGCATTGGGCAATTAAGTATATGAGCAATGAATGAATGAATGAATGAATGAATGAATGAATGAATGAATGCTGAGTGGAGCAAAGAGTGCAAGCACAGGCAGTACAGTACAAGGCAAAGTTTGCTTTTCCAGTAATTTATTGTTCGGTCAAGTGCCTTAGATTTGAATTCTTCCATTTAAAATCAATAACTGTACACTAGTAAAGACAAAGCAAGGCTGGCAAAATAATTTATTTTGAATGAAATCCCAAAATTATGTTTTTTGGTGTGTGTTTTTTTTAACTAGAAGAAGTACAAACGGCCTCTGGAATGAAGAAAAGATGGAACAACAATGACACTAGAATTCATTTGGGAGGTAAGTGAATTCTGGGTATTGTCCTCAAAGAACACGCTATAAGCAACTTTACTTTCTCTGATGACGAACCATATATATTCAGTCCTTTCAGATAGGAAGACAAACAAGAAGGATGGTATGTTTTTGTCAACAACAAACATTTTTTTTAACAAAGGCAGCCTGTAAGTAATAACTATGAGCCTAGAGAGTTTCTAAATCTAAAGGAGATTCCAGAAGACAAAACGCCAAATCTACTGCTGCATCAGGAATCCCTTTTCAAACACTGAAATGACATGAATGTATAGACAGAACGCCATGTCACCACCATGCATATCTTTTCCACAGAGACTGATCTCAGATGGGCTACTGACATCCCATGGCTCTGCTGTTATGAGTCTTGGCATGCTCTTTCAGGATCAAGTCAGCCACCAGAGCAGCAAAACTGGACAGACAACTCAAAGTACATTAAACCTTTATCACAGAACCCAACCAAACTTCACCCAAAACACCATCTACACAGCAAATCAAAAACATTCAAACCACTCATTAGACATTTATTAGTATCTTGACAATTCTCTTGTAATCCACCAAATGTATTTCATAACATCATGATAATTCTTGTGGAATCCACCTTGAACCGTAAGGTAACGGTGGAATAGAAATCACTAATGTAATGTAATGTAAGTGGAAAGGATGTAATTTGCTCTTTAATTAGATAATTGTATACTGGGGTCAAAAGAAACAAGAAGATGAGCTTTAGTTTAAATAGAAGGCTAAGGCTCTTTTGCAATCTAAATTGTGCAAAGACTGGTCTATGTACAGCAAAGACGGATCAGGAGCAAGCATGCGTATCTTATACCATATCCACATCATCTGAGTGCAGGTCTTGCCTATCTCCGGGGGAGGGGAAGGCATCTTAAAGGGGAACTTAACAAGTAAAATACATTGTCTTAATAATGAACGTGACTATTGGGCAGACTGGATGGACGGGGGAAAACTTTGTCTCCATGTCATTCTCTAAAAGCTTGAGACTAGATGGAACAGCATTTATAAAATGCTAGTACCAATATCTTAGACAACCGGCAACTGAATTCAATGACCAAAAAAAGCCGCAGAAGCTGCTTTTAGATTTAAATGAAGGACAGTTAAATGACATAATTTATAAGAATTGCCATACTGGGAAAGACCAAAGGTCCATCAAAGCCCAGTGGCCAACCCAAATCACAAGTACCTAGCTAGATCCCAAGTAATAAAACAGATCCTAGGAATAAGCAGTGGATTTCCCCAAGCCATCTCTTTTAAGAAATTATCCAAACCTTTTTTAAACCTTGCTCTAGAGTACTGGTTCTCAACCTAGTCCTCGGGAAACACCTAGCCAGTCAAGTTTTCAAGATAGCCACAATGAATATACAGTATATGAGTTAGGTTTGTATACAATTGAGATAATGCATGCAAATCTCTTTCATGCATATTCATTTCAGATATCCTGAAAATCTTACTGGCTGGTTGTGTCCTGTGGACTGGGCTAAGAATCCCTTCTAAGAAAGCACTCAAGATTTGTTTATATTTCTCCGACCCAGGCTCCACTGAATAATGTCACTTATGTGAAAGGACAGAATATCCTCCGTATCCTTGGAGTATATATTGTGCTTTTTTGGGAAGGAATTTGTAATTTTTATTTAAGATCTAGCATAGTACCAGAAGACTGGATAGTGGCCAACGTGATGCCAATTTTTAAAAAGGGCTCCAAAGGTGATCCGGGAAATTATAGACCGGTGAGTCCAATGTCAGTGCCGGGAAAATTGATAGAGACTATTATAAAGGACAAAATGACAAAACATAGAACTTTTCTGACACCTCCTGCTTAAAACCCAAAAAGTCAGAAGGATCGTGAGCATGAATTAATGAGAGAAGGCCAACATGGATTTAGTCAAGGGAAATCTTGCCTCACCAATCTACTGAATTTCTTTGAAGGGGTGAATGAGCATGTGGATAAAGGTGAGCCAGTTGATATTGTGTATCTGGATTTTTAAAAGTCATTTGACAAAGTACCTCAAGAAAGACTTCTGAGGAAAATTAGAAAGCCAAGGGGTAGGATGTAATGTCCTACTATAGATTAAGAACTGGTTGAAAGATAGAAAATAGAGAATATGTTTTAATGGTTCTTAATCCATAATAGGACATTATCACCTATCCTATGACTTTCTAATTTCCTCAGAAGTCTTTCACGAGGTATTTTGTCAAATGCCTTTTGAGAATCCATATATACAATATCAACTGGCTCACCTTTATCCACATGTTCGTTCACCCACTCAAAGAAATGCAGTAGATTGGTGAGGCAAGATTTCCCTTCACTAAATCCATGTTGGCTTTCTCTCATTAATTCATGCTTAGCAGAAAGAAAAAGTTATAGAATAATTTAAGTGGCATTTACTCAAGTACAGTATAGCTGATTTATAAATATGCAGGCTGAGCCTTGCACCTGAATGCCATGTTCACGCATTGATTCACACAAGTTCTTAGATGGCAGATGATTGATGTGTGAGCTCATGTTATTCGGAACTATGGTCAGACACACAAGGGAGTTATTTCCAGAGTCCAATTTAATGCATAGTCATCAGCACCAGATTACATGCATCAAAACAGATTTCAGACATCAGCACCAGTATTCATAACAACACAAAAGAAAAGGCATCCACATCCATTCCTCTGTGTGAGCAGGGAATGGATTGATGGGAAAGAAATTGGTCACGGTAAGTATGACAGTGTGAATAACCGTACACAATTTCTACAATTTTCTGAAGCATGGTAAAACCAAAATGTACAAATCTTTTGACCATTTTTGTTGGCACTTGACTGAACATCTGTACATATAAATGATGAGTGAGCTGAGGATGTCACAATACCTACATGCCTAGGAGAACTGGGAAGAGCATGATTGTGAAAATGGTGGCTATGGGGCCATCTGGTAAAGAGCCATTCATGCCAGGATTCACAAAACTAGAAACCTGTTAAACCTATAAGCCAGTTAATTAGAGCAATTAGAACAGGAACATTCTAGTATGTCCAACTCAGAGCAGGAAATGTTAGGAGATAAAGTTCACCAGCCACTCTGACATCACTTATAAGAAATTTGCCAATATCTATCATTGCCCAAAGGCTTTTCAGAAAGTATCATATTTTTCGCTCCATAAGACACACTTTTTTCCCCAAAAAAAGTGGGTCAAAAAGTGGGTGCGTCTTATGAAGCGAATTTTTTTTTTTTTTTTTTTTAAACACCTCCGCCCGCCTGGTACCTTTTTTAAAATGCTCTCTCGCGCAGATGCGCCAATTCCTGCTCCTCTGAAGAACTTCAGGAGCACATTGAAGATGCAGAGACCCAAGGAGATGGTGAGTAGCACTTGATGAAAGGGATAAAGCACCATTGCAGCAGCCTGTAGAGCTGCGAATACTCACTCGGGTCCTGCTGTACAGAACCGCCCGGGGGGGACAAGCGTGGGTTTTGCGTCGCCATTTTTCATAAGAGCAAAACAGAATTCTAGAGAGCGCTTATGCCTCTCTCTCAATGGGTATATTTCGCTGGCACGTGCTCCTAGCTGGAAACATCGCCACACACCGCACAAGCATCTACTCTTGCCCACAACTGCCGAGTCCTCGGACTTCTCCTTTACGGCGACTGCCCAGTTATAACACAGTGGGGGATTGGGTGGAGCGCCTGGTAATTGCGACTCTCTGGCTGCCGCGTCTTCAAGCAGGCCTACTTCCTGCCGATGCCACCGGACTCAGTTTCAGCCACCCCATGGCAACGAGCAACACCGGCAAGCTACACAGTGTCCACTTTGAAAAACTATCAGGACAGCCATAACAACAGTTTTTGGGGGAGTTTTTTTATGCCGGCACGATCACGGCACAGACCCCACAGTGTCCAACCCTTCAAAGCAGCATCCCGGACCTACAATAATTAAAATTTATTTTTTTAAATTAAATCTTGGTTACAATTAGATTTCTTGGAAAATTTTGTAGTATATCAAATAAATTAAACTTGAACTTATCAGCAGGCCTGCAATAAGCCAGAGATCTTCTCTTCTGCCCTCATGCTTGGTGGAGATTGGAGGGGGAGAGAAGGGGAAATTTCATGACTTCTCTACTTCCAGTCAAAGGCTTGAGATCAGGGTAGGGAGGGAAGGAAGAAGATTATCTCGTTCAAAAACAGTTCACCAATTTGTCTCTTGCCCAGCCTGGTGGAGAAGTATAGCTGAGGCCGGATCACTAAGGTGCAGGGAGCAGGCCGGGCCCCTATTTGGGCAGCACTGCAGCTTCGGCCTTGGGCTGTTTATGGAAACCTAAGCAACAGCCGCTTCCTTCCGCAAGGGCCCAGGGCTATCAGGCTTAGGGTTTGGGGTCTTTGCATGAACAGGTAACATGGAGCATAATGACGGCTATTACTGAGTACTATATATATTTTCGTGTATCGAATGGAGTAAGCTTTCCATCAAATATCCGTCAGCAGAATAATTTATGGAGTTTAAAAAAACTATTGAAGAAGCATTATTTTTTTGTCACATGAAGTATTGTATTTGAATTTGGTCGCTCTATTTTCCTTTTACTGTTTGTCACAGAGAGAGGGGGGGGCAGGGGGCAGAGCCTGGCAGGGAGGAGGGACAGGTGCAGAGCCTAGCAAGGAGTGGGGGGGGGGGGCTGGGTGCACAGCCTGGTATATATTAGTACACAATTTTGTTAAGAATGGTTTTTTTCTTGTTTCCCCACTCTAAATCTAGGGTGCGTCTTATGGAGCAAAAAATACAGTAGTTGGCTGGGGAAAATATATCTGCTACAGATATTTCAAGCTGCTATCTGAACAATTAGAGGAGAATGTCAAAAATCATTGACAAACTACTACTTGGTAAGTAGGAACTTAACACATTCACACAATGAACTCCACACAGTGAAGTGTGTCTCATACTAGGCTGGCAGCAGCTGTGTAATTAGAAAAGATGATATCTGAAGTATTGTGTATATAACTGGCGTGTGCTCATGGGAATATGTGGTGTAAAAGTATATGAGGAAGGTGCTGGGGTGAGTTGTGCAGATATTTGGGGAACTGAGGGGTATGTGATGGAAGAGAGTGTATATATAGGGAAGGGCAAATATGTTTCCTGGGTTGGCCCAATGGTATCAAGAGTATCCAACACCCCTGGGAAACGGTCAGCTGGACACCCCCCCCCCCACCCCAGCTATTAGAGACTAAGGCCAGCCAGCATCTCCTTCTTCCTTCCATTGTTCACCCTCTGGCCCTGCCAGCAGCCCTTTCTTTCTTTACCCCATACCCCTTCTTCATCCTCAGTTCCCTCTCTTCTCCTATTCCAACACCAGCAGCCCCCTATAAATTTGTTCCCACTCCCAGCCCCTCACTCTTTGCATCAAGATTTACAAAGACATGGTGACACTCAAAGTTACAGAGTAATACTTTTAAAACCAATAGGCTGAAATATTTTTTCACTTAGCGAATAGTTAAGCTCTGGAATGCATTCATAGTCTGCTGTTGCGACAGATAGGGGGGAATCCACTGCTTGCCCTGGATCGGTGGCACGGAATACTGCTACTATCTGGGTTTTTGCCAGGTACTTGTGACTTGGATTAGCCTCTGTGAAGATGGGTTACTGGGCTAGATGGACCATTGGTCTGATCCAATAAGGTTATTCTTATGTTTTCTCTTTCCATTCTATCCACAGAGTAACTGCTTGGGACTGACACCTCTATGATTAATGTTCAGGCATTTTTTTCTCTTTTACCACTAAGTCTGCTTTTCTGGTATCCAGCTTTTTATCTGGTGGGATGGGGATGCTCCAGGGGATCATAACTTCTTCATTTTCCACAATTAGGGTCATGATCCTCTGCTGTGAAGCTTCTGATAAGATAACTTTCTGGAGAATCAGTTTGAGCCACAAGGTTCAAGGTTATATTTATTTGATAGGTCATTTTTTGTCACTGTTGGGCAGCAGTGTGGAAATGTCATCAGATGAGGAACTGATCGGCAGCTCAACTGTCTCCAGAGAAGTTGGCATATTCATTAGAATAAGAGAATCAGCTTTCAATGTCCACAACACTTGCAACAGGGGCAAATATTACAGTAACAGCAAGTCAGATATTATATCTATCTTTTAGAAAGCACCATTGGAATAAAAAAGAATACTGCAAAGCAGCTTTTAGCAGTGTGCCCAAGTGAATTCTAAGTCATACTATTCAT
This sequence comes from Geotrypetes seraphini, assembly GCF_902459505.1. NCBI lineage: Eukaryota > Metazoa > Chordata > Amphibia > Gymnophiona > Dermophiidae > Geotrypetes > Geotrypetes seraphini. The sequence continues at coordinate 34,031,458 of NC_047102.1, forward strand.
GCTGCCATTAAAAGTGCCACATTCCTACCAAAATGCCCACTTCATTTGAGCCTTTTAATCTGCCACACTTCTTTTCTTCTCTCAATATCCTTTTTTCTGCCAGTTTTCAGAAATTATTTTGGGCTCTGTTCTCGTTTATCTGATATAGAAGTTGATGTTGGTATAGTCATGCCTTCTAAGTTTTGGGATTTGAATCTTTCTTATTGAGGATTTTACTTTATTTAGTATATCTATATATGATGTTAACTCGATCTTTAAAAGTAATAAAAAATTGAATAAAAAGTTATCAACTTTTATAAAAGCACAGACCATAAAAAGTGGCAGACACAGACGATTATGTTGAGGCAGAGCAGTCAGGACAAACAGGAGATCAGATATCCGAAAATCATTAGTCCTCTCTAAAAGTGGAGCAAGACTCTCTTGACGTCCAACTTGCGTAAGATCTGATCCTTGTGCTCTGAACCTGTAGAATGGAACGCAAGCAAATGAACCTCCTGGTTAACATGGAAAGCAGAAACTACCATCAGTAGAAAGAGAGGCACAGTATGGAGAACAACTCTGGCGTCTGTAATACAGAGAAAAGGTCTCTGCACGAAAAAGCCGGAAGCTCCGAAATATGCCATGCCGAGACAAAGGCCACAAGAAAGACAGTCTGAGCGTCAGATCCAGAAGAAAGCATCTGTCAGTGGCTCGAATGGGGCTTCCACAAGGCCCTGTAGAACAATGGTAAGAGTTTACAAAGGAAAAGGATGACACAAGGGAGTCCGTAAATGAAGCGCCATTCTCAGAAACTTCGTCACATGTGCAGGAAGCACAAAAAGCCTGCTACCAGAACTTCAAGGGAGGTTACCACAAAACCCTTATCTAAGCCTGCCTGAAAGAAAGCCAGGACCACCGAAATGGGAGCCCACTCAGGCTTTGTCCATCGTTTTATTGCTGGAGTTCTGAAAGAGAATAAAATAAAATAAAATTGGAATCTCCTCTTTCCAAGTCAGTGTTCGATCATGGACCGTTCTAATGTGCTGTCCTCTTTTTTCCATTCCATTCCCAGCTTTTTGGTCTGGATACAGAACAATAGGATTCTCAGGATGCTCGTTCCAGCTCTCTCAAGCTATATCCAAGCTTTCTCCACTGGCTCTTGCTTTTCAGCAGTTTTGAGCAACCTAAGGTGGATTCTGCCATGACACAGGATACTCGGCATAGGGACCTGCCTAATGATGGAGGTGTAGTGTTTAAGGGATGATCATGACTGCTATGTTTAACGGTCAAAATCTTGGAGGGGGGCACAACAGGTCTAAAATAAGCTGAAGGGTGGCTAAAGTCTTTGCACCGGCCCTAGGTCAAAGGTTTCAACTTTAAACACTCAGGCTCTGATTTCTTTAATGTTCGCTTAAATTTAGGTGCAGATATAGGCATCGAGTCTATAAAAAAAACTTAAGAGATTCACACTTAGCATCCTAATATTTAAGCGTCCCCAATTTATGCCAGGGTTTACGATGCCTAAAGTTAGCCTAACGGCACTTGATTCACAAAGAGGTACTTAACTTGAAAACATATCCATGATCCGCCCCCCCCCCTAACCACACCCACTTTTAGCGCAGGCACTTTGGGCTAAGTGCCTACCTTTTATAGATTTGAGGGTTTCTTTGAGTCAGGCTAAAGTTACAATAGATCAATCCACTAAACACTAGTACACGGACAACAGAACAAATAGAAGACTGATGTTAAAATGGCCTTCGTTGGTTTATCAGGCATCATTTAGCAAATGCACTCTGGAACACCTTAGCAACTAGGGATTCCAGTAATTCATCTCAATCTTTAAAAAAACAAAACCCCTCAATTCCGATTCATCTCCCAGATTTCTAAGAAATTACCATTCATCATAGGCCAAGTTTGGATTGAATCCTAGCCCTGGGCTTTGGACTTTAAGGACAAAGGGTAAAATTCAGTCACAGAGTATCTCCCCTATAAGAGGGCATCTGGGTGCCCAATTCCATTCTAGAATACTACTGTAAACCCATGCCAACTCAATGGCAGATGTAAATTGCTGTACCTAAGTGTGCTGTGCCATGTGCATAACGAACAGTATTCTATAAGTTGCTACAAGGGCACGTTTGAGTCATGCTTATGCCTCTCCAAGGAGTACACTATTTTGTGCACTAACACACAAGGTGCATTTAACTTCATATGCCCAGTTCTATAGTTGCCTTTAAAACTGCTCCATAGCTTCCCCTTCCCCACCCCTCAGTTTTGATCTCCTTTTTTGTACTGCTTTCCACTTTCTTTTTGTCGCCTAAGGAAGAATGGAAAGATGCTTTCCTTACTTAAATGCTCTTGATAATATTTTTCTTTCTGTATTGCTACATTGCTGTGGATACTTGTGAATTGCTGTTTAAGAAAAATTGCATAAATAACAATTAAAAACTAATCTATTTAACCGATTTGTAACCCAAGACTCCTACCCTACCCTTCCCCCCTAGACCTCCTTTCTCCTCCCTTCCTGCTCACCTTCTCCTGACCCTTACATTGCTCCAGCCCCCCTTCTTACCTCTATTAATTGTATCTATTCTGCTGATTGTTCCACTTACTGATTGTACTTGCTGATTGTACCTTTTCTCTGATTGTACCCATTCGCTGATTGTCCAGCTCTTCTTCACTGTAAACCGCCTCGAACTTCTATGGCTTTGGCGGTATATGAGAAATAAATTATATTATTATTAAAATATAACACCTCCGTTAGACACTTACTAAGATGTAGTATAATCTCCCTTAGATCTGCTTCTAATGCTTCAATCTGCATAAAAAAAGAGGTGTTGAACCCAAATAAGTAGATCAGTGGCCCAAGAGGGTCAAGGATTATATTAAACAGAAGTAGAAAATGAGAAGAACTAAGTAACATTCCAATCCATGTAATAAGTCCCAGAAAAAGCCTCATTCAAGAACACCCTGAAATGCCTACTGGAACTGCCTTAGCAAGGCATGCTGATGCATCCAAATATGACCATTAAATCAAAAGGTAATTTTACAACTATTTTTCTGCATAAATGGACTCTCATCAAATTCTGACCGGCATAAAAAGTAATGTGTGTACTTGGTCAGCAGGCATGGACAGATGCAAAGTCTGGGTGGCGTGTGGCAGAGTTGCATGCAATTAGAAAATAAACTAATTAGAGGTGTAGCTGAAAAATCTAGGTATGGGCATGACTTGTACACCTGCTCGAGAGAACAAAACAATCAGTACCATAACCCATCTCTGAAGCCAGTGATAAACGATGTTCATAAAGGCAACCAGGAGGTATTCAGTACCAGACAGACTAAACCTAACCTGGGGAATACCCATCTGCAAAGTCCTGCACATGCACAGCATAGAATTTGAGCAACTAACAGAAAGCTCTGAACATAAATACATTAATGTGAGACGTTCAAATGATGGATGAACTTGTTCATCCTTCAGCATCAAAGTTGTCGATCAAGACCAATCTGTGAGGACTGTTTACAAATATCCAATCCTTACGAAGTTAACAAGCAGCAGAGATATTTTCAGGTGCAAATGAAAGAAATTCAGAGAATGGCCTTTTGAGCCCTGGTGGTCTAGCAGCGAAGCGGGGCGGGAACAATTTTTCTTCGTTCCTGTCCCGTGCAGAGCTATAATCAGATATGGCTGTGCAAGTTCACGGAGCAGTCGTGTGACAGGCCAGGCCAGGACAGGACATGGGAAGGATTGCTCCTTTCCTGGCTCACTGTTGGACCACCAGGGCTTAAAGCAGGCTCATAGGAGGTCTGCAATGTGTCCAGGAGGCAGGGTGGTCAACAGCTAGCCGGGACAGGATGAAGGATTGCTCCTGACCTGGCTCATTGCTGTACCACCAGGGTTTAAGGGACACATGAAGTGGGCATCAGAGGCTGCGTGCAGAGATGGGCAGGAAGGGAAGAGAAGGAAGGAGGGAGGGAGGGAGGGAAGGAGGGCAATTGAATATAAATCCCCCAGTTTATATTCAAGTGAACTTTTTCCCCCCTTTTGTTGGGTGAGGTTACCTCAGTTTATAATCAGATTAGTTTATATTCGAGTATATATGGTAAGCCAATCTCATCTCAGTAAACTAGCATTGCTGTGCCATGTTCTCATGTATGCATCACATCTGCACACCTGAACAGTGAATGACAATGTTTTGACATTCAGCAGGATAAGAAAAGGAAACTGAAAGAAGTGTCCTGATATTTATGAGGCCTGTTCAAAAAGTTCCAGGACTGATTTTATTAAAAAAAATATATTGAGCAATCTTACAACTTATTCCATTGGGTCCCCTTCAAAGTACTCCCCTTCCCTATGTCATTTCCACATCTGGATATAGTTCTTAAATACATCTTCAGGAATCGCCAAAAGTTGCTGTGTCAAATTTTGCTTTATGTCTTCGATGGTGGCGAATCACTTTCCTTTCAGCGTAGATTTAAGTTTAGGAAATGAGAAGAAGTTAGCAGGGGCCAAGTCAGGAGAGTAAGGTGGATGGGGAAGAACTGTCATTGTGTTTTTCTGCAGCTGTTCTTCTAGTCGTCAGTCATCAATCATGGAACAAACTTTGCTGCAATACAAAACATTCCAGTTAGAATGTTGTGGCATGATCCAATGGAGATGTTGCATTCCTCTGCCAATTCTCTAACAGTTAATCACCGATTACCGCACACAAGAACCCTCATTTGATCAACATGATCATCATCAGTTGACGTTGATGGTCTTCCAGTTCGCGAATCATCTTCCAATGATTCATGACCATTTTTGAAGCTTGATTACCATTCAAAACACCTTCCATGATTCATAACAAGTTCCCCATAAGCCACTTTCAACATTTCATAAGTTTCTGCAGTGGTCTTACCCAATTTTAAACAGAACTTCACACTGTAGCGCTGCACGTTGAAGTCGCACATGATGAAAAATAGCCGATCATGAAAACACACTTTCACAAAAACTGCTGTCACCCAGACGAAAACAGATATCAACAAACAGGAAAAAAGGAGGTTACTTGTGAGTTTTCAAGCTATTCAACCATCTAGCGTGTCTCGAAAGAACTTCCCATTGGCGAAAATTCACTGTCCTGGAACTTTTTGAACAGACCTCATACATCCCCCTTTTCCCCAGAAACATTTTAATACCTTGATACTTCAGTAGTAATGCTGTACATGCTTATGAAGAACACTTGGTCATAATTCCTGAACCTGGTTTCTGTTCCTTCTGCTGGCCAAAACTAGGGGTTAGAGTGGTCATATCCCTCCCACTCCCCACAAAAGGAGAAGGGGGGGGAAAACTCAGCCAATACACAATGGCAGCAACTATGGCCAGACACAAGAGAAATAATTTCATAAAGTCATTCCGTCACTTATGTAGCCTCATACACCAGTTAATGACATCATATAATATCATTACAAGGTAGATAGACATAATGGTGTGTAAATCTGCCCATGCTGGCCCCAAACTCTATCCTTGTACATGCCCATGAGCAAAATCACATATAAGTACATAGATTATGAAATACCTTAATCTATATGCATAAGTACGTAATGTATTTGCCTTTACTTACTCCTCCCAAGCAGGTATAAGTATGGCGCTGTCATTTACAGTGCATTCTCTGTCAGCGCCATGGTATTTTAAAGAGTAGTAATGTACTTATTTTCATAAAACAGTACCTAGGTAGATCAATCTATAAGTGCCTACTCACAGCATGCTGTTATATAGTTGCTCTCAAGATGTACCGAGGAAGCTATGGCCTGCGATTCTCAAACCAATCACTGGATGAAAAAAAAAAAATCCCATGTAGTCCTGAATTAAGACCAGAGGCTGGTTCTAATTGTGCTGGTAGCCCAGAAGAAACCTAGTGGGACAAATTTTTATTATTTCCAAGTTTATTTAAAATTTTCTATCCCACCCTAGGGAGAATCTTCATTATGCCAAGTAAGATTTCTTTAACCTTCTCTGTTCTAGTCACTCTGCTGTTAAACTGTATAGCATATTTGCCTTGATGATGTTGACAGATCTCTGCCAATAACTACTGTGATGGCAATTTTGGGGACCAGCCTGATAGTTCAGAGGGAACGGGATGCATGGTCATGCATAAAATCTAAGAATGATTACGAAGAGAACCTTCCAAAAAGATGAGTTAATTTGCTTGAAGGCTAAAATCAAATATGCACATCCAAACGGTCTTACTTGATTAAAATTGGCTGAAATATGAAATTAATGTTTTCAATTGAGCTTTTAAGAGAAGATAAGGCAAAGATGGCCTCATGCTACCTAGTTTATATTTCTTTATGCTTTTTTTCAATGTTGAAGTATTTCCACATGTGGGAAATAGTGATGTTATCAATAAAATACAATATGTTTCCCTTTAAAAATCATGTTCTAAAAAGTAGCACTTTATTTTTCATTTTTTCATCTTGCTGCTTTCTAATTTTAAATATGTCACAGACAAGCCTGAAAGGTTTCCAAATCACTGGGCTCATAAATTAACCTAAAAAATGTATGCCTTATTTTCAACAAAAAGTTCCGGGTGTGCGGATCGCCGGACTTGATGGACCGAAGGTCTGATCCGGAGATGGCGCTTCTTATGAAAGTTATGCTCAAAACTTTAGGCGGTTCTATTTGATCTTTTATCAATCTGGGACCCCTGATGAAGGCGTGTTAACCGAAACAAGGACCGTGTCGGGTCCTATGGTTTGTTTTTAAGGTGGTATTATTAACCACACTCAATTATTTGATACAATAAACTTAGCCTGCATCATTGTACGTATTTCTGCAGTTTTTTTCCTTGTTTTTGTTTCGTATTCTCCACTGCTGACTTAGTTGGTTCTTCCCTTTGTTTGTTCAAAACTTTAGGCCTGCCATAGGACTGAAAGTCAGTCTAAGTTCCTAACTTATTTTTCCTGTACTAAATCTGCCCGTTGCTACCCACTTTTGGTGCTTCTAAATTCAAGAGTTCAGTGAAATTTCTGATTTATCCTATGATACTGTGATTTTTGGTATGGAAATGAGAGCAAAAAGTCAGATTTCTGCGAACAACAATAAATTGTTACTTATAATGACTGGGGTTGCCATTCAGCAAATTACATATAATTGGAAGGATTGCTGGTTTGGAATCTACAGTGTTTCGACGCTGGTCCCAGGCGGGCCTTCAATATGTGTCACAGACTGTGCAACATACCGGCTCTCCTGTCTCATTTATGGACATGCAGACGAAGTTTCGCTTATTAGACACAGACTGGTTTGCATACAAGCAACTTCAACACTATTTACAGGCCTTGACTCCGACGATGCTACGGGAAGATGTATATGACAGACTGCAGGAGGCAATTTCCCTCACAGCTCAAGAGCCCGTATCACTACGATTCTATCATAAGTGGCTACAGGAACGTGCTGGTGTTTTGGACTATTCCACCTTGGCTCAGAGGTGGTCAACAGACCTCCAGTTGCCTGTCTCAGCGGACATGATCCGTAAAGGTATAAGCCTGGGAAGGGCCACTACAGTGTCATCGACGGAGAGGGAACGTAACTACAAGTTCCTATTGCGTGCGTTCTACACACCAAAGAGGGCGCATGTGATGGGGATCAGTGCGGGACACTGTTGCAGGAAATGTGCTGGTCCTATGGCATCGTTTGGACACATGTTCTGGACTTGCCCCCTGATATCGTCCTTTTGGATACAATTGGTGTCTCTGGTGGCACGACTTTGGAACTGCTCTTGGAGACTGCACCCCAGTTTCCTTTTCACCATGCAGATTCGTTTTCACCCGCCTAAACCAGGCTGCGCAGCCTTCCTTCGAAAAACTGTATTGCTGGGACGGAAATGCATCTTGTTGCAGTGGCTTTCACCACAACCTCCAACCATACCTCAATGGAGAGCACTTATGCTGCACCAAATGCTATTGGAACGACAAGATGTGGTGGATATGTCGACCAAAGCTGGACGCTTGTTTTCTCAATGTTGGTATCCTTTTAGCTTGACTTTTACTCCTTATGTTCAAAACCAAATTTGGAAAACTTAATTGGTCCACTTTTTATTACATCACTTTTATTTGATCTTTGTTACCGCTGCTGCCAGGGTGGGAGGGTGGATGGTTTGGGGGGTGGGATTGGAGTTGTGTACTGTTCTGAAAAATGTGATTTGTTGCGCACATTGTTACTTTTGTGTAATAAAAAATGATTGAAACATAATTGGAAGGATTGGAGGAGACTAAATTACAGTTTTTGGTGGAACTCTTTGTGCCCTATCTATAAAATGGAAAGATTTATTGCAGTACAAAGAGGGTATTTCAAGAAATTTCAGGATGTATGGAAACCATTAGCAAAATTTTGTAAGGATTAGTTGAAAATGTTTCCCTTTAATGTATCAATTAATTTGGGTAGGGTGAGGGATATTTTATTAATATGTTTTTTATATGATTATGGAATATATGGTAGGGAGGGCTGGGAAGGGGGAGGGATAAAAAATTTATGTACTGTACAAATGATAGAATGTTAAATGATATATTTATTGTTAATGTGATTGAATGTAATTTTGAAAATGAATAAAGAATTAAAAAAAAAAAAAGAGTTCAGTGAAATTTTAAGCAAAAATATATGTACTAGCTCTAGTATATTTTTAAAGAATCTATTTATGAGCATAAATTTCAAAATTAGGACAAATCCTCTAAATAGTGGGTCCGATGATGCCATCACAAGAGGGGGGAGGGGGCTAACACTGTATTCTCCTTGCTAACTGGATTAAACACTTAAGTATTATATAAGCTCATGAAATAAATATATTGACCGAAAGAAAGAAAGAACTGTATTTTTAATTGATTGTATGATTTTGTTGCATTTCTTTGTACAAAATACATGATAAGTAATTATGCAGGCTCCTTCTTCAAGGTTCATGTTTAATATATTGTGACATCCCAGCATAATGCCCTGCACAAAAAGAGAAAGCAGCCAGCAAAAAGCGTGCAAAGATCAGTGCTCTAGGGGTGAGGAAAAGGCGCTTGAAAACACTTACCCAGAGCAAAGTACTCCAGCCCTGAGGAGGAGGAGGAAGAAGACAGGGAAAAGACACAGCATTAATCTCCTGCACACTGGAGTAGGACCATGGATACCTCCTCCCCAGCATCACCTTGTAAGCGCTTCCAAGAGGCCATCGGCTCTAAACCCCCAGCTCAATGTTCTGAGTCAGAACCTCAAAATAACTACTATGCCCAGGACTTATTAGCAGAGGACCTGTGCCCCAATGCAGAACAGGAGGCATCACAAAAGAAAGACACTTCAAGGGCCACAGCTAATAGAGGATGTGAAGCCTGCAGATTGTCACCACACATTAAAAGGCAGACTTCCTTTTAAAAGAACTGGAGTGCAATGGGAGATAATATAACCTGATAGAATCCCCTGGGCACAGGCAACTGTGAAGAACCTGAGGAAGGGAAGTGGAGCACAGTCCTATTAATACCAAAGTACTTACCTGGCAAACGAGTTTCTGTCGCAGATCAATGAACTGTGATTTGCAGAATCAACAACTGAAGGGCTTATTTTCAAAACCCACTCAGTCCGTATTAGCTGCATTGGACTTAGAGGGTTTTGAAAACAAGCCTTCCATTTAAATATATTTCAATGAAAAAAAATGACACTGCCCACTGCAAACTGTATGTTTCCAAAGTCCCTACAGCAAACAGGGAAAGAGACCCTGTATTCTGTAAACAGTTTTCATTTGAGTTATTTTTGAAACTTTAACATCCTGCTCATCTATTCCCTAAATACCCTGCTGCAGTTATGGTTGCCACAGACTCAAAAATGACTTCTTATTACATGTGTAAAGACATTTTTGATAAAAATGAACAATGCAGACCAAACCATATGCAGAGCAGGTGAAATTATGTATCAAAGTCTCAGAATCAGGAAAATTACAAGGGGAAATCTTAAGAGAGATCCAATACCCACTTAAGCCTAGAACCAAATGAATGAGGGACAACAGAAGCTTGATGACTGCAGCTATTATATTTCCCCACATAGAGGCCGCCCCTCTGCATAGGCCACGGCCTACGTTTAAAAAACGGAAGATAAGCCGCTTATCTTCCAGTACCACCACTGCCTTTTAAAATCTCCTCCCTCCCCCCGGTACCTTTTTAGGAGCCCCCTGGATGGCGAATCTCCAGCAGTGTAGTGCAGACATGATCTCTTCGGCATCCAGCCTGCCCTCGCACCGTCCGCTGAATGGCCGACGTCAGCTCTTGTGGAACTCACGAGAACTGACGTCAGCCACTTAGTCAAGCGGTACGGGGGCAGGCCGGATGCCAAAGAGATCGTGGCTGCCCTGCACCAATGGAGATTCGCCATCCGCCGTCCAGGGGGCTCCGAAAAAGGTACCGGGGGTGGAGGGGATGATTTACAATCGCTGCATAGGTCGCCCCATATAACTAGGCCGCACCCCATACACGGATTTGTAAAACCCATGTATAGGCCGCGGCCTATATATGGGGAAATACGGTAACTAAAAATGGGTTTCTGATTCGAGACATAACGAGAAGATTTCTCTGTGGAAATGGGTAGCAAATACAAAATTTTGTAATGATTCCGTATCATTCATGTACTACAGGTCTTTTTCATGTGGTTCTAGTATCAGCATCATCCTGAATAAAACTGAAGATTTTATAGGTGCAAAGATTGTCTAGAGAGCCAACAAAGGGATGTCCATGAGCTATGGTGACCTCAGAAACTTCCTTTTACATTTGTGTAGTCTCAAAAGTTTATGTACTACCTTCTCTCTTTTGGCAATCATTATCCCACCACCTAAAATGACTCCAGAAATTTTGCTGGCCAAAGGCACACAAAAAGATGTTCTTCTACGATAACAGACTCCAACAGCAGCACATACTTGGCATATTAGATTTCTTCACCACAAATCTCTGTATAACACATGGATAAATAGGTGGGTTCTCCCTTTCTTTTAATTTTTGCATTTTCTGCACTTTGGTTTGACTGAGCAGCATGTATGATGAAAAGCGATCACACATGCTTAAGCAAGCTGGGAAAGAAAGGATTAGGGTCTTACCTCGATAATCTTCTTTCTTGTAAATATGTCTAGTAGTTCAGGGTTATACATCTGAACCACAAGTTGCTCATCTTTCCACTTCACCTTCTTCCCAGTAGGCAGCCCTCAGTTTGTACAAAAGCAGTCAAGAACCACTGTAATGGAAGATTTCACCAGAAGGAGGGCAACGGAAAGAGCTCTGAAACATTATCAAAATGATGCTACTGCCATCAACATTTTGTCACAGGGAAAAATGCTTGAGTACCTGAATAAATTCATGTAAACCGTTCTGGGCTCCCTTGGGAGAACGGTATAGAAAAATGAATAAACAAATGAACATTTCAAATCCTGAAGTGACAAATGTGGACAGCCATAAGCCTATTGCTAAGCCTAGGCTCGCACAATGAAAGAAGCAGAAACAGGCAAAAACCTATCTAGAGAGACAGCTAATAGGATGAATATGGCACAGCAAGATGCAGGACTAGCCAAGAAAACTAAACAGGGAACTCCTGTCCCAAAAGCTAGCCAGTTCCCTAGCCTGAAAGCTGCTGCTAATAGAAACTTCATCCTCAGAAACTTCATCCAATGAGATCAAAGCTCACACCTGAAGCAGATACTACGGTAATTACCCTAGCAAAGTAAGCCAGAGAGGAGCAGTTCAAACAAGGAGCACGGAGGAACAACACACAAGCCAAGCCTGGCTGGAACAATACAAAAGATAAAGGAGAGCGACCAAGATGGTAAAGGGGCTGGAACTCCTCTCGTATGAGGAAAGACTAAAAAGGTTAGGGCTCTTCAGCTTGGAAAAGAGACAGTTGAGGGGAGATAAGATTGACGTCTACAAAATCCCGAGTGGACCAGAATAGGTACAAGTGGATCGATTTTTCACTCTGTCAAAAACTACACAGACTAGGGAACACTCTATGAAGTTACAGGGAAATACTTTTAAAGCCAATAGGAGGAAAAAAATTTTCACTCAGAGAATAGTTAAGCTCTGGAATGCATTGCCAGAGGATGTGGTAAGAGCGGGTAGCGTAGCTGGTTTTAAGAAAGGTTTGGACAAGTTCCTGGAGGAAAAGCCCATAGTCTGTTATTGAGAAAGACATGGGGGAAGCCACTGCTTGCCCTGGATTGGCCATCGTTAGAACAGGCTACTGGGCTTGATGGACCATTGGTCTGACCCAGTACGGCTATTCTTATGTTCTTATGAGAAAAGCTCACAAAATCCAGGTATTTTCTAGAGTCTGAAATAGATTTTTCTGAAACAGAACAAGACCAGATGTCTGTGTGTTCTGGGACTGAATTAATGGAGAATAAAACAGAACCCAAAGCCACCACTGTCACATGCCTTCAGTAGATGCTGGGGGACCCTATCAGTTTAAATAAGCATAATACAAGAATGAAAAAAGAAGTTCACTCAACAAAATACCACAAATATAAACAGATCAAGAGAGTGACCTTATAACTTTCTAATCATCCAGAGCATTACTCAAAATACTTTCATGCTCTTACTGGGGTGGTGTATTCATCATTGGTTTGATTTCTGCAAGCAACTTGTGGGTTCAGATGCCATTGCTGTTCAAGGTACTACTAGACACAGCGCACTAGAAATGAGATTTGTGGCGAGAAAGCAACACACAATGGCAGACAATCTTCACGGCCTATTCTAGAAAGAGTTGTATCAGTTCTAACTATGAGCACTTTGAGGGTGAGAGGGGAAAGGTTAGAATTAAAGCCAGTAGATTCTGAAACTAAACTGTCCACACACTAATTCCAGTGTCAATTTAGAAAAAGTTACATAATAAAATGGCTGCAGACGTACTCAGTGAGGGATTTAAACTGATCCCAGTGCTGAATGAATTAATACAAGGGGTTAAAAGTGCTTTGTGCTGAAGTACCAAGGATTAATGTGCTTGACCCAGGCTCACCAGTAGTGTCAAGCCAATATATGGATCTAGTCTATCCATAGTTTCAAAATGTGTCTACTTAGTTGATGATCAGGTCTAATACAAGGAAGGAGACAGACATGGAAGTGCTAAAATATACTGTATAGAGTCAGTTTCACACATGTTTCAACCTTGATTCTTCTTTCACCCCTCTATGAACATTACACCACATACTGAGAATGTGTCCAACCTTTCCTTGATCTAAGTCCAGCTCCTTTCCACATTTGTTCTAGAGATTTCTGAAGCTCTATCCTTGGCACAACAAATTAAAACAAAAAAAGGTCAAGGCTCATATAAAAAAGCAATAGTATGAACCCATATTAAAATTCAACACCCCTCTTCAAAAGCAGGATTTAGAGAACTTTTCTGGTACTTTCCCTGTAGCCATAATAGCACAATGGAATCCAGATTATGCACACGGCATTATTGTATGTGATCATTTTTTTATGCAGAAAAAACACGCCTCCTAAAATCATTTTAGATAGGAATCTGCTCTCCAGACTCGCTTATAAAGCAACACTCCCACCCTGTGGTCAAATTTTGGTAATGAAGAAGTGTTTTGTCCCTGTCCCTGCCCCATTCCTACTAGCTCTGCCCTAACCGCACAAGCCTCAAACACTTATGATTTTAAAGTGTTTGAGGATTATGCAAATGACGACTGAGCTTTCAGGAATGGGGAAGGGACAGAAAAAGAACTTGCAGGGACAGGATGGGAAAATAAGTTCCCGTGGGGACAGGGAAACATTTGTCCCCATGTCATTCTCTAGCTTGAAATTCACTCACACAGTGTGCAGATGTGAAGGTGATACGGAAAACAACCTTCCAAGTAAGAAGTTTCAAAGAACAAGATGCAAGTGGTTCAAAGAGAGGCTTAATAATAACAGGAAAAAAAAAACGCATTACAATCCCAAGCAACAGATAGAGGTTTATGAAGCAAACTATCAAGGGATGAACAGATAAAGGTTTCTGATAACGCTAATTGCACTGATAGTGCTAAGATGAACTCTGACTTGATAGTCCAGTATTGATGGAAATGGGCAAGATTTTTTTAGAGAATGCAATGTACACCAAGAAAATCATGTCCACTTAAAGCAGTGAGTGGAAGGCTACCAAGATGCTTCTGTAACAGCAGATACTGCTTGCTGAGCTACATGTTCAGAGAAAGAAACCACGTAGTAAATGCTAATGAGTGGGGGCCAGGATGAAGAAGAGACTCCTCATTCTGAGTTAGTAGTTTTGGAAACGGTTGCATGGTTTCTTGGCTGAAAGTTCTAGGAGAAGTGGAAACCAAACTTGGTGTGGCCAGAGAGGAGCTATTAGAATCATGGTGCCCCTATCCTGGCAATGCTTGAGTAGAGTTTTCCCTACAAGAGAAGGAAAAGGAGGGGATATGAGTGGAGAGAACCTCTACACACTGAACAACCACCACTAGTGTCTCTTGTTGCTGCCAAGTACTCATGAGTAGAGATCAGGTGATGGTCTGGACATAAGCATCAGGCAGCGGTGTATAAGTTCCACGGCAGAGCTGATCAAGGCTTAAAGGACACGGGTTGTGAAACACTGACCTATTTCCCTCTGCGATACCAGGGCAATAGTTCTGTCACCTGATACTTACCTACTCTTCCACGATTCTGGGTTCCATACCCCAAACTCCAAGTGCTATTATTTCTCTCATTGTAACCGAGGCCTAGATGATCCTAAATGCAGGGATATCTTCAAAAGGGGGAGGAGCAAGAGATGCTACATACCAGTAACAGGCACATATCCAACACCTTGCTGGTAGATTGTAGGCATCAAGACCACAGGCTGGGGCGCCATCATCATAGATGCTGGGAGAGACTGTTGGGATTAAAGACAGATAAAGAAAATCATAAAAGGAGAAAGAACCTGGACACAATATTCAAGTAAAGCTGAGCTCCGAAATGTAGGCTCCTAGGTCAGATGCCTAAATTTGCCCACTATTTTAAGTCACAAAGAAACCTAAGCTTTCTGCTGAAAATTCACCTAAATTTAAAAGCTTAAAAGTTATGCTCCTAAATGTAGAACTGCCAGTCATTTGCCCATATTTATGACCCTAATTCAACTGTCTTGTGCTGAAAGTCAGAACTAATCTATTTTTCCCATGTTAGATCCACAACCTGCTGACACCGACTTTTTAGTTCCTAAATTTTCAGAGGCCAATTTAGGAGCTAAATCTCAAAGTAAAGAGTCCTGAGCCTAGATACAACTAAGAGGATCGGTAAGACCGTGTGGGTCTGCTCCAATCTGATGCACTAAAAAGTTTGCATGCAAATAATTCACACGGAGGTTCATCATAATCCCCAACTCTCCCGTCTGATTGATGGCTGTGAAAGCGACTCTCACACATGTGCAGAGCCAACAGGGGAAGCCCGAATAGCTGAGACGTAGGGGATAGCCTTCTGCCACTCAGCTGTTTGGGTCAGGAAACCTTTTCTTTTTAATGGGCACATCCAGTAGCAGGAGAGGGGAAGGGTTAGGGTAGGGGATGGTTCGGGGGACCTCCGTTGGCAAGAGAGAAAGGGTCAAAAAAGCCACTCGATATACACTTGGGCCCGTACTGAGCTGTCTCACATTTATTAATTAATTAATTTATTATTCTCTTCTGGTCCCGTGAATGTTCTTCGAGAATCAAATACTGGGCACTGCTTGGTTATATTATATTTTGGCAGTTTTTTCTTAGAGTTTTTTGTTTGCCTGTATAGCAAAGAACTTCAGGTAGTATAGCAAAGAACTTCAGGAAGGCACCATAATATTTAGAACAAGTACTATGAACGTATTTACCATCTCGTTCTCTGCGTTTGGCGTTTACAATGAAGTTAGCACTTGAAGATGTACAGGGGGCACACTATAAAAAATATGGATGACAGCAATCTCTGTGGCTGGTCCACAGTTATGGAATGCACTAACCGGTTCTTTGCGGTGCTGTCAAGATTTGAAAGCTTTTAAGAAACTTTTAGAAACTCAATTGTTTGTCAGGGCATATTTGTAGACTTGCTATATTTTGCCTGCCTTTTGATTTGGATTTGTAGAATGTGACAGCTGTGATGTTATATGGTTGTATTAACATAATGTTATGTATGTTATTGCTGTAATCCGCTTAGGTTTTTAAGTGGAATAGATTTTTTTTTTTTAAATCAATCAATCAATCTTTCATAAACAAAACTTTACAACTCTCATTTTATATTCAAGATATATGGTCCCTCTTCATTTAGTTGTTCAGGGACAGTCCCAGTACCTATCAGCTTCAAACTGCACCTTATCTGGTTTCAAAGGCTTGCATTCTTTCGTCTACACCTGCTATGGCTTATTAGACCTTTTTGGAAACATTCTGCTTTTGAGACATTTGTTTATGCCTTCAATCTCTCAGTACCGAGTATTAAATTCCCTCATTTTGGGCTTATCTGCCAGATCTTTGGGAAAGGTACAAATTGGCTGGTAGTCATTTCTATGCTGCTCTCTCTCCTGTTCCAAAGAGTCTAAAACTGGCTCTCGATGGCATGCTGATTCAAATTCAAAGTCTTTAGCATTGCATTTAAAGCCTTAAGAGGGTTAGGCTCGCTCTCACTTGATGGCAACCTTCAATATTTTACAATCTGCTGATTCTACATTACTGTCTTTGCTTCCTCTCTACCTAGAGAGACTATTCAGAAAGGAAATGTGCCTTTTATTGAGTCTCTCTGACATTTTGCAACAGCTTGACTAAGGTCATAAGACTGTTTGAAGACCAAGTCCTTCAGGAAACCTGTAACGGCTTGGATTTTTTTTTTATTCAGTTTTGAACAAAAGAATGACATCCCAATTTGCCTCTAGCTCAGAGCCTCTCCTAACTTACCGTGTAGGACATGACTAAGTTAATCATCCCTTCCTTGTCGTCACCTTGCCTTCCGCTTAGGCTGTACCACTCATCCAGTGTCTTGCCTTCTTTGAGAGCTGATGGGATGGTAATGTGTGTCCAAGCAATGCGGTCATCCATAGAGAAAGCTCGCTAAGGGGACAAGACATATAAGAGACATTTAGTGGCTCTACATTTGACTCTGTATACCAGGTTAAGTTGCACTTTTGGAGAATCCTGAAGGTCAGAGTTAGGGCCATTCCATATCCCTCCTCTAACCAGGCTGGGGTGCTAACCTCATCAAATATTTCCAAGTAGAAGGCATCCACCCCAGGGGGGATCGTACACTGAATCACTTTGTTCCAGCGTGGGTTCTTTGCACCATTGTGCGCTGTTGGCGTTTCGTATACAGCATAGCCCAGACGTATTCTGCAGTAGGGGTCCATGCGAGTCATGCCATAATTCTTTGCCAATTTTGCCTATCAGAGGAGCCATGCAGGGGAAAAGAAAACAAAAATATATATTTTAGAATAGAAGAGGAATCACTCAATTTTTAGAAGTCATATCAGGGTCTTCATAATCAGATTGCATCAGAAATCTGGAATCACCTGGAGCATGTACAGAAGAATATCACAGATCACAACTGACTGGTTTATTTGTAGGTTTGCTTATTTATTTATACCCATCTGATTATATACCTCACCACTTTAAGCTTGAAATGAATCATACATCACAGCTAACAATGTATAGGAGGTCATCTCAAAAACTGCCTGCCTATACAAGTACATTTAGACTCATTTTGTTTTAGAATTTACTTTACGGATTCTTTACAATTTCTACCTCCCACCACCCTACCTACCAAACCACCAGAATCAGTCATGCTCCAAAAGAATCACAGGCTGCCTTGTACGAAATTAATTGATTTATGTTATCTGATCTCACTGTGAAAGCACAGAGTTTTAAGAATACAGTTACATTTTCATTAAGGGAGGGAAAAAACTGGTAGCCATAAAATATAAATGAATGCTTTATTCTAAATCAAGAGCTCTGTATCTACCAGTCTTTTCTGAAGCAAAGTTTATAGCAAAAAAATAAAAATAAAAGCCTTTAGGATACAATTCTAACTACATATAGCTGAAGGAAATTCTATCTGCTACAAAAGCTAGGACAGACATTTTGGTAGTTCTCCGCCTGAAAAAGCAATGTTGCCTTCCAGTAATACAGGTCAACAGAATGATCACTCATGCATATGGGTAAAGTGATGGGACAGTGCAATGCAGTTTTCCATATAGGTACCAACTCATGACACCATACGCCTTTCAGTGCTATAGAAATAATAAATAGTAGTATAGTAGTAGTAATTATGCTGTATTTTGTGCAGTATGAAGAATTCCTTGCCCGATGAGCTATTACTCTCCTCCTGACGAAGCTAAAGGGAGACTCGGCCAGAGTTGAAGAGCATCTATCTTTTCAATTGAGGAACTTTTTTATGAGAACTGGGTTTTGTTTTTTTTAATTTCTTGATTTTTTTGTTTTGGGTTTTTGGATTGGACACGAGTTTTTGTTAGACACAAAAGGGCTCACCACCATTGTGTAACGGCTTAATTTCCATTCAGCAAGTGTAAAGACCAGCGCTACTCAACACTCATTTTCAGATATGCTTTCTGGTTTGAACACAGTTAAGTGAATTGAACGTAGAGCAAATAATATAGGAACGCTAGTCGTGCTATGATGGTTCCTCTACATACTGGCTTTATTCATATGTAGCCTATATGTTGGAGCACTGAGCACACCATAACTTCAGATTTGGGAAATGTGTATACAATTTTTTATTAGCACTATTTAATAATAATAATTTATTCTTATATACCGCCAAACCAAAAAGGTTCTAGGCGGTTCACAATAAATAAAACTAATACATACAATGCAGATAAAATACATCAAATGAAAAAGAACTTAGTAAAAAATTAAAACAGGATGCATTAAGATACCAACTTATCAAATAGTTGTGTCATTAACAGTTTTCTAAAATCAAAATAAGAAAAAACCTCTAACGTAATTTTTCCAAGCCATACATTCAATTTAGCGGCTTGAAATGAGAGGGTTCTCTCAAAGAACTTCTTGTAACGACAATATTTTATGGAGGGCTATGTAAACTCTTATTAGAGTGGCTTAAAGAGAAGTGAGGAACAAGATAGCCTGGTGACATACCAAAGACTGATTTATAACAAATGCATGAAAATTTAAAACAAAATTCTAGACTCTATCGGCAGCCAATAGAGTTTCTGATAAAAAGGAGTAATATGCTCCCATTTTTTTAAAACAAAAAATGAGGCGAACTGCAATATTCTGAACCACTCTCAATTTTTTGAGAATTTTGTTATAAGCACCTAAATATATAATATTACAGTAATCAAGAATGCTTAAGATAGAGGACTGCACCAACAAACGAAAAGAGGCTTCATCGAAACATTTCTTGATGGTGCAAAGCTTCCAAAGCACCGAGAAACATTTCTTAAATAATAAATCAGTACGTTGTTCCAATGTAAGATGTTTATCCAAAGTCACTCTCAATAATTTTAAAGATTGTTCTACATTATAGTCCAAACCGCTCACAAGTATCATTGTTACTTTGATCTTGTCATTGGGAGTTGCAAGGAAAAATTTAGTTTTTTCCGCATTTAGGTCTGTATTTATGAGATGAATAATTATAATCTGCAGATGTTGGATTAAAGACAGAAAATGGATCAAGTATTTTATATCACATTCATTGTTGGCTTAATTGTGACTTGATAACGAGTGTGACTGTTGGGCAGACTGGATGGACTGTTCAGACTTTCTGCCATCATTTACTATGTTTCTATGAGTCCCAGCTCAAAATTTCATACTTACGAGATCCAAGACATGCAATTATTTTTTATAATCTTGCTGATAGAAGCTAATCTTGAGTTTGTTCCAGTTTCCACTTAAACTAATTTAACATGATAAACAGTTATTGGCTGAAAGGGAAATATTAGAGGCTTCAGTGAGCAAAAATGTAATATGCCAACCAATGATCCAGCACAAACAAAATAAATACAAATTCTGGATGTCATTAAAAGAGTTCTCTATAACAAGTTCTAACATAAATATGTAAAAAACCAAATTCATTAAGAGAGCAATTCAGTCATTCCATAGATCCGTGCTGTTTTGCAAACAAAACACTGAAAAGTGAATATATCCTCAAACTGGGACAGAATGGGAAAATGCTTGAGTGCCTGATTGTAAACTGCCTAGATCAGTGGTTCCCACCTTTGTCCTGGAGGACCACCAGCCAATCGGATTTTCAGGATAGCTCTAATGAATATGCTCGAGAGAGATTTGCATATAATGGAGTTGACAGGCATGCAAATCAGCCTCCTGCATATTTATTAGGGCTATTCTGAAAACCTGACTACCTGATGGTCCTCTAGGACAGGCATGGAAAAAAACTGGCCTAGATAACTTGCTAGGTGGTATATAGATACCTAAATAAATAATAATAATAATTTAAAAACAATTTTGCTATATTCTATAAAAGTAGCTTTCTTATTGTAAAGATTTAATTTTAAAGATGTCACCTTTACAACCAATGACACTATCACGATTTCAAGATGACATGTATTGTCTCCCTTCTGGTCATAAAGAAAGCAAAGTTACTTATCTGTACCGTGGATTCTCCATAGACAGCAGAGGGGAATGCAGCCACATGTGTTGGTGAAGTCTTAGACTGATTCTGTGTCAGTGCTCTCCCTTAGCTACATTCAGCTTTCGGCTTACTAGACAATGTGCAGAGACTACCGCCTTCCGAGGCTCCTCCCATTGCCTTGCCAATTTTGTCTCTATAAATGTGTATATGTATATATATATATATTCTATAGAAACATAGAAACATAGAAATAGACGGCAGATAAGGGCCCACGGCCCATCTAGTCTGCCCACCCTAATGACCCTCCCCTACCTTTCTCTGTGAACAGATCCCACGTGTCTATCCCATTTGGCCTTAAAATCAGGCACGCTGCTGGCCTCAATCACCTGTAGTGGAAGACTGTTCCAGCGATCAACCACTCTTTCAGTGAAAAAGAATTTCCTGGTGTCACCTCGCAGTTTCCCGCCCCTGATTTTCCACGGATGCCCTCTTGTTGTCGTGGGACCCTTGAAAAAGAAGATATCTTCCTCCACCTCGATGCGGCCCGTAAGATACTTGAACGTCTCGATCATGTCTCCCCTCTCTCTGCGCTCCTCGAGCAAGTATAGCTGTAATTTGTCAAGCCGTTCTTCATATGGAAGATCCTTGAGTCCCGAGACCATCCGGGTGGCCATTCTCTGCACCGACTCCAGTCTCAGCACATCCTTGCGATAATGTGGCCTCCAAAATTGCACACAGTATTCCAGGTGGGGCCTCACCATGGATCTATACAATGGCATAATGACTTCCTCCTTACGGCTGACGAAACCCCTTCGTATGCAACCCATTATTTGTCTTGCCTTGGATGAAGCCTGCTCCACTTGATTGGCAGACTTCATGTCCTCACTGACGATTACCCCCAAGTCTCGTTCTGCTACCGTTTTTGCACAAGTAGAAAGAGAAAGTAGCATTATAACATTTCTTGATAAAGTGGCTCTCCCAATTGT
Organism: Geotrypetes seraphini; assembly: GCF_902459505.1. NCBI lineage: Eukaryota > Metazoa > Chordata > Amphibia > Gymnophiona > Dermophiidae > Geotrypetes > Geotrypetes seraphini. The sequence continues at coordinate 34,052,952 of NC_047102.1, forward strand.
CAGCTTGTGATTGCAGTTCCTGGGTCTGGAGGCTAATCTCCCATGGGTTTAGCAGAGGGCTACCGACTAGAAGCTCTGACAATCCCCAGTAGGCCTCACTGCCTCACATTCACACAACAGGCGCTAAGTTTTCTTAGTTTTTGGCTGAAATCAGGCAATAAGTTTCAGATTAAACTGAAAAAAGGCAGATGGGCTGACCATTGTCAATAGATAGAACATTGGCAGCAACAAGTTAACAATAGTCTCACATAAATATGCTGTTTTGGAGGGATTTTACAAGAATTTTGAGAACAGATGAGGTTTTAATAGCTTTCTAAAATGCATATATGAGGTAGATATTCTAACCATTTCACCCAATTCAGGATCCCTGGAAGCAGCTTGGTATGATAAGAGTCGGTTAATGAACCTCACTGAAATGCTATAGAAAGACTTGAAGTGAGCTGTTCGTCCAAAAAAGCCCTCCAATACCACAATTGGAACAGCTCTGTACAAAAGAATGGGTGAAAATACCTCAAGGATAACACAGGCCAACAACAAATTTTCTCGGTGCCTTGGGGTTTTGTCCTGTTCCTGGGGTTATTTGGGGCACTGACTGAGAAAATTGCACTGGATAGACCACATCAGCTCTAATGTTAAAGTCCATTATCTGCACAGTCACTTAGATCGCTTTCCGGAGAACCTTGGTGACTTAAGCATAGAGCAAGGTGGAAGATTTCACCAAGACCTAAAAACTAATGGAAGCCAGATACCGAGGAAGATGGAATGCACACATGATGGCAGACTATTGTTGGAATCTTAAGCGGGATTGTCCTGGCAGATCCCACTTTCAGAAGTCTTACAAAAGGAGCTTCCTGTGTGTCGACTGACTGGAATGTTTGTCTCATAAACTTGTGCTTTTGGTATAAAATAAGTAGATTTTCATGTTGTACACTTTTCTTTTTCTTTTTAATAGGTTTCCTTCATGCTTAAAAGATATTAAATACAACATTAAAATATCCTGATTTTTTAATGGGTGGGCAGAGTTAAGAGTGGTATATGGCACTTGTTTTTTATCTCAAAAGCTAGAGCTGATAGGAGAAAACTGGTGCCATTTTTGGAATCAGCAGGTCAAATATACCCAGAAACAGGTCTAACATTTGAGGCACCAAAATGAGTGTTGGCCAGTGTAATGTGGAAGTTTTGCTGCTCAGAGGTGCCACTAGTTACTGAATGAAGAATTTACATACAGATACTAATTGTCAAATCTTTAATCATGTTTTGAGTATAAACTGTACTAATATACAGATCATCTTCGCGGGTCCATAAACTTTCGCAGCATTTTAAGAGCATTCCATCTTTAGTCCTTACATAAATTTTTTTGAGCTATAAAATTGTCAAAAAATAGTCTTAAGCATATACATCCAGGGTGGGTGGGAGGGGGGAGGGTTTTGCACTGGAATTTCATTCGGGGAATATATGGAGGGTTTCCTGTAGGTATGTACTTTTTTTGATTATTTGGTGGGGGGTGGGGGAAATAGTTCTACATTAATGTCTATAAGTTTAATGTGCATTTCGTGTAAACTTATGTATATTGAAATTGTTTGTTTGCACTATGGTAATTTGGAAATTTAATAAAGATTTACAAAAAAGTCTTATATTTTAAATACATTTTCAGTGAAGTGCTCATATGCCAGTTTTGTTGATCCCCTAGTATATAACACTAGCAGTTTGTTCAGCATGCAGTAAAAGGTCAATGAGAAGACCACAAGGGATGGAGCAAACAAGGCCATACCTGGACCACAGTGATGCTGAGCCTGCCAACTGTTCCCATGGCACCTTCGTACTGCAGCTGCTGTGCAGCCTGGGCGTCTAACTGGATTTGCTGCTGCTGGTGAGTGGGGGTGATACGTAGGAAGTCCTGAGGAAGCTCGCCAATGAAAACCTTTTGAGAAAAGAGGAAAACAATACATCAAAATCAATATCTTTATATCTTAAGGATCCTCTCATTTGCCATCAACTGGTTTGCTACCACTATGATGCTAGATAAAGCATCGCCAGGATCATCCTGCAGTACCATAGTCCTATTCAATCTCTGGCTCTTTCCCTGCCTTCTTACCACTAAGGCTCCTGTGTTTGTCTTATATGTTCTCAAATTCCATTATCATTTTAGTCCTATCTTTCCACCACTGATACTTTCTTTGAAGAAATACTTCCTTTCCTTTACTCCCGATTCTAACAGCCTAGACCAGGGGTGTCAAATGTCAGTCCTCGAGGGCCGCAATCCAGTCAGGTTTTCAGGATTTCCCCAATGAATATGCATGAGATCTATTAGCATACAATGAAAGCAGTGCATGCAAATAGATCTCATGCATATTCATTGGGGAAATCCTGAAAACCCGACTGGATTGCGGCCCTCGAGGACCGACATTTGACACCCCTGGCTTAGGCCTTTCCAGCCTCATTATAGAAATCCTTTCCAAGGAAAAATACTTATCTTACATGTTATATATATATATTTTTTATCTTTGAGTTATATGAATGTCTCCATCATCTCTACAGGGATATGCAGGTTTAGGTATTCATGCATTACTTTCCCTCACTAAGGGGTTGATATAATATGGTAGACTAAAATTAATGCATCATTTTGAAAATTAAAGTTTATTTACAATTTAGTTATGTTAATGCACAAATTTCTCACTAAAATGGATACAGAAGCTTGCAATAAAGTTAATGCACCTGCAAGCCAATCCTATTTCAGAAGTCTGATATTCTTAATGCTGTTTTGCGTTGTTCTGAGGAGGGGTTATGCAGAAAATTCTAGTCCTGGGTCACAGATGGATGAAAGTTAACCCACATTTCTAGTACTAATGTTAATCTACGATGCCATGTCTGAGATTCTCAGGGCTGGAGTGGGTGCACATACCCATGAGGGCCCAAACTAAACTGGAACAAAATTCTAAACTAAAACTTATCCCAAAAATACAAGTTAAACTTTTGGCTAAAAGCCCTAGGAACAAAACTTTCTAGGGAAAAATGCCAGTGCTAATCACTGGAATATCTAAATCCATAACCTCAATATCCAGGACACCACAGAACTCTGAAGACCTAAATCCAGGAGTCTCGAAGACAGCAGGACTCTGCCCTGGGAAACTCTCATTAACCAACACACCTTGACCACTAATTTACCCCATTCATTCAGTAAGGTGAAAAAATGATATAGGGATTGTGCCAAAAGACATATGAGAAGAAACTTGAAGACCTGACTATGTATAACGTAGATGAAAGAAGAGGCAGGGGAGATTTGATACAGACATTAAAATACTTGAAAGGTATTATAGAAACAAATATCCAGAGATGGGAAAACAGTAAAACTAGAGTATATGAATTGAGATTGCGGGGTGGTAGACTTAGAAGTAACTTGAATTTTGTTTGAACTATGCAAGTATTTTGTGGGACTAAATAAGAGTGATGGTAGAAATCCCCCAAAGCAGGTTTGATTTTACTGAAATGCTTGAAGATGGGGAAGCATTAATGAACCAAGCATCAGGAGTGATTTATCTCCACCAGTGCTGGAGACAGCGGTATGTATGCAATCTATATATTTTTTTCATGTGCTTTTTGCTTTCAAGAATGAGCTGATTGGAGCACTGTTTAGTCAGAAAAAAGGGTATATGATTATCTTACTAGTTATCCCCACCTCTAAATCATTGATAAATATGTTAAAAAGCAGCAGTCCCAGCTCACACCCTTGGGGAACCCCATTTACTCTTCTCCACTGAGAATACTGACCATTTAAACCTACTCTCTGTTTTCTGTCTTTCAACTATGGAATGGCTCCTGGTGGAGATGATGGAGACAAAGACAGTATCTGAACACAAAAATATGTGAGACAAGGAGGAGATAGTAGATGGTGTGGATAGAGAAACTGGTGGACCATCTGACAGTATCTGGTAACTAAAAAGCAGACTCATGAGACTGGAAAATTTCCGTAATGCAAGTTCAAATCCCTTCTCTACAAGTTGTCCTCTAAGTTCACTTTAATCTTTTGTTTTTGTGTGCTTGTGTAAATAACATGATTTGAATTCTTATTCCGTCACCTCATCTGATGCTCTCTCAGTGCCCAAAATGTACTGCCAGACCATGCACACTAGAGGTGGCTGCACATATGAGTCTGAAATATTAAGCATTTAAATCTAAAAGAAGCCTGGATGAAAGGTGTTCTGCAAACCCAAACTTTTATTCTAGTTTTCAAAGAGATATTATCCAGGACAGTCACATTAAATAGGTTCCACCAGACAAGCTTATTCTCTATACAGTAGATGCTATAAAATTCGGAGAACTTACAGGCACAAGCTCGCTTCAAGTCATGAATCTTTTCTAACAGCTTTATCAGCTTCTTAAAATTTCAAAATATACTGCTGACTCCATAGGCCAAGATCCCAAATGCCCTACCCGAGTGGAAAGAGAAGTAACCAGACTCCAAATAGATAGGATAAAGCCACTTTCAAACTGTGGCATGAACTTGGGTAAGAATGAAAACGAAAGCATAATGTAGAGTAAAGCCAAAAGACAGAGCAGCTGGCAGGGGAAAAGAGATATGGCAGGATCTTTAATAAAATCCAAAATTCTCCAATTCTAGTTCACCTTCTGGTCATGGTGCACTTTGTTCGATAAGTTTATTACTTAGTGAGTTTTATTACTGAAATTTTTACTATATTATTGTATTTCGCTGATTGGCCAGTTCTTTTTAGTGTAAACCGCCTAGAACTTTTGGTTATGGCGGTATAAAAGAATAAAGTTATTATTATTATCTATTACCCAACCACAGTTAGCTTTATTCCTTCTGAGTGACCCGTTCGGTGCAAGCTCAGGATTCACAAAGATCTCCTTCAATTCTCATACCAGCACTTCTAAGGATCAAAGGTAACCCACTTCGCCTTTCAGCAATCCCTATTAGCATTAACCTAGATCCAACCATGTACTTCTACTCTGCTCTGTAATCTGTACTCCACGCAGCATAAAAGAAGCAGAATTGCTGCCTCTTTATTCATTACAGTTAAATAAGGAATCCCAGGGCTAGGGATCTGCTCACTTAACAGCCAAGATGACTTTTAAAATCCTGTCCTCGGTATTAAAAACAGAACTGCATCTTTATTTATTTAAAATTTTATATCCCCCATATCCAGAAATTCTATGCAGGTCACAAATAAACATGCATAATAAAATGCACTGTAACACATAACAAAAACAAAACACCACAGCATAAATAATCTCTAATAAAATAACAGCAAGTAATAAAAAATAATAACAGAACGACCCCCATCTAACAAAAATCATATATCACAGAGCAGGACTCTTCACCTATCAAGCATAGAAACGCTCAAATAGGAGCGATACTGTACACAGGGGGTATGGTGAGATGATGAAGGCAGGGAGATGGGCACAAGGGAAATACTAGAAAGGGACATGTAGGAGACACAGAGAAGGGAGATGCTGAACATGGGAAAAAACACATACACAGAGATAGAAGATGGATGGTGAGCAAAAGAGCTTACAGTCTAAGTTATGACAAGACACCCAGGACAGAGGGTGAATTAATAAAACAAACAAACACAATATATGATGCTCATGAAGGAACAAGTAAGGGAAGAAGAGGCAGAGAGGGTAGGGGCTTTGGGACTCCTTTCAGAAAATGACGAGAGGGGCTACAAAATAACCTGTCCCTTGAGACCCAACAAGAGTAGGAAGCAGACTTACAACCTCGAGGATTTGAGAGACCAAAAAGACAGGAGGGCTCACTGGAAGACGCTCATGTATATCTGAGCCCACTGAACCAGCTACTCTAGATCAGTGTTTCTCAACTCAGTCCTAAAGTATCCCCTTACCAATCAGATTTTCAGGATATCCACAATTTATATGCATAAACTTGATTTGCATATACTGCTTCCATTATATGCACATATCTTTCACATGCATTTTTATTGTGGATATCCTAAAAACCCGACTGGCAAGGGGGTACTCCAGGACCGAGTTGAGAAACACTGCTCTAGACAGTAACAGGTCGTTGGAGTCCATATTACACAAATTGCTTTATTCTATGGTAGGAGCTTCTCCACTCATTTCTAGGTAACACACAAAGCCTCCATCCTGGAAGCAAAGCAGGTTCTGAGATACTCGAACACCAGCAGAGGAACAAAATGACTTGACAGTACCCAAAGGTGAGCCGGTTTTGACAAGTTCCTCATGAGAGGCTCCTGAGAAAATTAAAGAGTCATGGGATATGTGGCCCTGCACCGTGTCCCACCTCCTTGCCATGTATCCTGTTGGGCAGACTGGATGGACCACTTGGGTCTTTATTTGCATCATTTACTATGCTACTATGTAATACATGAGGGTTCTTCAAAACATTCTCACACTCATATTTTCATGGGAAATGGTTGTGTCATAGAATGTCATGTGACTAGTCAGTCAGACAAGCCGGCTCACCTTGCAGGTAATGATGTAATTTGCTTTTAAGATATTTAATAAATAATGTTCAAAAAAATAAAAGTGTGGAAACATTTTGAAGATCCCTTGTATAATTACAATGGCAGAAGCAACAAGAGGAAAATAGATTCAGCCCAGGTCCCTGGGAGCCAGTATGTGCCAACAGGCTTTGTCCCTTATTTGGATTTCCTTGGTAAGAAGGAGCAAGCCATCACAGGGCCCCCACTCGCTTTTCCACCTCCTGCTGTGACCATCTAAAGATAGTGTAAATATTTTGGAGTTATATTGGATTTGATGCTCTCTTTTAAGCCAAAAATCAAGATGGTAATTTCCAAGGTCTTTTTTAGAAGGTTAAGAGATTATCCATCGGTGGAACATTTTTGAACTGTTATTGGGGCAATATTAACATCTATGTTTGATTACTGTAACTCTCTTTGCTTGGGCCTTTATGATTCAAGCATTACAGTTGGCTCAAAATGTGACAGCTCGTGTGATTGTGGGAGCATCCAAGTTTGACCACATTACACTTATCTTTTGTGATCTTTATTGGCTGCCTATTGCTTATCACATAGAGCAGGGGTGGCCAACACGTCGATCGCGATCGACCAGTAGCTCAGGAAGGCAACGTGAGTCGATTGCAGACTCGTGTTGCCGTCCTGATCTACGGGCCGATCAGCCTTCCTCTCCAGTGTTCTCCCTAGGGCCTTTTAGCTGGGCGGTCCGCCCAGCTGTCATCTGCCGCTGCTGAACATTAAAAAAAACCCCAAAAAAACGGCTTGGAGATTTCAGCCCGTAGCGAACTTATGCTCCGGGCTCTAAAGTGTGCATGCCGGCTTGTCTTCTCTTCCCTCCGAAACCGGAAGTTATGTCCGGGGGGGAGGGGAGAAGGGAAGCTGGCACGCACATGTTGAGAGCCCTGAAGCAAGCGTTCGCTACGGGCTAAGGCGGGAGACAAGTAAATGAAGCATTTCCTCTTCTTGCTGCCGGGTCCTTCCTACTTTCAGTTTCCGCGAAGGCAGGACCCGGCAGCATTTCCCCAATAGGTTGATCATGATCTTGGGCTGATCAGCCTTCCTCTTCCCGATGGCAGAATTGACGTCGGGGAGAGGAATGCTGGCTGGCCGAAGCAGGGAGAGCTTGGGGCCTGTTATTGGTGGCGTTTGGGTCCTGGTCCTCGATGGCAGTGGCAGTGGCTTGGGGGAGGGCAGGGAGAAAGAAAGAAAAAGGGCAGGCAGGGAGACAGAAGGAAAGAAGAGAAACAGAAAAAAAAGAAAGGGAGGCAGAGAGAAAGAAAGGGCAGGGAAGAGGAAGGAAAAGTTGGGGGAAGGAATGAGGTCTGGAGGAGAGGAAGCATAGCCTACAGGCTAAAAGAAGGGAAGAAAGATTGTATGCACAGTCAAAAGAAGAAAGTGCAACCAGAGACTCATGAAATCACCAGAAAAGGTAGGAAAAATGATTTTATTTTAAATTTAGTGATCAAAATGTGTCTGAATTTATATCTGCTGTCTATATTTTACACTAAGGTCCCCTTTTACTAAATCGCAATAGAGGTTTTTAGCTCAGGGAGCCTATGAGTGTCGAGAGCAGCGCTGGGCATTCAGCGCAGCTCCCTGCGCTAAAAACTGCTATCGTGGTTAAGTAAAAAGGGAGGGGGGTATATTTGTCTATTTTTGTATGGTTGTTACTGAGGTGATAGTGCATAGAGTCATCTGCTTTGACCTCTTTGAAAAACCCTGGAATAGGAATGATAATTAACATTTTCTATGCGTACAGTGTGCTTTGTGTTTTGTTTTTTTATTTTATTGTTGGTAGATCATTTTGACTTGGTCATTTAAAAAGTAGCTCACAAGCCCAAAAAGTGTGGGCACCTCTGACATAGAGTTTTAAATGGTTTGTGTAATCTTTAAGCTGTTGGAAGGACAAATGTCCAACTCTACTTAGCTCTCTTCTGCAAATATATCATCCTCGTCGTGCTTTACGAGCTGAAGATAAGATCAGTCTTGAGGTTCCATCTATTAAACAGATAAAGGTGTTTGGCATTCGGCATGCTTTATTAACTGTCCAGGCTAGAATGTTGTGGAATGCATTACCATCGGATGTAAAGAATGCTACCAGTTTACTTCAGTTCAGGAAATTGGTTAAAACTTTGTTTTCCAGAAATGTTTCGGTAAATGATTGAGTAGGAATTATTTAAGTGAATCTTTATTGTGTTGTGAATGTTTGTTGGTTTTGGTAAATGACTGAGTTATGAAGAATATTATTGTTTGCCATTGTTTATGAAATGATTTGTTTTTATGTATTTTCGTATTTTGTGACATTGTTTTAATTATGCATGTTGGATTAGAGAAACTGGGCCTCTTCTCCCTCGAACAGAGGAGATTGAGAAGGGACATGATCAAAACATTCAAGGTACTGAAGGGGATAGACTTAGTAGATAAGGACAGGTTGTTCACCCTCTCCAAGGTAGGGAGAACGAGAGGGCACTCTCTAAAGTTGAAAGGGGATAGTTTCCGTACAAACGTAAGGAAGTTCTTCTTCACCCAGAGAGTGGTGGAAAACTGGCACGCTCTTCCGGAGTCTGTCATAGGGGAAAACATCCTCCAGGGATTCAAGACAAGGTTGGACAAGTTCCTGCTGAACAAGAACGTGCGCTGGTAGGGCTAGTCTCAGTTAGGGCACTGGTCTTTGACTGCTGGACGATGGACCACTGGTCTGACCCAGCAGCGGCAATTCTTATGTTCTTAAGGTACTGAAGGGGATAGACTTAGTAGATAAGGACAGGTTGTTCACCCTCTCCAAGGTAGGGAGAACGAGAGGGCACTCTCTGAAGTTGAAAGGGGATAGATTCCGTACAAACGTAAGGAAGTTCTTCTTCACCCAGAGAGTGGTGGAAAACTGGCACGCTCTTCCGGAGTCTGTCATAGGGGAAAACATCCTCCAGGGATTCAAGACAAGGTTGGACAAGTTCCTGCTGAACAAGAACGTGCGCTGGTAGGGCTAGTCTCAGTTAGGGCACTGGTCTTTGACTGCTGGACGATGGACCACTGGTCTGACCCAGCAGCGGCAATTCTTATGTTCTTAAGGTACTGAAGGGGATAGACTTAGTAGATAAGGACAGGTTGTTCACCCTCTCCAAGGTAGGGAGAACGAGAGGGCACTCTCTGAAGTTGAAAGGGGATAGATTCCGTACAAACGTAAGGAAGTTCTTCTTCACCCAGAGAGTGGTGGAAAACTGGAACGCTCTTCCGGAGTCTGTCATAGGGGAAAACATCCTCCAGGGATTCAAGACAAGGTTGGACAAGTTCCTACTGAACAAGGACGTGTGCTGGTCGGGCTTAGTCTCAGTTAGGGCGCTGGTCTTAACCAAAGGACCGCCGCGTGAGCGGACTGCCGGGCACGATGGACCACTGGTCTGACCCAGCAGCGGCAATTCTTATGTTCTTATTGTAACTCGCTCAGAATTGTTGGATGGTTGAGAGTAATAAAATGTTAAATGCCTGCTTGGTACCTCCTTTGTGCATAACCCTCTTCCCACACTGGTGCAATTTAAACCACTAAAGTCAGTATCATTCCTATTTTCCTTCTGCCATTCCTTCTGTTCATCAGTGTCAACGCTGCAGTCAGTTCTGCCTCTTGTCGTCTCAGAATTAACCAAGCATGTTAAGTATTTCCTCTTTTGGATTTTTTCAATCATTTCACAATCTTTAATGCCCCATTTCCTGCCTTATACATATTTTCTTCGCCTTCATAATACATATGTGGAGAAAGAGAGGGGATGCAAAATAATTCCTTTACCCTTTCTGTATCTAACCTAACCCACTTCCTTTTAAGCTGCCACTTTTCCTTTTAATTTGGTTAGTGCCCCTTTGGTTTATCTGTATTTTCCTTAGATGCCATTTATCTTTTGCCTTCACTGACAGCGACTTTCTTGTCTATTTCAGTCTTTCTTGCTTAACTGCCTTCCTGGCCTCCCTCAGTTTTATGAGAGCTTTGCTAGTTCCTCTTACACAGTAGGTTGCATTTCTTTTCTTGATTGCTGGCCTATGATCTATTTCTACTTGCTCCTTAGAGGGCTATATTGATCCTTTTCTGTTCCCTTTTAACTTATGTTACACAGATTTGTTATCGTCTTTATATTCTATTTTGTTGGCTTTCCGATCCTTGAACGTAATAGGACTAGGTTGAGGTTGTGGGTTCAATCCCATGCTGCTCCTTGTGACCCTGGGCAAGTTACTTAATCCCCCCATTGCCCCAGGTACATTAGATAGATTGCGAGCCCACCGGGACAGACAGGGAAAAATGCTTAAGTACCTGAATAAATTCCTGTAAACCGTTCTGAGCTCCCTTGGGAGAACGGTATAGAAAAATAAATAAATCATTTTTATGCTTGAGTCAACCTTTTTTCCTCCTTTTATGGGGGGGAAAAAGGTTACCTCTGTGTACTACTGAAATAGAAACCTTTGTTAATTAGACAGATGACACTGGAAGAAGTCTTAAAAAACAAAAAAAAGAAACTGCCACTGTTCCTGCCCAATCCTCAACTAGCTGAATACAGACAGAAGATAGTCTTTCTCAGCCAAAATATCTTAAATGCATTATGTGTCTCTAAAGACTATGTTTGGAACAAGTTTGTGTTCCAAGTGCTTGAAGCTTGTGTTTGTGACTCTTTCCTCAGTAATACGCACTCTTTCAGCCCCTTTTACAAAGCCGTGGTAGAAGATTTGCATAAAAGGGTCCTCTGTGAATTGTGCGACTCTATCCCTAACAATAGGGTGTTTGTTCATCAGTTGTTCTTAGTGTTGGAAAATTGTTTGGATGTGCACGCCTATATTTAATGATTTTATTATATATTTTATCTCTACATGATTTTTTATTATATATTTATTATATATTTTATTTTATTATATTATTTATTTTATTATATTATATTATATATTTTATTATATATTTTATCTCTACATGATTTTTTATTATATATTTATTATATATTTTATTTTATTATATTATTTATTTTATTATATTATATTATATATTTTATTATATATTTTATCTCTACATGATTTTTTATTATATATTTATTATATATTTTATTTTATTATATTATTTATTTTATTATATTATATTATATATTTTATCTCTACATGATTTTTTATTATATATTTATTATATATTTTATTTTATTATATTATATATTTTATTTTATTATATTATTTATTTTATTATATTATATGATATATTTTATTATATATTTTATCTCTACATGATTTTATTATATATTTTATTATTTATTTTATTATATATTTTATCTCTACATGAAAATTTGAGGCAGGAACACGTCAGCCAGTACAGGCATATGACAGACAGACTGAAGGCTCTTTGGTGAATACATTTGTGCTTGAAGTGTTTAATGTTTGTCTTATTTTGAAATTTAAAAAAAAAAAGTTTGGTGGCAATTTTATGGTCTTGTGGTCTGTCTTTTTCCGACTTCACATTACCATTCCGAAAATTGAGAAAAATTCCAAAAACTGAAATATGACTGGTCGCAAGAATTTCAGATAAAGAAGGATCTTGGACCTGTATCTCAACAACAGTTGGACTCAGACTTGACAAAAAACCATCTTTTGGCTAAAAAAGCCTGCTTCAGGTGCCTATATCTTGTGTCGAAATCCCTGACGAGAACACTAGCTAGAATCAAAAATAATATGGATCATCCCACAAGAGGATGTGTCCTGTGTGATACACTTAGGGCTCCTTTTATTGAGCCGCGCTAGCAGGGTTAACGCACGTGACTTTTCATCACGCATAACGCTATTAAGTGCGACTCAATAAAAGGAGCCCTTAATAATAATAACTTTATTCTTGTATACCACCCATCCATAAAAGTTCCAGGCGGTTCACAGAGAAGAACTACTGCACAATCAGTGAAATATACATGGAAGAAACATGATGAAAATATACAGTTAAGAACAAAGTTATGTAAAAAACTTATCAAACAAATGTGTTTTTTAAAACTTTCTAAAAACATTAGAAGAATACATTTGAAATACCAAGAGTTCATTTTTCCTAATTGAAAGGCAAATGTCTTATTTAAAAATCTCTTGTAACAACAAGTCTGAACATAAAATTAGTACGAGTGTTTATTAATGATCTATAAAAATTGAATTGAGAGGATAGGTATCCCGGAGCCAGACCAGAAAGATCTTTAAAGCAAAGACAGCGTAATTTAAAAAGAACGCGTGCCTCAAAAGGTAACCAATGGAACTGTCAATAAAAAAGGACTGATGGCGTAATTAACACCAACGTAGAAAGTGTGCGTATGTGGAAAAAAAAGCATGCTGAAACACTATTTGTGTCAACTCAGAGGCCAACCCTTGTTGAGATACTGGTTGGTCTTTTGGTTTCATCAACCCCACTGTTGTTTGTGTCATGGTTAGTTATAATAAGAACTTACGAACGTACCAGTTTATTTTCCAATAGTTTAAAACTAAACAACTTCTGATTGAACTTGACTTGGCTCTTGCATCTATCTGTAACTAGTGACCATCTCTAGTTAAAAATAAATTTCAATTAAAAGCAAGACCTGGACAAAACCAGCAAAACTACATAAACAAGCCGAGACAGTGAAAGCAGCCAGACTTATTTGACATAGTCAGTATACAGTACTCTCAGTAGTTTAGGAAATTCAGACTGGATGAAATTGGTAGCATGCTATGTTGTTTTGGTTATGTCCTGAATTATCAATATGATTTATCTGTGGAAGCTATGTTACGTTTGATAGTAAACTGTGAAAATCTGACATGGCAAATATTTGCCTTTCTTTTGATGTTATAACCTCTTTGAACTTCAGTAAGAGGAAGAAGTGTATGGGGACAGACTTAATCTCAATACATGCCCAAAGGTGGGAAAGGGGAGATATGAGAAAGAAGTTTAAATACCTACAGAACATAAATGCACAGGAGGCAAATCTCTTCATTGAAAGGAAGCTTTGGAATCAGGGCACGTAGGATGAAGGTGAAAGAGGAACCGACTCGGAAGTAACCTGAGGAAATACTTCTTCACAGAAAGGGAGGTGAATTTGCGGAATAGCCTCCTGGTAGAAGTGGTGGAGATGACAACTGCATCTGAATTAGAGAATGACACTGGGACGGGAACCCACGGTTAACGACAGGGCAGGGATGGGGACAGGCGCAGAGCCTCTGTAATTCCCCCACCTGAGCACTGTGTACCAATGCATCTTCTTGTCTAGTCGGAATGTCTTGACTAGATTGTAAGCTCTTTTGAACAGGGACTCTCTCTTCTATGATTTGATGCATAGAAACATGATGGCAGATAAAGGCCAAATAGCCTATCTGGTCTGCCCATCCACAGTAACCATTATCTCTTTCTCTCTCCGAGAGATCCCACTATGTTTAGTAGCACTATAGAAATGATTAGTAGTAGTAATAAAAGTAGATGGCACGGATAGGCCATATGGTCTTTATCTGCCTTCAATTTAAATTCAATTAAAAATTATACCCATCTCCCAAGATGGCTCATTTTGTAAGACTTCCGAACTGGCACTGGTAGCATGCTGGAAAAGGGAGTCTCTTTCCCACACTTAAACACTTCAGTGCCATTTCCTCTGAGCGGGGGTCAATACGGTATTAAGAACTCCTTTGCTCCAATGCACTACCCTTCACGGCCTGCACTGCTGCCAAAACACAAGGCCAACCCATGTCCTCTTTAAAAAATCTTGAACTCTTGGCATATTACAGGGAACCCTATTTGATTACTTTACCTCTATTTTCTACTTCTTTACCCCTCCAGCAGTTATTTTCAAGTTGAATATTTCAGTACCACCTATCACCAGAAGGGATCCCAGTGCAGCCACATTCAAGTCATCAAAGGCATGGGGAACATTAAAAAAAGATTTCATCAAAACCCTAAATTCTCCTGCTATGTATATGCTAGGTATACCATTTCTTTCCTGTTCATCTATAGCAAAAATTTGCAGACCAAGGTCTGACTTCACCATTTCCTAATATTACAAAATCGACGCTGTGCTCCCATATGAATTCGGTGAAAAATGCCTTCAAACATGCACAGTCTGGCTGGCTTCAGGCAATCTGAGTTATCATTCACACTCCTGTTATTATGCCATCAGCAAACTCTATTAACAGTACGGTCCTCTAAAAGCAGTGATAAACCAGCCCAGATAATGCTGCATCATTTCTGGTTTAAGTGAAAAATTGCACTTACTTTAATCTGGTGGACTGAACAGGGGAGAACATACGATAGACATAGGCTAACAACCGTAGCGAACGGTGCTGGAGTCTCCAACTTAAAACCCACCTGTCTCCTCTTCACATTTTGCTCCTAGCAATGAAGGAATGAAGGCACGGCTGGGAGCTGGGCACCGAGCCAGCACTGGGTGCATCACAGCCTGCAGAATGTGGGTGTGAGCAACGGAAGAGGTCGCTCCTCATTTTTCTGGCAGCCTAGAGAAAGCATTCACCGAGGGCATGAGCGAACAAGACATCCATACAGGTGCAGCAAGGAGTGGGGTTATCCTTTTCCATCCGTCCTGCTGCAGTGCAGGCAGGGAAACCACAGCTATGCTGAGCATGTGATGGAACAGATTCCCTCTTTTGCTTTTTTTTTTAAGCAAATATGAATACAATGAATTAGGCATAGTCAAGTGCTAGCTCTTCCCCTGCTGCAGGCTGAGAGGTTTCCACAGAGAACTAGCTGTATTTTTTTGTTTTACAAATAATCAGATCCTATATTTTTAACTCAGTATACCATGCCATAAAATAAGATACATATAGACTTATGTAGAATAGATAAACTGAGGCAATCCAAACATTCAACTACACTATTTTCAGCTTGTTCAAAATACAGCCATTGAACTTCTCTATTATCATACGAAATGTGATCACATATCCTCCTAAAGTCCAACCAAAACGGCCGCTCAGTATCCCTTCCCCGCTCTCTCCCCCAACTCCCAACCAATACAGCCCCCTCACAAGTCCATGGCAGCTCCCCGCACTTCCCCCCCACCCATGTTCACTCTTCACACACACACAAAAATTTGTTGAGAGCCCTGAGAACCAGAATGGGTCGCAGATCGCCCGTCTTCTTCGAAACTAGGAAGTAACGGGAGTAAAAACCCCTGCGCTATGCTGTTCCAGAGGAACTTCCTCGATGGAACGGAGATGAAGCAGAGCTTGAGCTTCCTGAAGAAGAAGGGCGGTCTAGAATGTATTGGAAGGATACCCTCTTGGAGGAAGCTCTGGTGGAAAGCATGGAGATGAAACAGCAATCTTTCAGGGTTATGAGTCTAGTTTTCACAATATCATGAAAGACTAGGCATACAATATATTTGCATAAAGGCCCCGATTCTATACCATATTGATCGATTTAAGGCGCCAGATATAGAATCACGCCTAGCAGTGCCTGACTTAGGCGTCGGTAGGGGTCATAATTTTAGGTGCTGGTATAATAGGCCAAGGTTTTCCTGGCCTCATTTACAGATACATACCAACACCTAAGTCATTCCATGCCCCAAACTCTGCCCCTAACTATGCCCACTTGTCACGTAGGCACCAGTAGGCGCTGTGCTGATTTCCACATAGAACTTAAATTGATCGTTTTTAATCAGCTTTTAATGCTGACATTTTCACTTCCTTTCTTTTCGTCTTTCCCCTACCTTCAGTGTCTCTTTCCTATAAGATTGTAGTTCAACCCCTTTTTTTTCTTTTGTACAAGTCTGTCTGTTTGGTTAATTGTTCCCCCGAATGTGTTTGTTAACTCGACTGTTTTTATTGATTAATGCACACCGCCTAGAAGCCTGATTAGGCGGTATAATAAAACTTTTAAATAAACTTGAAACTTGTTTTTAACTATCACGCCATTTAAGTCAATTAATCAATTTTGAATTCCGCTTGGAAACTGGCTAGGCGCCTCTTCTAGAATCTCAATGCACAGACACATTTCATATTGACCTTTTGTGGAGATCTTGAAAACCTGAGCAGGACTGACGTTTGATATACATGTACATATACATATAACCTAACTGCCAAAATAACTTCACAGCACATTTATTGTCAAAAAACGTAAAGGTAACCCGACCAAATTTGTATCGTCCAAAATGTAAATCTAACCTTAACGAAATTGTAACATCACTGTAAATGTACAGTCTCTTCTTCTGTTAACCGCATAGAACTTCCATGGTAATGCGGTATACAAGAATAAAGTTATTATTATTATTATTACTTGGTTCATAGACAAAACCGCCGAAGACAAAGGCGCGCGCCGACAACTGAGCGCAAGACGGAAGCGCGCACCAAAGAAAAAGAGTGTTTTTAGGGGCTCCAACAGGGTTTTTTGTTGGGGAACCCCCCACACTTTACTTAATACAGATCGCAGTGGCGTTGGAGGGGAGTTTGGGGGGTTGTAACCGCCCTCATTATACTGTAAACTTAACTGTTTCCCTGTTTTTTAGGGAAAAAGTGAAGTTTTTAGTAAAATGTGGGGGGTTACAACCTCCCAAACCCCCCACAATGCCCCCCCCACAACCCTGTCGAAGCCCTTTAAAACTGTCATTTTCTTCAGCGCACGCCTCCACATTGCGCTCAGTTGTCTGCGCGCGCCTTTGTCCCAGCGCACTTTTGACCTGACACCCATGTACTTTGCTTATTTAAAATTTTACTATACTGCCACCTAATGGTTAGTGCAGTAGCCTGAGAACCTGGGTGAATCAGGTACAATTCCCACTGCTGCCTCTTAAGACTGAGCAAGTACAAAGTAACTTTGATTCTACCCACAGAAAGGCAGTACAGTACTCCCCCGAAATTTGGGGGGGGGGGGGGTTCCGTTCCAGGAACACCCATGAATTTTGAAAAACTGCAAATACGGTTTTTCAGCTGATCGAAGGCAGGAGAGGGCAGCTGGGATGCCGGCGGGTGCTGAAATTGTACTTACGAAGCCGGGCATATTTTCCGACCGCCTCTTCCTGGTACTAAAGTCATGGTTACACCAATCATGAGCTGCTTTGATACGCCAGATAGCGTGTCAAAGCAGCTCCTGATCGATGTAACCATGACTTTAGTACCAGGAAGAGGCGGTCGGAAAATACCGTGAATTACTAAGTCTGTGATTTGCGAAATGCAAATTTGCGGGGATTTACTGTATATCAAATGCAATCCCCTTTCAATTTCATACATCAAAGTGGTTTACAACTAAAAACTATATCACAAAAATGAAAAACATCCATTCCCTCAGCAGACTATTTGCCGGATCCGGCTTTCCTGCACAGCCACCACAAACTACACAGCAGGACAGTCTAGTCTAGAACTGGATACTGTACAAATACTTTATAGCAGTGTTCTTCAACCTTTTGACGCCTATGGACCAGCGGAAATAAAATAATTATTTTGTGGACCGGCACTGGTCCGCAGCCCGAAAGTTGAAGAACACTGGGCTAAGTCGTGCCTATCTCCACCCTAGATACCACCTCCATAATAGTACTAATTGTAACACCATTTTTTCAATTCATTTTTCGTATATATACACAGTACAATCATATTATCAACACATAATGGTTAACCACAAAATTAAACTACACAAAGCACACTGTATGCTTTTCAACACTCATTCCTACCAGAAAACAGATAACCCCATGCAAATGCAGGACCAAAAACTCAAAGTACTAATATTCACAATCAAACCCTAAGATGCAAGACTCTGCAAGCAGTATGACTCCAGAGAAAAAGAAACAAATGCATTTCTCCCTGACCAGACAAATCAATCAAACAATAAAAGCATTTCCCCTACTGTTCTTGTCTCTCTCTCTCCATGCTGTGCCTTGCCTTCTGGCCTACCCCCCGGTGTTATCTTTGGACTGGTCCACGGTATGATCAACGTGGCATCTTCGGGCCGGCTCCCTGAGTGCTGCGGCTCCTCGCGTGCGTCCTGCGCCTGAACCGGAAGCCTCGCTTAGGAGCTTTTTCCCACGGCTTTGTGCACTGCAGCACTCAGGAAGCTGGCCCAAAGATCGTACCATGGACCGGCAGCTGAAGAACACTGTCTTGGGCCCGATGGACGTGCTGGTCCTGTGGACCGGCAGAAAATTTCTGCGGACCATTGGTTGAAGAACACTGCTTAGCACTGCTACAAGAGAGAAGCACTGGGAACCCAAACCCCAGAGCATTACGGAGAATGAAAAGGTTGTAACTTGTGATCATCTAGATCTTCCCATTCCAACTACTAAAAATCTTCATGCATTGTGGTAATGGAGAAGAACACAAGAACAGAACTGATAACAGAGTGTCAGTGCTGCTTTCTTATTCTGTACAATCATCCACCTAATTCTAGAAACTTCCATGCCAAATAAAAAGACATTTCTAAAACCTGTTAAGTGCATATAAGTTACATTGGAGAAAAATTAAGTTTTCATGTGAACATAAATATTTGTCATTTCCCATAAATATACTTTCAAACAAATTGTGAGGTTAGAGCATATTGCCAATAAAACCACAACAGAATGAAAAGTTTGCCTGCAGTAAGTATACTTCAAAGGAAAGAGACCTCAGACAGAGGCATAGACAATAGAAACATGATGGCAGATAAAGGCCAAATGGCCCATCATGTTTGGAACTTCACAGAAATTATAGTTTCAAAGCCTCTAAAAGTTCCATTTTCACTCCTTGATCTCAAAAAAAAACTCTCAATTTTTTAATATTGATATTAACATAAAAAGATGTGCGGAGTGTAATGCATGTACATGGCACTTATCTCAACAAACATCCAACAGGATCACCCGATATTATTGGGCTTCATCAGGGAATATCAATAAGTGTAGCACTGCATTACATTTTTAAATAGATCAACACATTTTTTTAATGCTGTGAGCAGGCAAACTTTTCATTCTGTTGTGTAAATATGCTTTCAACAAGCTAAAACATGATAATTGTAAGTATTGTTTAAAATCTTGCATGTTATATAGAAACGCAGAAACATGATGGCAGATAAAGGCCAAATGGCCCATCCAGTCTGCTCATCCGCAGTAACCATTATCTCTTCCTCTCTCTAAGAGATCCCACATGCCTATCCCGGTGCCACTCCCAGCTCTAGAGAAGCACAGAAAAGGTCAGCCAGCGGAGTCACCAGAAATTCCCATCCGGCCCAATTGCTTTGCCTACCTTTAATTTAGTTAACTCCTCACAAACACAACCCTCGGAAAACCGATCAGGGTCTACCACTCTTCCATCCCTATTCATGTTTGTCTTCTGCGGTCCTGCTCCCAGCTAATCTACTAAAGAGGGCTTTAAACTAGAAGCAATGGGGCAGGCTGATCAAATCCCCCGGTGAGTATAAGCCCTCAGGGTAAGTAAATCACTGAATTCCTCGACGTGCATTGGAAAAGAGGGCAATATCTGGAAAGCAGTATATATATATATAACGCTCGAAGAATGAGAAACAAGATTCTGGATCTAGAAGCTGTGATGGAAGAAGATGAGTTGGATATGGTGGCGATCACGGAGATGTGATTTACAGAGACCCGTAACTGGAATGTGGTTATACTGGGCTATAATCTGTTCATGAAAGGCATGGTAGGAAGAAAAGGAGTAGGAGTAGTGTTATATGTTAAAGATCACATTCAATTGAAACAATTAACGGATCTGCAGGACAAGGAAGAGGCACTGTGGATCAATTTGGAAAGAGGGAATGGTAAATATATTTACATTGGTGTGATATACAGGCCTCCTTCCTGTACTAAAGTCAGGCCTCACCAATCAGGAGTTGTGTGTCAAAGCAGCTCCTGACCAGTGAGGCCCAAGTTTACTACAGGAAGAAGCAGTTGAAGCATACAACGAGTGATTTCCTTCACTCACTGGCGCTCCGGCTGCCCTCTCTTGCCTCCCCTTCGTGGTCGGAAAACACTGCAAATGACTGGGACCGCGGACTGCAAATTCATGGGGGAGCACTGTCCTACTACTACTTATTTCTAAAGTGCTACAAATCATACACAGTGCTGTACAATAAACATATAAGAAACAATTCCTGTTCGATAGAGCTTACAGTCTAATTAAACAGACAAACAGAACAAATAGGGGTTAGGGAATGTCTCACAAAGGGAATGAGAAAACAGACATTGGTACTTTACAAATGAATGGGAGTTAGGCATTACAGCAGCCTCGAAAAAGTGGGCTTGATGTAATGTGTTAGGTGCAGCATATTAAAAATATTGAACTAAGATTAAAACTGCAAAACATTTTTTCTGTTGCTTGCTTACCTAAAATATATCAACTACATTACAAACCTGGTCAGATCAGATCAGCAAAGAAACTACAGTCAAGCCTATAAACCAGTGGTTCCCAGGGGACCCCCCAGGCCAGTCGGGTTTTCAGGCTAGCCCTAATGAATATGCATGGAGCAGGTTTGCATGCCTGGCACCTCCATTATATGCAGATCTCGCTCATGCACCAGCAGACTAGTGGCCAGCATTCCGGTCTCACGCACCTTCCTCAATTCAAGGAACACGTAGCAATTTAGGACACCTTTTCCATCCTCTCAAGGTGTACGTCAGACAAAGATGTTTAACTCCATCCTCGAGTTCCTAGGACCACACATCTGCAACAGTCCATCTGCAACAACTTCCAACACAATGTCTTTTCAGGAAAAGACTAAAGACATCTCTCTTCCCCCCCCCCCAGTAACCTCAATTCTTTCCCCAGATTTGCTAAACTCGCTTATCTCTAACTTTATATCACAAATGTAAAATCATCTTGCTGTAAGCTGCAATGATTCCCTGTTGAAAATTGCAGGATATAAGAAGTTGTATTTTATTATAGATAGTTTTGAGGGAAGAGAATTTCATAATATTGGAGCCACAGAAGTACTATAAATGCAGCATGGTCAGTGAGGGAGATCGGGCGTGCACACCGCTGGCACTTCTTAAAACCGGCTTGCGGGGGCATGAAGGGAAAAACAGCCTCTGCAAAATCGAACCCCGAGGCCTGTATAATGGCAACAGGCCCCGTCGGGGCAAAGACGAAAAAAGGGTAAAAAAATAAAGTTTTTTTTTTTTTTTTTTTTTTGATAAAGCAAAGAAAAAGAAACCCGAAGGTAAAATGAAAAGAAAATGGAAGAAATTTCGTGAGCGGGAAGGCAAAAAAGTGAGTTCAACGGCCGTTGAAAAACACACGCGTCTTCTTCGCTCCGCGGAAACGAAGAAACTGGGGACCACGCTCTCCTCTGTCGGGCGGGAAGGCACTCGCGCACGCGCGGTGCGGCCAACTAGAACTTTCTAGTTAAAAAGGTCCGTACCGAGGGCTCCGTCGGTGACGTCACCCATGCGTAAAGAATATGCTGCCTGCTTGTCCTGGGATAAATGCAGCATGGCAAGAAGAATCTTGTGAGATGGCACTTTCAGATGGTTCCCTATCAACCATGTCACATGTTCAGAAGAACTAACAAAGAATGGCAATATATCCAATTGCATTAACAGACCTCATACACCCAACGCATTACTTTATTTTTTTCATGTCCTTTCTGGGATGGTGTATTCATCATCGGTCTATACACTAATATATTCAAAATTAGGCTGTAACACAAATGACTGTGTATTTTCAATATGAAAGAAGCAGCACTTCACTTGCTGAGCCCGACAGTTACTGAATCGTTTCACAAAATTAGTTTCCTCTGGGGCTGTACAACTTCATCTGTACTGATTCTTCAAAATGCAACGCTTATAACAGCCTTCTTAAGAATTTCATATTTCTTTTTTCACCAGATCCATACTTTTCAAAAGCCCGGCGTGTCTGAGGGAAACACCACCCCAGTAAGGACATGAAAAAATAAAGTAATGCTTTGGGTGTATGAGTTCTGTTAATGAAGTTGACTATATTGCATAAGTTTGCTCTCTTTGTCTTTACATTTATAATTTTTTGAGTGAACTTTAGATTTTCATTTTGGACTTGTGGATATTAAGAGCTTGGGCAGGCAAGCAGGAGGCAGGAAAAGAGAAGAAGAGAAAAGCAGGAGAGAACAGGAGAGGGGAAGAAGGAACAACAGAAAGCAAGGGGCATCGACGAGAGGTAGCTCCGCCCCCCCTTGACATTGTCCACCGGAGCTCCTCCTTAAAAGGGGAGGGGCCAACAGAGCTCAGCCGTTCAGCACGCGAAGGCGAGAGTTACAGGCACTTGCCTTAGCGAGAGTGCCTTTGCGAAGGGGTGAGCAAAAGAAGAAACACTAAGGAAGGACATCTACACAGGCAAGTGGTAAACAAACACAGTAGTAGCAGAGGGCAATCACAGCAGACACAGAGGACACATAGAAGCAACAGGAGTAGCAGGTTTAAAATCATAAAAAAGGACTTCACAGTAACACCAAGGACGCTACAAGAATTCCTACACAAGGAGAAGCCACTTCAGATGACAGATCAGCAAGCGGACAGCAATGGAAGCAGCAGACAGAAGCAGGATGTTGAGCTACCCAGTTTTCTGCACCGTTTGCCATATGTGTGACTTCCTCCGCTCTGGGAGGTGGTCTTATGTATGCACTTGATGCGGAGAACTACGAATAAACAAGTCGGACTCCTGGAGGGCAGAATACTGGAATTGGAGGCACTTCAAGCAGTGGAGGAGGAAGACAGATATGCAGAGAACATCAAATGCAGTTCTTGTAATATACTTTCAAGTTTGTAGGATATTGTGAACTATGTTCTGAAAATCCTCCAGACAATCCAAGGGAAGATGTTGCTCGTACTCTGAGAGGTGGTATGTCAGATGTTTAAGGTAAAAGGGCATGTAGAAGTTATAATTTTAAACTCTGCTGGCCAACATAGAATTTTGGTAAAGGCGACAACCCAATTTATCCGTAGTCCTCCCCTCCCATTCTGGTGGTGCCGAGGCATAAACCCTGGAGCTGTTGATTCTACAAGCGAGGAATGATGTTGGAGTTGTGGCTTGTCAAACCCTGGACAGGATATTATTCTATAGAGGGAATCAATTTTTCATGGAGCTATCGTGACAGAAAAAGGAGTCTCCCAATTTTTGAAGATGGCATCCTTAGGAAGTTCATCTATATGTCACCAAAATCTGGACTTTCCTTTCTGAGCATGCTACCAAGATCCTCATCCATGCTCCTTTCACTTTTCTCCCGGACTATTGCAACTTGCTTCTTGCAGGTCTTCCGTAAAGCTTTCTCGCTCCCCTTCAATCTGTTCCGAATTCTGCTGCCCGCCTCATTTTCCACCAGTGTCATTATGCTCACGTTACTCCTCTCCTCGCTTTATTGGCTCCCTGTCCATTTCCACATACATTTTAAACTCCTCTAACTGACCTACAAGTGTATTCACTCTGCGGATCCTCAATATCTCTCCTATTTCTCCTTATAAACCACCCGAGGAATGTCATTCTTCGAGCAAGTCTCTCTTGTCTGTTCCTTTCTCCTCTACTGCCAACTCCTGACTCTGTTCCTTCTGACTTGCTGCACCGTATGTCTGGAACAATCTGCTTGACTCAGTACATTGGGCTCCATTTCTGGTAGAATTCAAATCCAGGCTAAAAGACCACTTTTTGAAGCTACATTTAAGTCCTAACCACACCGACATGTAAAGCACTATATTTGTCTGTCAACTCCCCCCCTGTAGCCCCCCCCCTGTAGTTAGTCCCTGACCCTCTCTACTTCTTCATCCCTTTGTATTTTCTCTACATAAACTGCATATATTTATTCACCATTTTTGTCCAGTGTGTCTGTCATAATTAGATTGTAAGCTCTTTCGATCTCTTGCATGTTAAATGTACAGCATTGTATGTGTCTGGTAGTGCTATAGAAATAATAAAAAGTATTAATAGTGGTAGTAGATAAATAAAAGAGCCTTAATCCAGATGGAGTGACCAATTTTTAGTTCAACAAGTTAACATCGCTCCATCAAGAAATGGCATACTGCACAAATTAATCGGTCACACTTAACACCACAATGGCTAACAATAGGAATAATAATCATTTATTTTTCTATACCGCCTAACCAGCAGTTCATAGTGGTTTACACAATAGGTACTCAGCATACAATATAATAATAATATCATACATAATAAAATTCTAAGTAACTAATACAAGCATTAAAACTAATGAATAAAAAAACACAATACAGACTAAAATAAGTATAGAAAAAAGATTAAAAGTACATTATAACTACATGATAATAGGAAAATCAGTAATGTATATTATATTGTTTTAAATAAGTGGGTTTTAAGATCCTTTCGAAATTGATAGTAAGTAAGGAATGGAGAAACGAGAAGATTCAAACATGAATTCATTAATCCTGCTTGGAATACTAAAGTCCTATCTAAAAATTTTGTGTAACGACATGCATTTGCTGAAGGAAAATAAAACCAACCAGATCTACGAATATTTTTCTTAGAAATAAAAAAACTAAAATGAGAAACAAGGTAAGCCGGTGCTAAGCCATATAAGACTTTAAAACATATGCATCCAAATTTAAATAACACTCTAGCCTCAAACGGTAGTCAAGGAAGCTTTTGATAATATACACTGATACGATCATGTTTTTTTCAGATTAAAAATCAAACGAATAGCTGTATTTTGTATGATTTTTAATCAGCTAGTAGTTATCTTATACGATCCCAGATAAATAACATTACAATAATCCAATATTGAAAGGATTGAACATTGAACCAGGATTTAAAATGATATAACATCAAAATATTTCCTAATAGTACGCAGTTTCCAGAGGACAATAAAACATCTCTTAACCAGAGAATCTGTATGGGCCTTAAAAGATAAGGACCGATCTAAAATAACCACTAAAATTTTCAGTGTAGGAGATATCGAATAAGATTGACTGTTAGAAGTAAAGTTGTTTCAGTAATTTTTTCATTAGGACTAGCTAGAAATAATTTTGATTTGCCCGGATTTAATTTCAATCTAAATGTAGATGTCCAAATTTCCACTTGTGTATGAATAAAAACTATATAATTTAACACTTCTGAAATGAGTTTGGTTAGAGGGATGAGTATTGAAATGTCATCTGCGTAAACATAAAATTTTACCTGTAAACTATGTAATAAATAACATAAAGATGCTATGTAAACATTAAATAAATTTGGAGAAAGTGGTGAACCCTGAGGGACTCCACTTTCATGTACCCATCTGGTAGAGTATTGACCAGCACTGACTACCTGATAAGACCTATTTTTCAAAAACCCTTGAAACCAATTCTTCTAAAGTAGGATCTTTAAAATTACAAATTCATAAATTGTCTACATACAGACCATCAGCTATAGATGCCAAAAGAATATGCAATCATAATGCTTCTAATAACATCATAGCAATAAGATGGGAATGTATGAACTAAAGACATGTTAATATTAACCAAAGCAATCAAGGTCAGTGCTAATAAAAGCAATCCCAGTACAGCATGGATTGACTACAAGAATGCCTTTGACAGCATCCTACATTTCTGGATAATAAATAGCCTTGAAATGTAGAAAAGAAACCATGGATTGATTGAGTACATCACGCTAACCTTGAAAATGTGTCAAACTGCACTTCATCATGAACAATTGTCATTCCTAAAGCATGTCAGGGAGACTCCCTGTCACCATTTCTATCTTGTATGGCACTTAATCCACTCTTTGTCCACTCTTAATCCACTCTAGATTTAGCTTTAATCCTAAAGATGTAACGATTATAAGTCAATCAAAATATAGTAACATAGTGGATGACGGCAGATAAAGACCCGAATGATCCATCCAATCTGCCCAACTTGATTCAATTTAAAATTTTTCCTTCTTAGTTATTTCTGGGCAAGAATCCAAAGCTCTACCCAGTACTGTGCTTGGGTTTCAACTGCTGAAATCTCCGTTAAAACTTACTCCAGCCCATCTAAACCCTCCAGCCATTGAAGCATGGGTTCACAATCTACCTTAGACGTCCTGGTGGTCTTCTAGTGGCCTTTTTGAGACAGGACTGATCCCCCCCACTCAGTCTTGACCCTGCCATCTCCACTGTCAAAATGGCCACCAAGATCATGAGCAGTCTCAAGAGACTGCCGCTGAAGGTCTTGGCTATCATTTTGAGATTGCAGCCAACATAGGAAGGAGCAACTAGGCATGCTGTATTAAAAGTTGACCAATTTTATTCAATATATCACCTTTACTCATCTCTTAATTTATGTGACATGGAAATATATTTGTCTTTTTGTAACCCTACCCATCCCTGCATCTAGCAAACCATGGGTTGTGATTGCCAATTACCTAGTTTGATCATAGCAGGTCCTTCCTCCCACGTGCAATCAAAAAAACCCTCTCTGCTCTTTCCAAAGATTGTGCAAGTCTAATGAATCACAGCTAGTCAGGTCCGCCCTCCCAAAGTTAGCTAATCCTCAGCTACACTGCCAGGCAGAGCCCCTCACGCCCTAGCCCTGCACTGGAGCATAGAAGAGTTACAGCTGATCCGGGGGGGGGGGGACAAGGCTGAGGACTCACCGGGCCCCTCTGCGTGCTGAGCGTGGTTGCCATGGCTGCCCCGCACTCTCTGCCTCGGGCAACTGTCTCTTCCAGATTCAGACACACACACACCCCCCCGCAAGGCAGCTGTCTCTTCTGGCTCCCTGGGCTGTCACATACACACAGGCAGGGGAGCGACTCGCTCCCGACACCCAACTGCCGGCTCCTCGCAATTCCTGCGCTCTGCCACCCCGCCTCGGACGTCTCTGCCCCGGAAAGCTGCGTCAGCTGATCTCACCCCCCACCTACGCTTACACTGCGCATGCCCACGCCCAGAATCAGCTGATCGCTCCCGTAGCGCCGGCCGCAAATGGAACGCCCATGCGCGCGGCCCCTGACGTTGCGATCGAGGCAGTTGAGGCGCGGAAAAAAAAAACAACAACAAATCGTTCCTGGCGCAGCCTCAGTGCGCGTGCGTGCGCTAAACCACTCGTAAACGCTCGTTCCGTTTTCGCCTCTTTTGAGGACGCTGTCGTTGTCAAAGCGTCAATGTACGTGACTTGACAGGGCCTGCTCGGCCACCGTAAGTAAATGACGTTCTAGGAGGGCCGGACTCGCTAGCAGGAAGTGCTTCAGCAACGAGGTTTAGCACTATGTCACTACTTGATTTCTTGCGAGTCGTTCTTAGCGCTGTCAGTAGCCGAGGGGTTTTTAATCCCCTTGGCTACACAATTTGTTTTATTGATTTGCTGCTGGAATAAAATATTTCCGTCCCAATATTAGGTGCACTAGTAGAGGTCAATCTCATGCATAGTCGTTGCGGAAATCTGGAAAACCCGACTGGGTTGTGGCTTTCGAGGGCTGGAATTGCCTACCCCTGATTTACACTGAACTGTATATAATTTAGATCGGTGATCCCCAACCCTGTCCTAGAGAACCATCAGGCCAATCGGGTTTTCAGGCTAGCCCTAATGAATATGCATGAAGCAGATTTGCATGCCTATCACTTCCATTATATGCAAATCTCTCTCATGCATATTCATTAGGGCTAGCCTGAAAACCCGATTGGCCTGGTGGTCCTCCAGGACAGGGTTGGGGGACCAATGATTTAGATAACTGAGTATTGGGCGGTAAGGGCAACGCATAATGTTTAGAGCAGGAGTAGGGAACTCCGGTCTTCGAGAGCCGTATTCCAGTTGGGTTTTCAGGATTTCCCCAATGAATATGCATTGAAGCAGTGCATGCAAATAGATCTCATGCATATTCATTGGGGAAATCCTGAAAACCCAACTGGAATATGGCTCTCGAGGACCGAAGTTCCCTACCCCTGGTTTAGAGTTTCAAATTATTACCCAACTTCCGTGGCAGGACTGATTATGCCAGGGCTGTCAAAGTCCCTCCTCAGCCGCAATCCAGTCAGGTTTTCCCCAATGAATATGCATGAGACCTATTAGCATACAATGAAAGCAGTGCATGCAAATAGATCTCATGCATATTCATTGGGAAAATCCTGAAAACCCGACTGGAATACAGCTCTCGAGGACCGGAGTTCCCTACCCCTGGTTTAGAGTTTCAAATTATTACCCAACTTCCGTGGCAGGACTGATTATGCCAGGGCTGTCAAAGTCCCTCCTTGAGGGCCGCAATCCAGTCAGGTTTTCAGGATTTCCCCAATGAATATGCATGAGATCTATGTGCATGCACTGCTTTCAATGCATATTTATTGGGGAAATCCTGAAAACCCAACTGGATTGCGGCCCTCAAGGAGGGACTTTAAGATCCCTGGATTATGCGGAATGTCCAAAGTAGACATTTCACTTATACTTTTATGGCGCCCAGCTAGACCAATTGAGGATGATTCTCGGCCAAGGCATTTGCATTAGCCATACTTTTACGGAAAGGAAAAAAGTCACTACTTGAAAAGATCACTTCATAAAGATGTGGTCATAAAACTTTATACATAGTCTTGTACAAAGAACTCTGCTCAGAGATATGAAGGCATAGTGTTCCGCCTCACCCACCAATCATTGCAGTGTTCAGTGCATACTGGTTTATCCAGGTTTAAATAACTAGACTGTTGTGTTGCTAGCTGCTAAAGCTATGCTTGATTCTTAATAGCAATAGCAAAAATCAAAGAAATTATTAACTTATCTTTGAAAAAATAGCTGGTTCCAGGAACTGTGCAACCAGGTATATACATTTCATCTGTCAGTTTAGATATTTTGTATATTGATGTCTCATTATACATTTTGTATATTGATGTTCTCCACAGAAATTTTTTCCAGCCGGGTGGCATGAAAAAGTAGCTCAGTGGGGTGAGACGGGGAAATTTGGTGGCAGGGAAAATTAAATGTGCACTATTTTAATTAATTATTTTCCAATGCTCAATATGACTTCCTTTAAGGTTTGACACTTAGGCAGTGTTCCAGTAGCATTTAAGCCACCCTTGAAAAAATGTAATGCAGATCCTCATATTCCAAATAACTACTGGCCAATATCAAAACTTCCATTTCGTTCAAAACTACCATACTTGAGAGTGGTATTCAAACAACTTCAAACCACTCAACCAACTTCAAACTTATGTTGAATCTAATGCACAGAGACAGTAGTTCCTGCCTTTGGGCTGCTGGGTCAGGCCAGTGTTCCATCGTGCCCAGCAGCCCGCCCACGCGGTGACCCTTAGGTCAAAGACCAGTGCCCTCATTGAGTCTAACCTTACCTGCGTACGTTCCGGTTCAGTCTAATTTGTAACGTCCCAGTATCCTTGCCCAAAAAGGGTAATCTGGAACGTCATTATAAGGCTCTGCATAGCAATAAGTTGGATGCTGATTTTCCACTAAAAGTGAAATTCATAAACTGAAGCTCAAAGAACTTAAATCGAAATTGACTACTCAGCAACAGTTGATGGTGAAGCCAAGGTCACATTCGGTTAATGCAACCATAGTATCCTTCAAGGTCAGCAACCTGATCGCAAAGAAATGCAAACCTTTCACTGAAGGGGAATTTGTAAAAGATTGTTTTCTTGAAGCAGCTGACAATCTTTTTGAAGGATTTAAAAATAAGAAAGAGATCATAGCTGCTATTCAAGATGTACAATTGTCAAGAAACACCGTCGTGCGGCGAATACAAAAAATGTGTAGAAACACAACTGAACAATTGTTGGAGGATGTTTCAAATTGTGTTGCTTTCTCACTCCAACGGGATGAATCTACAGACATAAGAGACATAGTCCAGTTACTAGTCTTTATCCGGATGGTTTTTGAAGACTTCAGTGTTAAAGAAGAACTATTTGGAATGATTTCTTTAAAAGGGAGAACTACTGGTTAGGAAATATTTAGTTCTTTCCATTCTTTTGTGACAGTGTAATCTTCCATTGCATAGAGTTGTTTCCATCACTACTGATGGAGCAAGAGCAATGACAGCATGACAACTTCCCAGCTTTCCTTTCTTACCACTGCATCATTCACCAGCAAGTTTTAGCAAGCAAGAGACTCAATACAAAGACTGTCATGGACATCACTTTGGAAATTGTAAATTCAGTTCATGGAAGATAACTTCAAAGACGGCTTTTCAATCTTACTCTTGATGAAGGGGCAGTGGAAATCATTTTGTACACAGATGTAAGGTGGCTAAGTAGACACAAATTTCTGCAAAGATTTCGTGATTTGTTGAATGAAATAAGAAGTTTTTGAAGGAGAGGGGAGATGACCAAGCAGAGTTGGAAGATGAGGAGTGGTTATGTGATCTGGCATTTCTCGCTGACTTTACAGGTGAACTAAGTGATATGAACCTTGAACAACAAGGTAAAAACAAATGCATTGGTGAGATGATGAGTACAGTTTTATCCTACAAGAGCAAATTTGAGCTAATGATGACTGACCTTGAAAACAACACTTTTGATCATTTTCCTAATATGCAGGACCATCTGGGACAATATCCAAATTTTGTTTTTCAGAACAAGAAGTATGTGACAGAAATCTGTTCTGTTATCCAGGAATTCGAAAATAGATTCTGTGACTTCCAAAAAATTGGAACAGTTGTGGAGTACTTGTCATACCCATTCAAAGTAGATGTGGACATTAAAGAAACTGCAGCTGCTATGAGTAAAAATTACTCATTGAAAACAAAATATTAACCCTTATTTTTCTCAAGACCCGTGCTGAGCAAGAATCATTTTGGAAGCTAGTGCCTAAAGACAAATTTTCCAACTCGAGAAGATGCAGTGAAGCTGTACACTCCTGTTTCAGTTCAACTTATTTGTGTGAATCTGCATTTTCCCATCTGAAAATGACAGAGTACACAACGTTCCAACATGACAGATGAACATCTCCAGGATTCCCTGAGACTGGCCCTCACGCAATATTCACCCAACTTCAAAAAGCTGGTGGATGAAATGCAGACTCAGACGTCTCACTAATGAGCAAGAGCAAAATATTAAAGATTGTGCAAAATCAGCCTGGATCAATACTTGACCTAAATTTAACACAAATTACTCAATAAAAGTTAAAGAAAATTATTACTCAATAAAACTTTAAGAAAAAATGTACTTTCCATTTCCCCTCATGATTCTTACTGGATTTTCGTCTGTCTCTTTTGTTTTTGCTTAACAGCTGATCACATCCAAGTAAATGACAGAAGGTTCATTAAAAATGGGGGGAAAGGAATCCTCCAAATTTATTGGGTTAAAATTTAATTTGAAACTAATTTGAAACTTAATTTTCATGGTGGTAGATCACCAGCACTTTTGACCTGAGAAAGTAGATCACGACCTGTTCAAAGTTGGACATGCCTGCTATATTACATAAGGCATTGGATACAAATGCCCTAGAAATCTCTCCTCCTTTCCAAAATCTATGAAAATCCTTTAGGGGGTGCTATACCCAAGTATCTGAAACAAATGTATAATCCTGTTCTTTGCTTTCACATATATTTATTCATTGCAAAATTTGCACAGGAGTACATTAACTATGCCAGTGCAGGCTTCACTCTGTCAAGTTTTATAGGTTTTTTGTCATTTTATTTCGATTTTATGTTATTGATTTTAATGTGCATCATAAGCCGCTTAGATATAGACTGATTTGCGGGATATCGAATCTTAATAAACTTGAAACTTGCATTGTGCTTGCAGGCTTTTGCTATGTGAAAAAGAGGAACAGATAACCATTTGATGCCAGAGTCAAAGAAAAGCAGGTACTCGTATGGTGTAGCTGCACATTCTCTTTCTCCAGTTCCTTCCTGGCCCCACTCTGCCTAGATTCTAGAAAATTGTTACTTCAGGCAACTCTTACATGTTTATCAATACAGGCAAGTAATCATTCATTCTCAGTTTCCCACTAAGAATTCTGCCCTTGAGCCTAAAGGTCTTTATTGCTTCCTTCACTCTCTACATACTCTCTCCCCTAATGCATCAGAATAGAGGGTTGTCAGAAATCCAGGACTGGCTTAAAACTTTTCTCCTGGAACTGGGTAACTTGGCAGCTCTACAATGGCCTGAAGTTTACTAGCCATAACCTTGGTAATAAGTCCCCCGACTCTAGCGAGTTTTCACAGCTGCCTACAGCAGACTGATTAATTGCTGAAGATGACTTTACAGTGCTGAAAAATGAAATTCCAGAGCTATAAATAGCTAATTCTGATCTGATCAGGTAATGGTAGATTACTTGAGACAGACCACATCACTGTCAAAATAAAAGGACATTTGAAGGTCTATAGATAAGCAGCTAGCAAAGTAACCCTTAGCCTGTTTGTTTAAATCCAGATATGAATGTGCCAAGGAAGCCCTGAAAGAAACATCAACTCTGCCACCAGGTGGACAAGGGAGGAACTAGCAAGTGGCCTTTGATTAGCAAAGTGGCAGGTGTTACTATTTCCCCAAGTGGAATATCACGGGAGATAAGATGCATCAGTGAAAAGACGTGAGGCAGTGCTTTGATGAATGCTGTGTGGGACCTGTACTGTAATTACACAGGAAATGGAAGCTCTGGGGCAGGTGAGAGAACAAAAGTCATAAAAGCCTGTTCCTGGCAGCATATGGGTATCATTAAAAAAAGGTTGAAAAGTGATTAAAGAAGCTGAGATGACAATAAATTAAATTCATATGCTAATAAAAACTGTAAGTGCCCTAGTTTCCTTCGTCTGTTTGTATTCTAGCTGTCAGTTCTCTTCTGCCACCTCTCCCTCCCTCGCTTCACTTTATCATATCCAATGGGCTGACTTTCTATTTCTCTATATAACATACATTCTTTATTTCCTTTTCCTATTCTCTTCCCAGTCTTATACCATGCCTTCCCCTTCCACCTGTCTACTGGGCGGACACCTCCTGCCTCTTCTTTCACAGTTTTTACCTTACACCTGTCATCTTTTCTGTGTCTTTGACTCTTCTTTTGCATTCATTCCCTCTCTGTGTACTTTCATGAACATTTCTCGATTTTGACTGCCTTTTATTAAGGGATGCTCAATACCACACAACCCATTGTATACTTTCAAGGTTGAGAATAGTCCTGAATGCTGCAGTTCGCTTGATTTTGGGCTTGAGGAAATATAATCATGCCAGTCCCTTTTACAGAGAATTGTATTGGTTGCCTGTTGAGGCTCGTGTTTTTGTTATGAAGTTCTTTTTGGTATGACTTCCACTTACCGGTATATTCTCGATTCATTCTCCATTGTTGGATCTAAACATAAGCGAAATACTCATGGCTTGTTCACTTTTCCATCAACTAAAGGATGTCGATATAAAAAATTTCAGCGGCTCTCTGCAACAGGGAACTAAAACCTCTGTTACTTTGTTCTGAGTCTTATTCTGATTTTAGAAAACAATTGAAAACTCATCTGTTTAGTATTTAATCAAACTGATCCTTTTGTATGATATTTTTAAAATTTACTTAAACCACATTGAACTTTTTGGTTATGCAGTATAGAAATGAATTATTAGATTAGATTACTTTTGGGCTACACAGTACTCAACGCATTCTGATTCAGTAGTGTATGCCATAGGTGTCAGAACAGGGAAGGTTACAGGGGCCTGGCCTCCCCAATAATTGGTGGTCAGTTATGGCTCTGCGCCACCACCCACCTCCTCTCGGCTGCTGTAATTTTAAATCTTCGGGCAGCTGCTGCTCAACATCGCTGCAAAATGAAGACTTCCAGGGCAGGCCTGCTCATTGACGATGTGCAGCGGCTGCCGGAAAATGAAAAATTCAGGAAAATGGGGAAGGAAGGTGGGGAAGTTGGGAGCTGGAGAGAGAGATCATGCTGCAGGATCCTGCTGGGGCTGTCTATGAGTTATGGTGCTTGCTAAATTTTAGAAAAAGGACCCCTTAATGTGTTTTCTCTTTCTGATTTATCTCGTTCTTAAGAACCAGAATTCAAAACATGTGACCACAGACTTCTCCGCCAGAATTTAAAATTGGGTCCAACGGACGTTCCCGCCAGTATTCAAATCTGTGACCAACAAACTTTCCTGCCAAAATTTAAATTAATGACCAACAGACCTCCCTGTTCTTAATCAGGTCAGTGAACTGGTCTGATCTGACCGAAGACGTCTAGGAGGAACTGGGATCTCGTGTCACCTTGCAGACCCAGAACAAGGTTCCTTTGAGTTACCACCATAGGGCGCTCTCAGATTCCTCTCCTACCCTGGGATATTGAGCATACGCAGCAGCGTGGGAGTCCGATTTCTCCATCACTTTGCCAGATGCTACCTTTAAGACCTTTGTTCTTGCTATTCGTAAGGTCACGCTCAGTGTGGCCAGCTGGGAGCTCCAATATAAATTTGCCCTCCGTCTCCATATGTCTCCGCAGGGCTCACTCGGCTGGGATAGCTCCGACCTCCAGCTGTCCCAGGTGTGGCTGTGCAGCGCTTCTGGCACCTGTTGCTGCGGACCCTCTCCTCCCTTTGGAAGTGTGGCATAAAGTTGGAAGCCCTGATCTTGTTTGATGTTTTCTCTCTGCAATCTCCCGCACCGAAGGGCTACCCGGATTTTCTTCAACGGGCGATACTTCATGGAAAAAAGGCTATTTTGATGCTTTGGCTGGAGCAGCGGGCTCCTACTCTTCAACAATGGTGGCAGCACAGAGTTGCGCACCTTGGAGTCTCCAGCCGGCAGGCAGTTCCTGCGTATTTGGGGACCCTTTTGGAATGCCTTCTCCCCCATTGCGAGGATTAGATTTTTGAAATGTTAAGATGTTGTAAGAGTCAAGCAATGTACTTTTTGCTGTTATGCTCCCTCCTGCCTTCTCTTTTTTTCTTCTTCTTTTCTTTTGCTCACTTGCCTTATTTTTGGATTTGGGTTGTGGGTGGGGTTTGGTGGTTGAAAATGAAAATTGTTTGAGCGTGTTATTTACTGTGTTTTTGCTATTCAGATTGGATATGTTGGTTCTTGTGTGGGCAGTGCTGGTTTACTTTTGCTCAATAAATATGATTTAATCATAGCCAGATAGTCAGCACCAGCCAGTATTTGAAACCAGTGCTGAATATCAAGGATATAAAAAAATCTTGCAGAGGCTGGTGTTTAAGTACTGACCATCGCAGACTGAATATTGGGGTGGGGGGGGGGGGTGAATATTTATAACCTGAAAAGAAGTGTTCCAGTTATTGGGCTGGAAGGCGGAGTGAGGAGAAATACCAGCAACATTGAAGCCCATTCAGAATAATTTATGTACTGTTTGCTCCAGGGAAAGATTCAAAAACCTGCACTGAACCAATTTAAAAATTGGAAACTCAATTGTGTCTTTTTAACAGTAGTCTTGTGTGCAACTGAAACATGTTCACAATAAAAAGAAATCAAGGAAAGTCTCTTTGCCTCCAGCTCACTATACATGACATCTGTATCAAATGTATTTCTACAAAAGATTAGTGTTGAAACTATATAATCTACTGAGAGATATGCTTCTACAGAAATGCATTCACAGAACTGCCTGGGAAAAGAAAGTGAATGTCAGCTGTGCTGAGGAACAATGGGACCCCGTGGAACAAAATCTAAATAAAACCTTGATTCCCTTGAATATGACAGAAATGGATACAAAATGTTGTTTAGCTGGGATTTAGCTCCGTTGAGAATGAAAACATTTTTCTCCATAACTTTGAACGAATACTGAAGAAATTGAAGATGCAAGGGTTCTATGATGGGCCCTTATGTGCTTTATGGTCCGATAAGTCTAAAATTGCACTACCCCTGGATTAACCATTAAGCAGACTAAGCAAGTGCTTAGGGCACCAAGGGAAGGGAGCGACAGAGAGTTTTTTCCCCTTAGCTATCATACACTTAACTCACTGCTGTCTGCTGCCTGTTCTTTTTAACATTTTTATAAATGATATTGCTGAAGGGCTGTTGGATAAGATTTGCCTCTTTGCAGATGATCCCAAAATCTGCAATAGAGTAGACACGCTGGATGGTGTGAATAACACGAAGAAAGACCTGGCGAAGCTTGAAGAATGGTCTGAAATTTGGCAGCTAAAATTGAATGCTAAGAAATGCAAGGTCATGCATTTGGGCTGCAAAAACTCAAGGGAACGGTACATTTTAGGGGGTGAAGAACTTATGTGCGCGACAGAAGAGGGGGACTTGGGTGTGACTGTATGTGATGATCTTAAGGTGGTCAAACAGGTTGAAAAGGTGACGGCAAAAGCTAGAAGGATGCTAGGTTGCATAGGGAGAGGTACGGTCAGTAGGAAAAAGGAGGTATTGATGCCTCTGTATAAGACTCTGGTGAGACCTCATTTAGAATATTGTGTACAATTCTGGATGCCGCACCTTCAAACAGAGTCTGTCTAGAGGAAGGCTACTAAAATGGTGTGTGGTCTTTGTGATAAGGCATATGGGGACAGACATAAAGATCTCAATCCGTATACTTTGGAGGAAAGGTGGGAGAGGGGAGATATGATAGAGACGTTTAAATACCTACATAATGTAAGTGCACATGAGTCGAGTCTCTTTCATTTGAAAGGAAACTCTGCAATGAGAGGGCATAGGATGAAGTTAAGAGGTGATAGGCTCTAAGGAAATACTTTTCTCCCAGAAAATGTGGTAGATGCGTGGAACGGTCTCCCAGAAGACGTGGCGGAAACAGAGACTGTGTCTGAATTCAAGAGGGCCCGAGATAGGCAGTTGGGATCTCTCGAAGAGAGAAAGAGATAATGGTTACTGCGGATGGGCAGACAAGATGGGCCATTTGGCCTTTATCTGCCATCATGTTTCTATATTTTTATTGAATTTCAGCACTTTTCTAACAATTATAAATTATATGATGTTTTATTTTGTACAATATGACATTTTTCAGCACTTATTGAGTCTTACCCCCCACCCTTTTATTAAGCCGCAGTAGAGGTTTCTACCGTGGACTGGAGCACTAAATTCTCCGACACTGCTCCAATGCTTATAGAATTCCTTTGAGCCTTAGAGCAGCGTTGGAGCATTTAGCGTTCCGGGCCACAGTAGAAACCTCTGTCACAGTTTAGTAAAAGGTGGTGGTGGTGAAGGAGGGGGGTTTAATGTCTTGTCAGTTAAGTAATGGGGCTGTACTTAGGGCATTAATTCAGTTTAATCCAGCCCTGATTAGGATGTACTATTTTACAACGAATCCATGCTGTTGTACCATGGGTCCCATTTTATGCAGTGAGAGTTAATAATAACTGGGATTAACAGTACAATAACACATCTTAACGTTTGGCCAATATTGGCCAAAACCACACATTATTTCCTTAATGCACATAAGTAATTATTCCTTACTATTTGCTATTTAAATGAATTAAATTCTATTCTTTACCATTTTTTGTGTAAGAACATCACTTCTGCATTTCTTGGTAGCCTTCCCTCCCCCACCCCATCTCCTCCTCCCTTTCCCTCGCCCTATAAATCATATTCTCTCTAATGCACATACTTTCCCTCTGCTTTCTCTCTGTAAAATCTCTCTCCACAAAGCTAACCCATTAGGGTTTGCAGAATTGGCCACTAGCTGAGACAGAAAATCAGCATTTTGTTCCTGACTGTGCAAAATACAACCCTCATTGTGCCTTCACTTTCTCCAGCATATCATCAATGCACCATTAAGAGAGAAAACAGTTAAGGGAAGGCCCTGCTCCCTTCAGCACTCCCTTCCCCCAACACACACAAACAATAATGGAGAGCTGTTGGACTAATATAAAATAACCACAGTATAAAATGTTAAATGCAAAAGCCCCTGAGCTTGGAAGAAGGCATCATACTCATTGCAGCCATCACAGTTATCACATGTGATATAAGCTCCTGAGATGACTAACACTTTGCAGTTTGTTCCTTATGTTTTCTTGTTTCGAGGAAGCTGCTTTTCTGAAGTGCAGCAGGATTCCAGGACTGTCACTCAGAAGCTTTTTCCGTTCACCGGTCAGTCTAGTATTTTTGGTCGGTATAGAGCTGCTGAAATGGGGATTGGAGCCTTGAGGTGAACTAATATGTTGGGAGTGGAATCTGCAGAGGCACCTTATGTCTGTCTGGTTTATTAAAAAAATTAATACATTACCCAGTGGCATACCTAGGGTATGTGCAGTAACCAACACAGATGTATTGAAAACCAATGTATGCAAATTATACACTTTCAATTGGAGACTGTTAAGATAAAATGATGTTACAGTTGTGCAGAGATAATGAAAAGCCAGTAAAGCTCAATGTTAACTCAAAAAGAAGAAAAAAGCCTCAGAACGGGCCCTCCCACCACCACAAAGGTGGATATAATAGGTGGTTGAGCGATAACCTCACAGGCAAAACCTTCGTTTAAAAATGAGCACTTGAGCATGAACTGTGCTTCACATAAAAAATATATTCAGATAGAGGAACAAGTTCCACTTATCTTAATGCTGATCGGCACACCAACGGAGGCCAGCGTTTCACCGACAGGGTACATCAGGGTGTGACCCGACCGATCAGTCTGCAAAACAAAAAAAGAAGAACAAGAGAACATATAAACGATGTTTGTGAGTTCCAAGGACTCAGGAGAAGACTCTTTCCCAAGGCCCTATACCTCTTACAGCTCAGCAAAGCGCTTTTCCCCAAACAATCCATTCGAAAGGGCCCCTAAGTGGTCTCCCTTTTTGTAACAGTGACCGATCAGGTGTCAGTGAGGTATACTGGAAAATCCAACTTTAGCTTCAGGATAATTCAGCTTGCTATAGTACAGCAGCAGTAAACAAAAGCAGAGGGAAAGACATAAATATTCCTATATATTTTCAAAGGGAGTAAAGAAAATGAAGAAATTATACCAGGAACTAATAAATGTTCATATGTAGCCAGGAGACTTCAGTATGCACAAGAGTAACTGAAACTGCTGTGTAAAGGAAAAAAATATTTTTTGCAACTGCAATAAAGCTACCAGTATCAAAGAAACTTATGTATAGAGTGCCAACGGGGCAATCCAGCTATAAAAATTAAAGAACATTACTTTTTATCATCTAGAACAGCAATTTTTTTAAAAACAGAATGCAGTTTCTATGCACACCGGCAGTTCCATGAGTAGTGTGCCTCCGTTCCTCATGAATCTCTCTTCCAGTCTCTGACACTGAGCTCAGCAATTGTCCCCATCTCTTCTAACCTATGTAGGCATCATTCTTCACAGGATGTACTACAGGCAGTCCTCCGAATTACAGACACCCGACTTATGTACGACTTGTACTTAAGAACGTGTTTGCGGCTTCATTTCATTTCACTGAGCAGTATTTCCAGAGGCAAAGACTCCTACAGTAGACTGGAATCACCACTAATTAGGTAAATGCTAACTTTGACCAGGCTCTGCCCCTGGATCGCCCAAAACTACCTTGACAGTGCCAAGGTGATCTGTCTTGATTTTGTACACAATATTGCTAAAAATCCTTGAATGGACCCAATGGGAGGGATTTATCCAGTTAGGCACTGTTCTTGGCTGGATAAGTCCTACTGAATACTGCCGCCAGGGATTTTTAAAACTTTCCACTCTATGGAATGTTGGAATGAAGTTATGTCCATCTGTCTGGAGGAAACAAACTCTTCAAAAATTTTGCAGAATATCACCACATTTTATGTTGTTGGGTTTTTTTCTTTTATTCTTTAACATTTATTCCACTTATCCTAGTGATTCTCTCTGTTTATCACACTTTTTTGAATTCTGTCACTCTTTTGTCTTCATAGTGGCATGAAGCATTGTTCTCCTGACGCAGCTGGTGCGAAACAAGGCCTTTGGCCAGAGCTTCTTGTCGAGATTTATGTGAGAGCGGATCTTTGGTAATTGCTTCAGATTTTTGGGGACCGCTTGGAGTATAATTAATGACTAACTAGTCTCGTCGGCGGGAAAAAGCCACTGGAGCACAAGCTAAGTCACATTGGATATTATTGAACTTACCTAAGTTAAGACACAAGGATCTGCTCTCTTCTAGAGGGTCCGCCACTCTTTAAGTTTAATTTGTGACTGGTGATTAGGATTTGATACTAGTTTGGTTAGCGTTTTTTTTAACCTGAGAAGTGTTTTCTCCAAATTTGGAGGTATTTTCCCGCTACCGGGCCAATGAAAATAATTTAAACTCATTAAGGGAGACGATATCCCCATTATAGAGTTATGGACTTTGAGGCCCTCTTTGTTAAAATTATTGTATGATCACTACCACTACTCACAGATTACCGTGGGTGCATGAAAAGGTCTTTATTTGCCATCATTTTCTATGTCGCTATGTTATTCAGACAGCAGCATCTACTATCCAGACAAGCACTACGCAGCAATATGTTTATACTAGAACTGGAAATCCAGATGTTTTTGAGCTGCTGCAGCCAGCATTTTAAAAAAATGGTGACTGAATATTGCTGAGCATTTTTGTAAAGATCCAGACGACAAGATTGTTAATGCCAAGGAGTAGGGGGGTTCCATTATTTATTTATTTAAGATATTTACCTCCTCCCCCATTAACAAAACGGCACAAGAGGTTTTTAGTGTCGGCCGGTGCAAATCATAGAGTTCCTACGAGCATTGGAGCAGTGCAGAACATTCAGTGTGTCAGCCGGTGCTGAAAGCCTCTTGCGTGATTTTGTAAAAGGGCCACCTAAAATTAGGTGCTGAGATGATGTCTCCATCAGGAGACAGCCTGAAAGCGATCTTATTCCTATAACATTCCTAAATTACGGAATCGACTCTCTCCTGCCATTAGGGCAATTGATAACCTACTGCCCTTCCAGAAAGCAGTAAAGATGCTTCTTTTCATGGACCGGATCAATTCTGGCCTCAAACTTTAACAGACCTTGCTTGACATACCTTACCTCAGAACACCTGAGCCTGCCAACCAGGTCTTCCACCGTTCACTGCAGATATGTTAATACCCATTCGTGACTCTATAATTTATTTTCTTAGATTCTGCAAAGCATGTGTTCTTAGTCACATTCTCTATAAGTTGTAAGTTATTGATTCTATAGCTTTGTGTTTTGATCCTGTAGCATGTTATTGACTGTAATATACAGTGGTGCCTCACACAACGAACTTAATCCGTTCCAGGAGCAAGTTTGTTATGTGAAACGTTCGTTGTGTGAAACGCGTTTTCCCATAAGAATACATGTAAAACAAAATAATTCGTTCTGCAGCCCTGTTGTCCCATAAGAATACATATAAAAGAAAATAATTCGTTCTGCAGCCCTACATTTCCCTCCCTCCACCTCACCTTATATGCAGAGTTTGCCAGCTTTCTTTTTCACCCAGCCGCACGCTTTCAAAAAGCTGTGCACGCGCAGCTGCTGAAGTTGATCAATGTTCTCTTCTCCTGCAACTTCCGGTTTCCGGTTGCGTCAGAGGAGAAGATTGAACAACAGAGCATGCGCGCATGTGCTGCTCTTTGAAAGTGTGTGGCTGGCCGAAAAAGAAAGCCGGAAAACTCGGCATCTAAGGTAAGGTGGAGGGAGATGATGGAACACTGCATTCAGACAGGAGGGTGCTGCTGTTCCCGGCTTCGGCGAGAGTAGTTCCGCCCCCCCCCCCCGGGCCCCTCGGGCGACTTCGTTGTGTGAAACGAAGTTCGTTATAGGGAGCAAGACAAAAAGTTCGTTATGCGCAGCGTTCGCTGTACGAGGCGTCCGTTATGCGAGGCACCACTGTACATATCTCTGTTCCTGAAAACTTTGTGTACACATTCTTGTAACCTGTTCTGGGCTCCTGGGGAGGACGGGCTATAAAAATGAATAAATAAATGTGCACTAAAGGTGCTAATTTTTGAAGCAGGTGGACATCTCAAAATGGCCACAAAAAGTTTATCTCCAATGGAGTCCTATTCCATTATTCCTAGCTGAAGTATTCAGGCGACCGGCCTGCTTTGAACACTCTAATTTTTTCAAAGTATAACGCTTCGGACCCCCGGGACACTCAGTCAAGAGCATCGAGGAGGCGCTGAGAGACAGGGGCTGGGACAGGCGATAGCTCGCCTCGCGGCGGCCCGCCAGCTCGATCCCAAGATCCAACTACGAGCTTTTTAACTGCAGCAACTTTAATCTACGCTATTGGAGCTGGAATTACCGCAGCTGCTGGCACCAGACTTGCCCTCCAATGGATCCTCGTTAAAGGTTAAAGCCAATTATTGGTTGCTAACACCGGTTACCAGCTAATTTAACAATTTAAGGTTTGCGCATAACTAGCACCATTTGATAACTTGTGCATGTAACTTTGCACTCAATTTAATTATCACATTTTCAGGGCAGAGGAGAACTAGGGCCCTGAAAATAATATTAGGAGGCCACAGGATAGAAGAGGGAAAAAATGCCTAGCTCAGTGACGTAACGCTGATATCTTTGAGGGGCATGTGGTGGCTCTGTTATTGCAAACAGGCTAAATTGTTACTCCCTTTCCTACAGTTTATTATGCTGTGATTTGCTTTTTACAGAGCAAATTAGTGCTTGGTAACTCAATTAATCTGTTCCCTCATAATCTCCACAAGACCTTCGAGCTAGTCAATCGCAGGCATTTCCAAACCAGGACAAATGTCATGTCTGAAAAAGTTAGTCAGAGGGAGTGGGAGTCTACTGAGACAGAAGGGGACTAGGCCAGCTAAATGTCATACATTTTCCCCACTGGCTGCTTCCATCTCATAGCTATTAGATTTTTGTAATTATAGCAGGGCGTAAATGAAAGATTTTTTGAGCCGATACTGCCTTTTGGCCATGGAATTGAGACATTTCCTTGCTCTTGCCCTTCTCTCTCTCGCTCCTTGTTTTTCTCATTCTTTATTAAAATAATTTACTTTAAGTGCCTCAAGCAATCCATTTATTTCCCATTGGAGTGTAACAAGGAAATCCCTGAGAGGTTTTGGTTCCCCCCCCCCCCACCAAACAAAAAGCCACCTTAGTTCTGATGTGTTTTGCCAATTTACTCCCTCTGAAAGCTCTGATCCTACAGCCCAAGAAATAAGGTCAAAAGGGTTAGGGAGGGACCCAGTCTTCTTTTTCCAGTTGTGCCTGGGACATGGGGAGAAATCAGCTATTTATGAGAGAGCAAACTTTAAATCCAGTCCTGCACTGCAGCAATTTGTCTGATTTTCAAATTAAAAAAATCGGACCACATAACGCCTTATTACAGTGAGCTCCCCATGGAAGCTAGAGTGCAGTTGCCTAGGTTACAAAGTAATATCTGGGATGGCTCCGGCCTATTTGGTTGATCGATTTATTTTTTCCCATCGTAGACGTTCTACTCGGACAGCTTCGTTTCAAGCAGCTACTTGGGATACTGATTTTCGTCAATTATTCTTTACATCTACGTCATATCAAAATTTTAGGACACTATTAAAGACTTACCCCCTCTTTTTCGAAGGCCTAGCGCGAGTTCTAGCGCCAGCAGTGGCGGTAACTGCTCAGATGCTCATAGGAATTCTGTGAGCGTCGGAGGAGTTACCGCCACTGCCGGCACTAAAACCCGCGCCATGCCTTCGTAAAAAAAGGGGGTTATTTATTGAGGATATTTTTGAAAGATTGAAAATGTATTTTATTCGGTGATGTAGCAGTATTTTACTTTTGTT
Source organism: Geotrypetes seraphini (assembly GCF_902459505.1). Taxonomy (NCBI): domain Eukaryota; kingdom Metazoa; phylum Chordata; class Amphibia; order Gymnophiona; family Dermophiidae; genus Geotrypetes; species Geotrypetes seraphini. Next base: position 34,096,854 of record NC_047102.1, read on the forward strand.
AAACCGCATAGATCTGAAGGTTAATGTGGTATACAAATGTTATGTTTATCAGTTGGTGAAATTACACTGATTGCTAATTACAGCCAGAATAAGGTTTCAGACGACTTGCCTTGTTCTTATCATCATTTCAGGAAAATGAGTTCATAGTTTGAACATTCCTAAATCATTCCTTATTTCTCACAGTATTAATTGTTTTAGAATTAGCTTTCCATTCACAAACCAACCAACAGTGGAGATGTTCAAGGATGCAGGTGAGCACCTTCCTATACACAGCATCACGAAGAGGAAACAGTCCAAGACGCCAGCTGTAGGCTTTAAATTTACTGACTGAGTATCTTAAGTATTTACCTTAATATGCCACTTTCCAAGAGGTCAACTAAACCCAAGGCTTCTCACAATAATAAAAAATACAGTAATATCATAAAACATAAACCTTACAATATTGCCAAAATAAGCAATAATTAAACATATCGCAATTTCCAAAAACCACACACACAAAACAAAAGCTTCATTTGAAAATCTGAAAATGCAAAACCAAGGTACTTGTGACCTGGATTGGCCACAGGAAATAGGACATTAGACTAGATGGATTTTGGTCTGACCCAGAATTGCAACTCTTATGTGCTTAAGTTCTTAGCATAAGAGCTCCAGATTAGTCCTCTGACAATTGACTGAACAACTGAGCTTTGAAGGTTTTTGTTGGTTTTTTTTTTTAACCAAAGGTCACACAGGGGCCCTTTTACTCAACCTTAGTGCACAATAACAGAATTAGCACTTGTCATGTGGCTCTTAGTGCATGCTAACATCTACTTGAGACCTGGGTTGGCCACTGTTGAAAAAAGGATTCTGAGCTTGATGGACCTTCGGTCTGTCCCAATAGGGCAATTCTTATGTTCTTAAAAGGGTCCCACAGTTTTGTTTCATTCTCAGATCAACAGAGATAGTATTCCAAAAAAACAGTTTTCTAGTTTCCATGGCTTTTGAAAGTATTTTTCGCTTGCCTTCCCGCTCTCGCGGCTTGTGACTTTTAGTCACGTTGTATCTTTTCTTTAGTTTAATTGTTCTTTTTTTTAAAAAAAAAGAAAGAAATTTTCATTTTTTTCTTCTTGCAGGCTTTCGGCCCGGTAGGGCCTTTTCGCCGTTTCCATCATTGCTTTCGATTTTGCTCAAGCGGTCTTCCCGTCAATGTCACACCCGCCAATCAGGTTTAAGAGGTGCGGTCGCTGTGCTTGGGCTATTTCCATCTGACCCTCACTACTGGTGTGTACAGTACTTGGGACTCGAGCGCCGTACCGAGTCTTGCACACACTGCTCTACTTTGGAGAAGAGAACTTTGAAAAATCGCATTCCTCAGCAACGTCAACTTTTCGGTGCCAGGATGGAAGCGGAGCCATCATCACTGACACCGCCAAAGCCCGCACCGACCAAGACGACACCGCATGTGTCAACATCGGATCCGGTCTCTCAGTACATCTTAGCTTTGGGTAAGCTGGCTACAAAGCCACACTAGCTTTTTTAGCACCGGACGCAGAAGTAAAAACTCCAATGCTCATAGAATTCCTATGAGCACCGTAGTTCTTACTGCTGTGGCTGGCACAGCTTTGTGAACCAGAACCTAAGAGATTTGTTGCCTGAGCCCTGTCCATTCTGACTGAGCAGCAGGAAGTTTACAGGGTGCTCCGGACTCCAGCTGCCAATGCCAGCACTTCCATGCATACTCAGTACATGTATTGAACTAAGCAAGTGTGGACGTGCTGGCATTGGAGGCTAGAGCACCCTACCAGCTTTCTTGCTGCTTAGGCAGCACGGGCAAAGGGTCTGACAGAGCATGTCTTTGGCTGGCGGGGCTTGAGCATCCCTGACATCAAAGGTGCAATTTGATGGGGGTGGGTGGGGTAGAACTCATAGGATACAATTGCCCCCCTCCAATCCACCCTTGGCACCTCCAAAAATCAAGTTCTGGCTATGCCTCTGGCCCTATCTACTAAGCATTTGCTCCATATTGGGAGAAAATCTTTAAAAAAATGAAATAAAATAAAATACTGAGAATGGAATGACTTGCCCAAGATCACAAGAAACATGAGTAGGAAACGCAGGACATGAACCCTGGTTTCCCCAGTTCATAATCTGATGCTCTAATTACTAGGCCATGGATAGAGAAACAGCTTCCTTGCAGTGAGCGAGTTTCCTTTTTGAAGGCAGGAATTAACAGAAAATGCTGGATTGGATTAGATCTGACAGACGTGGCACTAAGGGACAAGTCACTCTGCCCCAGCAAACCAAAGGAATTTCAAATTAACAGTAATAATTAGCAGCTTCAGATAACATAATTGTGAGGCAGAACTTCCCAGTCCAAGGGTAGCATTCTGTATTAACTACTGTGTAATTATTAAGGAACCACACTCAGCACTAGAAACATAATTATCTTTAGTATCACTCCAGTACTAATCTTGAATGCTGGTGATTAATAAAAAACACACAATTATTTGCATTGTAATCAGAGTGTTTTAATTACCCCAGCAAGGCACTTCATTTCCTTTGCTGCTCTGGTGTTTATCTTGTAATGGTGGGTTACATACTTCATCCGTTTTCTTTTGCTTATCAGTGCCACAGATGCACTGCTGCAAATCTACAGTGTCAACATCTGTAAATCTGGATGCCAAAAAGTAACATAGTAAATGATAATAGATAAAGACCTGTGTGGTCCGAACAGTCTTCCCAACAGCCACATTCATTATAAGAACATAAGTATTGCCGCTGCTGGGACAGATCAGAGGTCCATCGTGACCAGCAGTCCACTCCCGCGGCGGCCCTTTGGTCAAAGACCAGTGCCCTAACTGAGCCTAGTCTTACTTGCGTACCAGCAGGAACTTGTCTAACTTTATTTTGAATCCCTGGAGGGTGTTTTCCCCTATAACAGACTCCGGAAGAACGTTCCAGATTTCTACCACTCCCTGGGTGAAGAAGAACTTCCTTACGTTTGTACGGAATCTTTTCCCTCCTAACTTTAGCGAGTGCCTTCTCGTTCTCTTCACCTTGGAGAGGGTGAACAATCTCTCTTTCTCTACTAAGTGAATTCCCTTCAATATCTTGAATGTTTCGATCATGTCCCCTCTCAGTCTCCTCTTTTCAAGGGAGAAGAGGCCCAGTTTCTCTAGTCTCTCATTGTGCGGCAACTCCCCCAGTCCATTAACCGTTTTTGTTGCTCTTCTCTGGACCCTTTCGAGTAGTACAATGTCCTTTTTCATGTACGGCGACCAGTATTCCAGGTGGGGGTGTACCAGTGGCATGATAACCTTTTCAGATCTGTTCGTGATCATCTTCTTAATCATTCCTAGCATTCTGTTTGCCCTTTTCGTCGCAGTCATGCATTGCGCAGACGGTTTCATTGAGTTATCTACAAGTACTCCCATGTTATTTTTACATGTTGAATGTGTGGAGTATTTGTATAGATTAGTGTTTCTAAACCCTCTTTTGGAAGCACAGTCAGCCAGTCAGGTTTTCACCTGCATGAGATAAATTTACATACACTCCCTTCATTGTATGCAAATCTATTTCATGCATATTCATTGTGGGTATCCTGAAAGCCTGACTGGTTGCGTGTTTTCTGAGGACTTAGTTGAACCCCTATCCTACAGTATGAGTGTTCTAAGTTCAGATCCACAATTTGTCAGAGCCAGTTGGGCCTGGAAATATTGTACAGAAGAAGTGGTTCATCTGAAACCATGTGGGGAAAATGGCTGCTGCTGCTGCTGCTTTTTACCAAAAAATACAATTGCCTTTTTGCGGATGATACCAAGATTTGTAACAGAGTAGACACCGAAGAGGGAGTGGAAAATATGAAAAAGGATCTGCAAAAGTTAGAGGAATGGTCTAATGTCTGGCAACTAGAATTCAATGCAAAGAAATGCAGAGTAATGCATTTGGGGATTAATAATCGGAAGGAACCGTATATGCTGGGAGGAGAGAAGCTGATATGCACGGACGGGGAGAGGGACCTTGGGGTGATAGTGTCCGAAGATCTAAAGGCGAAAAAAAAGTGTGACAAGGCGGTGGCTGCTGCCAGAAGGAAGAAGGTGTTGATGCCCCTGTACAGGTCGATGGTGAGGCCCCACTTGGAGTATTGTGTTCAGTTTTGGAGACCGTATCTGGCGAAAGACGTAAGAAGACTTGAGGCGGTCCAGAGGAGGGCGACGAAAATGATAGGAGGCTTGCGCCAGAAGACGTATGAGGAGAGACTGGAAGCCCTAAATATGTATACCCTAGAGGAAAGGAGAGACAGGGGAGATATGATTCAGACGTTCAAATACTTGAAGGGTATTAACGTAGAACAAAATCTTTTCCAGAGAAAAGAAAATGGTAAAACCAGAGGACATAATTTGAACTAAGGCCAGTACTGGGCAGACTTGCACGGTCTGTGTCTTTATATGGCCGTTTGGGGGAGGATGGGCTGGAGAGGGCTTCAATGGCTGGGAGGGTGTAGATGGGCTAGAGTAGGTTTTGACTGAGATTTCAGCAGTTGGAACCCAAGCACAGTACCGGGTAGAGCTTTGGATTCTAACCCAGAAATAGCTAAGAAGAAAAAAATTAAAAAAATTTAAATTGAATCAGGTTGGGCAGACTGGATGGACCATTTGGGTCGTTATCTGCCATCATCTACTATGTTACTATGTTACAGTGTGCAGTAGACTAGGAATCAGGGGAGCTTCTACATCCTGTGCTTTGGGGTAAATCATTGCCATTTGTATAAAGTAGGGGCTAATGTACTAAGCTGCAAACAGGAGAGCAGATGCAATTTGGTATACACTCTCTTTTGCAACTGTAAAACTGCACATGGTACTTGGTATTTTAAAGCACGCTGTTTGCCACAGGCAATCCTGTTTGCATTTTTTAAAGTTTACACATAGAAACATAGAGTATGACGGCAGATAAGGGCCGGCTGCCCAACAAGTCTGCCCACTCAAGACTAACCCTCCCTCCCTGGGGTATCCATTTTTTAAGCATAACTCTGTGGTACCCCTACCTATTTGTCCCATTGATTCTTGAAGTCGATCACACTGCTGGCCTCGACCACCTGGCGTGGAAGACCATTCCATTGATCAATCACCCGCTCGGTGAAGAAGTACTTCCTGGTATCACCATGAAGCCTTCCCCCCATGAGTTTCAGTGGATGCCCTCTTGTCGCCGTGGGACTCTTTAGGGAAAAGATTTCTTCCTCCACTTCAATTCATCCCGTGATGTATTTGAATGTTTCTATCATGTCCCCCCTTTCTCTGCGCTTCTCGAGAGAATATAGGCGGAGCCTGGTCAGACATTCTTCATATGGGATGTCTTTAAGTCCTGATACCATCCTAGCCCCCTTTTATCAAGCTGTGTTAGGGTTGTTGTTGTTTTTTGTTTTGGTTTTTTTTTAATCACAGATCACTGAAACGAAAAGTGTCAAAAGTGTAGAATAACTTGTAAGTTTCGTGGCTCCACATCATTCTCTTTTTGGTTAAGCTGAGAACTTTTCAGCAGCCCCTCATATTATTATGCTGTTAACAAAATTCTGTTTTATGTAAAACCGTACAATGCCTTGAGTGAGCAAAGGTTTAAAAGATGAGTATTATTAACAATGACACCCGCCAGCGTCTATAACATTTCTTCCTTCTGCTCCAGGGTATCATGGACTGATATTAAAAAAATAAGCTGTGCATCGAAATTTAGAAATGGAAGTTTCATAACTCTGTCAGTATAACAATCAAGACAAACTCTTGAATAAAGAAACAAAATGCTCCCACAGGAAATACAAAAGGAAACAGGAACTTCTACAGTAGCAAGTTGGGAAGATTCCTAGCTCCTTCGGTCACACCAAGTGGCAGAGGAAGGGAAGATAGCACCCAGAGCTTGGGGATCCTTAGTAGCTAAAGTATTTATATTTTCAAGTTATGAGGTGCTGGAGGAGAGGTGAAGAATAGGGGCTGGGCAGGGGCCGAGAAAAAGTTGTGCTTACCCAGTTTGGGCTCAGGCCCACTGAAAATTGGCTTTATTCCAGGACAAGTTTTTGTCTTGTTTACTAGCACTTCTCTGAACTTTTCAACATATTGCGGTAAAAAGTAACCATAGCTTGCCCTTATTGAGCTAATTCCTGCTTGCTAAGGCCTTTTTTACCATTGAGGTAGGGGCATAGCCAGACACACCATTATGGGTGGATCTGGACCCCAGCTGGGTGGGCAGAAAATCCCATCTCTTTCTCTCTCTCCCACCGAGACGTGGTGATCCAATCTGATCCATCCTTCCCCACTCCCCCTGCTGCCGCTGTCTACCTTTCAAAAAGCCAATTTTTGCCGGCAACGAACAGCATGACTGGTACACACTGCTCACACCAGCCCCACAGCCTTCCTTCTGATGCACTCCACCTCTGCAGAAACAGGAAGTTGTGGGATCCAGTGTGAACAGGGTGTGTCAGTCATGATGCTTGCTGCCAGCAAAGATCAGCCCTTTGAAGGTAGAAAAATTAGAGGGTTTTGGAGTTTCTAGTTTGTGGGGCTAGGGGATCCCCCCACCAGCTACCTCATAGATGTGCTGCCACTAGGTAGGCCTGAGCCCAAACTGGGTAAGAGTTGGGGTACAATGGCCAATTTTCCTATTTTTTTTTGTATTAATGACCATGAGCTAAATTTTCCCACTAGCATGTAGCCATTAGCGTGTGAACTGCTACTGCCACCTATTTTGTAAGGAGTAGGAACTCATGCACTAAACCTGCATTAATCAGATATCATGCAGCAATGACCATATGCTAATACATTAGTACACACCACGTCCACTCTCTGCTCCCAGCCCTTTAAGCAAATTTTAGTTTTTAGCATGCGGGTGGGTAGCTTGTGCTCATCCCCTAATCATCATGCAGTAATTTGAGCTGATGCCTCAGTGCACCCTGCGGTGAGTCATTTTTTTTTCCTGCGATAAGCATGCATTAGTGCTTACTGCATCTTTCTATTTAACACTTGGTAGATAATGAATTTAAGCTGCTTTTTAAAATAATTTATGTTAATACGATTATGGTTTTTGTTTCTAATTTGTATTCCTTTTGGCGCTCTCATTTTTCCTTTTGTGGTCTATGGACATGAGATAGTGAAGGCTTTCTGGAGGGTTTTTTCAGGTATATTTTGTACGGTTTATAGCTTTTTCTAACTTTTCTCTAATTTTGTATACTTTCTTCCCTCAAGCTGGTCTCATTAAGTATATTTTTAAATGCTGAAAAAAAGGAAAACAGGGCAAAGGCTGCATATGGACTAGTCTATATAAAAGAAACACCTGTTTCAGAAACAGATGTTTCTTTTATATAGCCTTTTCCAGCGTTTCAGCTGCTAAAAGGTTAATGATCTTCCCGTACAGACACGGCAAGCGTTCAAGGAGTGAAACACAAAAATTGATGTATTAGGAAAAGATATTTGTATTGTTTTCATACACTGACCTTCCGTGTCAGGACTTCTTTATGCTTCGTAGCTTAAAGACATTTTCCATGTGTATCTTTGATGCTGGCAATTCTCCTATTCTATTCTATAGACTCAGGTCATGAAAAGCTTTGAAGGAATGTTTAAATGAAGCAGTGGTGTACTGAAGTATGGGCAAGCTCTTTTGGCTTCTTGACCTTAGAGTGTTGACATCACATTTGTAGCATTCTGCTGGCAGTTGCTCCACTAAAGAGCAGAAAAAGCAAATATTTTTGTGCTTGGTCTTGAGCTTCCCGGGCAGGCAGTCGCAACCTAATTATATAAATAAATACGGGTGACTTTGTATGTCCCAAAAGGAATGATTTAATGTGCAGATAATGCATTCTGTCCTGCATAAAATCCTGCCTTATTGACTTATTCAGGCTCTCGAGGAGCCACTTTTCAGACTCAGGATAGCAAGCAAATATTTGCCTGGCCCTCCTGAATCACTCTCTTAATCTCCTCACTAGTATGGTAATAGGGATGCATTTTCTTCTAAAATGAAATTGGAAATGTCATCAACTTGTCCTATTTCTTTTCATTTCTGCCAAGTACTTGAAGGACCTTCAGTCTGTCCTAGTACGGCAATGCTTATGCACTTAGGGATCTTTTTTACTAAGGTGCACTAACCGATTTAGCAAGCGCTAAATGTTAAGGCACCCATAGAATATACTGGATGCCTTAGGATTTAGCGTGTGGTAAATCTGTTAGGGCACCTTAGTAAAAGGACCCCTTATTTTGGAAAGAAAACATAAAATAGCAAAATTTCATTTGTTGTTTTTTTTTTCTGGAAGCCAATTCTATTCCCTGCTGAAATAAAACCTACCACTTAAAAAAAATAAATAAAAAAATTAATCCTCCCCTCCTGGACAAGTGTCCAGCCCCCCCCCTTTCCAAACACCCTGAAAATCTCCTCATCCGAAGTTTTACCACCTCTGTGTGGTTTTCAAGTGTAACAGTAATCGCGATTTGATCCCACCCACTACCGTGTTTCCCTGAAAGTAAAAAAATACTTCTTCAAGCATGTTATACGTAAGCTATAAGCTGTTTGCCTGAACTGTTCGGTCGTTACACCATCCCCAACCCTGATGAAGAACGGAACGCGTCGGTGGGGAATGAGGCAGTAATTGTTCAAAAATCAATCGAATGAATCAAAAAGCTAAAGTTCACATATACATATTTATTTATTTATTGAAAGAAAATTTATTAAATATAAGTACAGGCACTTTAAGAAAATTTGACAATAAATAATTAATTGTGAGGAGAACTACCACACAAGATTTATCAAACATATAGTGCAAGTGTGGAAATCTGAGGGACTTCGGTGAATATAAAAGAGTGTGTTTGAAGAATGAGCTCGTAGAAGTATTTTTGACATTTATGTATTAAACACAGGTGCCAGAATTGCCCCTGAAAGTAAGACACTGTCTTATATTAATTTTGAACCCCAGAAAGGTACTAGGTCATATTTTTGGGGATGTCTTTTTTTTTTTCATGTACAATGATCATCTCTCCCTTCCTCTCCTCCACCCCAAATCTTTCTAGTTCCTTTCTCTTCCCCACATGTGCAGCATCTTTCCTCCCCTTTCACCCATCCCTTTGTGCAGTAGCTTTCTATACCTCCCTCCCTCCCATCCCCATGTACAGCAGAACCCTTGCAGCTTCTATCCCTCCCATCCCTTGTGCAATAGAACCCTTGAAGCTTCTATCCCTCCCTTTCTCCCATCCCCCTGTGCAGCATCTTTCTATCTCTCCCATCCCCTGCCACCGCGTCCCTGCCCCCCTGCTGACTCTTTCATTACATTACATTAGTGATTTCTATTCCGCCAATACCTTGTTGAATGAAATACATAGTATGAGATGTTGGTTGTTGAAAACCTGAGTTGTATTAGGTTGCTTGAGACTGATTTTTGGTATAGGAGAAGTGATTGGTGCTGGTATTTTATTTTGATTTTATGTTGAATATGATGTAATATTTATATTTTTTGTAAGATGTCTGAAATGTTTGTGAAGTACTATTATGTGTGTGCTGTTGTATTTCGCCCTCTAAAAGGCTACTTCTTCTTGTCCTCTCTTTGTTTTCTTTTGCTCCCTTGCCCTAGGGTGGGTGCTGGGTGGGTTTGGGATTGGGGTTGGCGGTTGAAATTGAAAATTGTCTTGAGCTTGCTATTTGATGTTTTTGATACCTTCTCATTGTACTGCTGGTGTCTTGTTGGTTGTGGTTGTTTTCTGATGCTTAATAAATATGATTCAAACATACATAAACAAACCATAATTATTTTACTACCATATTTTTTGATGTACAAAAGGAATTTGACAGGCTTGCATGAAGTTATTTTTAATGTATACATCACTGGCTACAATTTCAGATGATTTCACTTTATTCTCCATTTCACTTTTATTCACCTTTTTGCTTGGCCTCAGTCTTCTCTAGTTCCTGCTCCTTCATCATGTGCCATAAAAGAAAATAGCATGAAAAGCTCGCTCCCCTAGTGACACGGCAGCACATCCCCCATTATTCTTCTTGCTGATGAGCACAAAAAGGATATTTGCTAATGACTGAGATTTAAAAATCAGTTTACTAGAAAAGCAGTTTAGGAAAAAAATTGCAACATTGCTTTTTTTAAGAGCTAGCAACACATCATTGGAATTTGTCAATTGCATCTAAACAAAATGCACAAAATATCTAGAATTATTTTAAGTGCATTTGTGAAATACTGAGAATAGCCAAATCACACAAAAAAGCTATTAAAGCACGACACAGTCGTCTTCAAACGATGCCACGGTAGTGAGACGGTGCCGAAGATGCGCCCATCACTCCGCCCCTGCACCTGAAGCCCGGATTAAAGAGAATTCGGAGGCGGCCAATCAGAGAGCAAGCTCCAGGGACCAATCAGCCTCCGCCCGGCGGCGAATCAGAAAACTGCTTACATCACGACTTCGGGGACCGGCTTGCATCTGGAGCTCTGGCGAGAGCAGCTCCTCGCGCCGGGGCGTGCGCTGTTGGGAGCGCGAGACGGCTGCGCTCGAGCGGCATGCCCTGCGCGCGCTAGAGCCCGCTGGCGTTTCCCATAGAAAAGCCCCCAAATAGTGACTCCTAGCGCCCGAACGGTCACCGGTGGGACCCATCGAAAGGTGGCACCGGAGAGAGATTTTGAGCAGCAGCAGCCGAGGAGAACCATTTGGGGGGGGGGGGGGTGGACTAGCCATGAGTTGCCCAGGAAAGGAAGGCAGCGGAGCCCAGCACGCGCAGTACGTGGGACCCTATCGCTTGGAGAAGACCCTGGGCAAAGGGCAGACAGGTGGGTCCTGCAAAGGGGTGTGCATGCTTGGCAAGGGGTCTGGCATCCATGGCTTTATTGTGCATGCCGGCTTTGCATCGTGGAATAAACAGGAGCGAAACTTCCTGGGGCTTCTATTGCATGACGTCATGAAGGTGCAGGCTCTGGGGGGAAAGAGAAGGTTTTTTTAAAAAAATGAATTAAATGTTCTGAAATGTATTGGCTTAAAGAAAATAACGGCCAGCTTGAGCCTCTGAACAATGGGTGCAAGAGGAGTTTGGGCGGCTTGGGATGGCAGAGCAGGTGGTCTGATTCGTCAAATGCAGGGAGGGTGGGGGGAGAGATGTGATGGAGACCCCCCCCCAAAAAAAAAAAAAATCGTTCCCTTTATTATGTAATAGCCAGTGCATTCCTGGCCGTTTGTTCCCGTCGCCTCTAATAGGCGTTTCCGTGCCCAGCTGCTGCTTGTTTGCGCGCGCGCGCGCGCGCGTGGCTCTCCTGTGCAGCAGCAGCAGCAGCATCTCTGCAGTGTGCAGAGTCCAGAAGCGGCTCGTGCTGCCTGTCCCGGTCGAGAACAAGGTCATTGGCCCAGAATTCGAAACGGGGCACATAGCGAGCGCGAGCGCCCCTTAGCCTTTTGCATTTCATCACCAAAAAAAATAAGCGAGACACTGCAGAGCTTAAATTCTAGTGCCATGCATGCTAACTTATTGTTTTTGCATCCTCGCTCTGAGGCCTGCTCAGGTATTGCTTCATTTTACTGTGGGTCTGTTGTCCACTTTCAGAGCAAATAATACCTAGGCCCTGACTATATTCACCTTTTCTGACTCTCACAAACAGCCTCGGATGGAGACTGTACTTGTTAGCATAGCAAGTGTAATGGCAGTAACCATGTAGCAGGGAGAGGCATGTCAATAATACTGCAGTTGGAAAAAAGGTTTTATCTGTGGCTTTTTTCCTCTTGATAATCTTCTTGTGTTGTGTTGTACAATTAGAGACTTTGTGAGAGAAGCAAAGCATGTGTGTACTGTATGTTGATTTATAACTGAGGAAATGTTACACAATGTTGTCCATAGTCTAGGGATAGTTGATGTCAGTATCTGCCTCGCCTCCATTTTTCTCTGAAGGATACAGGCCTGTTTCTCTCCATCCTCCTTATTTTGGATGCATTGTGATGAGTGTGAAAGCTGATTGAGAATTATACTCTATGATACAGTTGAAGCTTTTAATATTTCTTCTCCCTCCAACCCCATCCTGGCTCTTTCAATGCACTCATTTGGTTTACAACTGCAGCACTGTGGGGCTGGATTATGTAGGATAACTTTTCTCCCTGGTTCTATAATCTTGCAGGCACATTTTCGTACTTAGCTTGCAAAATTGTGCACACAGGTGTTAGAGGCTAGTACCAGCTGTACATACAATTTAATCAGAAAATCAAGTGATAAATCTAATTAACAGCAATTTTCAGATAGTGTATATTAATGTGCAATTAGGTAGGTAACTTCAGTTGCTAGCCTACAAATTTAGGGGCTGATTCTATAAAGGGCGCCTAGCTTAATTGGCAAAATACCCTTAATAGGCTCAGTAATTGCTAAAAATAAATAAATAACAATAATTGGGCAATAGATGCCTGGTTCTATAAGAGATAGGTGACTATCGCATGGGGCTCAGTGGCACTTAACACCTGATTTCATATACCGTCCAATCAGCCTTCTAGGCGGTGTACAATATCATTTAAAAACATGTATTGATTAAAAAAACATATTTAGGGAAACAGCACATGATTAAAAACAATAATAGTTATTAAAAACAAAAAACAAACAGAAACAAAAGGGGAAAAGGGCTAGAACTACAATGATCAAGTAGAGAGAAAGACATATAGGGAAGAAAACAAAAGGAAGGGTGGCAAAAAAGTAAAATAAAACTATGTAGCCCTGAAAAGTCCTCGAAAGCGTCAAGGAAAAGAAATGTTTTTAACTTTGTTTTAAAATGGCGAAGAATTGATTCTTCCCGTAAATGGGCCGGAATATTATTCCAAAGAGATGGAGCGCTGACAGAGAAAATGGTAGACCTCATTGTGTTGATAGACTTCAGAGACGGGATAGATAGAAGATTTTTGGCGTTTCTGTGGATGGAGTGTGAGTTAGGCACGATTCTCCCAAAACAGGCACCTGAAACGTAGGCCTTTAAAATCCTCACCTACATTTCAGGCGCCTACGTTTTTACATAGGTGCCGCTAGCCGCAATTCTGTAAGCAGCACCTAAGCTAAGCGTGATTAAGATGTGGCTGGTGCCTTTTATTAGACACTAGCCGATTAATGTGCTCTTTATAGAATCAGCCCCTTAGTGTGCAAAAGCTATAACGTGTACCTGCAAGAGGGGCTTGGGGCTCCTTTGAGCACTAAAATTCTAGGCTGTTTGTGCAACTGCAGCATTTATTGCATTATTTATTGTTTACTGAAACATAGCCACAAAACAGTTTCCTAACCCATTCCCAAAGGACAGGTTAGCAACCCGATGGTGCTTGCAGCCCCTTTCCCCTCAAACAAGAAATTCCTCTCCACCACCCCACTCCACATGGGCTTAGACTCATCTCTTCAAAAAACACTTCCCATCATCATAACCTCACAAAAGTTTAAGATAATGCTCTCATGACTACCCAAACACCACCACCAGCAACACCCGAATCCGAACAGTATTATCTCTACTCGTCTAAACAACAGAATCCGGACAATATTATCTCTATTCGTCTAAACAACCTATCACTATCTACTATCTACTACCAATTTATCCTGGAAAAGTCCAGAACAACAATTGTAACTTAACGCATTCTTGTTTATATGTACTGCAATGCTACTGGAAATGTCCAGTCTTCTAACTTGTAATCCGCTTAGAACCGCAAGGCACAAGCGGAATAGAAATCACTTATGTAATGTAATGTAATGTAATAGTGGTACGGTATATCAAAATGATAAATCCAATGTAACAGAACCTTTATTAAGCAAATTTGTTTTTGTTTTTTTTTAGATGCAGAACTGTGAAATACTGTTAAAAAAATTCCATGTATTTGAGAGTATTTTAAGTGCAAAAAAACTTATTTAAAAAAATCTTTACTGGCAGCTGATATGTGATGGGTCTGGCTGAATGAAGACCGTAGTTTAACTTTTAAGAAGCATATGGATTCATTAATTTAAAAAAAAGCTATGCAATTTTGTGGAAATTGAGGACCATTAAGAAGTATTTTGATCTAGAGTTCTTTAGGTTGCTGGTCCAGTCTACTGTACTGTCAACTCTGGATTATTGTAATATTGTTTATTTGGGGCTACCAAAAAAGATTCTATTAAGGCTTCAATTAGTTCATTTAATCTTTGGTCTTAAGAAGCATGATCATGTTAGTCATTTTTATGCTAGACTGCATTGGCTGCCTTTTGAGGCCAGAGTATTTTTTAAGTTTGGGTATATCTGTTATAAGACTCTCTTTGGTTTATTACCTTCCTATTTGGTATCTTACTTGAAACTGTTTAATTCATTCAAATGTACCAGAAATTCAGGTATGTTCCTCTTCCCTACCCCAAGGACCTGTCGCTATAAGACCTTTTTGCACAGGACATTGGAATATCAGGCGGGGAAGTTGAACTCCTGGATGAGTCCGCTGATTGTTCGAGCCTATTCTTATCTTACATTTAGGAAATTATTGAAAACTCCACCTATTTGATAAACAAGAATGTTGATATTTAAGAAGGTATTAGCCTCTGTATTTTAAATGTACTTTTTATCTGACGATGTATTTAATGGATGTAGTAGTTATAATAGTTGTGTTTTTTGAAATGGTATTTTTTAATTGAAATGTTAGTTCTTCTGTTGTGAACCGCCTAGAACTCTTTTCAATTTCTTTCAGAACTTTATCTTTGAAGATGTTAAGAATATTGTCAAGCGGGCCAGGCGGACACCAATTAGAATGGGGAGACATCATAGATTGATTAAAGGTGTTACCACTCCCATGAAAGAAAATTTTTATCTGAAGCTTACTAATAAATTTTTCAAGGTCTATGTTAAATTGAAATCGATCAAAATGATGGTACAAAAGATAGCCCACAATTTAAAAGGTTTTCTTCTTGTGTAGTCAAAGTTCTACTAGATAAATTGACTACGACAGAATCCTGTATTAAGGTAGATGTTGTTGATACTGTAGTGATCTGGTCTGAGGACGTCCTCTCTGATGCCATTTGCCTCTTGTGTTTCCCCTTCTTCCTAGATTCTTTGAGATAAAAAAATTTCAAGAACTGCTACTATTAGATGATGACCTACTCACAGAACTGGAATTTGTTTCAGTCTGAGGTAGAGGGTATAGATGCTTTATCAGTGATAACAGACCAAGCATATACACGTTGCTCATTATAGCCTTTTTCATCTCTTTGAAACTTACGTAACTTATTTTTCTTTAATTGATCTTTAAATTTATCAATATTATCTTTCAGACGCTTAACTTGTGTGTTATATTCAAGTTGATCAGATTTAGTCTTCATAATTTCCAATTCATCCTCAATTTTAACATTTAACTCAGCCACAACACTTCTGCTTTTTTCAATAATTAAGAGCATAATGTCGAGGGAATATTTGTTAAGAATCATCTTCCACTTATTGACAAAGTCTTTATCATCTTTGAAAATTTGAGGATTAGTATTAACTCGTAAACCTCTAGGAATTCTTTCAGCTTTGCAGTATTCAATCAAAAAGGCACTATTTAGATCTATCCTAGTTAAATTTTTCTTTAAATTCATAATTCTGGGCCAATCATTATCATTTAGTAACATAGAGGGAACCTTCAAAATGTCCAAAACCTTCTCATTGGAGAAGCTCAGTGTCTGTTTCCAGGCATTATCATCCATCTTTCAAATACTTGAACTATCAAAATGAATAGTGAAAGATGTGTATCAACAATCAAAAAACAAGTACCACCACAAGTTGATACTCTTAAGATTAGAGCCTGAATGGAGGAAAATAAATCAGATTCACCACTTTGGGAACATGTGTGGCTCTCCCTAAGTATTGTGGTGTTGGATTTCTTTCATTGATCAAAAAACTTCCACCCTATCCTAATTGCTAATCATTAATAAAGTATTTTCAATATTTTTATATTTTTAAATTAATGATAACATCATAACAAAGTTTGAATGAATCTAAACACAGGGGCCACTAATATTGCAACATATAATGCTCAAAAATGGCTTCCTGAGAATATCATAAACAAAATGCAGAGAAAGGAAATAACTTATCTGCAATTGAAGGGTCAAAAAAGTACATCGGATCGTGGAGAATCTCTAAGCGCTCTCAGTCCGCACTACATGAAGTTAAAGTGCTTAGTGCTGTATTACACGGAGATAAAGTGCTAAATGCTGTATTGCTCGACAGGTCCCGTTTCGCCCTTATAAGTTGGCTTCATCAGGAAACGAGCTAATCAAAAAATATAAATAAAAAAGGGGATATCATTAGAAATTCATTCAAAATAAGTACCACATATTCCGAATAGCACACAAAATAACTTACTGCACTTATTCAGTTGATCCTTTACAATCGCATCGGATTCAACTCAAAATGGCACTTAAATCCTAAAAGAATGCCAGCGCATGCATACTAGCATGAACAATCAAGCGTATTGATTGGTTCTAAAAGTGTGTCAAATTTACCCAACTTAATAAATAAATAATGACATTCTTGCTAATTTTTTAGAAAATTATTTTAAAGTGCTTCAAAGGAATGCTAGGTAGTTTTAAAACAGGGTCCAACCAGCATGGGTGGCATTTTTGCTATAAATGGGTCTGTTTTAACAGGTTGATTTTTGACTTCTTGTAGTTTTAATGCAACTGCATTGTGGTATTTTTAGTTTGGGGTTTTGTTTTTTGTTTTTTGTATGAAAATTAATGCTTAAAATACCAAAGCGGAAGAGGAGTTTGGGGAAAGTCCAATTGTCTGAAATTTCACTCCCAGTATCTACCGCAGGGGTATCAAACTCAATCACACGGGCTAAGTTGTGGGACAAATTTTTTTATTAACATACTTAGGGCTCCTTTTACTAAGGTGCGCTAGCGTTTTTAGTGCACGCTAACCCTGCGCTACATAAATACTAACGCAAGCTCTAGGGAGGCGTTAGCGTGCACTAAAACCACTTGCGCACCCTGAGCCACCTGTGGAGCGCCCTGCTCCAACCTAGCTTTTACACTGGGACTGGGTCCTTCTGCCTGCAAATGGGTACCGAGGCAGCGCGGTGAGGAGCTTGGAGCGCCGCTGGGACAGGGGCTGCGCCGTCAGGCACTTAGATGCAGCACAGTCACTGAGGGCCACATAAAACGGCCAGGCATGTGTTTGACATAGCGTGCCTGTGGTTTAAGAAGCCACCAGAACAAGCAACGTTTATGAGACAATTTTCTTTAAAGTCAATGAATTAATGACATGGAAATGTTAAATCTGTTTGAACTATTATTTTTCCTCTTTCTTTCTGTTAAATGAAACAGAAATATTTCTAAATGGAGCTATTAAAGAGCAAGTCATGAAGAAAAATGTGTTTTTTTTTTATTGGTAGATTCTGCAGACTGTTCCTGTTATTTCATGGCTGCCATTTGAAATGTTCACTGAAGGAATGTTGAGAGATAATAGAATTATTGAATGTTGGTCATGTGGCTTCTGAAAGAAAACATCAATCTACTGGGTGTAATGCTTTTCAAACAAATCTCTACTTTTTGGTGATATTTGAGATTACAGTGGGCTTATTTTTTCTTTACATTTGTTTCTAAGGTACACCCCCTCCCCCAGCCTCTAGTAAGTACTAGGAAATGATCTGTGACTATTTTCAAGACACTTAATGCTGCATTGTTCAAAAATGCCTAAGAGCGGCAATATCTTTTATTATTAACTGAAGTTGGTGCCTGCAGTATGCCTATAAAGAAGGTGAGGCCGTGGGGTTCATAACTTCAATAGTTGAGGCTGTACATGTGGATCTAGTTCTCAGGAGTTTCACGTTCTGGTCTGACACCTAAGTAATTGGCATGATTTGACTAACTTGAATAGCAGATCTGCTTGCTAGAGTTGTGTCCCTCTTCCCTACCTCCACATCCAACCTCTTTGCATAAAGAACTCCTTTCTCAAGTGATCGTAAGCTTATATTCTCATAAATGAATCTTGTTCTCTCTATAATTCTTTATGAAAAAGGTCCTTCACTGCCTTCTGATCAAACTCTTCTTGTATGATGTGGAAGAGGCTGAGTTGGATTTAGTGGCTTTCAGAGAGATGTGGTTCACAGAGAACCACGACTATAATCCGGACTATAATCTGTTCAGGAAAAACAGGGTAGGAAGAAAAGGAGGGGGACTAGCATTATATGATAAAGATCATATTAAAGCCAAACAATTGCGGGATTTAAGGAAGAGGCACTGTGGATCAGTCTGGAAAGAAGGAATTGAAAATTATATTTACATTGGTGTGATAAACAGGTCTCCTTCACAGACGGAAGAAGTGGACAGAGATTTAATAATAGACATTCAGAATACAGTATATCTAAAAAAGGGGAAGTTTTACTAATAGGTGATATTATTTTTTTTTTAACATGCCAGATGTTGATTGGGGTTATCCCTATTGTGGGGTAGGGAGATCCTGGATTCTCTGCCAGGAGAACTGTTCCAGCAGTTGGTAATGGAACTGATGCGGGATGGGGTCATACTGGACTTGATGCTTATAAATGAGGAAAGTGTTTCTAATGTTACAGTGGGTGATCCCCACATGGTGTGGTTTAATATTAATGACACAACACCCTTCTTCTGTGATACTGATGAGAAGTAAACTCTCTTTCTAGTTACATTGATACTTAATTCTTCTAACTCTTCTTTCTTCTTTATTTATCCTTCTTGGTTGGGGAACAGTGACTTCAAGTACCCACAGTTGGTTGACTTAGAATAAGTCTTGTCAATCCAACTATTTCATGAGCTATCATAGGTCTTAAGTAACCCCCTATTCTGTCATTAATATTAATTTATTTTATTTGTATAAATCATTATTGTTAAAAATAACTCCACCAATTGGTTAGTTCTTTTTAATTAAATCCTTGGTACTGAAATTAATAGTAGTGAATATAGTCGTTCCTCTCGCAGTGCTATCATTGATATACTGAGTTTTCATCCACAGCAAGTTGCCGATGTTGTTTACTCCCAGCTTTTAGGAAAGGTAGCTCAAAATATATGTCTGATGATAATATTGCTCAACGAAATGTCCCCGTTTCATTCCCCTTGGAGCTTCTTCAGAAGATGTTCATTAACCACTATTAACTTTATTAACTGACCTTAAATTTCTGCATGGTTTCTTTCTTTAGAAAATGAACTATGGGAGCTTAGGCAACAGTGACCTAACAGTTTTTTCCAATGGCGCGTTCTCAAGTAGCACTCAGTTTGCGATACGCTGGTTTAGGGAGTGAAGAACTTTTGTGCACGAAAGAGGAGCGGGACTTGTGGAATGATTAGTATGTGATGATCATAAGGTTCTCTAGAACATATACTACCAAAATCAACTTGTCTACAAAAGACTCAAAGTAATACTAGAATTAGATGACTCTTAAATTGTATCAATCTTATACTAAAGGGAGGAAAAGATTTCAAGGACTGAAGGAAGCAGGGCTTTAGAACATTTAAAACGTTCTGACCCTGCTCTCATGAAAATCTCCCTTAAATATCAAGTGTATCTTTTTTTTTCTGTTTACTTATAAATTCTTCATATATTTACTTTCCTACATGTCCCACAACCATTAGGCAATACCTATTGAGTAAAAAATATTCCACTTAGCTTTGAAAAGGCTGTTATCAGCGTCCTTGCTTCATTCCAAGTTTTCAAGTTTCAAGTTTATTAGGTGACTTAATTAATCGCTTAATCAGGATTTCTAAGCGATGTACACTTTAAAATTCACATTTGTTTAGGGGACAATACAATACGTACAAATACTTAAATAGGGCTAATTTACATTAAATTAACATTACTAAACAATGGGTAAGGAGGGAAGAAATACAATTCTTAAAGTAAAGAGAAGACATTAAGGGAAAATACAAAGGGGTAATAATTAACAAAAGTATAGCAAAGTTAAATAAGACAATAAAGTAGTAAAATTAAGTTGCGAAGGCATCTTTGAAAAGGAAGGTTTTTAACTCATTTTTAAATTTCCCAAACTCCTTCTCCTCCCGTAAAAAAATAGGGAGGACGTTCCAAGTCTGCGGTGCAGTACAAGAAAAGATAAATTGTCGTCTCGTATTAATAATTTTTAGTGAGGGAATAGATAATAAATTTTGTTCACTAGATCGTAAAATTCTCTTTGCAGTATATGGAATTAGAAACCTAAATAAAAATGCAGGGGTCTTATTATATAGGGTTTTAAAAGTAATTATACATAATTTATAAGTAATTCTGTGAATGACTGGTAGCCAATGAGCATTTTTGAGAAGTGGTTTACATGATCAAATTTTTTAGACTTGGTTATTAATTTAATTGATGCAAGATTAATTGGGCTGTTTTGATGGTCCTTAAACATGAGCTGTTCTTCTAGTCGTTAGATCAAACTTGTAAAAATGATATTCCTGCTCGAAACTGCTCAACAGAGCTTCTCCGTTTCACTTTGAAAAAGATTCCTCCAGGAGCAAGCCTCCCAAAAATTCTTAAACCAACCAGTTCGCCAGCATATTTCTGTAGGATTTTTTTTAAAAAAAGTTTATTTTTAAACATCTTTTAATATTGAACAGCATCATTATTGTTGGCGGTATATAAGAATAAAGTTATTATTATTATTATTATTAGTCCAGTTTACAGCTTATTCTCCCATATCACGAAACCTTTTTAAAGTTACAGAAGTTAAGCTCTGGAACCCGTTGCCAGAGATGTGGTAAGAGCGGATAGCGTAGCTGGTTTTAAGAATGGTTTGGACAAGTTCCTGGAGGAAAAAGTCTGTTATTGAGAAAGACCTGGGGGAAGCCACTGCTTGCCCTGTATCGGTAGCATGGAATATTGCTACACCTTGGGTTTTGTCCAGGTACTAGTGATCTGGATTGGCCACCGTGAGAACGGGCTTCTGGGCTTGATGGACCATTGGTCTGACCTAGTAAGGCTATTCTTATGTTCTTATGAACTAATTGCAAGTGTGAGATGGCATATGTGGCAAAACCCACAACTAGAATGGCTTCCAAGATAATATTGTCTGCTTTTATATCAGGTTTTAAAGCCAACTGCTCTCGCAAATTATGTCCCCTTGAAAATGCTATCTGTAATCTTTGTTGTTGAAAATGACAGCTACTTAACCCCTTCCCCCCCTCCCCGGGGGAGGTTTTTAGTGCAGGCCAGCGAGGTAAGTTCTCCAGCGCTTATAGGAATTGTATGAGTGTTGGAGCATTTACTGCACCAGCTAGCGCTAAAAACCTCTAGTGCAGCTCGATAAAAGGGGACCTAAGTTTGTATTGATGCTGATAACTGAATTTTTCAATCAGCAGACTCTCTGTTGTTGGAGATATTCCCACTCTTCATCTGATCAAATTAGACTGTTATAGATAATCTCTTTTTAAAATTGTAAGGCCTGAGTTACCGAATTCTGTCATTTGAAACTTGTGCTATATGTAGCTTCCTGTCATTTAAAAAGAAGATAAACAACTTTATTTATGGGAGTTTTAATAGCACAAGAGAGGTTTTTAAAAAAAAATTTGCAATTGTATGACATTTATGTTTTAAAGTTTGATTTACAGTTGTTTGCATTTGTAACCTAATGGTCCCCCTCCCCCCATGGTTTTTAGCTCTGGCCTCAGTGGTAACAGCTCCGACACTCATAAAATTTCTGTGAGCGTCGGAGCTGTTACTATTGTGGCCGGTGCTAAAAAAAAGGTGCTGTGATTTTGTAAAAGGGTGTGTGTGTGTGTGTGTTTTATTTGTAAACTGCTAAAAATATTGGATTATGTGGGATATAAATACAGTAAATAATTAGGCTAATTAGTTGACTTGCAGATCTATGATCTATGCCCAAAACTGTGTACCCAATTTTCAGTGACCTCTATTTTATCGTGTACTACGTATTGCAGTGTGTGTATGCGTATATATGTGCACACACACACACACAATGGGACAAATATTGAAAGAAGATTGAGGAATAAGAGGAAACAGTAGCAACAGCAATTGGGCAAGTTTCTAATTTCAAGTACGTAGCCAGTATGCTGCTGTGAACAGTCTGTGTGTGTGTGTCAGTGCCAACCCCAGAGACAAAGGTCTCCTTTGACTCCAGAATACACTGTTAACACTGACATAGATGCAGAAACATGTCTAGGACCACAAACTAACCTCGCTCTGCCCTTCAGAGAACAGGCCTGATACAGATCACCCGAACAATGCACCAGAGTGTGGGTGCAGCCAGAAAAATGAAGAACGTCATATTATGGCCAAAATCTTCTGCTCCTGCTTCTCCTCTTGGTGCTTGATCGCAGATGAGAAGAACTGAACATAGTTTGGTTTTTTTTTTGCTATAAAACAAAATAAGTTAATCCGCTTATCCTTCAGGCAGTGTGACATCCAGATGAATAGAGTGGGAGTACCAGGGGATTTCAGCAGGCATACCACAGCAGAAAGCATCATATCCTACATGAGTCTTTGCTTCTAAAGCATCGCTGAAAGATACATTTCATCAATACTTTTTCTTACATGGTGCTTTAGACAAACAGTATCTCAACATAGTTTGCAATAAAAATCACTTTCAAAATGCTAGGGTGTCCGATTGGTCTGGCAATTTTAATACAGTGAAAGCAATGTAGTTGACTACAAGAAGAGACAATAAGAAGCAAATTTATGAGAGATCTGACATGGTCTGTGTTTTGCGGGATGCTTGTGTCAAGTATCATTGGAACGACACATAGCAATGAGCAATCCAGTGTTAACAAGCATCCAGTAATCCGGCTAACTTTTTTTTTTTTTTTTTCTGCATCTCTTGAGTGTGCAGAAGGGGGGGGGGGGTGTGGAGTGACAGAAGTCTGAATCTTTCTTGCTCTTTGAAAGTATAAACAGACTTCTGTGGTAGCATCATAGAGCAGAGCTGCACCATTAATTACTCTGGGAAGCCCGACTGCAGGGATAGGCTCTCTGCATGAATGGGCTACCTCATTGGGAATGGAGGTATTTCCGAGTGGGCTGGCTGTGAGTTTTGAAAAATGCCTTTTTATGCCTTTGACAGTGTTTTTTTAATAGCGTTGCCAGCTGGCTTCATTTTAATTTTACCCAGAGGCTGAGCTACTCTCTCTTTCAAACCCATTGCATGTATGCATGGACTTCTGATTCTGAAAAGTAGGGTCTACGAACTCATGAGGCAGTGGGGTAAAACCAGAAATGGCGATGCTGTTGGTAAAAGTGGAACCAGTTGCAAACCCTAATCATCATATCAAGGGTTCATAAACCAATCTGGATCTCATATTCATGAAATGTTAAGCAGTGTACCCAATTGAATATTTTGTTATGCTGCAATTTCAGTTTTGTGTGTTTTTTTTTTTATAAAGGCAATTTACAAAAGTACCAAAACAGAGCAGCACAAATACGATAATACAAAACATCCAGTAATCCAGCATAATTAAAAGACAAGAGGTAGGTTAATCGGATAACAAAATACAACAATTATCCTTCAATTAAACAATAAGCTGGACACTTGAGGAAAGGGAGGAGATCTTGATGATGAAAAAAGCAGAAAATTGTTTAAAAATCATAAATGGAAATTTATGAATTTGGGAAAGCCTGATCTACAAAGCTATTTTAAATTGTATTCAGAAGATTCAAATTGCAGAGATTAAAGAGACAGAATTCCAGAGAGTAGGAAAAAAAAATTGCTGAACGGGAAAAATCCAAATGCATTTCAGTGAACGGTATTAGCAGTTCTTGGCAGGCAGACAGAATAATGGGGAAATGAAAGGGGAAGGGATTTGACGTACCACCTTTTAAATAATACGATACATATGCATCAAAATTTAAAAGAATTTTAAACCTGATTCTATAAGCACCAGGTAACCAATGTTGTACTGTCAATCGTTTATTAAATGCTTATAAAGCTCTACGCACACAAAAAAAGTCAATTTTCTTCTAAGTTGCCTTCTGGGGGGGGGGGGGGGGGGCTCCTCCCTTTGGGTTTCTAGTTCAGTTCTAAAGGGATGGGTGCAAACTCCCAGACCCAAAGTGCTCTCTATCTGGTTAGCAGTCTGTGCTGATTCTGGATAGTTGATGCCAATTGATTTCTTGTTTATCTTTAACTGCAGTGGCCAGTGTTTAGAAAAAACTAAGACCCCCAGTGGCTCAGTATTTCCCCCTGAGCATTTGGGCTTAAAATTAATTGTTATTCACTCAGAAATCCAGAAATAACTGAATTGGGATTAGCCCAGAGCATTTGAGCATAAATTCACGAACTCAGTTACTCGTAGTTCAATTTAGAACAGCTGGAACCAAATTGGTTATTTCAGTGCTATAACTTTACAGTTCATAACAGGAATAATCCTATAGGTATCTGAGTTTTGGTATACCACCTTCCAAGCAATAAAATTGACATTGCAGTTTTCAACAATGAATGCAATTAAAATGACTTTATTGTCTATTGTAACCTATTTGTTGTCATGACTAGTCTGTTTTCAAACAATTATGAATGTTTACTTGTAACCCGCTCTGAGCTTCTGGGAGAACGGGATAGAAATCAAAATAAATAAGGCTAAAGACACAACTAGGTCTGCAGACAAAAAGTGCAAAAGAGGCTTCATAACAAATGGTCGTTCATTGTTTCAGGGTTTTTTGTTTTAAAAAAAATAATGGTCCTAATAGAGACCCAGCAATAAAGAGAGAAGAACAGTTGAGTTGCGCCGTCAAGATAGTGAGAAGAGTAGTTAAATCTGCTGAGGAACTGAGAGCCAGCAAATGCACTAGACCAGGGGTGCCCACACTTTTTTGGCTTGCGAGCTACTTTTAAAATGACCAAGTCAAAATGATCTACCAACAATAAAATTTTAAAAAGCACACTGTACGCAGAGAAAATTTTAATTATCATTTATATTCTGTGGTTTTTTTAAAGAGATCAAGGCAGATGACTTTATGCAATGTCACTTCAGTAACAACTATACAAAAATAGACAAATATACCCCCTCCCTTTTTACTAAACCGCGATAGCGGTTTTTAGCGCAGGGAGCTGCGCTGAATGCCCTGTGCTGCTCTTGATGCTCAAAGGCTCCCTGCACTAAAAACCGCTATTATGATTTAGTAAAAGGGGGCCATAGTGCAAAATATAGACAGCAGATATAAATTCTCAAAAGGCCACATTTTGATCACTAAATAGAAAATAAAATCATTTTTCCTACCTTTGTTATCTGGTCATTATTAAAATCTTGTTAGTCCCAGGCTCTGGTTGTCTTCTGATAACTTGCTTGCCAGGGTCTCCTTCTTCTATCTCTGTCCTCCCCTTTCGTTTCCCTTCCCTTCCCTGGAAGTCTGGCATCTTTCCTTTTTTTTTTTTGTCTCCATCCACAAATCCACTTTTTCCTCAACTACCCTTTCATCCAGCATCTCTCCCTCCTTCCCCACCACCCCAGGGTCCATTATCTCTCCCTTTTTTTTCCCAACTACCCTCCTATCCAGTATCTCTATCACCCCCACACACACCATCCTTTGTGTCCAAGCCCCCCTCCCCCGAAGTCTTGCACCCCCACCCCTGAAGGCCAGCACTATCCCTTGAAGGCCTGCCTGTCCCCCCTGAAGGTCTGCACTGTACCCTCGGAAGGCCTGCACGTTCCTCCCTGCCCTTCCACATCAACATGTCCCCGGCCAGCGGCTCCATGACCAGCACCCCTCCCAATTGCTACCTAAACGCGACCGACGACCCACACAAGCCCGTCTACTCCTACTTCTCCCTATCCCGCTCCTTCAAGCACGTCCACCGCTAGAAGGACGAGAACGTGTTACGCCCCTCCACCGCCCTCTCCGGCAGCCTGCTCTGCGCCGAGGACTCCTCTTCCTCCTCCACCAGCAGCGACAGCCTGAGGGGCCCGGAGGGCATCGGGGCGCAGTGGGGACAGAACAAGCTGACTTCCCGACTGACCCTAAAGCAGGAGCGGCGGCGGCCAGCCAGCAAGAGGCAGTGTGTTCTCCCCAGAAATTTTTTCCAGCTGCATTTAGTGTGCCACAAAAAACATTTGCTCTGCTTAGTGTGCCGGAGTTAAAAAAGTTTGAGAGACGCTGCTCTATACCATTTGAAAGAGGGCAAATATCTAATTATTCACTTCTAGAATTGGATACTTCTTAAATTTAATAAAAAATTATGGAACAAGTGTCAA
Organism: Geotrypetes seraphini; assembly: GCF_902459505.1. Taxonomy (NCBI): domain Eukaryota; kingdom Metazoa; phylum Chordata; class Amphibia; order Gymnophiona; family Dermophiidae; genus Geotrypetes; species Geotrypetes seraphini. Next base: position 34,122,960 of record NC_047102.1, read on the forward strand.
ACCTTAAGAAAGGCAGTCATATTGAGCATTGGAAAATAACTAATAATAATTAACTAATACAAAAAGTACACATTTACGGCTCTTTTTACTGAGCTGCGATAGCAGTTTTACCGCGTGCTTAGCTCGCGCAGAATTGCCGCATGTGCTAGACGCTAACGCCAGCATTGAGCTGACGTTAGTTCTAGCTGTGGAGTGTGGCAATTCTGCATGAGCTAAAAACGCTATTGCAGCTTAGTTTTCCCCACCACTAAATTTCCCCTTCCCGCCCCACCTGGCTACTTTTTCATGCCACCCGGCTGGAAAAAAGTTCTGGGGAGAACACTGAAGGGAATAGACTTAGTAGATAAAGACAGGTTGTTCATCCTCTCCAAGGTAGAGAGTTAAAAAGTTAAACTAAAGTTAAAAAGGGATAGATTCCGTACAAACGTAAGGAAGTTCTTCATCCAGAGAGTGGTAGAAAACTGGAACACTCTTCCAGAGTCTGTTATAGGGGAAAACACCCTCCAGGGATTCAAGACAAAGTTAGACAAGTTCCTGCTGAACCGGAACATACTCAAGTAGGGCTGGTCTCGGTTAGGGCGCTGGTCTTTGACCTAAGGGCCGCCGCATGAGCGGACTGCTGGGCACGATGGACCACTGGTCTGACTCAGCAGCCGTAATTCTTAAGTTCTTATAAGCGAGTCTGTTATAATGAGATTATACTGTACTATATAATCCAAAACATAATCCCTCCATGATGATGATTCATTTTGAGTCTGGAGCCAGTAATTTTGCCATATTAATATCCCTTATTTTGAATCATTTACCGGAATATTTTTTTATTTTTGGTTTTCTTCTAGTTTCAGTTTAGCAGCGTTTAGGTTCTGTTCTGATTCATGAGAAACTAAAAGTTTGGGTTGCAGTTGATTCCCTGGCTCCCACAATTTCTTTTTCTTCAGGTAATTTCATGCATGTTCTTAAATGTTATGCCTCTCTCTAAAAACTGCCTTGCTACTCTGTAGTGGTCGATTACACCTTCTGCATAAAATCTCATTTTGGTTTTATTTTTGAAGCTCCTCGCCAACGCGCAGCCTAGAGAAAAAGATGAACATAGCAAGATCTGAAGGGGCCACTGGCCTTTCCTTGTGTCTTCTGGTTGATTTTGAGCTCTCGGTATCAGGAAATTCTGAAGATATTAAAGCTTTTGTTCATATACCTTCTCTTGCATGGACTGTAGAGCTGTTTAATTGTTACTTGTCCACCATACATCTTTACATTTCATGCCCTGCCTCCTTAACACACAAGCAAATTGTAACGGGACTATTATTTCTGTAATTACAATAGTAGGTATTTGATGGATAGGTGAATGCTTAAGCAATAGCCCCCAGCAGGTTTGAATGTATGAAATCATTAACATTCTCCACACATACAAGACCGTGCAACAAGGGTTTATGAAAGGGAAGCTTTTTCCTAACACCCATTTGAGTTATTTATTTTATAAATTAAGATGTGTAGGTCAGGAAAAGCAACTGTTAGGCTGTTGTAAATTGGAGGGAGAGGGGTGTGTATAAATGCCTCTGCGATCTAGAGAATGACACAGTGTGTACTTGGGGCAATGGACATTTAAGGGATTTCCCCAGAGTCGCTAGGAGCTGCAGTGGAAATTGAACTCATTTTCCTGGTTCTTAGGCCACTGCACTAACCTTTAGGCTATTCCTTCACTCCTGGGTAAAATTATTGACCCAGGAAAATGGGCTATTTGAATATTTCCTACTTTTTCTGCTAGGCACGATGGACTACTGGTCTGAACCAGCAGTGGCAATTCTTATGTTCTTATCCCTAACCTCTTTGGTCTTTCTTCATACGAGAGGAGGTCCATCCCCTTTATCATCTTGGTCGCTCTTCTTTGAATCTTTTCTAGTGCTGCTATATCTTTTTTGAGATAAGGAGTGCAGAACTGAACGTAATACTCAAGATGAGGTTGCACCATGAGCGATACAGAGGCATTATAACATTCTTAGTCTTGTTTACCATCCTTTTTCTAATAATTCCTAGCATCTTGTTTGCTTTCTTGGCTGCCGCTGGGCGGAAGGTTTCAGTGTATTGACCACGATGACACCCAGATCCTTTTCTTGAGCTTTGACCCTAGCATCCGACAACTATGATTTGGATTATTCTTCTCAATGTGCATCACTTTGCATTTGTACAAATTAAATTTCATCTGCTATTTGGATGCCCAGTCTTCCAATTTCTTAAGATCTTCCTGCATTTTTTTCACAGTCCGCATGTCTTTTAACAGCTTTGAGCAGTTTAGTTTCATCTGCAAATTTAATCACCTTGCTCATTGTTCCAATTTGCAGATCATCTATAAATAAGTTAAATAGCACTGGTCTTTCCCCTACCCCCAGTACAGATGCCTGTGACACACTATGTTATTGTATACTGTTGTCTTTAGTTTATATTTCACCAGATAGGTCTGTCTTTTTTTGTTTGTTTGTTTGTAAACCATGTTGAACTGCAAGATGTATGCTGTATATGAATAAATTATGTTGCTTAGAAAACCAGAGAGTTCATCATTCCAACGCAAGTCCAGCATTTCAGACTCCCTATCTCCCATACTGTGTACCTTCTTTAAAGCCATGGCAATGCAGCAGTCCTCCTAGTCTGCCTAATTTCTGCTCTGGAGCAGTCTTTCTGTTGTGTCATGCCAACAGGAACTTGACTTGGAAGGGGCAAGTCAAACTATCCAGTGCTCTGGGGCAGGAAGCAGACAGCCTAGAAGGACAGTGGGTGGGATGGGGCTTGAAACACTGAACTGACATGTTGTGGGAACAGATCATGCTCTTGACTGGGTTGGGGTGCTTAAGTTTTTCAGCCTCTTAGATAAGACCCTGTTTAAATGCATTTTTTAGTTGCAAAGTCCAGATGGAGAAAACTTTCTGTATAGAAAGGCACAATAAAATGCCATGTCTCCAGCTATGGCAGTGTCTCTCAAACTGTGTGCCTCGGCACAGTGGAGTTCCCCCGAAGAGATTCCAGAATTTTACTTTATTTTTTTAAAATTCCCTTCATAAGTATACACTAGATGACATGTATGTCATGTACGCAAGAGTCTGTCAATGTTATGAGCATTAGCATGTGTAGGGATATAACCACCCAGAAAAGCATCATTCTTTGACATGATTGGTCCTTGAAAACTAACAGCAAGTAATTTTATTTGTTATGCAGTAGTTATGCTAACTTAAGCAACAAAGCAATCAAGGCTTTGTTACTATTTGGATCTTCTTATCTTTGCAAAGTTGGATTTTCAGCTCTGACAGAAATTTTAATTGAAAATAAGAGAATGACTGCAGATGGATGACAAAATGCGTATTTGCTTGTTGACTATCGAGCCGCATATGATCATAAAGTGGCCAAACGGTTTGAAAAGGCAACGGTGAAAACTAGAAGGATGCTAGGGTGCATAAGGAGAGGTATGGCCTGTAGGAAAAAGGAGGTATTGATGCCCCAGTATAAGACTTTGGTAAGACCCCATATGGAATATTGTGTACAATTCTGGAGACCTCACCTTCAAAAAGTTACAAAAGGGATGGAGTCATAGAAACATAGAAATAGATGGCAGATAAGGGCCACGGCCCATCCAGTCTGCCCACCCTAATGACCCTCTGTTCAGAGGAAGGCAACTGAAATGGTCAATGGTCTTCAGTGTCCTATCAAACCTTAAAACAATTCCAAAATGAACAAACAAAAAATAGCTGCACACACCAGCTAATCTCTTGACACCAAACAAATGGTTACTGTGGATTCAACCAAACTAGTCAGTCTATATACAGGCGTACTAAAGGTTAGTATTTTACAGACAAGGAAGGGTTTGGCTTCTGTTATGGTCAGCAATTCACAATGCTCAACGGAGAACTTTCCTATCTTGGCCACTCTTCTGGTTCTACTAATACTACTTATTTCTCTTCAAAGCGCTGGGCATCAAAACAGAAGAGACAGTCCATGCTCAAAAGAACTTACAGTCTAGTCAAGACAGAAGGCTGGACAAGAAGGTGAATGTGCACACAGTGCTCAGGTGAGGGAATTACCGTGGAAATGACAAGACAGGTATTGATGCTTAGAAGGTAAGTTGGAGTTTGGAATTGTTCTTTCCTGCCCTGGTGTTTTCTCTTCCCCCTGACTGGACCATGTCCTCCTGGCTAGAGTCTGAACCCTATTAAAGGGCCCCTGTGAGGGAGTATATTTTAAGAAGTGTTCACAGTTTCATAAACCAGCCATTACAGAGAATGACACTGCATTGAGTTAAGTGGAGAAATAATATGGGAGGGATAAGGGCATGGAAAAGTGACGGATGATTTGCAATTTAGGAGTCTAATGCAGACGTTTGAAACAAAAATGTCAAAGTGGAATTAGAGTGTAGATTGGAGAAATGGGGAACCAAGGCAGTAGGAGAAAATGAATGAAAATCGGTGGTATAATTTATTTATTGTGATTTTTTAACCACCTTTATGAAGAGATTAACTCAAGGTGGTGTACAGCAAGTAATACTATGTTCTGAACTGTTCTAGGTTTAGTATGAAAAAGGAACAGTTAGGCACTCTACTACACTATTTGACTTTACAAAGATTAAATTTGATCTTGAAAACATAGTAACATATTAGATGACGGCAGATAAAGACTGTACAATCCATCTAGTCTGCCCAACAAGATAAACTCATAGCATAAGGCAGTAGCATTTATGATTTTAAATAGTCCTATTTCTTTCTGTGTGTGGTAGCAACTTGTAGGTAAGTGCCCTAGATTTCCACAGAGTTCTTTTTTTCTTTCTGGAGTGCCATCCTTACCTGCATATTTCTCTATGTAATGCATTCTGCCATCATGTGAAAGAAGTAGGTGTTGACTGTCGGGATTGTCAGCACTGAAGGATCTTTTTCCCCAGGATAAGCAGGATGCATCAGCCACATATGGGTTATGTCCCCAACAGAAGGATCTTTTTTTGTGCAATGGGTAAGTAACTGCACTGCAGCTTTTTGAATTAACTGTAAGACTAATAGATGAGGAAGAAGTCCAAAATAAATTACAAAAATCAGTGGTGGACAATATCATTGATTGTAATACTGCTCTGAAGTCATCTGGCAGCAGTAAAGATTTTAGCCAATGCAACAATTGTGGTTCATGAATGGCTTTTTGGGTTACAATTCAAAGCTTTTGTGGCTTATCAAGTGTCACATCTGGACTGCATATGTCAAGTGAGACTTGTAATAAAACTGATTGTGCAACTGCAAAGAGACATCTGATAATGTCACTCACAGTTGAGAATAGTGACATTACATAGTAGATGATGGTAGATAAAGACCAGTCTGCCAACAAGATAAACTCAAAGCATAAGGTATGATGTTATATTACACGAATACAGAATGTCAGGTACTCGGAGAGACCCCGCCCCCAGGAAAGAGACCTGGGAGTACTTGTAGACAAGTCAATGAAACCATTCGCGCAATGTGCGGCGGCAGCAGCGAAAAGGGTGAACAGAATGTTAGGAATGATTAAGAAAGGGATCACAAACAGATCGGAGAAGGTTATCATGCCGCTATACTGGGCCATGGTGCGCCCCCACCAAGAATACTGCGTCCAACACTGGTTGCCATACATGAAAAAGGACATAGTACTGCTCGAAAGGGTCCCGAGAAGAGTGACAAAAATGGTTAAGGGACTGGAGGAGTTGACGTACAGTAAGAGGCTAGAGAAACTGGTCCTCTTCTCCCTTGAAAAGAGGAGACAGAGGGGACATGATCGAAACATTCAAGATAATAAGACTTAGTAGAGAATGAGAGATTGTTCACCCTCTCCAAGGTAGAGAGAACGAGAGGGCACTCTCTAAAGTTAAAAGGGGATAGATTCCGTACAAATGTAAGGAAGTTCTTCACTCAGAGAGTGGTAGAAATCTGGAACGCTCTTCTGGAGTCTGTTATAGGGGAAAGCACCCTCCAGGGATGCCGCACAGGAGACGTTAGTGTGGCTTTATAAAAAGAGCCCCGAGTGAGGTGTAATCTTACTCCCTCCCTTTTTCTTTTTGGCCCTGTTTCTAGGTTTTGTTTTTCTTTGTTTGTCACTTATTGACCTCATGAGATCATGACTGGTGATGAGAATGGGCTTGAGTTAGGGATAACTGACTCTTTCTATCCTGTCTTATTTATTACTCTTAAAAAAAAAATTATATCTGTCAAATTGGGGAAAAACCTTGAAATTGAGTAATAAAATAAAAGCTGGCTCCCGTTAATAGGTTAGAGATATAATCAAGTAAGAGTCTGGTGTTCCGTCAGGATTTCAAATAGCAGTAATAAAAATGGATTGCACTGTTTCGGAGCTGCCCTTGCCTTGCTGAAGGTCTTTACTCCCATGTACTCGTCCCTTAGAATGACAAGTAATAGACTAGCAGTAAGAGGAGTATCTGCATGACTGAGTCTGCAGCCTGCATCTGAACCTGCTGTCACTCTCACAGGAGGTGGGGATGGATGGGGTCAATCTGTTACTTATGATTGTTTTTATATCCCTCCTTACTGTCTGGCTCACATCTGTGCTTAGTCATGCATGGCCTTGAAGATTTTCTCGAGCGTATGTACCTTTTTTCCATAAGTTAAATATTATACAGAATGCTCCTAAATAACAAACATCTCAACTCTCATATTCTCTTACAAGTCCTCGGAGCTATTTTTGAAGGATGCTCAACATGGCCCACTGCTAGATTGTTTCATCAGAATTTATTTGGGTTTTGTCCTTCCCTAGGCTGTAAATGATGCATTCTTGTACAATCCATCTGTAGTCTGCACGGTAGGTTATCAATCCCTTCCAGCCTTGAACTGTAGGGGACTCAAACCAAAGACATACCCCACCTCTTTTGGTCATCTCCTGGGACTCTCCCCTTCAAGATCTGTTTCGTTTCTGTAGGGGCTCACCTTTTCTGCTTGTGGTTTTTATATTGCTAAATTATAGTGTTTTAATTTGATATTCGGCGCGGGTCTTGCCCTAGTGCTGCGGATTCACCCTCTGGGGACAATCTTCGGTGGGAGATTGCAGACTTTTCTATATATATTATTGTCTGCATCTGCTGCTGCAGTAAGCCCCCTGGATAGCTTGCAGGTCAGACCAGGGCTAACTCACCCTGGGTTTGTCCGCTAAAGGGTTGAGCGCAGGCTGTGCAGTTCCGCGAAGGCGCACCTGGGATCGGGACCAGACTGCGTACCTTCCCTGATTGTCCTGGAGGTCCTGGTAGTCACTGACTGGGGTGAAATGGAAACAAGGCAGCGTCACAAGGGAGCAGAACATTTAGTGATGAAGCTGCTCGAATGACTGCACATTTCCACTGTTTCCATGCAAACTATAAAAAGGTATTTCTTTGGCACCTATGTATAAATTAATTGCATGTTCAGGCTTAATGGTGCGTAAAACCTGATTGACCTTTTGCTGTTGATTTTCATCATTTGAGTGTAAAAAAGTGATTAACAAAAAGCTTTGTCACTTCTTGTTATTTCAGGCCTACTACACTAGGCTGCCTCACAACCTCCTAATCGAAGGTATATGAGCTATTTCAGACCGAACTAGAATCAAGTCGGTCTCTTGCAACTTCTCTTCCCTTGAACTCCTGTTTTATCTAAGATGTCTTGGGTATCAAGTGTCTGTCTTGAGATCTTCTTGATTTTGTTTTCACTCTAGCTTGAACCTTGAATTTGTGCCACTCCCCATTCCTTTAGGACCCTTTATTTCTTAGTACTGGTTACTTTCCTGTGCACAACCTTCACCACAACATTTTATCAGGTATTAGTGGTCCTTTTCTGTTGCATCTTTGGGGACATCTGCGTTCCTTTTAAAAAGAGTTCCTCTACAGTACTTAAATAACTTCCTATCTCTGCTTCTGTTCATGTTGTAAAACCATTTCTGTACACAAATGTTATATTTTCTATAAGAACCTCTGACTGAAGGCTATTTCAGTGCTTTGATGAGGGTGTTGAGAATTATGCTGGACCACAACCTTCTCTCGAACATTTGCTACAAATGGGACTTTAGAGAGAGACCTATAATTTACATAGAACAGTGGATCCAAGTAGTCTTTTCTTTTTTAGCTGAGTCTGAAAGAACTGAATCAAAAGAGGTCCAGCATATTTTTTTTTAAATAGTCAACAGCACGGCTCATCAGCAAGAAAGTTGGAGGAATTCACTGAGCAAATGATCTTTCCAAGACTAAAATAAGATAATATAGAAAAAGTAGTTAAAAAAAACTCTGGATACCTGGAGAGTGGGAACCACACAAACCCTGTTGGGAAATTGCAGAGAGTGGTGGGAAATCATTAGTTTCAGTGGCAGCTTTGTCATGGTAGCCTTACTGATTTAAAAAAGTAGCAGATTGGTCAGGGCTAATGCCTGGGGTGTATTTCAAGGAATTTCTGGGGGAACAGTCTTCCCAGTACAGTATGTGAAATAATTGCTAAGGATAGTTTGCCTCTGAGTGAATGAGTTTAGAAATATGAGAGGGCTTTACATGCATAAACATTGTTTTATATTTGGAATGAAGTCTCCTACACAGATCTAAATTTAAGCTAGAGCGATCTTTTTCCCATTGACACTCAACTTGGTGTATTCATTTCTTAAAATATTATAACTCAGAAGTACTGTATACCAAATATTATTTGAGGTTTTTATTTCTTTTTATAGAAACAGAAAGTTTGCCCAGTTTATCTGACGAGTAAAGTAGAGAGGTCCAGGCATGCATTTTTTTTTTCTAAAGATAAGGCGGAGAAGTTGACTGGAAGTGGTTGACATTTAGGAACAAAAAATATCTTTATCTAAGACTGCAGCCTTTTGGTAATAAGAAAATGTGACTAAGGGTTAATAGTAAAAGGGGTGACTGAAACATCAAAATTAACCCCCAAAATGGTGTACTCAGGGTATGGGAATAGTGAGGGAATAATGAACAATTTACAATCCTTCCCTGTAGCAAGAGCTAAACATTGATCACCTATAAGTAGGTGCAGAAGAAAGTTGAGATAAATTTAAGTCCTCCAAAAGGGAGAAAAAAATCTCACCTCTTTAATAGGAATTGTCAACATGTACATTCCGATCACCAAACACTAATGAAGACTCTGAAAAGATGCTAAATAATAATAATAGTTTTTTTTATATACCATAGGACCGTGAAGTTCTGTGCGGTTTACAAAGATTAAAAGATGGTACAAAGTGAATGAACTTAACAGAGGTGAAAGATAGTGGTTAACAGTTCAAGGGAATCGTTATTGAAGAGAAAGAATTGAACGGGTCAGCTGTCTAGATACTTCAGGAACAGATATGTTTTTAGGCGTTTCCTAAATTCCCCATAAGTGGAAGGCGTAAGGGGACAGACTTATAGATCTCAATATGTATATTTTAGAGGAAAGTTGGGAGAGGGGAGATATGATAGAGACGTTTAAATACCGATGTTGCATAAATGCGTATGAGTCGAGTCTCTTTCAATTGAAAGGAAGCTCAGCTATCAAGGAGCTTAATCCTTGAATGAGGCTGAAGAATCAAGGGAAGCTTGATAAAGAAACAATATAGAGAAGGACTCATTGGGTTTTTGCCAGGTAGTTGTGACTTAGATTGTCCTCCGTGAAGACGGGATACAGGACTAGATGGACCATTGGTCTGATCCAGTAAGGTTATTCCTATGTTCTTAAGAGCATCTAAAAAGGAAGCTGAATGAGAAGCTCTGTACTGCAAAATGTATTAGGAACTAAAGAGGAGCTCCTTCTCTGTGCCTTGAGGAGTAGTTATACACAAAACACCTTAGTACACTGAAAGCTTGCTGGGAAATGGATTTGGGGAAAACCACTGTTGGATTGAAATGTAGTTTCTACTATTAAATGAATACCTAAACCGATTCACAGCGCAGAGCTTCGTGAGTGCTTGTTCCAAGTCCTTCATAGAGCAACCTTCAGTGACGTGCAAATATTTTAAGTCAGGGAGGATTGCAGTGTTGAATTGTTACATGGGCAACCTCATCTAGTGCATGAGACTGCGTCTCAGGGCTGAACATAAATATTTCATCATGTGATGTGGGAATGTGTAATTGTACAACAGTTCTAGGTAGAGAGCATGTGTTACTTAAGCAACTTAACCAAGACAAGGAATCCATTTATCTGTTGAGCTTGTTTTATTTGATGAGTCTGTTGAAGTGGGGATGACAAGGAAAGGACAAAAAACATGGTGCTTGGAAAGAAATGCTTGCATTCTAAGTTCTTGGCCAACTCCAGATCATCCATAATTTTGGGTCTGGAGAGCTCAAGTTCACAATTTGGCTCTGTGGGAGGCAAGGGGGAGTGGATATTCAACAAAATGGAAAAAGTTATACTTATCCATCTGGGACTCATATGTATAGCTATGGGGCTCATAATAAAAAAAAAAAAAGTCCAAAAAGTGGCCTAAATCGGTACTTGGACGATCAAGAAGACAGATCATCCAAGTACCGATAATCAAAGCTGGTTTTGGATGTATCTAAAACTAGCTTAGGCCTTCCCCTGCCTCTGAATGCCTAGAGCGAAAAGAGGTGCTTTTGGAGGAGGGGAAAGGGCGGGAGATGGGCCGACCTAGACTTAGTCGTACAGCAAGTATAACCAAAAGTTTAACAAGGTTGCCCAGTCAGAAATTATATATTTTGACTTAGACTAAGTCAAAACAGATATAAGTTCTGAATAGGGACCACTGAGCTGATCACGGCTGCCGCAATCAGCTTAGCAGCTCCGGCAACCTGCCCACCCCCCCATCGCAACGATCGTGGCAGACAAAATGCCTAATCTCTCCTGCCACGATTGTGATCTCCCCCCAACAAAACCGCAGTCACCAGCAGGAGGGATCCCAAGCCCTCCTGCTGGCACCCCCCCAAAAAAACTGTAATTGCAGGCAGGAAGGATACCAAGCCCTCCTGCCAGCACCCTCCACCCTCAGAACCCCAAACTGGCAGGAGGGATCCTAAGCCCTCCTGCCGAAGACGCACCCCAAACTTCCCACCTCCCTCAAATAAGGGCAGGAGGGATCCCAGGTTCTCCTGCACATGACACCCCCCCGAATGCCCCCCACTACCCGGGCCCCCTTAACCCATCCCATATGCCTAAGGCCCCACCCACAGGAGGGGCCTAAGGCAACTGGGCCAATTCCGGTTGGCCCAGGAGCCTAAGGCTCCTCCTGTGGGCGGGACCTAATGCACATGGGCCAATCAGGCCCTATGCCTGTCATTCCGATGATGGCGGACCGCCGGCCGGACTTGGGACCCGTCTGTCTGGCAACATTAAGGTAAGTTAGGGGGTATCTGGGGTTAGGGGGGCCCGGGTAGTGGGGGGGCATTTGGGGGACTGTTCGGGGGTTCAGGGGGCCATGTGGGGGGTGCGCCATAGGCAGGAAGGCCTTGGATCCCTCCTGCCCATATTTGAGGGGAGTGGTGGGTTCAGGATGCGTCTTCGGCAGTTGGGCTTGAGATCCCTCCTGCCCATATTTGAGGGGGGTGGGGGGTTCAGGATGCGTCTTCGGCAGGAGGGCTTTGGATCCCTCCTGCCCGTATTCGCATCAGGAGTGGGGTGGGTGATTGCCTTCCGACAGGAGGGCTTAGGATCCCTCCTGCTGGCGATTGTGGTTTTGTCAAGGGGGATTGCGATCGCAGCAGGAGAGAATAGGCATCTCTCCTGCCGCAATCAGCGGGGGGGAAGGGGGGGCAGTTATAAGATTCTGTAACCGACATTGTTTTTTGACAGACACCGGTTACAGAATCCTGCTTTTAGGCGAAGGACTGGCCCCTCCTTCTCCTAAAAGGTCTGGGTTTGGGCGTTTGGGACTTGGGTGATTTTTTGGTCGGGAATGTGGTGTAAGGATAGACATTGTGGCAGTCTGGGCCAGTAGATTGCTGAACATGCAGGTAGGCCATTCTCAAAAAAAACCCCTCAATTTGGACGTTTGTTTTGAGAATAGACATTTTCCCTGCTGCCAACTTCAGTGTCTACTGACTTAGGCCAAAAGGGAACTTAGACATTTTTTTTTAATTATGCCCCAGCAGCTAGAAGCTTGACACTGATTACATTGTATTAATAATATTTTTATTTATTTATGAGACTTATAGCTAGCCTAAATCTGAGTTATATTATATTGGGAGGAGGAAGTTGGCTGGTGGGCTTTATAGATATTAAATTTTTTCTTCACACGTTGCAGACTTTGGTTTTTGAAAATGTTTTGTACAGTTCCTTTTTTTCTGGAATAAAAATCAATAAAATCATTTGAACTTAAAAAATGCAAAATGGGAACAATCTGTAGAAAGCTTTTTTCCCTACATTTAAATTCAGCTTCACATGCAGAAAAAGGTTTTAATAACATGACATGACAACATAAATGCACAAAAACTATTTGCCTTTTTATATACTATCTGTGCTTAGACAGCTGGGATGCACATGTATATTTTTAAAAATACATGTGTACACACAAAGTACATGCAAACATTTACACCACCTTTGAAGTGGGTGATAATTTGTATGTGTGCATTAGTGCACTATTGGGGCTACTGGTAGACAGTTTTAAATGGGGTTTCTAAATACTGTTAACTGAAGAAAATTTGAAAACTGCCTTTGCTTTCTGTTGTTTTGTCAGCACCTGCACATTTTGACTTGTCAATAAAGTTTCTTGAATCTGATTCAGGTATATGTACTATGAGCCAGATTCTATATATGTCTCTTAAAAAATCGGTATCAACTTAGTGCAAAGCACAATTCTATAAAAGTGATGTGCTCTGTATAGAGTCAGGCTAAATGCCTCTATGTGTCGCTATGCATCCCTACGTTTATGCACACTATTTATTCTAGATTTTTCTTGGCCTAAAGCCTGCATCTAAAGTGTGTACACAATGCATGTAAAAATACCTGCGCGTAGCTCAAAAACATGCCCGCCATCCGCCCCAACCACACCCACTTATAACTATGTACTTTTCACAAGGAAGGCGCATACACTTTGTGCTATGCACCTACCAAGTTGTTCTCCTAACTTTCAAGTACCTCTAATTACGGGCTAGATTCACTAAGGCCATGGATCGGATCCGTTCCATGGCTGGGGGGCGGATTCACGAAGTGCCCTCATGCAAATGAAGGCGTTCGGAATCATGCCCCCGACCGACCGTCCAGATCGCTTTCTAGCGATCCCGACGCATGCACAGACCATATGTAGATAGTCTGCACATGCGCTGGCCCTCCGTGCCCGGCAGAACTTTAAAAAAAAAAATTTTTTTTTAACGAGCCTGTGGTTTTAACCCGCTTTAAACCTGTGGGTTAAAGCCACAGGCTTGCACTGCGGGGAAGGCGATCGGGGCAGAATGCTGGAAAGTCGGGGGGAGAGAGCTGAAAAATCAGGGCAGAAGCAGGGCGGCAGTTGGGGCAGACAGAGCTGGAAAGTCGGGGGGAGAGAGCAGGAGAGTTGGGGCAGAGAGCAGGAGATGCAGTCGGAAAGACGTGAGCGACTGGCCCCCAGCTGTCACTTGTTTTGAGATCGGCCAGCCCAGTTGGTGTGCCTCTTTTTTTTTTTTTTTTTTTGTGAATCGCTGCCTGCTTATATTTGCATGCCGTTCCTCCTCATTTGCATGCACAGATCGGAAGATGATCGGGACAGAGAAGAGTGAATCAGGTCGGAGGAAAATCGGGTCGCAAAGGGATTGCTAAGTGGTCGGGACTTGATCGGTGGGCTTAATGAATCTGGCCTAATGTTGATTACCAGATATGAATTGACAATTATTGATTAAGCATGTTTAATTGTTATCCTAAGCGTGCTGATGTATGCGCATAACTTTAGCACCATATATAGAATTTAGGGGTATATGAACATTTTGACTCCATATCTCTGTGTGCATTTTTCTTTTGTTTGTTTTTTGCTCTGTAGTAGATGCAGATTGCCTGCCATCTCCCAGGGTCAGTAATGACTGCAGCCAGGAATGATTTATTGACTTCCGCTCAGACGCTAGTTCTGGCCCCGGAATTCAAGCAGTTGCCAAAGGACTGTAATCCCTCTGTGGGAGCCTGATCTTCATTATCAGTCTGAGAGGGAAGATAGTCGTTTAGGTCAGGGAGCAATTAACAGGCCTGTTCCATGGTGAGTGACTGTGGCAGGAAAAACTGCTGAGGGATTTGGCGCTTTCATATACACGTTGCCTTGATTTATCAGGGTTTGGCCACAGATGTTATCTGAACATGAGAATAGGACAATGGTTAGCTGTGATTGTTTTCTATTATTGGTTTTTGACAAATACTTCTCACCATAGCCCTTTTCTCTTGCCTTACTGTGAGAAGGTTAAAAAATGATTGGTTGAGATTGCTTAACTGGGAGTGGGAGGGGATTCGGGTCAGACACTTATCTGTGTAGCTTCTAATTTCTAAGAATTGGAATTGGTTCAGGCTGATACAGAGAAATAAAGGTTAGCATATCAAATATAGCAAAACAAATATAAGGTGATAACCTTTTTTTAATGGACTTTGTAACCTTTCGGTGGACTAGCACTACAGCTAGGGTACTTTATCTGTTGAGGCTGCTATTTCAGAGATAGTAAAATGACTCATTAACCTTCTAATGATCTTTCTTACTGTATACTGCAGTCTGAGTTTTTATTTTAGTAAATGAGCTCTAGTTGGCCATCTTTGACTCAGGGTGTTTTTCTGCCACAGCAGTTTTTCGGGTTTCCAGTTCAGTTGGAACTGGCCTGTAGTAAGTGTACAGTGTCATAAGCCTTCATTTGTAACTACCAAGGTGTCTCCCCCCCCCTACTACTCTTGCTTCTGTCTGTAGCACTACTAGGCTCTCCTAAAGTCACTTCATTGGCTTCCCATCCATTTCTGAGTAGAGTTCAAACTCCTCTTACTGACCTACAAATGTACACACTCAGCTGCCCCTCCCTCACTATCTCTCTTCACTTATCTCTACCTTGCCAGCCCCCCCTCCGCGAGCTCCGCTCAGTTGGTAAGTCCCTCCTCTCTGTGCCCTTCTCTGCCTCCGCTAACTCCAGACTCTGTCCTTTCTTCCTTGCTGCGCTGTATGCTTGGAACAAGCTGCCCAAATCCCTACCGTGGGCTCCGTCTCTGGTAGTGTTCAAGGCCCAGTTAAAAGTTCACCTCTTCGAGAGAGCTTTCAACTCCTACTCCTCTCACCTTGGATTCTGCATCTCCAACTCTACTGTATATGTCATGTCTGTCCAAGTTAGATTGTAAGCTCTTCCAAGCAAGGACTGTCTATTAAAAGTCATAATGTACAGCACTGTGTATACCTTTCAGTGCTATATAAGTGATAATAATAGCAGTAGCATATGCAACATTATTGCCTAATCCCTTCCAACTTAACCAACCCAGTAGTTGCACCAACAGGGCTCGTTTCAGGGCAGTTCTTAACCCAGTCCTCAGGGCACACTTAGTCAGATTGGTTTTCAGGATATCCACAATGCTAAATACCTATTT
This sequence comes from Geotrypetes seraphini, assembly GCF_902459505.1. Classification (NCBI taxonomy): domain Eukaryota; kingdom Metazoa; phylum Chordata; class Amphibia; order Gymnophiona; family Dermophiidae; genus Geotrypetes; species Geotrypetes seraphini. The sequence continues at coordinate 34,138,433 of NC_047102.1, forward strand.
GCTCAGTAACTCTGCCTTTTGAGTTTTTTTGCTTTTGTTGTGCTTTATCTATTCCTAGTACGTATTGAAAATATTTGCTTGTATACTTCCTTCATAGGTACTATAGTAGATTATGAGCCCATTGGGACAGAGAGGGAAATTACTTAAAATAGACTTTTAGCCATTGTATAGATCAAATTTTATATTGTTTTGTAAACCATTTCAAAGCCAGTGTGGTCATTTAGCAGTACAATCAAACCGCGTTTTGCGAGTAATGCGGTTTGCGAGACGAACAAAACACTCGAGCAAACAGTAACTCGCAAGCCGAGCATTGACTCGATTTGCGAGCCCTGACCCGACCCCAGGAACCGGCAGTATTGCTCCCCCCGAGGCCACTGGCACTACTCCCTCCTTTCGCTATCGCCTCCTCCCCCCCGCCCCACTGACCGGCCCTGTCCTTCCCTGTGCACCGCCGGTGTTAGAAAGTGCCTGCCACCAGTTTTCTGCTGGGCTATTGCTAGGCCTTGAGCATCTGCGCATGCTCAAGGCCTTCTGGATCTCACCCTCTCCGAGATTCTCATGAGACTTGAAATCCACCCACAAATCTAGCCCTAAAGGTCCAAATTGTGCCCTGGATGTTTTCTAAAATGTTCAATTATTGCAGAAAAACATCCAAATCATAAGCCTGTCCTAGTCCTGCCCAAACCAAACCTCTAACAGGCTCTCTTTAGATTTACATGCACTGTGGACAACCACCATAGAAATCCATCCAGAATATTAGTTTTGAAAATAGCAAATTGTAATATTCAAGTTATGATGATATTTTAATTACTGTTGTATTTTCCTGTAGATTTTATGGCCTCTGAATGTAAATAGCCTTGTACCTTTTTGATATAGTGGGATTTATAAATTGTGTATTAGATTCGATTTCTAAAATTCCAGTGGTAGGGTATTCCATAAAGTAGGGGCCATTACACTGAAACAAGTAGTTCTGGCTTGATGGGAGAGCATCTGTAAGTGAGTTGGCACTACAAGTAAGTGAAGATGTAGAGAACAAAGGGTATGAGAAGGCTGAAAAGGAATGAAGGCATTTCAGACTGATTTATTTGATGAGCAAGGGCTCTATCTCTACCCATCTAGCCCCTTTTCCAGCAGGAAATTGTCCAATCCTTTCTTGAACCCCAGTACCGTTCTCTGCCCTATTACGCCCCATGGAAGTGTTCGTTTTGAATCTGTCCCCTTTCAACTTTTCCAAATGCCCTCTTGTTCTTTTATTCTTTGAAAGTTTGAAGAATCTGTCCCTCTCTACTCTCTCTATGCCCTTCATGATCTTGTAAGTCTCTATCATATCCCCTCTAAGTCTCCTCCCAGTTTCTCCAATCTCTCAGCGTATGAAAGGTTTTCCATACCTTTTATCAGATGTGTTGCTCTCCTCTGAACCCTCTCGAGTATCGCCATATCCTTCTTAAGGTACGGCGACCAATATTGGACGCAGTATTCTAGATGCGGGCGTACCATCGCCCGATACAATAGCAGGATAACTTCTTTTGTCCTGGTTGTAATACCCTTCTTGATTATACCTAGCATTCTATTCGCTCTCTTAGCAGCCGCTGCACACTGTGCCATCGGCTTCATTGTCATGTCCACCATTACCCCCAAGTCCCTTTCTTGGGTACTCTCGTTCAATAATATCCCTCCCATCATATAGTTGTACCTCGGTTTTTGCTTCCCAGATGCAATACTTTACATTTCTCAACGTTGAACTTCATCTGCCATCTCGTCGCCCATTCCCCTAGTTTGTTCAAGTCCCTTTGCAATTCTTCGCAGTCCTCTTTAGTCTGAGCTCCACTAAATAGTTTGGTGTCGTCCGCAAATTTTATTATCTCACACTTGATCCCTGTTTCTAGGTCATTTATGAATATATTAAATAGCAGCGGCCCGAGCACCGAGTTAAGAATCCATACAGAATAAGAAAATAAAACAGCCATATTCAGTCTAACATAAAATCATTTGCTCAAAAAAATGCTTCAACAAATAGTTGGGTCTTCAGCATTTTCCTAAATCTTTCACCCCCTCAAATGAAATGTTATGTTTCTAAGCCTTGACAAAGAGCTGCTTTTGGTGACAGTCAAAGCTACAGTATTGGGAAGGTTGAGAAATTCCAGTTCTTCCATAGACAAGCACATGTTCTTTTCATCGCAGCACTGAGAAACTTCCTCGGAAGCATAACATCAGCATCTTGTCCTCCAGTCATTTGGCTGATTGCATCACACGGAGTGATTAGAACCGCTTGAAATGCAGCTATAGCAACTGAGCCTGGAGGTTCCTCCATCCTTTTGTGTCAGCTGCAGGGAACAAAGGAAAGACGCCCATGGAACGGAAACAAATCCAGTATGCTATAAATAGCAGCTAAGTCAAGGCAGGCTAGTTTTGGTAAGGTTTCAAACTGATCTGGAGTGTATACCGCATTGGATGTTGTCAACTAAAGAAACGGCCATAATTTGCCATTACACAGATTAATGTTTACTGCATATTCTGCAGATTTGTCACTGCTAACCTGGGCAGATTATACAGATTTATATTAAAACCAGCAACTACATTTAACATGGCTAAAGCATCACTCAAATACATCTCCCTCCGAATTGCAATTTTAATCTGATCCAAAAGCCTGCTTGGACACTTCTCCCTCCGTATTTGCGGTTTCAGCATTCGTGGTTTTTAGCTTGCTGGCTCCTCCCCCCAAATTACATCAGCTTACATAGAGAAATTGCTGATTCCAAGTGTTTACAGAGAAAATCGCTGATTCCTAGCACTTTGTTCACCATGTTTAGCCTCTCCGTCAGAAACAGGCCAGGTCTCCCACCATGTTATTCGCGGTTTCACCATATTCATGATGGTTTTTAATAGAAAATGGCAAATAACATAAAAAGTTATTCACAGTTTTTCATGTTTTGCGGTTCTGTTAATCCCCTATCACAGCGAATAAGGAGGGAGAAGTGTATAAGCCTTTTCTAAACGTTAAATCTGTGTGTTCATGGTAAAATTTTATTTCATAATTCAGCCCTGTTATCAAAAAAAGACCCATGCGTTGTCAGAAAAAATGGAAAGTGTGGGATGAACACAGAGGATCTCTAATTAGAAAATGAATGGTATAAAACAAACTAAGGCCAGTCCTGGGCAATCCTGTGCCCCATATATGGTGATTTGGTTTAGGATGAGCTGGGGAGGGCTTTGATAGATGTTCCAGTGACAGGATGGTTAGGATAGGCTGGAGTGAGCTTTAAAAGCAACTCCAGTAGTGGGAACCTAAAGACAGTACTGGGCAGCCTTCTATGGTCTATTGTCCAGAAAAGTTAAAGAAAAGACATTTTAACCATAAATATACTGTATAATGAGTGTGGCCATTGGGCAGACTGGATAAATATACTGTATAATGAGTGTGGCCATTGGGCAGACTGGATAGACCATTCAGGTCATTATTTGCTGTCATTTTTACTATGTCTTGGATGGGGGACTGTGTGGAAAAGAGATTATTCAGTTGCTCATAGTTACTTCTATTAAAGCCATTAAATGTATTTCGCCTTTACTTTTTGATTTACTCTCATTTCTTTTTGAGGGTGTGGTCTCCAGAATTGTACACAATATTCTAAATGAAGGCTCACCGGAGTCTTATACAGGGGCTTCAATACCTCCTTTTTCCTATTGGCCATTCCTCTCAATGTACCTTCTAGAGGTCACCATCACTTTTTCAACCTGTTTGGGCACCTTAAGATCATCTCATACTATCACACCCAAGTCCCACTCCTCTTTCATGCACAAAAGTTCTTCACCCTCTAAACTGTATCGTTCCCTTGGGTTTTTGTAGCTCAAATGCATGACTTTGCATTTCTTAGTATGAAATCTTAGCTGCCAAATTTCAGACCATTCTTCAAGCTTCACTAGGTCCTTTCTCATGTTATGCACACCATCAAGAGTGTCCCTCTTTTGCAGACAGTCCTTCCGCAATATCACTCACAATGATGTTAAATAGAGCTGGCTCAAAGACAGATCCCTGTGGCACTCAACTAACAACATCCTTATCCTCTGAGCAAACTCCATTCATGATTACCCTTTGTCTCCTTCCACTTAACCAGTTTTTAATACAGCTTGTCACTTTGGGGCATAAAACCATGCTGCCTCAGGTCCTGCAGTTCGTTCAGTTCTAGCAATCTCACCTCCTCCGCTTAAGAAGCGTTTCTATTAGTTTACTCACTACTGAGGTCAGACTAATCATTCTGTAATTCCCAGCCTCCTTCTTACTTATTCTCTTGTACAGAGGGACCACATCCACTCTTCTCCAGTCCTCCGGGACCACACTGGACTCTAAGGAAGCATTAAAAAGATGAGACAATGGAGCTACCAGAACCTCTCTGAGCTCCTTGAGTACCCTCAGATGTATCCCATCAGGCCCCATCGCTTTGTCTACTTTTAATTTAGCAAGTTGCTCACAAACGCAGTCCTCTGAGAATATTTCCTGGTCTACTAAACATCCATTCCCATTTGTGTTCATTTTTTGCAGTCCTACCCCCGGACTTTCATCTATGAATACAGAACAGAAATAATAGTTAAGCAGTTAAGCCTTATCCTTATCGGTTTCTGCATATTTGTCCCCCTCACTCTTGAGCCTCACTATGCCATTTTGACATTTCTTCTTATCACTTGCATATCTAAAAAAAAAGGAGGAGCCCGGGGTGCCTGAGCCAATCATGGCCTTAGACCCCTCCCCGTGCATCGCATTGCCGGGTGAAAGAGAGGAGCAGGAGGACTTTGCAGTTCCTCATGCTCCCAAAGATTGGAGGCCTACGGAGCAGGAAGGACTGAGCACCCCTCCTGCTCCCAACATTTACAGGTATGGTGGAGGGGGATGGGAAAGGGGCAGGGCGTTCACCAGCGTCGGCACGATTGCAGAAGGGAGTCTGCATCCCTCCTGCTATATTTTGGATTGTTGGATTCGGGGGAGTGCCAATGGCAGGAGAGAGTCAGCATCCCTCCTGCCACAATTTGGTAGGGGGCGGTGGCGGGGGACATTTTGGGGGGGTTCATGGGGAGGGGGCGCCTTGTCACTGGGGGGAGCTTTTAAAGTTTTTTTAATTAGGCAGTTATTTTGCGTGTTTAATACATGCAAAATATCTGCCCAATTTAAAAAAAAAAAAAAGAAATTTTAACGGCAGAAGCCCTGACAGCAGTGAAAGGAGGCTGCTTCAATCGCTCACTGCCTAGGTTTGTCTTACCATAAAGGCCTTCCTGTTTCCTGGGGAAGCCACACCAACAGGCTGGAAGAATTACTGTTAGGACTGTCTGCAGACCTAGGCAGGGGCCTAGCATGTGACAATCACTAAAATCCATTATAAGAACATAAGAAGTTGCCTCCACTGGGTCAGACCAGAGGTCCATCCCGCCCAGTAGTCCGCTCCCGCGGTGGCCCACCAGGTCCTTTGACCTGAGAAGTGATTTGACCATTTTTATATCCTACCTCTGCTTCTATCTGTACCCCTCAATCCCTTTATCCTTTAGGAACCTATCCAAACCTTCCTTGAACTCCTGTACTGTGGTCTGGCCTATCACAACCTCTGGAAGAGCGTTCCATGCGTCTACCACCCTCTGGGTAAAAAGGAAGAAAAGGAATGAGACCATATACTTATTCCACATGAGTATCCAAATGACTGACTGATAATGAGTTTGGACCACTAATTACCTTTGCTAGTTTTAAACTGGTGACTAGGCAGAATTTGTGTCATTTGGGATGCTTAAAAGGAGTGGGGTTAATATGGCAAGAACAACAAGGAACAAAATGCATTTCTAAAAATCTTTTCTGACATTTAAATGCCAAAGTTTTGTGGGTTTTTTCCTGACTGGTCTCATTGGGTCTAGCATGTGATATATGTATACGAGACTATGTTACACACTTGAAAGAGGAATCATTCAATTTGCCTGGTCTGCTCTAGTGGAATTTATTACCTTATCCAGTTTGAGGAAGTAGGTTGGGAACATTAGCAGTACAAATCTATTAAACTCTCTTGATTTAAAATAATGCCCTTTTGTTTACCAATTTTATCCCAAGGTGCAACTGAAGGTTTGTTGCTCTAAAACCCTTTAATTGTTTTTCCTAAACGTGTGAGATGTTTAGAAAGAATGTGCCATATTTTTGAAATATACAGTATAATGCATGGAAGAGATACATTAAAGTGAGAGGTTCTCTTTTTAAAAAAAAATTATATCTGAGGCTTTATTTTTATTTTTTTGCTTTTTGAATCAATAAGTTGGAGCCTGGGAGGTTGGTGAGTGTCTGCCCCTTGAGTCTATTCCTCTTTCTCTCCCTCCTTCACTACCTACTACCCTCATTCCTGTCAGTGCTGTCCCATTTTTGTTGTAAATTGGAATTCCAGTCTGCTTACATTATTAAGCTGGAGGCATTGGATATTTCATTCAGAAGATTGTACCATCCGGTAGCCTATTGATTAATTGACTAATTCCTTCAGACTCATGCTTGCATCGATTTCCTTTAAACACAGCCCTGACTCTTCTGAAAGTGAACCATTCCTTTCTTTTATTAGTATTATTTCTGTCACTCTAGTGCCAGCCTGCAGGATGTAGAGCTTGGATGTGGATGGCATAAGGGACCTGGGATGCTTTAGTTAAAGACATGAGATTCCAGATGACTTGAAATGGCAACTTTTTGCTGTATAAAGGCATCAACCAGTTTATATGCATCCATTAACTTGAGCAAGAGAATCCATTGTAAGATCACTTGAAAGTTGCAAACACTTGATGATGACTTCTGAAAGCTGTCTTTATTTTCATTTATTTGCTTGTATTTACATCCTTAGTTTATTATATGTTCTTATGCAGAGACATGATATAAGAATAGCCTTACTGGTCAGACCAAAGGTCCATCAAGCCCAGTAGCCCATTCTCACAGTAGACAATCCAGGTCACTAGAACCTGGCCAAAACCCAAGGAGTAGCAGCATTACATACAGAATCCCAAGGAATAGCAAGATTCTGGAATCCTAAAGAGTAACAAGATTCTAGAATCCCAAAGCGTAGGAACATTTCATGTAGAAACCCAAGGAATAGCAAGATTCCAGAATCCCAAAGAGTAACAAGATTCTAGAATCCCAAAGAGTAGCAACATTCTATGCTACCAATCCAGGATAAGCAGTGGCTTCCCCCATGTCTTTCTCATTAACAGACTATGGACTTTTACTCCATAAAATTGTTCAAATCTTTCTTAAGGTTAACCTTCTTTTGGAAGTATTCTATTTATGAGTTTACCGTATATAAACCACCAAAGATCAAGGACTGTTTTGGATTCTTACTAGTTATTATGATTCTATAAAGTTAATATTTTCAAGTGTGACCTACCATATATACTCAAATATAAACCGAGACTTTTGGGCCAAAAGAAATGGCCCAAAATTGGGGATCTTGGTTTATATTCAGGTCAGCACTGACCCGCCCCCTTCCTGAACCTTTTGCAGGCCTCTGCCAGCCTGTTGTAAGACCTGGTGGTCCAGTGGTGGGCTGGCACAGGAGGGATCTCTTCCGTCTCCTGCCCTGGCTGACTTTGAACAACTTTTATTTCCCTCTTGCCAACCCCCTGACTTTCCTGTTAAATCCCTGGTGGGCTGGGACAGGAAGGTTCCCTCTCTCATCTTGTCCCGGCCGACTCTAAGAAGTTTTACCTCCTTCCCCCTCCCCTGCATCCCTTTCGAATCCCTGGTGGTCCAGCAGTGAATCATGGCAGGAGCGAGAACTTGCAGCAGCCAGTCAGCTAGCACTTCTGCATGGTTAGTAGCAAAGGAAAGTTGTTCCTGCCGCAGTTCACCGCTGGACCACCAAGGATTCAAAAGGTATGCGGGGGACGGTGGAAGGAGGTAAAACTAATGAAAGTCAGCCAGGACAGGAGGAAGGAGAGAACCCTCCTGTGTCGGCTCATCGCTGGACCACCAGGAGTTATGGCAGGCTCGGTGGAGGCCTGTAAGGCATCAGGAGGGAGGAGGACAGGGTTTAGAACCTTTCAGGACAGGAAAGGAGGGAGTCTGGATGCAGAGACTGGCAGGGCAGGGTGCAGAGGCTGACAGGGAATAAGGGAGGAGGCTGGATGCAGAGCCTGGAAGAGCAGGGAGGGAGGGGGGCTAGGTGCAGAGCCTGGCAGGGCAGGACACTACACTTGACTATTAACACCCCCCCTGTTTATATTTGAGTCAACCTTTTTTGGGGGGAAAAGGTTACCTCGGTTTATATTTGGGTTGGTTTATATTCGAGTAAATATGGTAAATCCAAATAAATACATTTCAGGAGTTAGAATTCTGAGAGGAAGAAAGGTTGGAAATCATGACTCGCTCTAAGTTTCACTTTGGTTTGGTTATAGCTCTTTGTGCTGAGGTGCTATCTACCCCACCTGTGACATCAAGCTTACTAAAACTGTATCTCATGATTATGAGCAGGGGGGATATTGCTTGAACCAGTGCATAGGATTGTTAAAAAAAAAAAAAGAAGCTGGTTAACTTGGTGAGCATTAGAGAATCAGGTTTCAAGTTTATTAAAAGTTTGTTGTACACGCAATATCAAATACTTCAATGCGTATGACAATTTAAAATTACGAGACGAAAATAAAACAATTTATACAAATAAACATACAATGTATGTACACAAGTAATTAGCGATACAAAAGGGAAGAGGGGTGAACTACAATCTTTGAAGAAAGTAAGAGTACATTTAGGGAAAACACAACATCAGGAGGGTGATGAAGAATGTTTAAAAAATATGGCTAAGCCTAAAAAAAAGGATAGGGGAGATTGTGACCTATACATAAGGTCTGGTTAAAATTAGGGATTACTGATAGATGAATTATCCTATCTATGACTCAAATGCGTCTTTGTACAGGTGCCATTTTAATGTGCTTTTACATTTTTCTAATGATTTGTAAATTGTTCCAAAGCTGGGGTGCTATGACTGAAAAATTTGTAGTTTTTCTGGTACCTATTATTTTTAGAGAAGGGATAGTCAGCAAATGCTGTTCCGTTGATCTAAGTGTCCTGGCTGGAGAATATGGTATCAAAAAACAATCTAGAACTATTGGTGTGTTGGTTTGTTGGATTTTGAAGGTTATCAGTGCATTTTATAGATCATTCTGTATGAAATTGGTAACCAGTGTGCTTTTTGTAGAAGAGGTGTGACATGATCATATTTTTGGGAGTTAGTAATAATTTTTATTGCTGTATTTTGTATGATTTGTAGCCTTCTTATTTCTTTCTGGGTTATGCCATGATACAATGTGTTGCAGTAATCTAGCCTAGAAATGACCAAAGAATGAATGAGAATGTTAAGAGCTTCTGGTTTTAAAACTCTGGATAAAGATCTAATAAGACGTAACTTACAGAAACAGTTTTAAACTACTGAACTAATCTGGTCATGAAAAGAAAGTTATTGGTCTAATAATACTTCTAATATTTTCGTTGTTGTTACTTTTTGTAGTGGGAAATTATCTAAGAGTATTTGTGATGAAAATGTAAGATCCTTTTTCCATGGAAAAAACATTATTGAATATTTGGTTGCATTCAGGGCCAACATGTTATCTTTAAGCCATTGACTTATTTGTTTTAACTTATTATTTATATTTATTATCTCATTTGAATCGGCTATATTTAATGGATACAAAAGCTGGATGTCATCTGCATAGGCAAAAGAGGAAAATCCAATGGATTGACTTAGAGTGAGTAGTGGCAACAAAAAATATTAAATAAAAGAGGGGACAAGATTGAGCCTTGAGGTATACCATAAGAATTTGTATAGTTGTTTGATGATGAATTATTGAAAATAACTTTGGCTGACCTATCTTGAAAATATGATTTAAACATGTTTAGTTAGCAGTTGGTCAGAAATGCCAATGGAGGACAGTCTCTTGATGATTAAATGATGGTCAATAGTATCAAATGCTGCAGATAGATCAAGTGAGATCAGGAGGACAGATTTATGGTGATCTAGGTAGTATTGGATATTGGTTGTAAGACCTATCATAGAGTGTTCTGTTGAATGATTAGACCTAAAGCCTGTCTGATTAGGATGTAATGTATGTGTTTTTTTCTACAAAGTTGCTTACATGATCAAAAACAACCTTTTCTATTAGTTTAGCAATAAAGGGGAGATTGGCAATGGGTCGGTAATTTGATTCAATCGCAATTGAGTCTTTGGGATTTTTTATTATTGGACTGATGATTGCTTCTTTCCATTCTTTCGGTATAAATTCTGTGGTTAAACTATTTTTAATCATTGTCTGAATAAAGGGACCAAAGAAGGAAAAGAAACTTTTTATAAAAAGAGGAGAGATTGAGTTGGAGCCTGTGCCTTTAATGTTAATACTTTGCAAGAGTCGTTTAAGGTCCTCTAAGGTTGATATATTAAAATTGGCACACTTGGAAATAGGTATAGTTTGTATTGGTTCCGTGTCTACATTAAAATTGATTTTTGAACTGATGCTATCTCTAATTTTATTAATTTTGTTTACAAAATAATCGGCAAGATTTTGTGCAATAGGTTTATTTTCTAGATCAGGATCTTCTATTCTTTTTGGAGCTGTAAGATTTTTTTAAAATAGCAAAAAGGGCAGAGGAATTTTTAGCACTTGAAATTTTATTAGAATAATATGTTGTTTTTGCTAAATTTATTTTAGTTTTATAATATAGCAATTGTTCTTTATATTTATTTAGGTTATCTCTTGATTTAGCTTGTCTCCATTTCCGTTCTAAAGCCCTAAGTTGTTTTTTGTTAAATGTAAGTTCGTCTGTGAACCAGGGGTTTATTATTTTCTTTTGACTAATAGTTTTTGTACGTAAAGGGGCTAATTTTTCTATTAGTTCTGTTATGCTAAACCAAGCTTTAATTTGTTCATTTATTGGTAAAAGACAAAAGTCTTCGATTTTTAAATTAAAAGATGCAATAATTGAAGAAAGTTCAATTTTATTGTAATCTCGATAGTTGATCGTTTTGGATGATAGTTACTCTTAACAGATTTAGAAAAATAGCTTATGTTAATTAGAAAGTGATCTGACCATGGAACAAAGGTGATTTTGAGATTTGAAAATGCTTCTTTAAGAGATGTAGAGGTAAGAATCATGTCTAATGTGTGACCAACGGAATAAGTTGAATCTTTAGTCAAGGTGGTAAGGCTTGGGAACAAATTTTTCCCCATCCCTGTGGGCACTTATTTTCCTGTCTCATTCCCATGAGTTCTTTTCCTGTCTCTGCCCAATTCCTGAAAGCTCTGTCCTCATCTGCTGAGGTTGTGGGTTCAAATCCTGCTCTGCTCCTTGTGACCCTGGGCAAGTTATTCAGTCCTCCGTTGCTCCAGGTACATTAGATAGATTGTAAGCCCACCGGGGCAGATAGGGAAAATGATTGAGTACCTGATTGTAAATGGCTTGGATAACCTTGATAGGCAGTACTTTTAACCCCCCCCCCCAAAAAAAAAAATAAACAAACAAACAAAACTAAAACGGTCCAGAGAGTTACAGATAAATGATAAATCGCCCTAGTCCTTTGCTGGTTTTCCATCTGTACTGACTGCATCTTCTTTCAGACAATTCCGTCCCCCACTCCTAAGCTTAATGAAGATAATGTCTTTAGCTATAAAATGTAGGTTACATTCGTCCAAGAGGAAGGACTTGAGAGGTTGTAGAAGGGGAGCAGATAAGAACAGAAGCTTCAGGAAACTATCGACTCGATTTTACTTCTGTAATGGTCCATAGTCTTGACTCTTCAATTATTCATAGTAGTTAAAAAGGTTTACAGGAATAAAAGGAGAAAAAAAAAAATCTGAGGAATGAAGCCGCACAGAACGGAAGTGCCTTGCTGGAGACTTGGTAATCATGCAAGCTTTGGAAGGTAATAGCAGTATAATTACACGGCCCTACTGAAAATATTTTCATTCTCAAGACTGTCTGTAATACCTTACTATACAATCAAGGCCACTTTGTTTATTAGTGATGCCATTAATAACATGCATCATGTCTTAATTCAGGATAAAACCATTATAATCTCTATGTTCACATTTCATTCTCATTCATATTTGCATGCCTGCTGCATTTCCAGCTGAAAGCAGCTGAGGACTTTAACACTCCCCCCCAAAAAAAAAAAAAATTGCTAGCTGCTCTTTCAGTGCTTATATACTGAAGAGAAGCACAATGGATGCAATCAATCCCTTCCATGTAAATAAAGTGACCCCCCCTCTTCTTTAACTGAACTTAGTACCATTACAAAAAAGCGCTAAAAACTATAACATGATTTTAACTTGTTTGCATAATTATTCTGCACTTGTTCTACAGTGCACCCTTGATTGCAGCTTGATTAGACAGCACTTCTTTAAATATCGTGATGAAAGAGAGAGCTTTGCTTATTCCAGGGGCAGAGAGAGTGTGTAGAAAACATGTTTCCTTTTAACCTGACAGAAGTTCCAGCTGAGGACCAGCAGCTGTGTACACAATTGTCTGGTTGATGGAGGGAGCTCTTGCCAGAAAACTGTCTGCCTGCATACCGAGGGCAAGGATTTGTAAGCAGGTCAGAGAGACAATTATACCTGATGGCAAAGCCCTTTTGTCACCGAAGGAGCCAAGATGGTTTTATTTCTTGCTTTAAAAAAAATCTCTTCATCTTCTTGATGTATGAAGTTTTGGCAAGTTGCCACATTCCAGTTCTCTCTGGAGTTTGCAGCATTTAGCATTCCTAAATTCTCCATTTTTTTCCTCTGGGGTTTTGTAAGCATAGTTTGCTAAAGCAGTAAGCACCCATAAAGCAGGGCCTGCTTGTCAGTCTATCCGTGTGCATGCAAAGAATTGTTGACGCTCTCATAAACCTATGTATGATGGTAGGAGTTAGGCCAGCCAACGTTTCTGGTGTGCGCCTTAGGAATCCCAAGTCCTGAGGCAGTAGAAGGAGCAGGCAAGTTATTGAAGCTGCAAAGATTGGGTTAGTGTGCTATGGAGATCCCATGTGCCATAATGCTAGAAGACAAAATAGCTAAAGCACTGTATGTCTGCTGGTGGAGAAGCAGCCCCCCTACTAGCAGAACATGGAACAGCCACTTTGAAAGTGGTGCAGTGCAGTGCTGCCCGATTCAGGAAAAAGATTTCCGATTCGATTCACTTTTCCCGCCCAATCAGGCATTTTTTAAAAAATTTTTTCAAACATCCTGGTGGTTTATTTTGTAGCCTCTTCAATCACCTTACCTCCCTTTGCCCTCTCTAACCACACTCTGACTCTGTGGTGTAAATAACCCTCCCCCCAAAAAAAGTTTCCTCTCTCTGTTAGGTCCTAACTCATGCTCGCTGTCTAACACCAGCTCTGGCAGGATACACATTTCAAATCTGACACATTGTAATCACAAATTAGAAAATAAAATTACTTTATCTACCTTTTGTTGTCTGGTCATTTTATTTTTCAAATCATGTTGGTCCCAGGCTCTGGTTTCTGTTAACTCGCTCACCAGGGTCTCCTGCCCATTTGATGCTTTCTTCTTTCTCAGTGCTCACCATCCATCTTCCATCTTTGTACCTTCATTTGTTTCTTTCCCACTGCCACAATCTCTCTCTTTCACCCTACCTGGGTCCTGGGTCAAACCTTCCTATTCCCCTCCCTTCCTCCCCTCCATTATCATGTGCAACATTTTTGTCTCTCCCCATACACCATCTCTCCCTGCCCTCTACTCTATGTCCAACATTTCTCTCTCTCTCTGTTCTCCATGCATGTCTCCCTCCCCTCTACCACATGCAGGATTTCTTCCTCTTAACCTTTTCTACCTCTGTTTTGCATCTCTCTCTTCCTCTCCTGTACCCCCTTCCCCAACAATTTTTCCTCTCTCCTCTCTTCCCCAGCTTTCCATCCCTCCTATCCCCCTGTGCAGCAGCTTTCCATCCCGCTTATCCCCCTGTGCAGCACCTTCCAACCCCCCTCCCCCCCCCCACTGTGAGATCTGACATACTTCAGGCCTCCTAAAGCAGCAGCAGTGATGGTGACCGGCCGGCAGAAGCAGCACTGTGCCTTGCCAGGACTTTCTCTGCCACGTCATCAGCGACATTATCAATGATGTGGCAGAAGGAAGACCCTGGCAAGGCAGGTTGCACTAGGCAGGCCACATCAGCTTTTTCAGAGTGCTGCTTCTGTTGGCCAGCCGCCACCACTGCTGCTGCTTTAGGAGGCCTGGAGGTATGTCAGGCCTCACTGGGGGGGGGGGGGGGGGTGTTGGTCACTAAATCGGTGAGCCCAATTTTTTGGGAGAATGAATCAGTTCGAATCAATTTGCTGAAATGAATTGGTATTCGATTTGAATCGTCAAATCGGGCAGCACTAATGCAGTGTCTGCCATGGAGGTGAGAAGCACCAAGTTGTGTCTAGAGAAGGATTAAAGGAATGGAGACGGGGCTTTATTTCTGCCTGAAATATAGAAGGGATATTCTTATCTAGCCTCTTTCCACTTTTTTTTCCAGGCTGCCTGTAGGGAAGGAGGATGGGCCTGAAGCAAAGCAGAAAAGTCTTTTTTTTTTTTCTCTTCTAGCTCTTCTTTTCCTGTTTTTACAGCCCCCCCCCATACACCCACACCCACTGGCTCCCAAATTCCAATTGGCTACAAATTAATCTCTAAAGGAGAAGTCAACATAAAATGGTGTGAGAATAGAGAAGTGGGAAAGAATGTAAGGGGACAGGGAGAGGGAGGCGAAGAGGAGCTAAGAAAAAGGAATAGTTTGAAGGGGCAGCAGGGTGAGGGGGCTGAAAAAGGGAGGTGGGAGGTTGAGGGGAAGTAATGCTGTAAGTGGCAAGAAGTATGTGCTCCTCACACACATTCTTCCTTCCCATTGTACATTTGTGTATCATGATAGATACACAAATGCCATTTGGATGACTTCACACAGCCACAGCCATCCTCTCTCACTCTTACCAGACACATTTTGTTATGTCTCTTCCCACCAAGTTCTCCATACAGGTATGAATGACTTGACAAATGGAAGCAGGAGAAACACACTATTTTGTAGCACTGTCTATCTATAATAATAAAACGCTAAGCGCGCATGCGCACTCTTAAGCCGTGTTCCCTAAGATCTGATCTGTTGGGATGTGGCCACAAGAGTGCGCATGCGCGCTTACAAGGATCTTTAGTCCTTCCCGGCAAATGAAGGAGGAGCGAGCGGGGAAGGGGGAGCGGCGAATGGAGGGCTAAAATCCGCCCCTTCTACCCACTGGACAAGTCGCCTCGCTGCGTCTCTTCCCGGGGCTCGGAGGACGCCTCTGAGGGTGGTCGGATCTCAGGCTGCTCGATCCATGCGTCCAGCTGGCTCTCCCATCAAAGCCCCCCACGGTGGTGGCTCCTCCTGCATCTGTCCCCACATCCAAAGCCTCCCCGAAGGCTGGCTCCCATGAAAATGCCGCAGCGGAAGCCCCCCCCCAAGAGCCGCACCAGCGTTGGAAACCCCTCCGACGTCACAACATCAGAGACAAGGCTTCCGATGCTGGTGCGCCTCCGGAGAGAAGCCGCGGCCCCGAACAGCAACACTACATTTTCATGGGAGCCAGCCCTAGGAGCAGCCCAAGAGGAGCCGTCATCGCGAAAAGCTCCAGCAAGGGAGCCAACCAGACTGCAAGTGCGGGTCCGCTGTAAGTGGGGATCGGGTGAGGAGCCTGCTGCCTGCCGCTTTGAAATTTGCCAAGAAAATAAAATAAATGCTGCTGCCCTGCTGCACAGGGAATGGGGTGGGGGACTTCTAAAATGTAAGGCTGCATGCTTTACAGATAAGGGAAGGGTTTCCTAATGGACAGTGGGGAAGGTACAAGTAAGGGAGAAGGACTACTGCTGGACAGGGGGAGCAGGGAATGGGGTGGGGGGGTGATGCTGGACACGGGGAGCAGGGAATGGGGTGGGGGTGATGCTGGACAGGGGGAGATAAAAGGAGAAGGGCTATTGCTATATAGGGGGGGGGGGGTGCTGCCGGACAGGGAGGAGGTAAAAGTAAGGGAGAAGGGCTGCTGCACCCGTTAATGTAACGATCTAAACAACTAGTATACTCTATATTTTTCCCAACTTATTTTCATCCTGGTTGTTTTCTAAAAGGATTCCCATTTATGACCAACTTAAATGATGTTTTATGGTATGGGAGATATATTTCAACTGCATGCGAGCCACTGCTAGTGTTTACTAGGGACCATCATAACGCTTCCATGTCCCCTTAGCCCCCCATGGACAGTGAGTATAACATAGGACCAGGGCAATGAACTTATCTGCTTAGTTGCAGGCACTCCAGTGCCCCAGGACAAATCTGTGTGAAGCACCCTGTGTTGCTTGTGTGATGAATATGCTGCTTTAATAGCACACTTAATAAATCTAGGTCTCATTTTGACATCCACTATTTAACCTGAGGACCTGCTTTCTCCCTTGTTCATGCTCCGGGTTTTAGTTAGTAAATATGAAAGGAGCCAGTGATTTAATGGTGCATAATAATGTACAAGATAAATCTTGCCTCCGAAATATAGCAGAAAATGGAAAATCAAAAAGTATTTAAAGTAACAAATTATCTCCTTAGACCACAATAAATTCAAAGAGAGATCAGAAAATTAGTGAAGTGGACTAATTAAAAGCAAGAAGAAGAAGAAAAAAAAAGGAATTGGCTTGACAGAAAGTTCCCATAATTTTATAATGCTGTTCAAAACATTTGCTAAACTCCCCCAACTGACAGCTTCAGGAAGACACGCCACTGTTCAGGCAGGAAAAATGCATATTTCACCCCTAGGTATTTAATCATACATTTACAGGGATAAGCCAGGAGAAAACTTGCACCCAGAGTTACTGTTTCAGCTGAGCCAGTGACTTTGAAAGCAGTTGAAGGGAAGATTGGTGCTGGATGGATATGTAGCAGCTCAGTCTTTGCTTGCACACATCCTGCTGGCTTTGGAGTGATCGTAGCAAAAATAGAAAATAATCACTCAATTAGAATAATCAGATATAGACATTACATACAACTGATAGTGAATTAGTATGCTCAGAGATATGAAGGTGATAACAGGGAATACCCAACCTCACCGCTCAATCATCGCATAATTCAAAGCATCAGCTGTAAGGGTCTTACACTGTTATGTATATTTATCTACGTGCACACAGCTACCGTATTTGAAAAATAACAAACGCTATATAAGTCTTTGGAGTGATGGCTGCTGGCTTTCTGAAAGACAGCTGGCACATTGATTTTCTTTTGGGGTTGAAGGGACAGTTAGTTTATAAATGCAGAGCATAGTATGTCGCTATCCTTAGATCATCCACACCATAGTGGTCACTTTCATGCCTGAATTTTTCTGTACCCGTTTGAGAAAAGGACTTGACGGTCATCTTTAAATTTTCCATCTCTCTTCTTCTCCAGTCCCGCAAAGGCATTATTGTCAAGTCAATATTCAAAAGCACTTACGCAGTCTACATTAGAGGCTAACCACATAAATCATATTTTATTTTTATTCTATGTTGGCTAGAAGATAGATTTTGGCAGGCAAATTTTCTCCAACAAGCAAGATGAATCAGCTGCACAAGTGAATGATGTCATCTGAGAGCGCAAGGCTGGAATAGTTGTCTTGTATTAGAAACAATAGAGAATAAGTTTACTTTCCGGTGCATCGCATTCCTATGGAAACATGTCAGTTATCTATATCCTCCGGTGATATGTGAACTGTGAAACTGTTTGTATAAAGAGAGATGCTGGAGATTTGCAACAGTGAGCTTTAATCAAGAAGAGAGAAAGTCGGTGATTGCAGCCCTGCTAAGCACTTGCCTTGTTTGTGTGTTTGTTTTCTAACGTGTTTGTTCTTTGTATTACCACATTCTTAGACACTGGGGAGTTAAGTGCTTTTTGTTTGGTTTTGTCTCTACAGCTAGCAACACCTTAGGTTTTTTTCTCCCCCGGGTGGAGTTTTTTCCTGGTGCTGGCTGTAAGAGGAGCCGAGGATTATAGCAGGTCAGCTGTGTAGCTGAATACAGAGGCTCTGGCGTTCCTGGCCAGGCCTGTAGCTCTGAGGCTCTGTTTAACTTAGGTGAAACCTACTCTCCCTAATGTCTAAGTTATCTAGTCAGAGAACGTGTTTGATAAAATCAAAGTAATGTCATCCATTCCACTTCAGCATTAAGACCAGCTGCATTCATTTGGAAAATCCATCTTTGCTCGCGATAGTTAAGAAATCTGTCAATATTGCTGTATTTGATGAGGGTCTGTCTGTGTTTTGAAAATGAGTGAGGTGTGGCTTCTGTTTTACCTATAGTTGGTGTATTGGTGTTTTAGGGCCCAGTGTGATAATTTATAGTTTCTGCCTATTCATAGTAGGGTTCTTGCTGTTTGAATTGTACGATTAGAGCTATTGTATGTTAGGATTTTTTTCAGATTTTGTATTTCACAACGTGCCTGAATTTCAAAGATGACATGAGAATCAGAATGTCTTTTTTTTATGGTGACTTTCATGGAGAATTTTCCTAGTTCTGATCTGCATCTGTTGTTGGGGAGAAGTTGGATTTTTGTGGATGCAGTGTCTAACTTACATGAATTGCTATACTGTGCCAGGGTCATGTTCACACATGAACATCATCAATCAGTCAGATTTGTCCAAAGGAAAAAAGGTTGAGCTTCAGCACAATTTAGAAAGCAATCATGCAGATCATTCCAAATGTATACCGTGGATGCACCCTGCGCATGATTTAATGAATTTGTATACTTTTGAAACAGGTTTTTTGTCTAAAGTGTATTTTAGAAATATAGCAACGGATGCAGAGCTGTAATCCAATAGATGGGAAGTTGTGGGAAGGACCATGACCCTTATTGCCTGGGGGCCCAGATCCCTGTCAGTCTACTCCTGCTCATCACAGAAGTGAATTAAGCATTTCAGTACAGACACTCTATAGCATGGCGATTCTTTTCCCTGGTGCAGAAGGTTCTTGGTGGCGTATAAATATAAATGGGTTAAGTTGGGGGTCCCTTGGTTTAACAGCAGACACAATACTCTATCGTCTCACTTATGTAGATACAGGGGAAAAAAGCCTCCAAAAATGAAGCCATGCGCACATTAATTTTTCCAGAGTGCACTGTTTTAGTGTATTTAATCAATTCTGCTCCTCAATGCAATCATTGGCAAAAAAAACCCCTCTATTATATTTCTTTTTTTCTTTTAGTTTAATTTTTATTTTTTTAATGTATTTTTCAAATCTTTACTACAACAACATAGGAAACACCAGCAACTAGAAAGCACCAAGTTATTTTGAATTTAAAAAGGTAACATCACTTATCTTGTTCCTTTTGTCGAGTCTTGTTTTATATTATTACTCTGTGCCATTAGAGAAGAAGCCAAAGCTGAGGCGGCCAGCATTTCGTGGACCTCCATAATTTTGTTTGCTGCCTCAGGGCCAAATGTCGATGGCACATTATACTTGCAGTAATTTGCCTGTCGGTATTTTTACTATTTAGCTTTATATTATTTGGACCATTTGGTCAGACATTTTTTTCGTTTAGTGTTTTTTATATAAATGGGTTGCCCAGGATTGTATCAAGGATATGGGTGCAAACTTTAGTAAAATCAGGATGATGTTTAATAGGTGGACTTCCTCTTCTCAAAGAACTCAGATGTCCGGCTTCTGGAATGCACTTGGTCATTCAGTCCAAAGTGAAAAAGCAGAGGGAGGACATTACCAAAGATTTAAGCAACTAAAGATGAATTATCACCTTCTACATTTTTTTCCTACTCACATGACTGCATCTGCTCAAAATAGCACGATCTGTTGTCACAGGATTATCAAATATGTGTAAGATAAGGATGCTACACAGAAGCTTTTCCTTATTTCACTTCAGAGCACTGCGACTCAAAGATCATGAGAATTCCTCTGCATCAAGAGTAAATCAGTATTGTCTCAGGAGAGATGCCCTCTGCATGTTTTTTTTCAGACATTTCCTGTAGACTTTTTACCAAGCTTCAGGAGTCTGCAAGACAAGTAGAGAAGGCCTTCCCAATCATTTGACTTTTTACCTCGGTTGTTAATAAATGTGTCTCTATATACATATATGTAATAAAAAAAAATCAAACCTACTTTAAAGTGTCAAATCAAACTTGCTTAATTGCTTGGTATGAATACACAAATGAACAGTCTCTCCAATGAGAATGAAAGAAAAAAAGCCTCCGATGGCACAAAGAGTTTTTCAAAATGCACAAAATGAAGTGATATTTAATATGCCTGCTCTATTTCATACCATCCATCACTGGCATTAAAAAAAAAAATTCAATTAACAAATTAATAACCCAAACATCCATGAGATAAACATGCAATTCAAATAAATATTGCTTATCTGAGCAATAACATGATCCCTCGATGGTGGTCATTGTTTCACAGCTATCTCACCACTGATTCAGGGCACAGGATCAACTGAAGAATAAAAAATGCTTACTTTTAACAGTTATCCCTCTTGCAGATGATTTTAAACAATGATCAAGTGAACATGCCAGGCATATCTGTGCTCCCAACACATTGCCGAGTAGCTCCCACAGTAGCGCCAGGGCATTGGTCTTCTCATCCTACAGCCAATCAACACCTCCAAAAAAAACAACCAATCAACATGGACCAGTGTGCTCCCAGTCATAAAAACAAACCAAAAATACTGGCACAACCAGAAAAGGCTCACACAGACACTAATAATAGTCATTAATAAAAAAATAAAACCAATCTATGGCACAACTTAAACCATTAGGATGTACGTACTTATTCCCTCCTCTGAAGAATCAATCTTCTGTTCTCTCCCCTTGAATAAACTGGCACATGATCCAAAAGAAAACATTTTAAGTCCTCTTAAGTTTGCTTATATTGGGTGCAGTGCTGCACTAAAGGCACTTTGACTTTCCTTTTTAAGGCACTGCGATGCTCATTCATGCAGATGTGGAATTTCTTGGACATCTGCCCCATATACATCTTTTTTCAAGGGCAGATAATGTAATATGCAACATGATCAGTGTTGCAATTCGTGCTGTGATGCAAAACATATTTATGTACTTTGAGCAAACGGATTGATAAATTTTAAAATAGTCAACGTAATGTCATACGTCCTACAGTTGCCCACAGAGGGTATAAATCTTGGCTGTTCCCACACTGTCCACCACTCATTTGTCTCGGAATGGCTGGACTCAACTTCTCTTTCAAATTTGGACCCTTCCTATAAGTAATCTGTAGTCTAACATTCTGAAAAGCTGGTACAAATGACACCAGTTGCCAATGCTTTCATATGATTCTCGCAGCATTGCACTCAATAACAGGTTGCTTATGAAGACTTAAAATGTTTTGTTTTGGATCATGTGCCAGTTTATTCAAGGGGAGAAAACAGAAGATTCATTCTTCAGAGGAGGGAACAAGTATGTACATCCTAATGGTTTGAATTGTGCCATAGATTGGTTTTATTTCTATTAATGACTGATATTAGTGTCTGTGTGAGCCTTTTTGATTGGGCCAATATTTTTTGCTTGTTTCTTTGTTGGTTTTCATGATCAGAGCACACTGGTCCAGATATCTGTGTTGATTGGTTGTTTTTGGAGGTGTGCTCTCACACTACGGCCAATGGACAACTGTGTTGGCATTAGACATAAATGCAGTGGTGCATTGTGGGTGCTACTCGGCAATAGCATAACACTCCATAGCATAACATTCCATTTGTATACCGCAAACATCTCACAGTTCTATGCAGTTAACATATACAGAACTGTGCATGCACAGAGAATTACAAAGTAACAATAGAAACTTACATTACATCTACATGATTTGCCCCAAAATTGCTTAAATAAGTTTTTAACATTTTACTATAGTTATAAGATATAGATGCTCATATTATAGTGCCTAGTTTTTTTCCCGACTAGCAGCCTGAAAAGCAAACATCTTTTTCACATATTTCAATTTAGAAAAGCCCCTTACAGTAGGAAACATTAAAAAAAACACCCCAGAAAAACGTGAAGGGTGCCTTGATATATTGAAAGCAAATTGATCAATCGGACATTTCAGTAGACCTTATAACAAAAACAGCCAAATTTGAAAACTACCCTGGCCTCTATTGGAAACCACTGTAGTTTATGAAAATAAGGAGTAATGTGATCGATTTTTATTTTCAAATTATAAACCAATCGTACTGTGGAGTTCTTAATTAACCATAGTTTCCAAAAGTTCTTTTGTAGACCAGCGTAATAGACTATATTGCAATAGTCTAAAAATGATAAAACTAAAGAGTGCACCAATAATTGAAAAGCATAGTCAAGAAATAAAGCCCTTAATGAACGTAATTTCCATAATACTTAGAAACTCTTTTTTTTACTACAGCATCCACTTGTGCTTGCATAAGATTTCTGTCCAAGAGGACTCCTAATGTTTTTAAAGTAGAAAGAATAGGATATTGTACCCCATGTAATGATTAACAATCCTCATTAAGTTTAGTTGGAGTAGCAAAGAACAATTTGGTTTTAATCAAATTTAGTTGGTTTAAACTCCCTTGGCCACTTCTCGACATCCAACATCTTTATCATTATTGAAAGCTTCTATACTGCTACTAATGACTGGGGAGTCAATTCAGAGATTTCCTTGCAGTGTCAAATAATACCCGGTAAGAATGCGAGCACAATAAATCACGAAGCCGTTGAAAAATACGGCCAGTGATTCCCATGGAATCCAACCATTGAAGTAATATGCTATGGCCAACAAGGTCAAAGGCACAGCTAAGATCAAACTGTAAGTTTAAAGCCCCCAATCCCCCTATGTATGGTCCAATAGAGATGCCAGCACAAAACTTTCCACATAATTTGTTATTTGAAGAGAAACTAAACCTTCCAAAAGTTTAACTAAGAAAGGAATGGTGGCTATAGATCTACATGTATACTTGGCAACCGAGTTAACCAACCCTTTGTGATCCTTTAAGAGCATAAGAATTGCCGTTGCTGGGTCAGCCCAATGGTCCATCGTGCCCAGATGTCTGCTCCCATGGCAGCCCCTAGGTCAAAGACCAGTGCCCTAACTGAGACCAGCCCTACCTGCGTACGTTCTGGTTCAGCAGGAACTTGTCTAACTTTGTCTTGAATCCCTGGAGGGTGTTTTCCCCTATAACAGCCTCCGGAAGAGCGTTCCAGTTACAATAATAAGAACTTTTTTTCATAGGGAGCCTTTTTCTAACATGTACTGTGACTAAATAAAGAGTTTTTTAAAATGAAAAGAGGCCTCTCTATATAATTTTAGCATGCATGGATCCAGAGACCAAAAAGAATGGGCATATTTGGTAAATACGTTTTTAAATGTATACCAATCTGGGCACTCAAAAGTACTCCAACTCAAATCAGCAGGACATGGTACATCAATTGCAAAAGTTATACAGTCATAAGGCATGATGTCAATGCACGTTGCTTTCAGGTCTTTCACTTTCTTGCAAAAATATTGAGCTAATATCTCCGATGTCGGTGGACAGTGATGGGTTGGCAATATAAAGCTTCTAACATCAAAAAGCCTGTGTACTAAGTTGAACAGTTTTTTTAGCATTTTGGTTAGATGACCCTACACTTATCCTTCAGTGCTCCTTTATACTCACAAACTCTCATTCTCCATTGTTCTCAAATCTCCACTCTGCTTGACTTATTCCAGATGTCTAAGATCACGCTTCATTAACAACAATTTGGAATCATACTAAGTCAGACTTACACCGGGAATAAGTATGAGTACTCTTAGGAACAATACTGTCCAGAATAGATACACAGGAAAAATCCCAATATTGAAGAAAATCTGAGGGTGAGGGGAAATTCAAATCATAATTAGGACAAAATTTAGTTGTATTTATATAGCCATGGGAGGTGACCCTCCTAGAGCTGTTACTTTTAAGTTGTGAGCATACATGAGCCTGGTATGTACGCTTTGATCATTGTTTAAAATCATCCGGATGAGAGAGAACTTAAAAGTAAGCTTTTTTTTTTTTTTTTTTCTTTAGTTGATCCTGTGCCCTGAAGCTGCGGTGAGATAGCTGTGAAACGATGGCCACCATCGGGGGATCATGTTGTAGTTCAGATAAGCAACATTACTGAACATTTCTTTGGCTCGAATGTTTATCCCATGGATGTTTAGGTTATTAAATGGTTAGTGAAGGGTTTTTTTGGGTGCCAATGATCGATGGTATGAATAGAGCAGGCATATTACAGCTCACTTCATTTTGTGCACTTTGAAAAGTTCTTTGTGCCATTTGAGGCTTTTTTCCTTGTTTTTTTGGAAAGACCATATGATTTGATACTGGAGAGCAAGTTTGATTTTTTTTTTTTAAATATTTTATTACATGTTGTGTGAACCTTCCAGTTCTTCTTATATTTATATGAGTTTTGGTAACCATAGAAGGATATTATGTGCCCTAAATATCTTCTAAATATGGCAAGGAAAATACCATTCAACTGAGAACTACTAATATATATATATATATGTATGTATGTATATATATATATATATATGAAAAAATCTTTGTTAGAACCTCTTGTTAGACTCATTAACCTAGCGACTTGATGAATTACAGATCTAAAAAGAAATCTGTTTTGTGCTAGTCCATTAAGGTCCTCCAGCATCATCTCCATGGTTGCTTTCAATGTGTCCAGCCATCTGATTGCAGATTGCCCTCTTCACCTGGTTCTTTCGATCGTCCCAAGCATGATGTTCTTCTCTAATGATATTTCTCTTCTGCAGTGGTGTACCAAGGGGGAGGGGAGAGGGGGGGCAGACCACCCTGGGTGCACGACCTAGGGGGATACACAGTCGGCTGGGTCCAGAACCTCCTGCGCTGCTCTACAATGGGACCTGCACCTCAGTGCAGCTGCCATACTTATTCCGGAGCAGAGTCGGCAGCCACGCTGAAGTGCAGGAAGGTACTGCAATGACTGCGTCTGTTGGCTTAGCTCTGGAAGAAGTACATGACGTCGGAGGGGGTGGACCGGCAGCCGCAGTCATCGTGGGACCTTGCTGGTTTGGAGGGAGAGAGAAAGGAGCATAGAAGAGTGGTGGAGGGAGAGAAAGGGGACAGGGTGGTATGGAATGGTGGTGAAGGGAGAGAAAGGGGGCAGGGTGGTATGTAAAGGTGGTAAAGGGAGAGAAAGAGGGCAGGGTAGTATGGAAGGGTGGTGGAGGGAGAGAAAGGAGGCAGGGTAGTATGGAAGAGTGGTAGAGGGAGAGAAATGGGGCAGATGCTGATGGAATTGGTGTGCAGAGAAAGGGGAGAAAGACATAAGGTGAAAGGATACTGGATGGAATTGGGTTGGAGGGAAAGAAAGGGGGCAGATGCTGATGGAAGGGAGAAGGGAGAGGAGAGAGTGAAATGCCAGACCATGGGGATGTGGGAGAGGGAAGGGAAGAAGAGGAGAGGAGAGAGATGCCAGCTCATTAGAGAAGGGAAGAAGATGGATGCCAGACCAATGGGTGTGAAGGGAGAGATGGAAGGGGGAGGCATACAGTTTCTGGAAGGGGTATAGAAGGAGAGAAGATGCCATATAGAAAGGGCAGAGAGAGGGTAGACAATGAATGAAATGGAAAGTGACATGAAGTGAGGAAAGCAGAAACCAGAGAAGATTAGGTATAAAAAAAATTTCTATTTATTTGTTTTTTTGCTTTAGGGGAGATGCATCACTGTTTCTGTAGTGTTGCATTGTATGCAGAGTCCAGCTTCTTGGTGGTTCAATTTAACCTTTGTCTACGTATTTCTGTTTTATCCCCCCCTTTTACAAAACCTGAGTGCTGAGTGATGTGTGCTTTTGAGACAAGCAACCATTGGTGAGGGAAAAATCAGTAAATTCTGATTCTCTGAGTGAAGAGGTTTAGCTTTGGCCACTATGTACAGGATAAGCATTTGGACCAACTATTCTGGTTTGCTGGAGTGAAGCATTTTATGAATCATTACTAGGTTTTTGAACTTGAGTTTGATAGGAAGCCAAAATTTTGGGGTAAGAAGTGGAATCACATGGTCAGATTTTTGAAAATAGGATACATTTTATGGTTGTATTTTGAAGAATCTGAAGTCTCTCTAAATATAGAAATCTTAAGTCTATTGTAAAGAGAATTGCCATAATCTGTACTGTTCAATGCTAGAGCATGAATCAATGTTTGTAGAACTGAAGTGACAAGGTGTGACTATATGCTACCTGGTGCTTAAGAAAACTTCTTTACCAGCCCCATCACTTAGTAATAGTCCACCCCTGGGACTTCATATAGAAACATCTATTAAGAATTCTAAAATTGAACTTAACGACTCACCTGTGTCACTTGGCTTTTGAAGATCCAGATTATGGACCATGATGTGAACTGGTCACCTGTTCAATTCCTCACTCCTTGTATCTCATCTTCTCTCCTTTTGTACTAAACACTTTTAATTTCTGATCTGTGCTTGAGATTTCCTATCTATTTTGTAATTCATTTTCCTTTTCTTACCACTATTTGTTTATTGTAAGCCACTTTGATCTGTTCATCAGAGTAAGCAGTATATCAAGTACAAATAAACTAAATTAAACGTACCAGATGGCACCCTAAATTAGAAATGGAGTGGGAGAGAGGGATTGAACTACTCCATAGTATTGATGATGTCAGTATTCATGACAGATTTGAGGTAATTCTCAATACGGGGCATCTGTTGAGCTGCCTTGAGGTTGGCATGCATATCTTTACCTAATATTGTCTGGATCAAGTTTTAAGAAGAGTGGAGTGAGATAAAGCGCTAACGGTTAAGCAACTTTGCCAAAATTAGGAGGGAGCCAGGGCTGTTCTGGGCCAACATTTATCTGAGATTGATAATATTCAGCTATTTAGAAAGCATTCTTAACAAGCAGATAAAAATTTGGGACAGCATAGAGATTAGAGAGTGGCTGCCTTACCCACTTATCTTTTGCATTGGCCATGAGTCTAAATATTTCTCTCCTTGCTCCCAGTTTGTGGTCCATTGACAATAGTTCCAGTCTATAGCAGCCTGCTGTAATCTTCTCTCCAGAATGCTGCCTAATTCTCTAGGTCTTTCATGGGGAGGGGAGGAGAAGTTTTGCTTTTGTTTTCAGCAAGTGCTATTATATGAATGTGGTCAGCAAGATACCTTCAGATGCTATTTGCAGATATCAAGCCCATTATGTTGTTGCTTTACCATTGTCTACCCCTGTTTATTGTAATACCAAGGTCCCCTTAAATGAATTTGAGGCACCCAGCAGACTAGAGCACAATATTTTTCTCTGCAATTCAGTTTTTAACTCCTGACATGACTGTGAATGAAGAGTTCTGTATACCAGCACCTGTGTGGTCATCAAGCACAGTAATTTGTTCTTGTGTATAATCTTTCTAAAACTTCCAGGGTTTAGGACATTTGAAATGAAGGTATAATTTCACGCCACGGGATTTCTAGCGCATAGTACTAATTTTTAAAGCAGTACTCATTATATTTGCAAGGTGAGCATTAACATTTTCTTTTCAGGCTTTTTGAATAAAATATTTTTGAGAGGTTTTGGGGGTGGCAGCCTGTAGGGGGTTTAAGTAGCAGTACAATAACAGAGATTTCATGATTAAAAAGAAAAAAATCCCCAAACTGGATAAAAAGAAGAGACCCTGCCTTCCCTGACATGTGTTGCACACGTCAAAGGTACGTGCTGGGGTAAGCGGCAGAAGCGGAATCTTTTTATTTGTTTTTCACAGAAAACAATTTAGGTTTTAAAATCATACATACTACAAAGAATTCCTACCTATGAATTTTATGGCTTTGAAACCTCTTTGAGTGTGTAGCAGTGATCTAGGACAGCACTTCTAGCATGGTTTAGACTGATTTTTGCCTGAACGTGTGCCGCTTAGACTGACTCCAGCTTAATTTCTGCATTATTATCATGATTAGCCAGATGAGGAAACTATGTGAATATGAAAGAAGGAGGAGGAAGACAGCTTAGCTCTAGCTATCCTCTGATAAGAACATAAGAATTGCCATAGTGAGAGAGAGCAAAAGTCCATCAAGAAGTCCAGTATCCTGTTTTCAACAGTGGCCAACTCAGGTGGCCATACCTGGCAAGATCCCAAGGAGTAGAACAGATTTTATGCCGTTTATCCTAGGAGTAAGCAGTGGATTTCCCTAAGCCATCTCAATAATGGCCTATGGACTTCTCTTTTAGGAATTATCCAAACCTTTTTCAAACCCCACTAAACTAACTGATTTCACCACATTCTCCTGCAATGAATTCCAGATTACACATTGTGTAAATAAATATTTTATCTGGTTTATTTTAAATCTACTACTTAGTAGTTTCATTGCATGCCTCCTAGTCTAGTAATTTTGGAAAAAGTAAAAAAGCGATTCACATCTACCGTTTTCATTCCACTCAATATTTTATAGACCTCTGTTGTATCACCCCTGAGCTGTCTCTTCTCCAAGCATTTCCTCATAGGGAAGTCCCATCCCTATTAATCATTTTCGTCACCCTTCTCTGTACCTTTTCTAAATCTGCTACATCTTTTTTGCGATACGGCGACTAGAATTGTACACAGTATTCAAGGTGCAGCCGTACCATAGAGCATTATAACACTTTCATCTTTGCTTTCCGTTCCTTTCCTGATAATTCCTAACATTCTATTTGTTTTCTTAGCTGCCGCCGCACATTGGGCTGAGGGTTTCAACGTATCTTCATGACACCTAGATCCTTCTCCTGGGCAGTGATTCCTAACATAGAACCCTGCATTATGTAGCAATAGTTTGGGTTCCTCTTTCCACATACATCACCTTCCACTTTGCACCTTGCTCACCTGTATGCTGGTTTGTTAAGAGATCCCCCATTTCCAGCAACTCCAGAAGATTTCCAGCCTAAGATGGAGTCTGCCTTGTGCAGGGGTATTCAAACTTCAGTTCCTTTAAAGGTCATACTTTAGATCTTGTGTGAAAGATAGCCAAATGATGTCAATTAACTATATTACAAATTAACCCATGAACTAGTACTTTATGTAGATATGAATATTCATTTGTGATATCCTGACTATAATGCCTATTGGTTGCTCTTGAGAGCTGGAATAGAAGTAGTCAAGGGAAATAATTCATTCATCGTATGCCAATAATACTTGCAATTTTAGATGCACCGCTGCTTGCTTTTTCAAGGTTAGTTGAAACTTGAATAAGACGCCTTCTTCCCCTCAACTAAGTAATATAGTAAATTGTTTAATTTTAATGCTAATTAGAATTAGTAAAATAAAACTTGAAAAAATGACTTTTGTAGATCCAATTTGAATGTAGTTACTAGGGTACTTCTCTTAGGGCTCCTTTTATCAAGCAGCGTAGAGCCTTTTACCGTGGGCCAGTGAGGTAAATTCTCCGATGCTTATAGGAATTGAATGAGCGACAGAGAATTTACGTTGCTGGCCCGCGATAAAAGGCTCTACTGCTTGATGAAAGGAGCCCTGAGTGTTATGTTTTATAAGTATGTTTGTTCTTATGTCTTCTACTTAGACACTGAGGATGAGATGTCTAGCAACATCACCAATATACTGGACAGAAATAGATCTAGACGTTATCTCTGTACAGGTTGTTGGTGAGGCCCCACTTGGAGTATTGTGCTTAATTTTGGAGACCATATCTGGTGAAGGATACAAGAAGACTTGAAGCAGTGCAGAGAAAGACAACACAAATTGTAGGGGTTTGTGCCAAAAGACATACAAGAAGAGACTGGAAGACCTGAATATGTATACTATAGAGGAAAGGAGAGACAGGGGAGATATGTGATGTTTAAATACTTAAAAGGCATTAATACAGAGAAGGAAAAATGGTAAAACTAGAAGGCATAAATTGAGATTGTGGGGTAGCAGACTTAAGAGTATTGTTAGGAAATTCGTTTTCATGGAGAGGACGGTAGATGCCTGGAATGCCCTCCCGAGGGAAGTAGTGGAGAGGAAAACTGTGCCGGAATTCAAAAAAGTGTGGAATGAACACAGAAGATCTGTTCAGGGCAGGTGGTTGGGTTAGTGGGAGAGAAGGGGTTGCCATTAGACATCTCTTTTGTCGACTAACCCTTCTAATGATGTCTCGGTCCTGGTGGTGTTTTTTTCCGCTGCTAAATGAACCTGACAGCTCTTTTTATTTTTGAATATTTATTTAAAACATTTATCAACTGCCTATTCCTAAGCGGCATTACAAAAGTAACATACATAAAAATAAACATATAAGATTTATACAAATACTTTGAATTACAAATGAGTAATTACATCTTAAAATCAAGATCTCATAGATCCTCACAGTACCATTTATCTTAAAACCAGCATTAGACAACATGTCCTTTATTGAAATGCTTCTAAAAATAATGCAGTTTTAAGTATTTTTTTTTAAAGTTCCGAATATCAGATAGAGCCCTCAGTGGTCCAGTTAATTTGTTCCACAGTGTTACTCCCATGATGGAAATAGCAGAAATTCTTGCGTTCTCATAGTGCATTTTTGAGAAGTCCATCAATGACAAACGTATTACACCTTTAGAACGCAAGGTTCTGAGTGGTCGATAGGATTGCCATGGTTTGTGACAGATACCAAGGAATCTCATGGTAAATGACCTTGAACACCAACATTAAGGTTTTGAAAATAATACGTGATCGCACAGGTAACCAGTGCAGTTTCTTTAGCCACGGTGTTATGTGAACAAATTTCTTAGCCTCACAAATTAGCCTTGCAGCCATATTTTGGATCATTTGTAACACTTTCTACTGTACTGTTGGAACGCCTAAATAATGGGGGTTTGAAGTGACCTTATTTAAATGCAGTGTACACTAATGGTTTTAACACCTGCGCTGAAACCATTAGAGTGGGTGGCACACCGATCCTGGCGCTAGTATCGGTATTCAGTGGTATATAGTAAGGAGGTAAAGGGTGGACCATCCTCACACCACTCTCATGCCCTCCCTTCCCTCCATAGCTCTTTAAATCTTTGCCAGTGTTTAGCAACTTCTCTGGCCTGCTGCTCACACCAGCTTGGCTTCCTTCTAAAATCACTTCCTGGTCATGGGGCAGGAAGTAACGTCATGAGCAGCAGACTGAAGAAGCTGCTCATGCTGGCAAAGATTTAAAGAGCTATGGAGGGAAGGGAGGGTGTGAATGTGGTGTGGGAGCGTGGGAAAGGAGCTGGGGATGGAGGGGGGCACCCCTGCCTTGGGCACCTCCTACCCTCGCTACGCCACTGCTGGTATTAGGTTTTGAGCATTGGCCTATGGGAGAAGTATGCAAGGAAGCTGCTAGAAGGGACCATGCCTGCAGTGTCGCTCACCATCACTAAATGGACATAAGTCTTTTCCCAGTTTAATGGTGGGGAGGAGGCAGAGAAATCGCAAAGCAGATGGTTATTGAGCAAATCGGTGTTAATGTTTCCTGGGAGAGGATTAATCAGGTGAAAGATGGTAATCTCTGTGTGTACAGGGACAGCTGGTACTGTCTTGTGCCTTTGTTCCCCCTCCTCTTTCTACTGTAGAGTTAGCGAGGCATGGCAACATCTCTTTCAAATCCCTTTGCCGACCTGTCTGACATTTTGCCTCTCTTATCACTGAAATCTGCAAGGATAAGAAGTTCATCACTCAATTATGTGGGATGATTTTTATTTTTTAAACTTTTTTTTTTCATGTTTCTTAGTCTATTGAATGTGATACAAATTCTGTTCAGTTGAGTTTGTCAGGCAAAATGATCTCTTAAGACTAACTGACCCCCCCCCCCAACCACTAACGAAGTCTTACATTTTAAATCGCTTTCATATGAGAAAAGTGATGCAGAATTGAAATAATGAATATTTTACAAAGTGGAGATGGTTTTATTTGATTTGACCAAACTTCAGTTTATAGAGAAAAATCTTTTATGTTTACGACTCATTTGTCACAAATGTATTTGATATGCAAATATAGAATGATTTTTTTTCCCTTCAAGCTTAATTGTAGATTGCAATTTGAGACATAAGTAGCGCTGTTCAGTAGGGATCATCCATTAACCAAGTATACCCTCATTATTTTTGCCAATCATTTTTTTCTAGTTCTAAAGGGAAACATTTTGATGAAATAATCCCTTGTGGCAAAAAAAAACCCCAACCCAACTATCAGTAGCTGTATCATTATGATGATCTGAAACTGCTTAGAATTTTTAAATACATAATCTGCATTTTAGGAATTCTGAGTGCAGGGCACTGTTCAGAGTTGTGAACAGGGCCAGCTCAAGGCATGGGCCAGATGATCATTGCTCAGTCACAAGAGTTCCAAAAGCCTGCCTCGCTAGCTCCCTGTTCCTCTAGCTAGTGCCCATCTCTCCCCCCCCTCCCCTCTTTAGCATATTTCATTTTTCATCCTCAGGTCTGGTAATCTCACTTTTCTCGTAGATCACTCTCATTGTTTAATTTTAAACACA
This sequence comes from Geotrypetes seraphini, assembly GCF_902459505.1. Taxonomy (NCBI): domain Eukaryota; kingdom Metazoa; phylum Chordata; class Amphibia; order Gymnophiona; family Dermophiidae; genus Geotrypetes; species Geotrypetes seraphini. Next base: position 34,170,864 of record NC_047102.1, read on the forward strand.
TTTTTCCCCTCCCAAGCACTGGCTCTGGTAGAATTTCACATAAGGTTACCTGTACGGGCGCCATTGTCTTCCTTTTGCCATGCCCTATAGAAACAAGATATTAGTCAATGGAGCCAGGGTGTGATAGAGAGAAGGTTGGGCTGGGGGAGGCAGCATTATAAGACATGCTTCCATTATTGGTACTCAGAAATGAAAAAAAAAACATGTTTAAGGATAGAGCGGAGAGAGGGAGAGAGAGAAAAAATTAAATGGAAGCAAGCCGAGAGGTAGAAATCAATGTCCAAGATGGATGTAGGACAGAAAGTGAGGAAGGCACAAGGGGAGGGAAGAAGTAATCAGATAGACTGGAGACCTTGGAAGGAGAGTTAACAGAAGAGAAAACAAAAAAACAGAAACCAGAGACAGACCAATATGATTAGAAAAATAAGATGGCCACAAAATAATGGTAGGAAAAATTATTAGGTGATTGAATATGTTTTGGGGAATTTAAATCTTCTAGAATTTTATATTTTGCACAGTACAGGGGGAGTTGTATATCCGTAATGTTTGTGTGTATATTTTTCTATTTTTAATTTGTGGGTCTATCTGTGTTCTGTGTGACTGAGACCATATATTCTGTTATCATGGAAATTTTACGTAGGGATGTTTAGTTTTCCCAATAGGAGTACTGATCTAGAGTGCTGGCATGTCAAAAGCGTGCAGGACATTGGCGCGCTGACAATCGCTCACCGACACCTGTGCGCAGGATTACAAGGGTGGGCAATTTTTATACACAGAATGCTACCTGGCAAACTGCAACGTTATGTAATTTCAGAATCAGACCTGCATAGAGCTCAATACATTTTCTGTGATAAGTAAAAATATGACTAAATGCTTCAAATTGCTAGAGTAGCTATTCTGAAAATATTTGCAAATTACCAAAACTCAGGTTAATAATGTTTTCTATGTATATTTTCCCTGGCTGACAAAGAAACAAAGAAGGTGACTGGTTGGTGCTTGATCTCCTTTATTAGAAAATTTGACACTGACTCGACACAATCGTGTTTCGATCTAAAAAGACCTACCTCAGGAGTCTGATTTTGTAAACTGAGAACAAGATATTTAGGGATTCAAAACGTGTGACACTTTAAAAAACTTTTATGTATTCACTGTCGGCAAAAGAAAGACAGTATGTTTGAGGTGTAAGTTTCAAGTGTCCGCTTTATAACCCACATGGAGTGGCTGAAGGCAAAACTGTGATCCCCTTTGAGACCTGTGGCCTGCCTGAAATTCAAAGGCAGGCCCAGGTTAGCCATCTCTATTCTAGAATCTTCTTTCAAATGGTGCCATTGATTCCTAGCAGTAGTCTTACAGTACTGCTGCTGGCATGGGGAGGTATTGGGAGTTTCGAGCAGTCATGTAAGGGCTTTTTCTCTTATAGGTCAGCTCCTCAAACATCCTATTAATGCTACTTTGAAGAAAGCAGCCATCAGGACAGGTGCAAGTAGGGACCGATCCTGCAAGTAGGGACCCCTGGAATGAGTTAAGGTCATGCAGGCAGTCAGGCTGGCTAGCTAGAGGGGAGCTGATGTGGGAAAAAGGGACACTAAAGCAAAAGTTGCCTCAGGATGCTACAGTCCCTTGACTCAGCCCTAGTTGTGAACTTGGCCCTCAGTGCCTCCAGCTGTTTGTGTCGGTTAGAAAAATGGGCGGAGAAATGGCAGATGAAGTTCAACGTGGAGAAATGCAAGGTAATGCATTTAGGCAGTAAAAATAAGGAATACGAGTACAGAATGTCAGGTGCAACTCTGGGGAAAAGTGAACAAGAAAGGGATCTGGGTGTACTGATAGATAGGACCCTGAAGCCGTCGGCACAATGCGCGGCAGCGGCAAATAAGGCAAATAGAATGTTGGGCATGATAAAGAAAGGAATCTCGAGTAGATCGGAGAAAGTTATAATGCCGCTTTATAGGGCAATGGTCAGACCCCACTTGGAATACTGCGTCCAACATTGGTCTCCCTACCTAAAGAAGGATATAAAACTGCTGGAGAGGGTGCAGAGACGAGCAACTAAACTAGTGAAGGGTATGGAGAAACTGGAATATGAGGATCGACTTAAAACACTGGGATTGTTCTCCCTTGAGAAAAGGAGACTGCGTGGGGATATGATCGAGACCTTCAAAATACTGAAAGGAATTGACAAAATAGAGCAGAGAAGATTATTTACAATGTCCAATTTGACACGGACAAGAGGACATGAAATGAAGCTAAGGGGGGGCAAGTTCAGGACTAATGTCAGGAAGTTCTGCTTCACACAGAGAGTGGTTGACATCTGGAATACTCTCCCAGGGGAGATTATTGCGGAATCGACAGTCCTAGGCTTCAAAAGCAAACTAGATGCATATCTCCTTGAGAGAGGCATATAAAGATATGGTTGGCTATAAAATAAGCCAGGTGAATACCTAGCAGGGCCTCCGCGTGTGCGGATCGCCGGACTTGATGGACCGAAGGTCTGATCCGGAGATGGCGCTTCTTATGTTCTTATGTTTGATTAGGAAACATTTTCCAACTAGTGAATATAGCTCTGTCACAAAAAGGATGCCAGATAATCTCTTAAATTAGTGATGTCATGCCTTTTTATTATTATTTTATTGCTTTTAACATAATACACAAGAATTATCTTGCTCCAGAAATACAGAAGGAAATCAAATAAAGGAATTAATATACTAATGAAAAACACATTTAGAAACTCAATTTTTTTCCTCAGACCACAAGAAAGAAGAGAGGTTCACAAAGAAAAAGGGAGGAGCACCTATATTTACATGTCGTTATTAAATGAAAATCAGTATTGGCTTAACAAAGACTCCTACTATCTTGATAGCTGATTAGTACTAAACAACTGCCATCACCAATGTCTTCAAATCCAAGAATACTTTTTTAAAAAAATTTTATTTATTTATTTATATAATGAGTCAAAATGTTGTGTGATCATGGCACCGAGGTACCCCCCCCCTTCAAACCCAGCATACACCCAAAAAGAGAGAGATAAAGCCTCAGACTAATGTAGCAGTATAGAATTAAAAGGTACAAATCAAAACTGCTTTTGATACTTTCACTGGCACAGAACAGCTCAGGTTTAGAAAAGGGCAAAGTCACCCGGAGGCACGTTCAAAGACTTAACTGACAGAAGACGACTTGAGCTCCAATGCTGTCACATCTTCTCCAATCTGCCCAACAAGCGACTTTGTTTCACCAATGTTTGGCTCATCAGGGGAACAAACAATACAGCCTTGAAAAGTGCAGCCACACTGAGACAAGCCCCAGAACAAAGGAAATAGACAAGAGCACTTAAAGCCCTCCCTCCAACACAAACCTCACTTCCGGTCCGAATCAACCAATCAGCACTCAGCACTCAGCTCAGCTCAGCTCTTCTCAAACATAGCTAATTGAAGAAAATCAAAACATCAATTTCAAATTATTTTCCAAGCATAATGTCTTGTACAGAAAGTATGATCAAGAGATAATATAAATTTAAATTAACCTTCAATCCTGAAAGATAAATCAAACGGATTAAAACATAAGAAAAGCATATAGCTTATTTAATCTTGATCCACTTGAGTCCACAAACTTGGATCCAAGACTTTAGAAAGAGTAATTTTAAGTAACATAATCATATAAAAAAGAAAATATAACTGCTGCTTACAAAGAGCTAACTATTTACGTACTAGGGTGCAGATGTTCCTTCATTCTCTAGCTGTTTTAGGGAGATAAAACTGGTTAGATGAGACGGGTCTACAAAAACATAGTTTAAGGAATGGTATCTAATGATACACTTGCAAGGGTATTTAAGAAAGAAAAGCCCCCCCCCCCCAGTTAAATCACCCCAGGCTTCAACATTAGAAACTCCCATCTTTTCTTCGTAGTCTCTCTCATGATGTCAGGGAAAATCTGAATACGAAGCCCCAGGAAGTCCTTTGCCCTATTTTTAAAGAAAAGTTTAAGGATCCAATCCTTGTCTGGAGCTCATGTTATAGTCCATAAGAGAGTGGCTGGAACAGCCCTTCTCTGTCAGATTGTTCCAAAATAGCAAACATGTCTAAGGGACCTTCCTGCTGGTTTGCATCTTCTTCTTTTCGTGTTTTTTTAGTAAGCAAATAATAAACCCTTGTCAGGGGAGGTATTTTTAAATTTTCCTTGAAATAACATACCATATCCCTGGGAGGAATTGTTGAGATCTTAGGAAAATTAATTAAACAGAAATTGTTAATGTGATTATTGTCTCAAGAGCTTGCAATTTCCTTCGCATTATTAAATTAACCTTTACAAGCAAGTCTTGATTTTGTTTGAATATTGTTAACTCTTTATCCTTTTTTTGAATTTCAGTTTTTACCAAAGTCACATCTTGTTTTAAAGGGTAATTTCTGGGGGTTTAACCATTGAAAAAGGAACTGGTGGTGAAATTAAATATTGTTCCTTCGGATATGTTACCTCCCTGGTGCCTTGTTCTTCCATACCGTGAGATGTCCCAGCTGTGGGTTAATTCGGGAGGAGTACATCACTCTGAGCAGTTTCAAGCAATCCCTCCAATACGTTGGCCTCTAGGGATGAGAATACATCCTCCTCAGGTGTATTCTCATCTCGCGGTGAGCTAGCTTCCATCGGCAGCGGCTGTAGAGGTGGCGTCCTTACGTCTTGGCTGAAGGTGACGTTCAGCCCAAGGGTAATTGCCACAGCACTGCTGTCTGCTGGCGCTCCCAGCAGGCGATGCCCCGACGATATTTGCTCCTGTTGAAGACGTCTCATAAAGTCATCTAAAGTAATAGTTGGGGTTTCAATATGGCGGGAGGCACCACCGACACTTTTCCCCTCTCTCTTCAGCATTGCAAGAATAGGAAATCCAAGAATACTCTTAATTGCTCCGGTAAATAGAATATATATTTCACACCAAGATATTTAATCAGGCATTTAAAAGGGTAAGCCAAAAGGAATGAAACATTCAATGTCACTGTTGCTAGAAACAATTTCCTTCGTTCCTGTGTTTGACGAGTGACATCAGGAAACATCCATATTCTTTTACCATCGAATAATACTTGAGACTGATGAAAATACAGTCTAAATATGGCATTAGCATCTTGTTCAGAAACAAGTGACACCAGCAAAGTAGCTCTTTCCGTTGATTCTGCCAAACTGGTTTCAAGTAGTTCTGAAACATTGAGGTTTTCTCTTAAATTTGCATTTGTTAACTCACCCCCTCTTTTACAAAACCGGGCTAGCGGGTTTTAGCGCAGAGAGCTTCCAACACTCATAGGAACTCAATGAGCGTCAGGAGCAGTGCGGGCCATTCAGCGCAGCTCTCTGCGCTTAAAACCACTAGCGCAGTTTTGTAGAAGAGGGGGTCAACCTCTGGATTTCCAATTTCTTTTTTTTGGCCAATATATTTTATTTACTGGTGGAATAGATTCTAAAAGAAATTTCAATACTTCAGTGAAATACTTTTAAAATAAATCTAGATGAGTCGTGAGCGGAGATTTAGGAAAGTTAAGCAAATGACTATTCATTCAATTTGCTTTATTTTCCTAGCTAGCAAGGTTTTATCTTTTACCAGTCCAGTTGTCAGAGTTTGAAGATTTTCAACACAGTTCTTCACTTGTTTCATTTCTGCTGAAAATGCCTCTTGTGTGCCTTCAACCTTTTTACTCAGAGCTTCTACTGTAGTTACAAGCTGAGAAAGATTGCTTGAAGATTTGTTGATTGTAGTGTTTAGCATCTGGAGAACTTGCCAAATACGCTCCAGGGTCACCACCTTCGGTCTGAACAGCTGGGATGGCGTTTCTGCCATGACTCCCAGAGCACTCTGTTCATTTGAATTTCCCCGTAGCTTTTGCCCCTCGAATCGGGGTTTCTCCCATGAAAGTAACTTCACTGGGATCCCACTGCAGAGCTACGAAGGGAGCAGGGCAAGGCTAGTGGAGGTGATAAAGATGTTTCAAAGTCCAATTCTTCAGCTTCTCTTCCTGCCAAAGAAACAGCAGACTGCACTCCGATACTTGTGTGGGAGCCTGAGGCAACAGTGAACTCCCGAATGGAGCGTTGTGTTGGGGAAGACATCCTGGCCATAGAGGGATCTGCTCGGATGCTTCCCTTACGTTTTGAGTGAGGCATATCGGGCAAGTAAAGGTAAAAAGTTGCAACCTCTCTATATTCAGTCAGAGACAGTGTTACCAAACCGCCGCCATCTTGGAACCACTCTAAGTTTCGGGGTCATGCCTTTTAATCCTTAACGATGTCAATACTTGAGACCTTCTCAATATGAGACAGAATCCTAGAGAAGAGAATACTGAATGCCCTGTATTTCATATTCTAGAGAGTTCTGCAGAATGTGTAACAGAAAACCAGTTCTTTGGACATTTTCTTTTAAAATTAGAGGAGCATCCAACCTACTCACCTAGTACCTCCAATGTGCCTTTTCCCTGTTTCTTCCATGCTAAATCTTTGGAGAGTTATTTTACCGCCAGTCAGATGAACAGACGTTCTTAACCCATTATGTATAATTTTCTTTCCAACAACCCATTGGTTGGAAAGAATTTTTAAAAATACCACTGTATATTAGTGATTATTATCAGATATTTATTTTTATTTTAAAATGTTTATAACCAGTACCATTCATAGTTCTGAGGAACAGATGATTGCATAAAACCAGAGAAAATATTAAATTAAAAACTATGAATTATAAACCAAAGACAACCCATTACCTAAAATTTTAAATTGTACAAATAGCATGTATGGCTGCATACAGTTGATTAGCATATACAAAACAGTTCCATCATTAATTAAAAAAAATATATTGCCACTGCATTGTACTTTGCCTGATTTCAGCTTTTATTTGTGAATTTAATGAGGTTCTTATTTTCTCTGGTTTATTGGTGTTGCCATATAAACATAGTCCTCCTTTCTATTTTGAGAAATGATATTCTGTAGAAGGAAATTGAATGGCCACAGTTTGACCGGTGACAGCATTCTCAACAGTAGTGGTAGCGGGGAATCTGTATGCGGAAGGACTTGTCGTGTAAAAGGTGTTTTGTTTTTGTTTGTAATGAATGATCAGCGTCTGTATCTTGCATGTGACATAAATCTGTATGTACGTAGTTAACAGTTTCCTTCTGTGACTACCGGTTCTGACTTTTCAGTTTCCAAAGGCTTTGTTTTGTGCGAAGGTGGCCTGGTACGTATTTACCCCTTGGCTCCAGGCGACACCTGTGGTGCCCAAATAAAAGCTTAGAACCACTGGACTATTAAAGCTGAGGGGGCCATGCTGGGAAACTAAATTGCATCAGCGTGAAGTAGAAGAGAAATATTTGGTTAACCGGTCTTTGCTCACAGATCTTTCCTTTTTGTGTGGAAAGTAGACACCATGTGTGTGTGTGTGTGTGTGTGCGTGCGCGGCACAGATACAGCACTCAAATCCCTAGGTCACTATGGACAAATTTGATGTGTTGCATCTCCTGAAACAGATGGTTCTGAATCAGAGATGTTGCTTATTTCAGTAGTGGTGTTAAGTTATATTAACTGAGGTGTTGAGTAGTTAACAAATCTCCTTTAAGAGTTTGCTATTACAAGTGATCATTGTGTTCCAGGATACAAAACTTGCTTCCATAGTGTGTGTTTGCCTGTTTTTGTCTACCCGAACGGACTCTATTGTCATTTTTTCCTGCAACCAGAGCACTTTTTATCTTTGCCTTTCCTTCACCAAATCTCACTTCTTGTTTCACCATATCTAGTAGGACCTGAATTAATTTTCTGTCATAGGAGAGCGGTACTGAGTTGAAGGCAGGCCCCTGGAGGTTCTTTCCCCCTGCCTGGTTATCTCATGCCCAGAAACAGAGGATTATGCCCCAAGTATAGAGAGTAAAGGTTTTACTGAGCATAACCTTGACTCATTCCAGGGGTCCCTGGGATGATAGGGGCAGGAGCAGTCCCCACTGATGGGTTTCAGTATGGGATCATATTTTAAACATCACACGAGGAGGCAAGTTGGGAGGTCCGAGTTTGGCAAATGAAAGGATTTGTATTCTACAGAAGAAAAAAGACCATCACCCTTTGTTTTTATTGCTATAAAACACAGCAGCAACATAGCAAAAATAGATTAATTACAATCAATGAGTGCAATGCAGCAAAGAACAGAAATTAAAATAAATGATTAGGTACTCTATTTCAGCTTGCTTCCCGCATCAGCACCAGCATAGTTTCTAAATGATGCTTTATACATCTAAATCACCTTTAATCATGTGCATTAGTTTTTTAGCTTTTGCAATTTCTACTAATGTCTTTTTCCAGAATTGAAACGGGGGGTTTGGATTTCACAGCATAAGCTACAGTGTGCCTTGTGGCTTGAATAAACTGAGTGACAAGGTTTGGGTTTTTTCATGTTAGCTAAATCTGCAACCTCCTTACCTGTCCACATTGCTCACCCCCCAAAAAAAACAAACAAACAAAACAAAAAACCAATGAAGTAAAGTTAATCTGTGGGTGCTTGATGGGGATGTTGTTTATTTTTGAGTGGAGAGCAGCTGTATTTTGTTATTTGTAAAGTTGATCAGTGCATAAAAAGTCACTGCAGAGCCCATCTCTCCATTGAGAATAAAACCATCTGTACAGACCTTATTCAATCTAAAAATTTGTTGGATTTTTTTTTTCTTCTTCTTCTTTTCCTTAGCTATTTCTGGACAAGAATCCAAAGCTTTGCCCGGTCCTGTTCTTAGGTTCCAACTACTGAAGTCCCCGTCAAAGCTCACTCCAGCCCATCTACACCCTCCCAGCCATTGAAGCCCTCCCCAGCCCATCCTCCACCAAATGGCCATATACAGACACTGACCGTGGAAGTCTGCCCAGTACTGGCCTTAGTCCTTCAATATTTAATATTATTTTCTGATTCTACATCCTCTGTGTTCATCCCACAGTTCTTTGAACTCCGTCACCATTTTCCTCTCCACCACCTCTCTCGGGAGCGCATTCCAGGCATCCACCACCCTCTCCGTAAAGTAGAATTTCCTAACATTGCTCTTGAATCTACCACCCCTCAACCTCAAATTACGTCCTCTGGTTTTACCATTTTCTTTTCTCTGGAAAAGATTTTGTTCTACATTAATTTTGCATCTACTTTCTTGGTGGGTTGTTGGGTTTCTGGTTGTTGTTTTTTTTTTTAGCATTGCTCCCTGTTCTATGTTCTTTGTGTTGTGCCATTTATTTCATCATGTCTTCCTCTACTAGTGTTATTCTGGACCATAATGAAGGTAGACTTTGGTATCTGCTCTGTGAAATATGAAGGGAAGTGGAAAATTATGCACAAAATTATACCAGATACACGTATTCTCAGAGGCAGTAATATGTCATCTCTGCAGACCTCTACATTGATCTTCTTCTGCAGTTGAAGAATAAATTTTCCTTTAGTAATCATCTTCTCCTACCATACACATAATCAAGACCTTTGCAAGCGTTCACTGGCAGCGATTGTGTGTGTTCTTTGCAAGTTGCCTTGCACCTCGTGTACCCAACAGTCAAGTTAATTTGTCCTGGCTCTATCGGCATCCTCCTAGCTAAGGGGGATATGCTCTTATATCAGAATGCAGCTTTGAGGAAGATTGGAATCTTGGCTACTACCTGGAACAAGGAGATCCTCTGAAGCTCTGAAAGAATGGTATTTGATGGAAGGAATCTCCATTTAGTTTTAGCTGATATCTGGTAGAATTGGTCCTACTTTTCTGCCTCCTTTGAAATGTCACTTAGTTTAGGTGTTTGCGCTCTCAATTGGAGAAGTTTATTAAAGGTGAAGTATGGTTTCTGATACACCAGTGGTAGGAAAAGCAAAATTAATTTCATGGTTGGATTGATAAAATGCTCCTTTTTCCTTAAAGACATGACTCGATTTGACTATTTTTCTTTTCTAATCAATTTGTTTCCCGTAAGGATGGAGGGAGGTATGGGGAGAGAAACAGAATGATTTGCTAGTGAGAAATTCTGAAAACAGGAAAAAGTACTGTGCATCCTATGCCTACAGAATAGAAATTTGCAGTGAGATAGGGGAGAAGACTTGGGAAGCTGAAGAACCATAATGAGGAACTTCTGCAAGCAATATTATGCTGTGTTTTAATTGACAAAAAAACCCAAGAAAATGACTGGAGAGGCCTGAGAGAGACAGGACCCTGCTTCTCAACTTCTTCATTCAGCATTGAATGTTCCTCATTTCATCCCCTTATAAGAGAAACTATTACTATTGCTGCTTAACATTTCTATAACAGTGTACATGTGGAGGGGCATAATCAATTTGGACATAGAGCGCTAGTCACCCAAAGTGAGCAGTGGGAAAATGCCCATTCTTCAAAAGAACATCTAAAATATATTTTTTTTCAAAAGTCGTCTATCTGTACGTCCAGGCATTTGATCATCCAGACCAATACATCTATCTTTATACCGGTACCACATTCTCGACCAATTAGAAACATGATGGCAGATAAAGGTCAAATGGCCCATCTAGTCTGCCCAGCCGCAGTAACCATTATCTCTTTTTCTCTCCGAGAGATCCCACTTGCCTATCCCAGGCCCTCTTGAATTCAAACACAGTCTCTGTTATACCAAGGTAGAGATTTCCCCTGAACACAATGGCATAAATTACTTTGTTTTATAGAGGCTGAGGCCGATTTAGTGACTGTGAAACACAGTACAACATGGGTCTGAGTTAAAGAATGACACGGGGACAAATTTTTCCCGTCCCTGCGGGAACTCATTTTCCCATCCCGTCCCAGTGAGTTCTTTTCCTTCCCTGCCCCATTCCTGCAAGCAACATCCTCATCTGCACAAGCCTCAAACACTTTAAAATCATAAGTGTTTGAGGCTTGTGCTGCTAAGGCAGAGCTTAGAGGAATGGGGCAGGGACAAAACTCGTGGGGAAATTGAGTTCTTGCGGGGTTTGGGGGAAAATTTGTCCCTGTGTCATTCTGTAGTCTGAATCTCTGCCGCCCCCTCCCTTTCTGTGCCACCTCTAGTATTTCAAATTGTGTTCAGTAACATTTCTGTTGGAGAAAATCAAATTATTTCAACACAGTATCCTTTTTAAAATGGCTTGATTAATGTGATTCCCCACTGCTTCTCGCCAGTGATTTATGACTGGTGGTGACAGCTAACTGAGATAGAGGCTTGTCTTGGATATTGCGCTGGGGTGTAAGAACTGGGAGAGAGAGTGGCAGGAACACACGACCTGTCTAGCAGGTCAGCCCATCTTCATTTATATAGCATTTTTCTCTTCATGGTTAAATAAAAACATATTCAGATTTATTGCTAGCTTGTGAAAAATGGTGCTGTATTTCTCAAATTACTTATTGCATTTGCAACCTGGCAACCACTACAGGGCTAACAGAATGAATGTCTAATGTGAAAGGGCAGAGATAGGTTGCAGTTAGAAACTGCCGAGAATAGATAGATGCATTAAAGTGGGGGTTCTTAACCAGGGGTGCCGGTTCCCTCAAGAGGTCAAACGAGGTTTGTAAAAGGGTCTTGGAATCTGATTGCAATTTACTGAAACTTTCTAGACGGAGTGAAGGCTGCTAACAGTTTTTAAAGGCATTTGTCTAGAACAGAAACAGACTGAATGCATTTTCCAATATACAGGTTCAGCTGTCAAAAACTGAGCCATAGTTTTGAGGGTTGGTTAAAGGTAAATAACGAGCATTACTGTCACTAATGGCAATGAAACTTAAGAATTTTTCTCACTTCATTTGCATACGTCTGCAGGTTGTACAATCCCACGTTTGTTACAAAGGCTCTGACTTCATGACTGAAATTACTGAATTGTTTTGATGCTTTGGAACGAAATATTTCTTAGTATGTATCGTTTGTAAATGGTCATTTTATTCAACAACATTATATAAGTGCTAACAACAAACAGCAGTAAATTTAACCAAATTCTGTGGTTCCGTAGTGCTCAGAGTTGTAGGCAAAAAGACCGATCGCTGGGTCAAGCCCAAGCTGGGTCTTCCCAAACATCATGGTCTCTCAGCTGAATGAGAGACCACGATATTTAGGAAAAAGTTTTGGACTCGGGTTCTTTGAAGCAGCCCTTGAAGAAATCCATATACACATTGGGCTGATCAGAGGGGTGGGGGGGGGGGGATTAACATCAATTAAGGAAATGGTAGTGCAATATGTAACTACAAAAACGAAAATGTTTTGCATCGCTGGTCTACATCTGTGGAACAATCTGCCTGGACATTTGAGACTGTGCACAGATCGTGTTAACTGTAAGAAACTGCTAAAGACACCAGTGCTGGTTGAGGCTTATAGATAAGATGTCCGAAAATTCCCAATTTACTTTCTCATATGACCACCATATACACACAGATAATGAATGCTGTCTCTGTCTTTGGATCGTATGGAATTTTATGAATGTTTGATACTGGAAACCGCCTAGATTTTAGGTGGTATATAAATGTGTTAATTAAGCAGCCAAGTGCTGACTCCGCCCCCAGAGCTCCCCCAACACAGCCGGCTTTGAGTTAGGCCAGTGGTTCCCAAACCCTGTCCTGGGGGACCCCCAGCCAGTCGGGTTTTCAAGATATCCCTAATGAATATGCATGAGAGAGATTTGCATACCTGTCGCTTCCATTATATGCAAATCTCTCTCATGCATATTCATTAGGGATATCTTGAAAACCCGACTGGCTGGGGGTCCCCCAGGACAGGGTTTTGGAACCACTGAGTTAGGCGCTAACCACGATTTTCAGTAGTGCTTAACTGGTTAAGTGCTGCTGAAAATAAGCAGCTAGCCCTGACCAAACGATTTAACTGGTCAGCGGCCGGCTAAATTGTTTTGGAATAAGAGTTACACATGTAGCACTGGCGTTTTGGATGCACAATTTATGCTCCCTCTGTGGTTGGTGTAAGTGCTCAAGCCTAACTAATAAGAACAAATTAAAGGATTCTGTTTTTCCAACAATAGCCAATTCCGGTCACAAGTTTCTGGCAATATGTTAAGAGTAAAACAGATTGCATGCTGCTCATTCTAGAAATAAGCAATGCATTTTCCCAAGACTATCTTGATAATGGCTTATGGACTTTTCTTTTAGGAAACTATCCAAGCCTCTCTGAAATCCTGCTAAGTTAACTGCCTTTACTACAGAATTTAATTACACTGAGCGAAGAGATATTTTCTCTGACTTGTTTTAAATTTACCACTAATAAGCAGACAATCCTTTCACAAAACTTGTTTCACCTTCTGCCAATTAAAGGGTTAAACGGCTGCTTTACAAAACTTGATGTTGAACGGGAGAAACAGTGCCAAGTAAACAGACATTTGGAGATGCAGATCTCCCGTAAGAGCCATAGAAGACACATGTTGCTTCTGTGCAACCACGCCAAATAAAGGGTTAAGCACAAGTTATTTTCAAAAAATACAAGAAATAATACAGTATTCCCCAGATATTCGGGGGGGGGTTCCGTTCCAGGAACCCCCGCGAATGTTGAAAAACTGCGAATACAGTTTTTAGCAGGGGAGACAGGAGAGGGCAGCCGGAGCGCCGACGAGTGAAGGAAATCACTCGCTGTATGCTCCAACCGCCTCTTCCTGTACTAAAGTCGGGCCTCACCAGTCAGGAGCTGCTTTGACTCATAGCTCCTGATTGGTGAGGCCCGACTTTAGTACAGAAAGAGGCGGTCGGAGCATACTGCGAGTGATTTCCTTCACTCGCCGGCACTCCGGCTGCCCGGTCATTCGCGGTCAAAAAATACCGCAAATTTGCAGGGGAGCACTGTATATGCTTAGAGGCCTGGGGACTAGGCCTCATAATAAATCTCACCACCCAATCATCGCATATATCAAATCTCATTTTATATTAAAAACTTTACATCTTGAGTGTAAAAAAAATGTGAAAACACAAACTTGAAAAACTTCAGGGTCCCGACATAGACCACATTTCATTTCCTGCTTCAGGGAACCCGAATCAACATTTGAGTTAACTTAAGGAAGGTCTCTGTTTGTTATAAGTGCCTCTTCTGCTAAAATGCTTCAATGCAGCCATTAACTGGCCAGATTATTGTAATGCACTATACCTCGGTGTAGCAAAGACAAGATGTAAGGCATTACAAGTGGTACAAGATGAAGCTGCGAGACTTGTTACAGGAGCGTCAAAGTATGTGCATGTTACACCATATTTAAGACAGTCGCATTGGTTGTCCGTGTTTAGAGTACAAAATAAGGTGTTGACTATATATAATCAATTATTGAATGGTATGTTACCAGAATATTTTAAAAACAGAGTGATGATTTACCAACCAAATCGATTGTTATGATCAGAAAATGTTGAATTCTTGTGAACTATTGTTAACCCAAGATATGTGGAAACCAGTATGACAGTTTTCTGAGATGCAGGGCTTAAACTTTGGAACTCTTTGTTGAGTCAGCTGAGGATGTGTCCCGATAGAATGGGATTTCGAAAACTATTAAAGACCCAGTTATTTGTTACAGCATTTTTGTAAGACCTAAAAGTGAATCAGAAGTAGAATATAGAAACATAGAAACATAGAAGATGATGGCAGATAAGGGCCATAGCCCATCAGGTCTGCCCACTCTACTGACCCACCCCAAGTCTACTATCTTAGGGATCCCACACCTCATGGCAGGTTTCCTTAGCTTAACCCTTAGCTTAACCCTTAGCTCTTAAATTCTTGCACGCTGTTTGCCTCGACAACCGTCACCGGGAGCTCGTTCCAAGGATCGACCACTCTCTCGGTGAAGAAATATTTCCTGGTGTCGCCATGAAATTTCCCGCCCCTGAGTTTGAGCGGATGCCCTCTTGTGGCCGAGGGTCCCTTGAGAAAGAGAATCTCTTCTTCCATCTCGATACGGCCAGTGATATACTTAAACGTCTCGATCATGTCTCCTCTCTCCCTACGTTCCTCGAGTGAATAGAGCTGCAACGTTTTCAGTCTTTCCTCGTACGTGAGATCCTTGAGCCCTGAGACCATCCTGGTGGCCATCAGTTGCACCGACTCTATTCTCAGCACATCTTTTCGGTAGTGTGGCCTCCAGAATTGCACACAGTATTCCAAATGAGGTCTCACCATGGTTCTGTACAATGGCATTATGACTTCAGGCTTCCTGCTGACGATGTGTCATGGATTTAGTTTATTTTTATTTTCTATTGTATTGTATTTACCTTTGTGTGTATTTTATTCTTGGAAACTGCCTAGTCTTAATCTGTATTTAAATTTTAAAACAAATAAATTTTAGTAGAAAATGCTTATAAAAATAATATATGCTCAGAGGCCTGGAGACCACCTGGGGACTAGGCCCTAAAATACCGTATATACTCGAATATAAACCAATTTGATTATAAACCGAAGTAATCTTTTTCTTCCCCCCAAAAGGGGGAAAAGTTTCACTCAAATATAAACCAGGAGGTTTATATTCAAGTGCCCTACCTTGCACCCAACCCTCCTTCCCTCCCTTCCTGCCCAGCTGTGTACCCAGTCTCCGATGCCCACTGCAGGCCTTCCTTAAATCCTGGTGGTCTAGCGGTGAGCCAGGACAGGAGTGATCCTACTTGCATCCTGTCCTGGCCAACTGGCAACTACCCCACCTTCCGGATCCCTCTCCAACATACCGTTTGAACCCTGGTGGTCTAGCAGTGAAGGGCAGGAGTGAGTTTTCTTTGCACCTGCCCCATGCAGAGCCGCAATCAGAAATGGCTGCGCAAGATCCTGGGGCAGTCTCATGAGACCGTGAGAAGTCATGAGACTGCCATGGGACCCTGCGCAGCCATTTCTGATTGTAGCTCCACATGGGGCAGGAGTGAATAAAAATCACTCCTGCCTCTCTTCACTGCTAGACCACCAGGGTTCAGAAGGTATGTTGGAGAGGGGTCCGGGAGGTGGTTAACAGTTGACTGGGACAGGATGCGGAAAGGGGTGGGCTTAAATAATTTTCTTCAGTAATAACTGGGCAATGCCAGAGAAAATGAGTGGATAAGAGATTTATTCATATAACAGCTGGTGCTATACAAGAAATTGCTTTTGAATATTAACTGGATATCTATCTATAAAATTTGTCTCTGTATACAAGATCTAATGAAAACAAAACTAGGTTTAGTAATACAATTATGTATTGGGACAGGATCATTGAGATCCCCTTTATTCCCTAGCACATGGCACTTTCTTCAAAGCCTGTGCTGGATACCATCTGCTCTGCAGAAAAAAATAGGAACTTCTGTTTTCAGGGCGAGCTAAAAAAAGGAAAAGCAAGCACTGAGCTTGTGTAAGAGTGGGAGGCAACCAGGTGATGTGAGATGAATGAAAAGAACAGCCCTGCTTAGTGAGGCTGCAGAGTGTGTGTGAATCAGGGCTGTGGATGCAGTCCTTTCAGCTTCAAACCCCCCCCCCCCCCCCCCCCCCCCCCGTTACATCCAGTGGCGTTCATTCCTTTTGTAGTCAGTGCCAGTAGGTAAATGGAGGGATCCGCTGGTAAGCATTCTGGCTGATGAAGCACAATGAGAAGCTTACGCAGGAGCAATCAGCAACTCAGAGCCCATGTTTCAGCAGAAATATCTGCATTAAATGGTCAGGCTATGTGCTGGTGATAGAGAATGTACACTGGCACTGAGCTGGGGGGAGGGGGGTGACGACACAAGGCTATGCAGAGAGTTATACTGCATGCAGAGTAATGCTGTTCTCACTTCCTGTGTTTTCTTGAACATTTATTTGCAGTGTTCTTCTACATAAATATACAGAGGCTTTAATATATAAAGTGCCTTTTCTGATAGATACAGCCAAGTGCACAACCTTTGATCGATCAGGGTAAGGAAACTTAGTTTTTAAAACGGGTACCACTATATATATATATCTAATATAATAAATCCCTAAGCGCGCATGCGCACTCCCACCTGCGTGCTCCCATTTTCCGTGAGCTGTAGGGACCCGCAGGTAGGAGTGTGCATGCACGCGGTGGCGCAGAGCCTGTCAGACGCGGCAGCTCTTGCAGTCTGAACTTAAGGATGTGAACTGGCCAGGGCGACGTCAGCGGGGACCAGAACGGACTTTAATTGCTGCCTCCCAGGCTTCTCCTCCTGCTCCGGCTGGGCCCGCGTTAAAACCTCCCCAAAAACCCAGAGCTCGCTTCAGGTTCGGCAAGGGCTGCGGGTCCTGAAACCTTCCGATTCAATCAGTGTCTGGAAGCAGCAGTGTGTAGAGTGCTGCAGACGCTGCTGGAATCGGAAGGTTAGTCGGGAACGCGGGAAGGGAAGGGGGGCGGTAAGGGACTAAGGGAGCAGGCCAGACCGCGGGAAGGGAAAGGGGAGTAGGGGAAACCCTGCTGCTGCACAAGTAAATGGTGTGGGGGGAAGGAAATAGAGGAGGAGGGAATGCTGCTGTGGCTGCTGCACAGTGAAGTGGTGGGAGAGAAATGCTGCTGATTAGGAGGCAGGAGAGAGACACAGAAAGACAGACAAAGGGGGCCAGGGAGAGAGACAGACAGCGGGAGGGAGAGAGAAACAGAAATAAAGACACAGACATATATTCTAGCACCCGTTAATGTAACGGGCTAAAATACTAGTATATATATATTTTTATATTTCATTTGTTTGGGCTAGGGCCAGTATGTGCTTGATCAGTGCAACCTCGGTGTTACACCCATATTGCTGGTTGTATTATGTGAACAAGGTATGAAAGTGTGCTCTTCTAGGGCAGCAAACTGATCCAGTTTTCAAGATACTACTAATGAATATGCATGATATATATTTGCATGTCCTGCCTCTCCAAGTTTCTGTAATGGGTCATAGAGTACTTGGAAGGCAACCAGGGCTGTTAACAGAAGTATAGCTAGAAGAGTTCAGATTAAATCTTTAAGGAGCATAGCAAAGCTACTGTATTACCTACGTTATAATCATTTCTACCTTAGTTGAGCCAAACCATAGATGACTACTGAAATAGAGACCTTGTGCATTTTTCTGTGTGACTGCTCCTTTAGCCTGGAGCACTGAAATGATGACAGACACACCACAAATGTTCAGCTCTATTAATAGAGGTTTAATAGGTATGTCTACCGATTTGGCTGATCCTGCAGTCTACCCAAACAAAAAATGGAAAGAGTAATGATTACCACGTGGGTGATACATGGAATATATATATAAATCAATAATTTAACGATATTCAAAGTGCTCAGAACCAATCAAATGGTAATAGAAAGATCTTGCCGGGGTATTTCCTCTAGAGAAAATCTTCACTTGTTCAATCTTCGATCGCACTTTAAAGGTTATATTGGTTATGATTCCAACTGCTCAAAATACATAAACCATTCAACAATTATTGTGGACTCATCTTGGGTGTCTAATTCTTCCAGGTTCTGACGCGTTTCGCCAGACCAGGCTTCCTCAGAGAACCCACACGTAAGATGTCTCAAAGTGATTGTGATCTAAAAAATATATAAAACAATAGTGACCCAACATGTGTATAAATACATTCTGAATAAAAAATTGCAATCAAAAACTTTACAAGTACTCGCAGCGATACTGGAGGTTACCTTATGTTCTTTCCTACTTGCTTCATCTCACAACGCCTACTCCATACTAATGTTCATTTATCCCCACAAACCGGAAGTGATGTAATGATAGTTAATGTAGAAACGCCCACCATTCTACCTCACAGTTAAGTCCATGAGGCTCCACTGTTTGCCATCTGTAAATCCAAGACTGTTCCATCTTCCACAACCGGGTTTTATGATTCCCCCCCCCCGCCCCCCGGTGCATGACTGGAACTTCCAAAACAACGAACTGTGTGGGTTCTCTGAGGAAGCCTGGTCTGGCGAAGCGTGTCATATTTTCTCTAGGGGAAATACCCCTTCGTGATCTTTCTGTTACCATTTGATTGGTTCTGAGCACTTTGAATATCATTAAATTATTGATTTATATATACAGAGAGAGCGAGTGTTTCTGTATTTTGCATGATCCTGCAGTATTGCACATGGATTCTTATTCAGCTCAGGCAAAAGGCAAAGCCTGTAGCATAGAAATGTGGACGATGGACTTGCAAGCTGTTTCTCAGTGAGAGTGGAGGAGTAATTTAGAGGTGTGTGAACCAAGGAATTCTGGGTTCAAATCTTGCTTCTTCCTTTGATACTCCTTATGAACTTGGTCAAGCCAATCCTCCTTCCTCTAAATCTCCATCAGGTGCAACTAGATTGTAAGTCAATTTGAGTAGGGAAATAACATGTTCCTGAATGTAGCTCGCCTTGAACTCAGATTTGGAAAAAGTGAGTAATAAATTGTGAGGGAGTCTATAGAACGCTACCAAGCCCCTCAAAAGGTCAGAGCCACCTTGTCATAGGGAACTTCTCCTTAGGGGGAAGTGAAATGGGATGGAGGAGTCAGGCAAGCAGCTACCAGGAAGTATAAGAGGCAGGGCCAGAGATAGGCTAAGGAGGCCCAAGGGAAGAAGGAGGAAGAAATGGCCCCAGCATATACCTTAACTACAGCCACTAGACATTATGCTTGGCTGAGGTAAGCCAACCTCTTATGATAACTACATGTAAGCCCTGTTCTAAGGTCTGGCTAGGACCAGACCTTACTACCTAATCTGAGAAAGGCTTTTTGCAGTCTGTGTTTGGGGCATGGCAGTACCAGCTTCAGATACATCTCAGGACTTTTGTTTATTGAATCATGAGGCTGTTCCTTGTTATTTCATAGGGCCAGGCGTACAGGGCTCAGGATTTTTTAGTTAATAATTTCCTTTACCTTTGCGTCTTGTGTCTGACTTTGCCCAGGTCCAATCTCAAACCGTGCTCACTCTTGTTATATAAAAATAAATCCAAATTTAGCCACTCATGAACTCTGTCCGGTTACTTGGGAATTTTCTTTGTGAATTCCTGTGATCAAGAAAGTATTTATAACCCACAGTCTTATGCCTTTTAGCTCCGCTGCTTTTACATATTTTTATCTTTCTTTGGGTTGGGGAGGGGGGTAACCTTCCTCTTTGCTGCAATGTTATTCCACTTCTGTGGTAGGTGCATCCATTGTTTGATGGAAGGTGGTAGTCTGTGACCTCTACTGTGGGGATTGCTAATTAAAGATTTGCCATTTTATTCTCAGAACTATAAAGTAAATCGCTTCATTTCCCTTCGTTGGCTTAGATGTACAAGCTGCTAATTATGGCTTTCTTTTTTTTTTTCGGGAAAGGGGTGGGGGAACCTGTCTGTCTGTCTCTCCTGGGTAGTTACTGTTGACATAGCAACAGTTTGCTCTCCTTATGCAAGTGTCTGAGTGTGATGTTTATAGAGAATATTAGGCTAACAGACATACAAGAGGTTCCTGAATAGAACCCAAAGGTATTGGAGAAAATGTACATCTGTTGATTGTTTAGAGGCCCCTGAAAGATGTGAATAAAGACAATTTTTACTCTGTGAGCTATCGTTGACAGTGGGAAATCTTTATTTTCCAAGGGCATGTGTGCTAGAATGCAAATGATTTCCTTAGCTGTTGGAAAATTAATTTTTACTTTGTTTTTACCTTCTGCATTTCAGCCTTTGTACGACTGATGGTCATATCCTTCTGAGCCATGGGACTGACCCATAGATGCAAAATTTCTGCTAGGTGTAAGCCCAATGAGAGGTCATAGTAACACAGCAAATGACAGCAGATCTACATGGTCCATCCCATCTGCCTAATAAGGCTTAGAATACGTGTAGTACAGTAACATTAATTATCAACACATGTTTTAACCAAGGGCATATTGTAAACTAACATTTTACTTACTCATTTGACTGAGATGCGAAACACCCACGTGGGCTCACAGCATATGATATGAATGTGATATAATATATGCTTATTTGTTCATATTCTAACAATGCCATTTTCAGGACACAGAACTTAGAAGGCCACCTGGCACTGGCCTGTTCTTCCAAATTATGAGTTGCCATTGACTAATAAAAAAAATCACATGATATATTTTTAAACAAGCTAAATACAAGGAAACTTCAGGATCAAAGTATTAAAAATTCACCTTTTATTTGCATTCTCCTATATTTCTAATATGTTCTTGAGAATTTTGTCCTTTTATCAGATCAGAACTAAATGCTTCAAAATATATATATATATATATATAGAGAGAGAGAGATATATATATATTGTTAGCCCGGCTAAGCTTCCTCCATATGTGCCAAAAAGGTCCCTCTGCTCCCAAGATGAAATATGCCTCAATACGCCCCCTGGTCATGCCGTTCAACTGCAAACCACCAAACGACATTCCTACTCCCACTTCATACTGAGCCACCAGAATCGACTGACCCTGCAGATCAGATCCTTTGAGAGCAATCAAAACATATCCCTTTATCTAACTCCCCTGCCCATGACCGATGGATTACAAAGAACTGTATTTTGGTACGGGATCCCAGTATGTGTCACATTAGGAAAACTTGTATTGAAAAATCCTACACTGTAAGAATAATTATGGCAAATTGTAACCTGTAAACTCTATACAGTAAAAGCTTGGATTGCAAGTAACTTGGTTTGCAAGTGTTTTGCAAGACAAGCAAAATATTCTATTAAATTTTAACTTGATATACAAGCAATGTCTTGCAATGCAAGTGCATACAGTATACACACATCACAACTGAGCCGATGGTTCTTCTCTCTCTGATGCTGTTCTAAACGAGCGAGGTCTTGCAATACAAATACGCTTAGTATTTTGTATTAAAGTTTTAGGGTTGTGGAACGAATCGTCCGAGTTTCCATTATTTCCTATGGGGAAATTTGCTTTGATATACGAGTGTTTGAATTACAAGCATGCTTCCGGAACGAATTATGCTCACAAACCAAGGTTTGACTGTATTATGTTTTAGTATTAGGCCCCTATGAGTTAAGTTAGGATAAAAACTTGTATCATAATTATGGCAAATCTAGTGTAAATTGTAACCTTTTTAACTGTATATTATATTACCTGTAACCCATTCTGAGCTCTTTCGGGAAAACGGGACAGGAAACGAATTGAATAAAAAGGAATAATCTCCAGTTTTTTGTTCAATTTGTTTCTGTGCATACTAATGGCCGTACTACTTTTTTCATTTGTCAGTAAAGTTAATAAATAAATTCCGTTTTCATTGCAAATTTGTTTTATTGTAAACTTTTTCCATATAACATAATATCATACAGTACATACTGAGGAGTGTTACAATACAACAGGACCGTCATACAAACATCTAAACCTCTGTATTATTATTTGTTGTTTAGTAATCCCTCCCTCAAAACTTCCCTTCCCCCCACCATCCCTCCCCTCCCTCTAGAAATAAATGCCTTGAACTGTGGAGTCTTGAGCCTTTTAGTCTCTCTGGAAAAGTGGGTTTGTAATAATCACAAGCCTTGCATGTGCAAGAAGACACTGCAACGGAGTCGTTGGTCTTGGACCTCCAGTAAGTCTCAGGAGCTGTAAAACAGAAACCTCACAATTGTTTCCCCATTGATTTTAGATTTCAGTCATGAACAGCAGGGCTGCCAAGGGCTATCTGCACTTAAGGGAGATGGAACACAAAGCTGAACAAGTTCCCCTTTCCTTCCGGATCACTTCCTAAATTCCTACTGGTGAAGAGTCAGAAGTGACCTTTAAGCTTGGAACAGTGGAACAGAATTACCAAGCAGTGTTTTGAAGCTTTCTCAATGCATTCAGGATCAAAAGCCTACTGTTTGACTTGTGGAGTGGAGGGAAATGGGATTTGCAGCTTTGCTCTGAGTTGCTGGTTTTGCCACAAGTGCTTATTATCTTTTTAATACTATATCTGTAACCTACACAATCACTAGAAAAAAGTTGCACATTGTGAAGGTAATTTTATATCGGGTCATCTAGGTGGAGAGGCCAAGCAGGTATCTAATTTTTATAAAATAGCACAAATCTGTAAAAACTATAGATAAAATGAACCTCTATATATTTACCTCTCCTCAGGAAAAGATGATGCAAATGTTTGTACATAAAATACACATGAAAACACGTAGGTTATAAACTCTGCTGATATATCTTGATACTGGCCTGAACATATTTAAATCTGAGTGATACAGAACTGGTCATGTTCTGGTCATTGCACATACTTTTATGTGTCTGTATATGGGCTTCAGTGGCTGGGAAGGTGTAGATGGGCAGACTGGATGCACCAATGTACGGCGGCGGCAAAGAAAGCAAACAGAATGCTAGGCATGATAAAGAAGGGAATTACGAGTAGATCAGAGAAAGTTATAATACCACTCTACAGAGCCATGGTCAGACAGCACCTGGAATACTGCATCCAGCATTGTTCTCCATACTTGAAGTAGGATATAAAACTGCTAGAGAGGGTGCAGAGATGAGCGACGAAGCTAGTGAAAGGTATGGAGAACCTGGACTACGAGGAACGACTTAGGAGACTGGGGTTATTCTCCCTTGAGAAGAGGAGACTGCGAGGGGATCTGATCAAGACTTTAAAAATACTGAAAGGATTCGACAAAATGGAGCAGGGAAAGCAGTTATTTACAATGTCCAATGTGACACGGACAAGAGGACATTGACCGAAGCTGAGGGGGGACAGGTCCAGGACAAATATCAGGAAGTTCTGTTTCACGCAGCGAGTGGTGGACACCTGGAATGCTCTCCCAGAGGAAGTAATTGCAGAATCCACCGTTTTGGGATTTAAGGGTAAACTAGATGCACATCTCCTTAAGAGTGGCATAGAGTGATACGGGTAAAGGTAAATTAGATGCATATCTCCTTTGAGAAGCATACAGTGATATGGGGACTAAAACTATGCCAGGGTACACCTGGCGGGGCCTCTGCGTGTGCGGATCACCGGACTTGATGGACCCAAGGTCTGATCCGGAGATGGCAATTCTTATGTTCTTATGACCATTCAGGTCTTTATCTGCCGTCGTTTACTTTGTTACTGTTGTAACCTCATTTTTCTGCCCAGGACCCATTCAGTCCTAGTTATGCCAGTGTCTGGGAGCATTAACATCTGAAGTACATATGATAAAAGCCCCTGCTAAATTTGCACCTGCTCTTTTTTTCCAGCAGTGTAGAAAGGTTAAAATAGCACAAGTACATTTGAAATATCAAATGTGTGTGCTGTTTAATTCCTCTAACTTAAACCATAGGACCACTTCTTTTTAACCCAGCTAAAGGTGAGCCTGCTGTGAAAGCTCGTGCTGGTTTTT
The DNA here is from genome assembly GCF_902459505.1 of Geotrypetes seraphini. NCBI lineage: Eukaryota > Metazoa > Chordata > Amphibia > Gymnophiona > Dermophiidae > Geotrypetes > Geotrypetes seraphini. The sequence continues at coordinate 34,195,046 of NC_047102.1, forward strand.
AGCCAGGCAGAGGAAGAGAATTTTCAGGCCTTCCCATTTAACCTGACCAAATGACTTTGAAAATTGTCCTCCCCATGCTCTTAGTGTACCATCTTCTGATTTTCTTTGTGGAATATTGTGGTACTGGGTCCCCTCTCGATTTATAACTCTTGCAAATAGCAGCTTTTCTATATCTTGCTGGGCCAAATAAGCTTTAAAGAGCATATATATATATTACCAAACCAAAGCTGCACTGCTAATACCAAAGACAAAAATATCCAGAATTGAAAGGAGGAAGCAGTAGTGTTACAATTAGTACTGTTATGAGATTCGCGGAAGTGTCACGAGGCTATTACAGCAGCAGCAACGGGCAGGAAAGAGTAGGGAGGGGGGTTCCTATTCCCAAAAAGGCCACTAGACCACCAGAACCATAAGGTAGGTCTTCAGAGGGCCAACGGAGGCTTGGGGGTGGCTGACATGACTTCCCCATCACCATGAAGATACTGAGGAATTGATCCCTGTTTCCACAGTGCCCCCACAGGGTGGGTCACTGCTACAGCAGTATTCCCAGGCTTCTGCCTTTTTTCCTTACCATTATTGCGGTAATGGTTACCATGTCACACACTGTGGGATTCTTTAAAACAGTTTGCATGGTCTCTGCTTTGAATTTTAAGTTTTTTTTCTGGTTGAGTGAGCTTATTTACAAATTATATCCTGATTTATATACCACTCCTCTGAGAAAATTCTTATATCATCTATATAAGCATTTTTCCAAAAACTGGATATTCTTTGAAAGAAATGTATTGTGTTTAATTTTCACTTTCTGTATAAACTTTCTTATTTCTGGTTGCCAAACATTTCAAAGCCCTTGGCATTGTGCTTTGTATTTATTCAATCTGGGGTTTTGGTGATGGGATTTCAGATTTTCTTTCTTGACCTAAGTTTTCCAGGAGTCATAGTTTGAAGCCTCTTTCTCCTGTGTTGTTGTGAACAGGGCTGGTTATTGATTATTAAAAGTGCAACTAGAGTAAAATCCTCTATGGTTGCTATAGTTGGAAATACTGTGTGAGCTAAAAAAAAAAAACAAAAGGGAGCTGGGGAGGGATTTCAATGTCTGAAAAGGTAACATTGCAACCAGACCATGAAATTGGCAGTGTTCCTCATAACAGATATATAAGCTTGATTGTAAATAAATAGAATTGTTAGGTGAAAGGCAGAAAAGAAATCACAAGAGAGAGAGCAGAGATGACAAGATAAGTCTGACATTTGGGCACCTTTAGCCACATATAGTTACAGTCTTCATTTTTTATAAAAACATAAGAATTGCCGCTGCTGGGTCAGACCAGTGGTTCATCATGACCAGCAATCCGCTCACGCGGTGGCCCTCTGGTCAAAGACCAGCACCTTAACTGAGACTAGTCCTATCAATAGGAACTTGTCTAACTTTGTCTTGAATCCCTGGAGGGTGTTTCCCCCTTCGACAGACTCTGGAAGAGCGTTCTAGATTTCTACCACTCTCTGGGTGAAGATATATATTGAATTCATGAAAGATGGATTTTATTTTACATAGAGGATGTGAGCAAAATGAAATAACCTCAGCTGTATCGTATTGTCCTAGGGCCATGCTTAAGCACCGTTTGAAGAATCGTGGCTAATGGCTCCTGCCATCAAACTTAGGTGTCTGCAATTTTGGCCAGGGTTTTAGTGGCCTACATAGCAGACGCCTAAGTTCTTTTGAGAATTACATCGTATGGCGCTTAAGATCATCTCCGCCCCTAACCATGCCTACTTTGGCATTAGGCGGCATACTGTAGACGCGATTACAATGCCTGCTTCTTGATGCAGGATTTTTATAGGATAGGAGGCAGATTTCCCAATGAGGATTGAGATACATACTGTAACTATAGAACAGTTCTATAAATTGGAACTATTTTGGAACACACTTGGAAAAATTGCTTAGCATGTAGGTTCGAGAAGATGCGCACATAGACAGAGAATAAGCAGATCATGGGTGTGTCTCTATAATTTATAGCAAACTACTATATATGCTATGTGCACTTCAGATGTCAATATTTATGACTGTCATTGACTTGGCGTAACTTCAGGCACTTAACTTTAGGTGGACCAATGCAACCTTACACTCGGATCCTATAATACAATCATAGTGCCCAAGTACTTTTTCAGAATGGATGCTAAGCACCCGGCATTAAGGATGGCACCTCATCTCGGTGTCAATTTATACACTTACCACTTTAGTCTTTGGGAATCCATCAAGTGATCGAGCTCAAGGAAAGCTTTGAGTCGCAGCCAGCGCTGAATTATGTAGCTGCTCTTGAGAATTGCATACCATCTGTTGCTGCCAGAAATGGCAGTGGTTAGAAGTCAATGATAGTGGCAGCTCAGAGCTCCTCTCAGGCCTTTGAATTACTGAATTAAAATCCATGAAAACACGAAGCCCTAACAATATGGCAACAGACTACTCAATCTGTGTCCTTACGCTCTCTCCCTCCAATCCCCCCTCCCCCAGCAATGCATGCACATACATTTCATGCTCAGGTTATCCTCAGTAGTTGCTTCCCAGTCAGTCACCCTCAACAAATCAGTCTGTATTCCTCATCTCCCTCCCCCTACCATTCAGCCAGCCATTTCTTTAGCTTTCTCCCAAGAGTCAATTGTCCTTAAATCAGTCAGCCGGCTTTGCCTGTCCTTCCTCAAGCAGTCAGCCAGCCTGTTCTCTCCCCATGCCACAATACAGCCTACATACCTCTCGAGCAGAGTAGTTTGCTTCTCAGTCAAGTAGCCATTGAGCTTGTCCCCACCCGTTCTCCACAATAGTGAGTTTACTCCCCCTCCCCAGCCAGCCAGTTTCAATAAATTCAGCAAGTAGTTGAAGTCAGAGTTCCTTCATGTTACTCATCTATACTTTTCCTTTATATTCAGGCATGATGTGGCTGTCAATGTTTGATCCATCCAGTGCTTGTACTCTCCTACCGTGCTGTTCTCCTACTCAAAAGAAGGGTGTGAGACTGCTGCGGGAACTGTCAGGTTCAAACATGCACAGTGCCCAAATGTATGAGCTCTTCTGGGAGTTGCAAGAAGACATAGAATAATTCAGAGGAGCTAAAGAGAGGAGAGCCCTGCAGCTTATACTTTCTTTAACCTCAGTCATGGGCCAAATTTTATATACAGGCAGTCCCTGGGTTAAGAATGAGTTACATTTTTAAAACTGTTCTTAAGTCGGATTTGTATGTAACTCTGAACTTGTAGATTTTAAGGTTCTTGCTGCTTACCTCTGCTCTCAGCTAACAAAAAGGCCAACTGTCCCTACCAGTGTTCCCTCTAAGGAAGGAGATATATATGCTGGGAGGTGAGAGGCTGAAATGCACGGATGGGGAGAGGGACCATGGGGGTGATAGTGTCCGAAGATCTTAAGGAAAAAAATAGTGTGACAAGGTGGTGGCTGCTGCCAGAAGGATGCTGGGCTGTATAAAGAGAGGCATAACCAGTAGAAGAACAAAGGTGTTGATGCCCCTGTACAGGTCATTGGTGAGGCTCCACTTGGAGTATTGTGTTCAGTTTTAGAGACTGTATCTGGCGAAGGGCACAAAAAGGCTTGAAGCGGTCCAGAGGAGGGCGGCGAAAATGATAGGAAGTTTGCGACAAAAGATTTATGAGGAAAGACTGGAAGCCCTGAATATATATACCTTAGAGCAGGGGTGCCCACATTTTTTGGGTTTGCGAGCTACTTTTAAAAATGACTAAGTCAAAATGATCTACCAACAATAAAATTTTTAAAAAACACAACGCACACTATATGCATAGATGCCGTGGTATTGACCTTTCTGGTGTGTCAGGGTCTCAACTTACAAGACTGTTATGGGCTCATTCCACTAGGAGCCTGACATCTTCATGGATAGAGGCAGCACTATTGTTGCCAGCTGGGATTTGTAGAAGGGCCATTTGGTCATTTCTCCATTCTTTTGTAAAACATTACCAGACTAATGTGGAGGCTCATTCAGACGCTCGGTTGGGGCATTGAAGTTGTGGGCGACAGCTCCTGTTACCTTCTCCTGATGAGGTCTTCTTTGGACCATCCAATTGGTCTGGAATAGTGGTAAGGAAACTATGGAAGAAGAAATTAGGTCTTACCTGATAATTTTCTTTCCATTATACCTTTCCATTATTCCAGAGGCCCTCCTTCTATGGATCTAGGGGAGCTGTGGTTCACTCACTGTTCAGTCTTCCTCTGGGATGAGATACTCACAGTCTTTCCAAAAATGTTAAAAAAAAAAAAAAGAAGAAGAATAAATGAAACCAAAGGTAAACTACAAAAAGTAGATGATAAGAGTTTGCAGTATGGGGATCAAATCAGGGCAAGGGTTGAGTGCAAGTGTTGACTGGCTCTTGATTCCTGGGTTCCCTCTGATTTTTCTGAAAATACTGAGTTGCTGTGGTGTTGGAGAGGACATATATTGGGCAACTCTTCATTTTGTTTCTATCTCTACCTATACCACTGGTCTGGAATAGTGTGAAGAACTAATGGAAAGAACATTATCAGGTGAGACCTAATTTCTCTTTTTCACCCCCTTTCCTCTTTAACCCTCCTTCCTTGGCTTTTACCAAGGGTTTCCTTGTGCCTTGCAAGAAATAGGAACAATCCCTGGTCACTCGTGTGCATTCAGGTGCCTGGGTTTAAAATGTATGTTCTGACCCCCCCTAGAGGCAGTGTCTTACTACTACTACTACTACTAATAGTACTACTACTACTACTACTGGTGTCAAGCTGCCAAATAAGAAGGTGGGAGTTCAAGTAAAGGTGATGAGGCATAATGGGGGGTGGGGTGGTGTCTAGTAAATATGTCAGGTCATGGTAAGCATTTTGCCAGTGGTTCATGCAGGCCATTTTAGCAATGCGCTTAAATTGTTTTAATTGGTAATAATTGATCACACCATTAAAACATGGTTAAAAACAAAAATAAATCTAGGCACCGTTGGGCACCTCCCATGACCGATGGCCCAGGGGCCTAATGGCACTTAGTGATGTTGCATGCCTAAGTAGGCGTGTTTAGGGGCATCACTAAACGCTGCTAGGCACCATTCTATGTAGGCCATTAAAACCCTGGCCTACATTAACAGTGCCTAAGTTAATCGTTAGGTACCAGTAGCCGCAGTTCTCCAAGTGGTGCCTGAATGTGATTGACACGCGGCAGATACCACCATTTTTCATTTCAGCTGCCACTTAGAGAAACAGCCCCTCACTGTGCAATATACAGGACCGTGTGGTAGCTGCAGAAGCAGATGCTGGCTACACCTCCAACATTTACCACAAACGCTTTGCATTTCCACTGCATTAATTTTTGCAGCCAATGCATAGTAATTTTAAATCTTTACTAGTCTATGTGCCTCTATAATATGAACTATAAATAAGCACTTCATTTATTTTAGATTTTGCTTAAACATGTTTTTCTTTCCCTTTGGGCTTCCTGTTCTCTTGGCAACTATCCACCCTTATTTTATATCCCAATCCAGACCTTTAACTCAGTGGAATAGTTTCTTGTGTCATGTTCCTGGGCTTCTTGAATATTGTCTCTGTGGCATGTTCAACTCTGAAAGCTTTCATCTTTAGAGCATTTGTTGGCCAAATCTCAACTGAACTTTATTTGTTCATTAGTTGTCTTTTTTTCAGACTTGAAGTTAATTTATTGGAGCAGCTTCTTTTAAATGAGTAAAAATACATTTTTCTAAGTTTTTATTTTTATTTTAAAGAATGCAATGATTCTTTTTGCATATCCTTCCATTATCCATAGAAATATAGATGCCTGCACAATATTTCTTAGGCCATTGTATTTTCAATGCAGTGCAACACAATCTACTGTACCTGTCATAGGGTGTATTCATCTAAAGATCCTATGTGCTTAATCCATTTTTAACAAGATTTTTAGATGCACTATTGTATAGCTATTTACACTTTGATTAAAGTTAAGTTAAAATGCTCACTTGTCTTTTTAGAAGTTTTTAAAATGCTTATGTTTAATTGGCATAGCTATGGAATTCTACAGATGTTATGCATGCTTTCTAGATTTCCTTGCTCTAACCAGTTGTTTGAGGGAAAGCAGTAGAATATTTCTCTGTCCATGGTCCTGAAATCTGCAGCTGCTTGGTCCAAAATACAATACATAGAATTTAAACCAGATGAGCCAACTCTTGAATGTTTTGTAAAATATTATGTTTTAAAACATGTTTGTTATACACATTGTGACAGGCAGGAACCTGTCGTAGATAAAAACCTAGCTTCCAGACTACAGCAGGCTAAAAAGCAAGTCCATGTTCAAGGAGGGAAGCAGGACTGCAAAGTCCCTTCAGATAGGTAAAGCTCCCCTGAAAACACAGAGACTAGAAGCCGGGGTGGGAAGGGCTCCAAAAGATAGCTCTTTACCCTATTATTCCTTTTCCACACCTAGGGGGAAGGCTGAGTTTGTTTCTGGGTTAATAAGGAAACATAGTAACATAGTAGATGATGGCAGATAAAGATAATGGTCCATATAGTCTGCCCAACCTGATTCAATCTAAAAATTCATTGTTTTGGGGTTTTTTTTTTTTCTTCAAAGCTATTTCTGGGCAAGAATCCAAAGCTCTGCCCGGTACTGTGCTTAGGTTCCGATTACTGAAGTCTCCGTCAAAGTTCACTCCAGCCCATCTACACCATCCCAGCCACTGAAGCCCTCTCCAGCCCGACCTTAACCAAGCGGCCATATACAGACACAGACCATGCAAGTCTGTCCAGTACTGGCCTTAGTTCTTCAATATTTACTATTATTTTCTGATTCTAGATCCTCTGTGTTCATCCCACACTTCTTTGAACTCGTCACCGTTTTCATCTTCACCATCTCTCTCGGGAGCGCATTCCAAGCATCCACCAAGCACTAATAGTTCCAGGACAGTTAAAGCTCATAGAGGAAAGGTACACCCAAACAGGAGATTCTACCTCCTCAAGGTAGAACAAAGGAAAACAATAGAGGAGACTTGTGGTACTCAATCTTTCTATTCACTTAAGACCCGACATGTGTGTGTTTTGACCATGAGGCCTGCACGTGAATAAATTCCCTTCAGCTGTGCAAGAGGGGAGGGGTGCCTGCAGCTCAGACTTCTCGGGCATGGAACGTCTCCAGACACACAGAAGAGTTTGACAGGAACCAAGGCTTCTTTACCCATACCTGACTGAAAAGTTCAGACAGAAGGTAGCAAAAAAAACCCCAAACAAACCCAAGTATTTTGCTCCCAAAGATAAGCTTTTCTGGGGGGGAGGAGTGCCTCTCTGAGGAAAAGATTGAAGCTAACTCCCAGAAGCCTTTGTACCCACAGGTAGTGGTTGGGAACCAGAGTGAGGAAGAAATGTTTATGGAGATAGAGGGCTATAACCCCATTCTAAGTGACACTGAGGGGGGCATGAAATGCCCCCTAAGCAGGACTATTTTCTAGAGGAAGAATGCATGTATGATTGAGCTAAGAGATAAGAAAGTTTAATACTATTCGTGACTGTGATTTTGATCCTGAGCAATAAGATTACTGAAAGTAAAGTGTATGAAAATGATTTGGGAAAGGCCAGAGCAGTGCTTTAGGGAATGAGAGAATGTATGAATGTGTTTAAGAAGCCCCAGTGTGTTAGGTCTACATTCAATACTGAGCTAGAAAGAAAAGCACTCTAAAAAAGCTGTCTTTTCTGTCCTTGAAAGTAAGGACACTAGGAAACACGGGTGGGAGTCAGGATCAACTGATTATTTAATGGGAAGCATGTTTCCATACATGCTGTTCTTGGCTAGGGATTGAGGCAGTAATGTGAGTGTCATAGAGAGAAAAGAGAAATATGGTTGAAGTAGGAAACCAGCTGGCAGAGTTGGCAGGCCTAGGACTTGGGACCAGGATCCCTAATGCAGGACTCCCCCCGTCTGTGGGAAAAGGGAGCCCCAGAAAGACACAAAACACAAGCAAGGCTGGTAGCAAGCATTTGTACCTGATGATTGTTGAACTGTGAAAATAAAGTGAACCCTGCTATGAACTGCAAGAATGCAATGGTGCCCTGAACACTGATGTATGATATAATGAGACAATGCCTTGTTGTTTGGTGAAAAGAAGAAAGACAAGTAATTTTGGGTTTTTGGGGGTTTGTGGAATAAAACTCAGAGACTTTTTGAAACACTAAAAGAGAATCCTGCCTTAATTTCCACTGGCATTCCAAAGGCGCTAAACCAGTGGTCTCATACTCGCGGCCCGCTAGGTACTATTTTGAGGCCCTCGGTATGTTTATCCTAATTACAAAACTAAAATAAAACAGTTTCTTGATCATATGTCTCTTTAGCTATAAATTACAATATTATTATTAATACAGCCAAAAGGAAAGATTTATAAACTATAAAGAGTTTTTACCTCATGCAAAATTGTTATTTCTTTAATAAGACATTAACTATTTTTTTTTCTGAGGCCCTCCAAGTACCTTCAAATCCAAAATGTGGCCCTGCAAAGGTTTTGAGTTTGAGACCACTACGCTAAACAGTATACTTATTTATTTATTTAATTTATTTAAAATTTTTTTATACTGCTTAATCAAACTTCTAGGCGGTGTAAAATGAAAATACCATAAAATCAAATAAAAAATTAGTAATGCTAAACAATATATTAGTAGAACAAATGATATGACATACAGACTAACTTCAATCAAATGGGAAAATGGGCAAGAACTACAATCTTTGGAGAAAAGAACAGAGAAGGGAAAATAACAATAAGTAGGGATAAAAATAGATAAGCATTGTTTTAGTCCTTAAAAGGGACAGTTATTGTCCAAATGAGTCCTGGAACAAGAAGGTTTTTAGCTTGGATTTAAATTGGTTTAGTGCAGACTCTATGCGTAAGTAATTGGGCAGCGAGTTCCAGAGGGAAGGTACAGTGACAGCGAAATTATTAGATCTCAACGTGTTGATTACCTTTAAAGATGGTATGGTAAGGAGATTCTGACATAGAATGGAGTGATTTAGATGGACTATAAGGGATTAGACATCTGTCAATGAACTCTGGCTGGTTACTTGAATGGATTTTAAAGGTTAAAAGTAGGATTTTTTAGCTGATTCTATGTTTAATATTTACTATTATTTTCTGACTAGATCCTGTGTTAATCCCATGCTTTTTTGAACTTCATCACCGTCTTCATGTCCACCTCTTTCGGGAGCGCATTCTAGGCATCCACCACCCTCTCCGTAAAGAAGAATTTCCTTATATTGCTCTTGAGTCTCCCACCCCTCAACCTCAAATTACGCCCTCTGGTTTTACCATTTTCCTTTCTCTGGAAAAGATTTTGTTCTACGTTAATACCTTTCGAGTATTTGAACGCCTGAATCATATCTCCCCTGTCCCTGTGCAGGTCTTTTACTTGTATTTCTTTGGGTCTCTTGTATCATTTTCCTGCATTTATCATCTGCAGGTCTTATGGTATGTTAGCCAATATTAATATATAGGCCCAGAGATCAAGAATTGAAGTAGATTACTGAGGCTGTCAAGGGAATAACTGATATTTGCTTTATTTCCATCCTATTCAGATAGTGGAGTCAGTAGTTATGCCATTTCCAAGCATAGGTGCCAACTTTTCAAAATATTGAGGGTGCAAAACACAACACAAATTATCTCTCTCTGGACAAAATGAAAGTACTTGGTCAATATTTGGGGTTCTCAGCACTCACTCTGCGCCTACAGAGCTGGCACCTGTCTCACCAAGTACTGCACCGAAAGAGGTAGAATTTCCTATAGTCCAGTGACTTCACTTAATGCTTCGCTATACAATGTGTAACTCAAGACTGTAGCTTCCAGCAGTGCAGCACATTATCCCAGTAATATTGGTGTGAAACAGCTAATGTTCAGTTATATGGCTACAGAATCTCTGATTATAGTAAAGGCACAAAGGAGTAATGGTGTACAGGAATTTTGCTCTCTTCAAAGGAAACTAGAAATAGAGAGAAATCTTGGTTAATAGACCTAAATAGAGGGTCACGCTGGGCCAGTGGCAATAGTGCTAATTTCCATGGAGGACTTAGGTTCAATTCTCATATCTGGTTTTCTGGTTGAGAATGCATCATTTGTAGGCTCTGGGATTGGTCAGGTGGGGGGGGGGGCAGTTATTACTGTATAGTCATCAATTGCCTTCTATTTTCTGGAAAAAGCTCTTGTGCATTGTCTTGCCTAAGAACAGTAGTGGTGGATTAAATGAGTTGGGAGGAGATATAAAATAGATTCTAAATTGCTCAAGTGCTGTAGCTGTGAGCGAAGGCTCGAAGTGCTGGTTCTCAGCATCAGTTCCGATTTAAGTTGGAAATTCAAAGAAGCAGGGGAAGAAGACTGAGCCTAAAAATAAAAGCAAAAAAGGACCTTACATAATGACAGTCTATATGAATAATGCTCCCGTGAGGTCTGTCATGGATCAGAAGGGTGTGAGTGCTCACCCTTAATGTGTGGTAACTTGGCTCTAGCTCAGACTAGTGGATGTGGGAATGATGGCACCACCGACACCACAACAACCAAAAAAGCAAAAATAAAAATCCCAGATCTCAAAACAATACAGTTCATGGAGAGTGTATCCCAATAAATAGGAATAAAAATACAATTAAACAATAAAATGCAATCACAGAAAATCAAAACCCAAAAAGATCATATTTAGGCATTATCCTACATCAGGGATAAAAACTAACAACTCATTTTACAATCAGTGGAAGTGTCTGCTGTGTGGCCAATTGTCTTCGCTGATTTTTAAGCGCGGCCATTATGGGCGATGAAGTAGAATGATGTCATAAAACAAAACCAAATAATTGTTTGAAAAAGATGCTAATGGTTTAGGAACCACCAGCACGAAGCAAGGAAACTTTTATTGTTTTAATTTGGTTTTCTAGTCCCAGTTCTGTTTTAATTGAGCTCAATTTTAACTATCGAGTAACAATTATATTTTATTTGGTTGAGAAAATGTTATAGTTAGATTTTATCCATTGGAAGTTAAATTTGAAGCTGGTGCTGAGTTCCTTGAAGGACCAGGTGGCTGCCTTTTCCAGTTTTTTGGGGCAAGTGAAGGACATTTCCTTGATGGTGCCTGAGAAGGTGGCCCATTTTTGAAGGGGAATAGCTTATTTATGACCTCCACTTCACCCCTTCTTTCCTTGCTGAGACATAAATTTGGTGATCTCTAGAACTCCCTTTGGACTTTTGCAGTCTACCTCAGTTGAGGACCTTGCACTCAAGATGGTTTTTCTTATAGTAATCACCTTGTCTTGGAGAGCCGCGGAGTTGCAGGTATTATTTTGTCAGGACCTGTACATCTCCTTTTTGGAGGACTTGGTGGTCATCTGCATGGTTCCCTTCATTCTTCCTAAAGTAATCTCTGTTCCATATGAACCAGGAGGTCTGTTGCGCCCTCCTTGGTGGAGGATGGTTCTGATCTGCTACTCAATGGCTATGGATTTGGAGGATGAGATGTACAGCATCAGCATCTATGAGACTAACAAATATTACTGAAGAGCAGTATCTCAAATGAGTTAGTTTTCCATATTCCTTAATGAGAATGAATGTAGAAGTTAAGGTTTGTTGGGAAAGACTTTGATATGTTGAATTTACTGCTTCTACTTATCTTCATACTTTCATTGTGCCAAAGCAAGCTGCTTTTGTGAGTTTATAATGTGTAATATATCAAAGCATGATTGGAAAATCTTTTTTAATCAGGTTAGTAGCACCGATATAACAGAGCATTTCAATATTCTGCCACACTTCTATGGTCTCTGCATCTTTTGGTGCTTGAAGATTTTCTTTTCCCATGCTTCTTGGTAATGACACTTATTACACTTAGCTGTGTAATACAATTGAAAAAGTACTGTGTGTTTATTTTAGACACAGCTAACATAGGTGAAACGTGGATAAGAAAGCTATCCTTTTGCTGCCTGACCCAGAAAAAATGGGAAACTGCATTGCATGTGTAGACTTTGTGTCACTCATACTTGGCTAAACTTACCAAAGCTCATTTCCCACTCCTCACAGTGCCTGCAGGTCTAGACTACCTTTTCCTTGGAGATAAACCTTTTTTTGTTTTGTGACTCAGTTTCATACATCATAGTAGGGTGACAGAGCAAGTGGTTTGGCTCCCTTTGTGATTGATAGCTGCAATGCAGAAAGGAGGCAGAAGAGCTCTTTGGAAAAACATGGTCATACTTCAGCAAACTTGTAATAGAAAGAGCATCCCACTAGCATTGCCTTCGGCTGTCATGGGCTAACTTTATATGACTGTAGTGCATAGCATGCGGTGGATCACTTCTCTCTTAAATTGTTGATGAAGCCAGTAGCAGATTCAGCTATACACCAGTGTTTCTCAACTCTGCCCTGGAGTACCCCCTTGTCAGTCAGGTTTTTAAGATATCCACAATGAATATGAATAAACTTGATTTGTATACACTGCCTCCATTATATGCAAATTTTTTTCATGCATATTCAGTGTGGATATGCTGAAAGCCTGACTGGCAAGGGGGTACTCCAGGACCAAGTTGAGAAACACTGTATAAATGCAGGAGACCTCCATTTGATTCCAAAGCCCCTCTTCAATTCTTTGGGTGAGAAAAGTGCCTACAGAAAATTGCTTTTACCTTTTATAACCAAAACATTGTACATAATTTTGAAAGTAATAACTTCTTCAAGTTATAGCTATCTTAATCTTACCCCCACCTCCTGAAATGCCTCTGCTATGTGCAGGTAGAAGTTTGTATTCGCTATAGAGCAGTGTCTCAAACTGTGTGCCCCGAAGAAATTCTGGGTGTGCCCCGAGAGATCCCATAATTTTTCTTTATTTTAAAAAATTCCCTTCAAAAGTATACACTAGAATAGATGACATGGACGTTGCATACGCAAGAGTCTGTCAATGCCATGAGCATCTTTTTTCATAAGGATGCAACCGCCCAGACAAGCATCATTCTTTAATGTGATTGGTCCAGGAAAACTAACAGCAAGTAATTCTAGTTTTTATGCAGTAGTTATCCTAACTTGAGCAACAAAGCAATGAAGGCTTTGTTACAGTTTGGATCTTCTTATCTTTACGAACTTGGATTTTCAGCTCTGACAGAAAATAATTTGGAAAAAAGAGTGACTGCAGCTGGTGGATGATGAAATGTGTGTTTGCTTGTTGACTATTGAGTCACGTTTTGAGTTAATTTCACTCAAAAACAAGGACATCCTTCGCATTGATTAGCAATTCTGTCTGCTTTGGTTTCACCCTTGTTATAATTACCCACACAGAGCTTAAAAAATCTTTAAACATCTGCTCCATTTAGTATGCCAGTGCTAAAAAAGCTTGAGAGAAAGTGCATTAGAGGCAGCATTCACAAACTGAAAGAGTTCTCAGCCCAGTTCATGGGACCTGCCAAGCCAGTCTGGTTTTCAAGATATCCACAATGAATATGCATGAGAAATATTTGTATGCACTGTCTCTATTCCATACCATATCAACTTTTGTATCCTACAAATGTCAGCTAGGGATCATTGCTGCTTACGCAATCTTAGAATTGCTATAGAGACGTAGATATTACAAAAAAATTGCATGGCAGATATCAGGCATGGGAAAGGGTAAATGTATTGAAGAAAAAAGGTGAGTTTTCAGTGCTTTTCTAAATTTGGAAGTATGTGGGTGTTTGTCGAAGGCTGCCTGGGAAGTTGTTTCAGGTTCTGGGATCCTGAAACTCGAAGGTGGTCTCAAAGAGAGCCTTCCTTCGAACATGGCAGGCAGAGGGGGGTGGTAGTTTCCATCATTGGATTGTCCTTGAGTTATGGAAGAATTGTGTGATTTGGATGGCGGATGTGAGTCCAGCTGAGTTTTCGCCATATATGGCCTTATAAACTAAACTAAAACTTAACTTTGTATTCCGGGTCATCAAACCTAAGGAAGCTCGACTCGGTTTACAATAATTAAATAAGAAGTAAAAAACTAAGAGCAGAAGTTTCAAAAGAGATTAATTTTCAAAATGTTTAGCAAATAAAAAGGTTTTTAAAAATTTACGAAAAGATTAGAAAGGACTGGGGCTCCTCAGAGTTAAGGGAAGTTCATTCCATAGTTGTGAAAGTTTAAAAACCAGAGATTGACTAAAGATCTTTAACTCCTTTAATTCCTTTTCTGGAAGGAAGGGAGAGTTTGAATTGTTGGATGCCTCTTGCATAGGAGAATCTGTAAATATTCCATAATAAGGGAACAAGGGGACTAAAAATACCATATCAGATTTTAAAAATGATGCAAGCACATTTGAATTGAATTCTAAGATAAACCGGGAGCCAATGGAGACTCAGGAGCAAAGGGGTCACTTGGTAGTTACCTTTTTCCTAAAATCAACTTCACAGCGGTATTCTGGATTATGTACCATGCATGCTGCCTTGAAATGGACCCTGCTTCTGACTATTCATTGTGGGTGTCCTGAAAACCTGACTAGCTGGGTATGTGCTGAGGACTGGGTTGAGAACTCCTGTATTAGTGAAACACTGAGATCCAGGTGCCATGTTGGTGGGGGCGCCCACACCTCTCCTCTCCTCACCATGCGCATGTTCCCCTTTCCCCATACCTCTAGTTGTTCACTGCCATGAGCAACAACTTCAATGTGCTCCTCACAACCACATTGTATCTTCCGCTGACGTCACTTCCAGGTGCTGCGCATAGAGAGTGATGTCCGAGGGAGAGCCGACAGAGTTGGAAGGAACACGTTGAAGTTCTTGTTACTTGCAGTGGTGAACTAGAGGTTTGAGGAAGAGAAGGGAAGGGGGGCATGTGCGTGGCAGTGGGGAGCTGGGGGAGGGGTGCCTCTCACCCTTGCTACGCCACTGATGACATCCACCTGATGTACCGTAATGTCCCTGTAGTAAACTATGCTGCCTCGGATTCCATAACACCTTGGGATTCCAGATAATTCACTTTAGAAGAGTCTCCATTAATTTTCCTACCTTGAAGGTCAGACTAACCAGTTTGAAATTTCCAGCATTCCCTCTTTATAACTGTGCTTAAAAGAAAGGACAACATCCATTCCTTTCCAGTCTCAAGGAGCCATACTTGTCTCTAAATGCTGTTGCACAAGTCTTTCCCTGGACCAACCAGAACTGTTATGAGCAATATCATAGGAAGTATCTCTTCCAGTCCCATGACTTTATCAGCTTTCAATTTCCCCAGTTCTACATAAACACTTTACTCTATAAAACCCGACTGATGATTTTCTAAAGAAGAATTTTTATTGAGAAAATAAAGCAACTGAATTGCTATAGCATCTTCAATAATATTTTTCCAAAGAATGTGATATTAGATATCTATCTATATAATTTCCTGGCGAATTGTAATCTAATGATTACTTCTTAATAAGTGAACATAGCATTGCCATTATTAGGCAGACAGGAAGAATCTTCTTAGGGAAGAATTAATCTACTTTTCCTCCCCTCTCTTAGACTCTCTCAATTTTCTGAAGCAGTTCTTCCATGTACTTAAAACTCTTAAAAATCCTCCTTTCTGTCATCAAATGAAGATTTTAATAATGTGCATAATGATTCTCTTTGAACACTACCACTGCCTTTGCAAATTTAAATTGTAACTGCTGTTTGATCAAAAATTTTAATTGTGATATCACCCGATTACATTTTTATTACAGTTAATAGCATTCTCCATATCACTGCAAAAATCAACCCAGATTTCTGGGTTATCCCTAACTACAAGCAGGTTGAAGTAGAAAGTACAACAGTACATGTCAATATAACTCAGTGGTCTCAAACTCAAACCCTTTGCAGGGCCACATTTTGGATTTGTAGGTACTTGGAGGGCCTCAGAAAAAAATAGTTAATGTCTTATTAAAGAAATGACAATTTTGCATGAAGTAAAACTCTTTATAGTTTATAAATCTTTCTTTTTGGCTGTCTTAATAATAATATTATAATAATTTATAGCTAAAGAGAGACATATGATCAAGAAATTCTTTTATTTTACTAAAATAATACCTGGCGGGCCATGTGTGGATCCTGGGCCGCGAGTTTGAGACCACTGGTATAAATATATCTCCTCCAAGTGGTAACATAGTAAATGAAATGATAGCAGATAAAGACCTAAACAGTCCTTCCAGTCTGCCCATAAGTTATACCCATTAAAAAATACATGATTAGATAACTTGTCTCTTCTTTGATATTTCTGGGTTGTAGACTATACCCCCTACCCAAATGTACTTCCCTTTTCCTCCATTTATTTTTATTTTCCATCTTGATGTATTTAAATAATTTTCCTCTCCCCATTTTCTCCCTTCCGTATCATGTATGTCAATGCGTAAGTGCTTCCATCCTTTTAGCTTAGACATGCTTTTATTTTTTATTTTTTCTAAAATTTTTATATTCTATTTTATTATTAACTGTTTAGATACCTTTATGATAAACGGTATATCAAAAATAAAGAAACTTGAAGCTTAAAGTCAGGTATTGTCCTAGGTTCCAAATGCTGAAGTTGCCGCCCAAGCTTACTCCAGCCTATCCAACCATCCCGTTGTTTGCAGGATATCTACCGTAAAGAATGGATATTAAAAATGTTTTTTAAAAATAAATCTAAGGAGATTCTAGGTTTGAAAATCCAAGTTTTCCCAGATGTTAGTAAAGAAACTCAAAATCATAGACGTCAATTTCTTTTATTGAAACCAGGTGTTGCTCAGCTATGGCATTTTCTTCTTACGTTTTCCATGTAAATATGTAGTAAGGTACCGAGATAATAAATATGTGTTTTTCGAACCGGCTCAACTTACAACTTTCCTGACACTGAAATGCCTGGAAAAGGAAGGAATAACAACGGCTAGCTAAAGTAGAAATATAAGCCCCTTGAATCAGTCATCAGATACCTTTTTTCTTATTTCGTTTAAAGTTTATTCTTTGAATTCACTCGTAGATTCTTGGATCAATTTGAGGACTTGAGAATGTGTGAATAGAGTGAAGTTATTGAAAAGGAATTTTCTTTTATTAGTCTTTCTAAGGCGTTGTATTCATATAATCTCTCTGTATGAAATGTTTGATTTTATTAAAATGTAAAATTGATAAATAAATAAAGGAAAAAAAAAAAGAAAGTAAACTTAAATGCAGGATAGTGGACTATATCTGAGGTTTAACAACAAGACACCTGCAGATTGTAAACCACAGAAACGGATGCAGCAAAGCATAAAAAGGTAATATGGCCCATCAGTTGGTTTGAACTCTAAGCATAATCCTAAGCATGAAACTGTGTAGTTTGCCTTTTTCCTTGGCTTTGGCATGAAAGGAGTATTGAATTATTACAGCAAAAGATTTTGCCTGTTGATAAATTATCAGCTGGCCTTTGAAAAGAGGAGATTTTGTCATCACGAGGGCGAGAATGAGCTGTTAAAGATTTTATGTTCTTAAAACTTTTTCACAGACAGTGGGAGAAAAGAATAGGTATGGAAGTGGGAAAGATTGGAAGATGCCCTACCCTGCAGGACTTAACAGAGATCTGGGTTTCCTATCGCATTAAAAAAACCATAAAAATTAAATTGCTTTGTCACCATCTGATCACCCATCCACCTTTCCCTGTTTCTCACCCTCACCCTTACCTTTCTAATATCCTGAGCCGAGAAAGAAGTTTCTAGCCTTCAAACACGAATCAAAAAATGATTTCTTTAATGAAAATAAATCATCTTTTCTTTTTTGTCTTCTTTCTATTTATAACCTTTAGAAGTGAACTAACATGGCAACACGCTACTTTATCTTGCAAGAGTTAGAAACCCTTTGAAGTGCATTTGTCAGGATAAAATTAGTCCAGCTGGTTTTCATTTTCCAATCAGCCTTTTATTTGTTTTAAATTAATAAATAACTAGAACGTTCCCTGCAGTGTGTGAAAAGACTTCATGCTTCTTGAGTATAAATTAACTTTAAGCAAGATCTAATTATTAAAAAAAAAAAAATCTTGAAAGACAGCCACATGAAAGTTGGGTTGCTTGTTTGGCATTCCATTTTTTATACCTACTCATCTGTGTTCAGCTTTTCCTTCCTTGAGATGATCTGAAGGCTGAAGTAGAAGCCCCATTTACTTTTGAGTACCTGTAGATTGTGATGCTCCGACGCCACCTACTGATAGCGTAGGCTGAGTCTCATAGGCAAGGTTTACCCATTAAGTTCCTGTTTCCAAGTACTCTACTTCTACCACAGGTGTCAAAGTCAGTCCTCAAGGGCTGCAATCCAAATAGATCTCATGCATATTCATTGGGGAAATCCTGAAAACCCAACTGGATTGCAGCCCTCGAGGACCGACTTTGACACCCATGGATCTATACCTTCTTTCTCCAAAGGTCCTATTGGTTTTTCCATGATTATGATGCATAGCTGTACATTTGATATGCATCGTTAAATAAAAGTGTTTTTTAAGATTGGTTTTAAATTTGTTTAAAGAATTTTTGCAGCAGATGTGCGGTGGCATTGCGTTCCAAAGGGAAGGGGCCGTTACAGAAAAAGATGGTATTTCTGGTGTATTATAGATCTTTGATTGAGGGAACTGTTAATAGATTTTGGTTGAAGGATCTAAGGACCCTAGATGGAGCATGTGGGATAAGATATTTGTCCAGAAAAGCGGGAGAGTTTAATTTTGAAGATTAGTAAAAACATTTCATATGTTGTTCTATGTGAGACTGGTAGCCAATGAGATTCACGAAGAAGTGGGGTGATGTGGTCATATTTTTTAGCTTTGTAAATGAGTTTAACTGCAGTATTTTGTATCAGTTGAAGTCAGCGGGTGCTTGAAAAGGTTCAAAGAAGAGCGACCAAAATGTTAAAGGGGATGGAACTCCTCTCGTATGAGGCAAGACTAAAGAGGTTAGGGCTTGGAAAAGAGATGGCTGAGGGGAGATATGATTGAAGCCTTCAAAATCCTGAGTGGAGTAGAATGGGTACAAGTGGATCGATTTTTTCACTCCATCAAAAATTACAAAGACAAGAGGACATTCGATGAAGTTACAGGGAAATACTTAAAACCAGAGGTTGTGGTAAGAGCGGATAGCGTAGCTGGTTTTAAGAAAGGTTTGGACAATTTCCTGGAGGAAAAGTGCACAGATGGAGAACCCCTTGTCGTAGTGGCCTTCAAGGTGTTTCCCTTTGGAGACTGACCTTCAGGCCTGCTGGTACAGAATTCCCCTGAGTCTGCAAGTTACCTATGGGGTTTCTTTGTTTCCCTTTGCTTTCAAGTTTAACATGTAATCTCTGATTCAAAAAGAGGGGCCCTGATCGTCCCATGCAGATGACTCTTGGAACCTCACATAGCTTCAGAAAGTCCCAGTGGTTAGCTGCAGCTGATCAGTAGCTATGTTAGAGAGTTGTTTCTTTTTAACCCTGTTCCTAGAAATAACATTTTATGCCATTAAGAAGTCAGGAGAGGAAATGAGCAGTCTTCCCCCTTTGTATTCCTCTGTGTGTCTACGGACTCGACTAATTATGGTGAAATTGAAGTAGCACCTTTGAAGAATGTCTCTGAAATGCATAATTATGCTATCTCATGTTGCACCTACTATTGAAAATTCTATTATGCCCTCATAATGAGACAACTGGATGCATTTGTTCACAATTCTTAAATGTATTTTATCATTGTCTTGTCCTTGCTTTCTGTATTATTTTTTTTTAATTGTGATGATGGCTAGTGCGGGAAAATTATACAGGCCTCCATTAGGGACATGAAAGTGTGGAATGAAAGGGACACATAGCTATGTTTCTTGCATAGTATTTTTTAATTTTATGCCATTTTGTATTTAATTTTAACTTTAAAATGCTTCATTCATACACAAAGGAATCCGGCATAATATACACTTCTGTGCTTCACAGACACGCATGAGGCTACCTCTGCCAGAAGATGATTATTATTTATTTATTATTAGCATTTATATGCCTCTTAGATAACCTAAGTGGTGTACATTCAGGTCCTCAATCATTTTCCCTGTCTGTCCCAGTGGGCTCACATACTATCTAATCTACTTGGGGCAATGGGGGATTAAGTGGCTTGCCCAGAGTCACAAGGAGCAGCGTGGGATTTGAACCCACAACCTCAGGGTGCCGAGGCTGTAACTCAAACCACTATGCAACACACTAAGTTCTCATTTCTGGGGTTCAGTTTCAAAGTTTTATTGAAATTTGAAATACCGCACAGAGGTGGTTTACAATTTTTAATTACAAAAGTAGAACTTAAGAGGCTTGAACAATACAACCGATTTGTAAAATGTCAAACCTATGTGACAAAATCAGTACAAAGACATCTAGCAGTCGCAAAGCATTTACAATCGGTTGTGTTGTTTAAGCCTCTTAATCTCTACTTATGTGTGATTCACGGTTTATGCAGCTGAATTGTATCATGTCTTAGTTATCATTTGTATACCTTTTGTTTACTTATTTCATAAAATTAATAAAATATTTGAACTAAAAAAAAAAGTTTGAAAAGAACTACAAAACTAATAGGACAGAGGAAGAACAGACATCATAGGAATAGCAATAGAATAAGTAAGGGTTAAGGGGAGGAATAGCAGATTCCTGCTGGGTTCTCTTCCATAACGATTGTCAAATGCCTATGAAAATAAAGCTTTTAACTCTACTTTAAATTGTGGAAGAGAGGATTCCAGACAAAGGTGTAAAGAAGCATATTTCAGGCTCAAATACCTAATTTTAACCAGATCTTATGTATAGCTCACAACCTCCCCATCCTCTTTTTAGGCTTAGCCATATTTTTAAAACATTCTTCATTACCCTCCTGATGTTGTTTTTCCCTTAAATGTAGTTTTACTTTCCTTAAAGATTGTAGTTCACCCCTCTTCCCTTTTGTATCGCTAATTACTTGTGTACATACATTGTATGTTTATTTGTACAAATTGTTTGATTTTGTCTCCTAATTTTAAATTTATAAACTATAAAGCGTTTTACGTCATGCAAAATTGTCATTTCTTTAATAAGACATTAACTATTTTTTCTGCGGCCCTCCAAGTACCTACAAATCCAAAATGTGGCCCTGCAAAGGGTTGGAGTTGGAGATCACTGAACTAGACTGATCTAAAATTGTGTATATAATAAAATAAGTGCATCATAGGGGTTGCATGTACTATTATGCATTCTGCAGATGGTTTGTATAGAGTTGGGGCAGAGTTACAATGTACACACATGTTGAAGAATACAGTCACAAACACATTTTCACCTTCAGAACAGATGTAAATTTGTGGAAGAGCATTTGTGCTTATTGGTGGGGGTGAGGGGGGAGCCTGTTTTTTAAATGCTACCTTCTAAAGTAGGCATTCTTTTGGGATTTTCACATGTGCCCATATGGTCTATCTGGCAAGTGTATTATTCCCTTTGAAAAAGAGAATGCCTGCTAGAGATGACTGGGCCTTTGTCAGTCATTGTCTTCTGTCTGTTCCAGAATAGAGAATGACACAGGGACAAATTTTTCCCCGTCCCTGCGGGAACTCTTTTTCCCGTCCCCGTGAGTTCTTTTCCTGTCTTTGCCCCGTTCCATTCCTGCAAATTCTGTCCTCATCCGCATAAACCTCAAACACTTTAAAATCATAAGTGTTCGAGGCATTGCAGTAAAGGCAGAGCTTACAGGAATGGGACAGGGACAAAACATGTTGTTTGGAGCATCAGAAACACTTCTGCAAATGATCTTCTCATGGATATAAATTTTGAATTCCTTCTGCAAATGATCATCTCATGCATCACAACGTATAATGTTTAAAGATTTATTTATTTTTTAGGATAAATTAAAAATAATCATTATGTGGGTGGTTTAAACACAACGATAATAATGTTGATGAATTAAGTCTAATCACGACATATAGGTGAAGGTTTTTATGATCAATGAAAGATATCCACGCCACAATTCCATTTTGGATGATATTATTATGATCCTAGGAGTGGCAATTCTGAGATCTTTTCCTTCACTCTATTAAATATGATTTAATGATCAGACTAATATCATCATAATTATTGCTCTTTGGATTAACTTTTTGGGGAACTAATTGTTACTAGTTAATCTTTTTCTTTTTTTGTACCGTCTTATTATAAAAATCAAACCATAATCGGGGGTCGCATTATTAGAAGATTTGCTGTTAGATGGAAGAAGAATGACTTTGGTTTTAATCTTGAGAGAGAATAGGATGGTAATATGGATGATGGAGGAAGGGCTTATTCTTTCCTTTCCTTTATTCTCGGCAACTGATTCATTAACTGTCCTTAACATTAATGTTTCCTGTGCTCAGGGTCCATCTCTTTATTCAATGTGGCAGCCAGGAAAGAAGACTGACCTTGAATTGGTCAGGTCAGTGTATGTAGGAAGGATTGTTTGAAGATGGAACGTTGTCAAGGTTGTAAAGAAACAAATGGTTGTTCTGTGCTAGAGAAGGTCGCCTTTTTTCTCCTTTTAATTTATGCTTCTGAATAGCCTTATAGCCTGATCGTGGCAAGGATAGCTGTGAAGATTTTAAAAAAATGTATCTATCTCCTTGGAGGGAGATCTTAAAACAAAAGATGCACCTTGTTTTAAGACTTGGGGTCGCAGTAGCAGGAATTGCTTCCTTTTTTTCTGGACACATCAGGATACATTCTAATTCTATGGGTCATAAACAGTTTATCTTTAGCTTTAAAGAACATCTTTAATAACCATTCTCTATCAGAGTCTAATGCCAATTGAACAAACAAGGTAGTTGTTTCAACTAGTTCAGAATCAGATTTTTCCAAAATTTCAATTATATTTAGAGCTTAAGTTCCTGGATCAAATTGATCTTCACTCTTTTTTTTTTTCTTTCCCCAAGGAAGATAATAGATCTTTGAGATAGGAGGATATGTCGATTCAAGCACCTTTAAAACCTGAGAAAGATATTTCTCGAACAAATCTAAGGCAGAAGTTGTAGGAACTTTAGGAAAATTAATCAATCTGAGGTTCTGTCTCCGTGGTACATTCTCCAATATCTCCAATTTGTTAATATACCCATTTTTTCTCATTAGGAGCTGATTTTGTGCTCCTATACTTTCTAATTTTTTCTCTTGGTCCAGGACTTTAGCCTCTAATTTCCTCAATTTGTGTTATAATTTAGAAGTTTCTAGTGATGATCCAGAAGTTTATACAGCTAATTTTTGAATTGAATCCCAAGGGAAGACTGTAACACAGAAATTGCTTCCCATATTGAATCCAAATCAACTACTAGGGAGAAATAGAAAAGGCAGTTTCAACCTCTTTAATCACAGTACCTGAAGACAACATCACTGTTGTAGATTCTTGTAGGTCACCGGTCAAAACCAAACTGTCGGTTGATGGTAAAAAGAATGCTGAGGTGATGGAAACTCTCTATACTGCGAGGTCTTCAGTCTCCTCGCTACCCTCCAGCATTGCTGCCTCGCTCGTTTCCGACGAAAGTCGAGGATGTGGCTATTCATGCGATCTCCACTTCTCCAGAGAAAGGCTAACTGCCTCGAGGGAAGCTTAAGAGTGCTCCGTCTCACTTCCTCTTCCAGCCGAGGACTTCTCATCCAGTTCTACCCCAGTGTCTCGCTTGACGAACACATCCATCGGGCCTAATACTTGAGGAACCAGCCCGGGTTCCATAGGATAAACCCAGGCCTTGGATTTCCTTTTCACCATCAAGTCAGGAAAAAGGACACGACGGCGTTCTGCCAAAATCCTTCAGGATGCCATCTCGGTAAGGCTCCTCCCCCTAAACTGACTTCTTTTTAAGGATTTATATTACATCATAAAATGCCTTACAGTGGAGGGAGTTCTGATGTCACTTTAGTAACAGCAGCATGAATTGTCCTAAATACGCCTTGGGTCCTGGAGTGTGAAAATTAACCACAACATGTAGCATCCTGCTTTATACTGCATGCACATAGGAACATCACACACATTTCCCTAGATTTCTTTTTGGCTATTAGTCCTGTATGGGTCCTCCCCAATGTCTACAGTGTCTGCTGCACAGAGATTGGTGAGCTTCACAGCATTTATGAAAATGCAAATATACCTTAGACTTGAAAAGACCGAGAAGCATTGCTCTAATAGAATGGAGATCATGGATGCAAATGTTAGAGGGTAAGACTGCTGCAAGGCCTGAAGCTGTTTCCATGGCGTTTATCTTTAGTTTACAGCTTACAGGGGTGATAGACGAGAACATCAAACTGACAGCTTGTCCTGTGTGCCGAAATCCTTTTTTATGACCCTGGCAACATGCATAGCAATGACAAAGAAACCTGAACTGTAGTGCTGCATGCAGAAAAGGCAGGGAGAGCATAATCTGTGGATGTCACTTTAATCTCTTTCAGCACCTAATTTGTCCCTCTAGAAATTTTGATCTAGAGCAGGTGTTCTTAACCTTTTTGGGCTCCTGCACCCTTTTGACTGATTGAAACCTTTGCATCTTCTTAAATCCACATGCAGTTGCTGCGTACTGTATGTTTCTGTTAACAACTATCAGTGCTAACTGTTGACATGTCGCTAAAATTATAGAGGTACATAGTTAAGACTGCCAATAATTCTAACAGCATCTTTCACTCTTGTCTAGAACAGGGTCCCACAAACTCTTTCAAGCCAAGGCACACTAAACTCGGGGCTGTGCGGTCATCAACGTGATGACGTTATGCACCTGTGTGACATCATCATGTTGATATCTGCTCATGTGGAGGCCCTCCAGACAGGGCCCTGAGCTTGCTAACCCTGCCAATAGGGGACTGCGGTGAGGAGGAGAGGTGCTGGCACCGGCTGACTGCAAGAGACATCCTGTAGATAGTCGGTGCCGATCCTCCTTGCCAGCATCTCGCAGCACACCTGGAATCGCGCCATAGCACACAGTTTGTGATAGACTGGTCTAGAAAGATTCAGTAAATTGACTCAGATTTCAAGACCCTTCTCTGCACCCTGTTAAGAATCCTTGTTCCAGAGAAACCACTAGATAAGACCAATCAGATATTGTGAGCTTCAGTGGGACACTTTGAGAATGAGTATGCCCAGTTCCTGGTTCTAGCTTAGGTAGCTTCCTAAAGCATCAGATGCCTGAGCTAAGTAGGATTGCACTTACCCTTCTTTGATAATGTGAATGAGGACAGGAGTGGAGCACGGGTAAAATGGAGTCACACAGCAAGTGTCAGGATCCTGTTCAGTTCATAGGCTGAGAGAAAACAAACACAAGACAGTGCCTTAGACATGATGATGATATTCAGTGGCAGCCTCCTACAGGGCCGTGGTGTACGGTATATTGCTCTCTTCTCTCAGCATGCACTTTACTTGTCTCTGGCCTGGTTCTCCAGAGCTACCAGTGCAGTCTCCGTAGCAATTACTGAGCTCAAAAATACAAAATCGGCAAGGTTCCAAGTTGACCTTGGCCTACCTAACTGTACCAGTTGCAGTTTACACATAGGTAGTTGAGGCATTTGTCACGAGCCGTCGCGGCTTCCCTCTGGACCTCCTCAATCTAGCCGTGACCTGGGTTTTTATATTTTCTGAACCATGACCTCTTGTGTCACTTCATCCTTGGGAAGTACTGTGAGCTCTAAGGTGGTTGTGATACTGTGAAGTAGTGTCCCATAGACTCCCTCACGCCTTACTTTAAATCTGAATGCTGACGCCCCTAGAAAAATGTCCTGCCAGTGTTCACACTTCTGCCTCCTCCATTCTCCAAAAGGATCTTCCATTTCTCTTGCTTCCTGGTTCTATGGGTCATCTATGCCAACATTTCAAAATGATTAGGGGTGCCAAACCCAATACAAATGACACATAGGCAGTGAAAAGCTTTTTTGGTGTGGGGGCCCAAAAGTTCAGCCCAGACTCCATGGTCTTCATATCCATTTGCTGTTTTTCTCTCCTTCTTCACCGTCTGCCCTACATTCATCTTTGGCGTTAACCTTTAACATTGGACTTTCTTAGATGTGATGTCCAGCATGATGATAGTGAATTGCATATGAACAGATACATTGAATGGTTCTTCAAAGGTTAATATGTGTTGTGCATTGAGAAGTCTGGCCTGAAGACTATCTTAGACATATTAGGCATTTATGGCTGTGGCCATTAATAAAACCACTCTTTGTCTAAAAAGAAGTGTGCGTGTGGTAATTGGTAGGATGTTTTAAGTGCCTTTTTTGCGAGCAGAGCCGCTGGAGGTGGGGGTGTATAAAGAATTCTTTGCTGCGCAGCTGGTCCCGAATTCCACCAGGAGTGACCATGAAGGAGCTTGCTCAGTATTAGGGGTCCTACTCAGTACCCACTAGCTGCTGCACTATGGGTGTCATAATTTTAAATCTGGCCCTGCCTAAGTCATAAGAACATAAGAAATGCCTCCGCTGGGTCAGACCCGAGGTCCATCGTGCCCAGCAGTCCGCTCACGCGGTGGCCCAAACAGGTCCAGGACCTGTGCAGTAATCTTCTATCTATACCCCTCTATCCCCTTTTCCAGTAGGAATTTGTCCAATCCTTTCTTGAACCCCAGTACCATACTCTGCCCTGTTACGTCCTCTGGAAGCGCATTCCAGGTGTCCACCACAGGTTGGGTAAAGAAGAACTTCCTAGCATTTGTTTTGAATCTGTCTCCTATCAACTTTTCCGAATGCCCTCTTGTTCTTTTATTATTAGAAAGTTCAAAGAATCTGTCCCTCTCTACTCTCTCTATGCCCTTCATGATCTTGTAAGTCTCTATCATATCCCCTCTAAGTCTCCTCTTCTCCAGGGAAAAGAGACCCAGCTTCTCCAATCTCTCAGAATATGACAGGTTTTCCATACCTTTTATCAGACGTGTCACTCTCCTCTGAATCCTCTCGACTAACGCCATATCCTTCTTAAGGTACAGCGACCAATATTGGACGCAGTACTCCAAATGCGGGCGCACCATCGCCCAATACAACGGCAGGATAACTTCTTTCGTTCTGGCTGTAATACCCTTTTTGATTATACCAAGCATTCTATTCGCTCTCTTAGCGGCCGCTGCACACTGTGCCGACGGCTTCATTGTCATGTCCACCATTACCCCCAAGTCCCTTTCCTGGGTACTCTTATTCAATAACATCCCTCCCGTTGTATAGTTGTACCTCAAGTTTCTGCTCCCCACATGTAATACTTTACATTTCTCAATGTTGAACTTCATTTGCCATCTCGCCGCCCATTCCCCTAGCTTGTTCAGGTCCCTTTGCAATTCTTCGCAGTCCTCTGTAGTCCGAGCTCCATTAAATAGTTTAGTGTCGTCCGCAAATTTTATTATCTCGCACTTCGTCTCTGTTTCTAGATCATTTATGAAGATATTAAATAGCAGCGGCCCGAGCACCGAGCCCTGCGGGACACCACTCGTGACCCTCCTCCAGTCGGATCTCTTAGTGCCTATAATATGGGTATTTTGTAGTTCATGCTTTCCATGTCCGTTTTCACTTGCTGCTGTTTGAGTCTCCCACAAACTCCTCCTAACACTCTCTGCTGAAACGGTCTCCTATTTCTGGCGACAGCAGTTCACGCAAAGCGCTCATTAAGTGAGGGGGGAGGGGACCTACATGTCTTTCATGAGTAACAAGGGCAGTGAGCTGTTGTGTAGGCAACATCCACAAGAGTGTAAGATGTATTTTCTTTTTGCTGTTTTTGCTAATAGTATTGACTGTCTTAATGGGAAGAAATTTGCTGGTGAGCTGCAGAGTCTCAGATGCTGGACTTGTAGACAGGGTGGATCATTTGGCTTAGTGGAAATGCTCTCTCTATAGTGTGTTGGACTGCTGGCTTTCGAGTTTGAGGCATTTGGCATTGACTGTTGACTGAGTAAAATTAATATCATATTAGCCTATCTATTTTAAGAGGATGATTTTGCCAGACAAGATTTTAGGATTAATATGTTAGTCCCTGGACATTTGCTTTTTAAAAGATTTAGACACAAAATAGTCAAAGCAGTTTTTAGTGCTGAATATTTTATGCTGCTCCTGACGCTCTTAGGAACTCTATGTCGGTAGCAGCGCGCCGGTCTGCGCTAAAAAATGCTTTCACAGTTTTGTAAAAGGGAGGGGGGGGAGAAGTTAAGGTATCTGAGCACATGCTTGATTGGATTTCTTTTAATAAATGAGTTGTCAGCGCAAACATTCCTACTGTAGTTTTCTACGGGGACGCTTGTTTAATTAGACCATTGCATGATGCATCTGTGTTGCTTCTGAATAAGTCATCCAGTGTCTAATTTCTTCAGTGGAAGGCAGACTCTCAAGAGAACCCAGTTCACCCTTTCATGTGCCTTTGGAATCCCTGTTTCCTGTTTATAAATAGCTGAGTTATTATTTCAGGGAGATTAGGGAAACTTGAGGTGATATTGAGCATTTTGAAAGCTGCCTTGCCATTGATCATTCGTCAATAACCACTTGCAAAGAACGAAGCCTAGGTAGAATACAATGGTGACAGGTCAAAAGCGCGCAAGACAATCGTGCGCAGACAAAATCGCGCAGACAAATCAGCGTAAGACATTTCAGCGCAAGACAATTGAGCGCAGCGACAACTCAGCGCAAGACAATTTCGCGCAAGATAACTCAGCGCAATGACACTAGAGGCCGCTTGCCCATCGAAGGACACGCTTGGGTATCTAATTTTACTAAAAAAGGTTTTATTATAACAGAATTTCTCACATAACAGAGAATGTATAAAACTTACTTCAGAGAGCATAATGCTCAATATAATAAAAAATGGATTACAGTTATTTAATATACATAATGTACTTTTTTTCTTTTACTAAGTTCAGCACCTTAAGAAGGAGATTGGGAGAAAGCTTCAGTAATTTGTTTTCTTGCAATATCCTTGTTGTGGAAGGCTAATGTTTCTTGTAAATTTCTATAGAAATTGCTCAAGCAAAGATTTTTGTATCACGGTTATTGCTTTCCTGCTTTGTCATCACAAATTCCCCAGCATGCCATCAGGCCTGAAATCCAGCCATAATACCCAGTAGATGTTGAGATCACTGCAGCCTTTGGGTTTTGAAGGCTTGAAGTGGCGTAGTGCAAGCAGAGGGCAAAACAAAAAAATTATAGGCGATGGCCAAGAGTTTCCTCATGAGAAAGACCTGATACAATTAGTCATGAAATAGGAAGCAATGTGCTATTAGGGGCTGGTAACTAATAGAAGGGAGCGAGTTGAATTAAAGTGGATAAAAGTGAATGGTTGAGTGTCCCAGGAATCTGTACCGGAGCCAGTGGTGTTTCTTCTTTTCCCAGATCCTTTAATGTGAACAAGTGAGGAGATCAAATTTGCAGATGATGGAAAGTTTCTCAGCACTCTTGAAACAAACTGGGAGGAATTGTCTAAGGATCTTGAGACTGGGGGACTGAGCAGATGCAATTGAATGTGGTCAAATGTGGAGTGAAAGACACAGGAAAGGTTCCATATTAGGAGATATCACTTAGCAAGCCAGAAGAATGTTAGGGATTGTTCTGAAATGAATGGAGAATAAATTGGAGACTATAATGCCTCTCTGTATCTGTACATGGTGGGACAGTTTGATAAAGCATTTAAATCTGATTTGTTATAGTCGGCAAAGAGTGGGACTGTGGAACTTGCTGCTGAGACTATAGAATAGCTGAGTCTAAACAAGATCTTGGCAGGTTTGTGAAGGAAAGGACCATCAAAAGTTATTAACCACATAGACTTGGGTGTTTCCATTTCATAGTTCTGGGAATGAGCAATAGAGCAGAGACTTTCCTAATGAAACCTACTGGCTTTGAGCATGGTATCCTGTCGCTCATGGTGGCCAATCTGGCTCATCTGCACAAAGGGCCATTGGTTGGCCTGGGCATAGTCTATATTTTTGTCTACAAGTTGAAACAAGAAGGAATAGCGTAAATCCTAAGTGGACTGAGAACCAGGGAAACCGGGTTCAGTTCTCACTATGGCTCCTTGTGGATCCTTATGTACCCTAATAATATCCAAAACAAAAAAGAAAAATGGAGAAACACCTCTATGAAATATTACACTCAATCCACAAAAGTAGAGATGAAAGAGATGCTTCAACTGGGACTTTATTGCACTAAAACAAACAATCAGACTCAATACAACCTGTGTTCTGGCACCTTAGTGCCTTCCTCAGGGTCAAACTGTTGATATATTCCAGATATGGGCAACTCTGGTCCTCGAGGGCCGGAATCCAATCGGGTTTTCAGGATTTCCCCAATGACTATGCATGAGATCTATTTGCATGCATTGCTTTCAATGCAGTTAATTGGGGAAATCCTGAAAACCCGATTGGATTCCGGCCCTTGAGGACCGGAGTTGCCCATGTCTGGAATATATCAACAGTTTGACTCCTGAGGAAGGCACTAAGGTGCCATAACACAGGTTGTGTTGAGTGTGGTTGTTTGTGTTACCTGCACTAAGCACGCTTTGGGGGCCCTTTTACTAAGCACTAAATTTTGTACCTGGAGAAATGGGGGTTGGGTGACTTACCCAGGTTCACATAGAGCTGCGGTGGAAATTGAACCCAGTTCCCCAGATTCTCAGTCCACTACACTCAGTGTTGTGCGTTTGTGGTACTTGACCTACATGGTTTAATGATGCATTATGTATATTTCCAGTGGCTCATGTCTGGAAGGTGGTTGGGGGAAATCCTGTTAATCTTTACAGGAAAAAAAGTTGTGAACTTTTTAAGAGCTGCTTTCATCTGAGCACAGGTTAAATACTTTGACTGGAGGGTTTTGGCTTAAATACACAGTCCTCAAATTGTTTGACAGCAGGTTTAATATCTGCTAGTGCTGGGATATAGGACCAATAATCTTAGCATCCGATTTGAGGACTGTCATTGTAGCTGCACTTAGAAATAAATCAGATGACAGAGAGCAAATAGGTATAGTGGAAAGATGTTAATTAGTCTTATTATTTGTGGCTTTGTAATGTTGGAAAAAGAGAGGGGGATAGACTGTCTTTGAATCTAGGTAAGACCTCTCTCTTTTCAATAAATTTCAGTCCTCAACAGATCACTCGAAGAAAGTGAGAAAGCATGACTCTCCCCAAATGCCAGCTAATTAAACTGACAAGTTGACTAAATATAGCCTGCAAGCAAGAGACAGTAAGACCTATTTTTTCCTGGTGCCTTTTACCCACGTAATTTCCATCACGACTTCTCCCTTGCTACCTGACAGCAGCTGTCCCAGGGCACCTGCTGGCAATGAGCTAATGAGGTTGGAAGACATGACATCGCCCACAGACAAGCTTTAATCTCACAGACCCTCACAGCGGCTTATCTGATATAAGATACCTTGGATAATCATTGGCAAGCTGTGTGCACTGCTCTTTAGCTCCTGGTGGCAAACTCCCTACTGGTATACTAGCACATATTAGCATGAGACTTGATAAGGAATAGTACACAGGAGGGCTGACACAGTATGTCTGTATTGGAATTATGCTTACGACTTCGTAACACAAACCTAATAGAAAATATTGGTTCCTTAATACAATAAGGGAATATACAAATTGTCGTTGTTGTAAGGTGCCATTGACTCGTGATCAAGTCCTAGCGACTTGATGAATTGCGGATCTAAAAAGAAATAGTTTTGTCATCCAGCATCATTCCCATGGTTGTTTTCAACGTGTCCA
Source organism: Geotrypetes seraphini (assembly GCF_902459505.1). Lineage (NCBI taxonomy): Eukaryota > Metazoa > Chordata > Amphibia > Gymnophiona > Dermophiidae > Geotrypetes > Geotrypetes seraphini. The sequence goes on from NC_047102.1 coordinate 34,226,634, forward strand.
GCCATCTGATTGCAGGTCACCTGTTCCCCTGGTTCCTTCAATCTTCCCAAATATGATGTCTTTCTCCAGTGATCTTTCTCTTTTGACAGGGTGACCAAAATAAGACGGTCGTAAATTCATCATTTGAACTTCGAGTGACATAGCTGGTTTGATATCTTCCAGCATCGCTTTGTTAGTTCTTCTGGCATAAAATCCTTCTCCAGCACCAAAGCTCGAATGATTCAATCTTTCTGTCTTGCATTCATAATTGACCACTCAGAAAATGAGTGTGTGGACAAGCCTGATATTCCTTTGAAGTGTTATTCTTTTGAATACGTTGTCGAGAGTTTTTATTGAAGAACAACCAAGTGCTGTTCTACGGAGTATTTTTTCACCCTGCTAGTTGCTCCTTTGTTTACAAAAGAGCCCAGGAGATTGAAATCCTTTACAACTTCTATTCTATTACCTTCAAGCCCAAAATCTTCATCATTTTCCATGTTCATGATCTTTGTCTTGTTTATGTTCAGTTCTAATCCCATGTTATGAATTTCAGCTTTGACTTTTCACAGTAGATACAGCATGTCGTCTTTGCTGCTGATGATGAGTGTTGTATCATCTGCACAGTACAAGTTGTTTATATTTTGGCCACCACCATTGAAACCAATACGCTCTATTTGCTTTTCTGAAGATGGTTTCACCGTACAGCTTGAACAGGTAAGGTGACAAGATGCATCCTTGCCTTGACACCATGTTTTATATGGGATCTTAAATGAATACAAAAGAACAATATAAATTAAGAGGGTAATTTTTATAACAGATCACCTGAATGTGAAAGGCAGTAGGCACCTGTGTGGTCTTCAAAAACAAAAAATACTAAGAGTAAACTGGCATAAATAGAAACATAGAAACATGACGGCAGATAAAGGCCAAATGGCCCATCTAGTCTGCCCATCCGCAGTAACCATTATCTCTTTCTGAGAGATCCCACGTGCCCATCTCAGGCCTTCTTGAATTCAGACACAGTCTCCGTTTCCACCACCTCTTCCGGAAAACTGTTCCACGAATCTACCACCCTTTCTGTAAAAAAGTATTTCCTCAGATTACTCCAGAGCCTATCACCTCTTAACTTTATCCTATGCCCTCTCATTCCTGAGTTTCCTTTCAAATGAAAGAGACTTGACTTATGCACATTTATATTACGTATGTATTTAAACGTCTATCATATCTCCCCTCTTCCGCCTTTCCTCCGAAGTATACAGATTGAGATCTTTAAGTCTGACCCCATACGCCTTATCATGAAGACCACACACCATTTTAGTAGCCTTCCTCTGGACCGACTCCATCCTTTTCATATCTTTTTGAAGGTGCGGCCCCCAGAATTGTACACAATATTCTAAATGAGGTCTCACTAGAGTCTTATACAGAGGCATCAATAATTCCTTTTTCCTACTAGCCATACCTTCGCTATCACCTTTTAACCTGTTTGGCCACCTTAAGATCATCACATACAGTCCTGCAATTGTGTGGCTTTAATGTGATCTTTAATATATAATGCCACTCCTACACATATATATCTGCTCAGCAGCAGGTATAGACCTTAACAAATATTTTATAAAATATGCATGTAAGTTGTGACTCTGCCCTTGTTCCACACAAACTCTGTTTCAAAATACACATACAATATATGCAGATCACACAGAAGTTTATACTTTCTTTTCATCACACATACACACAACTATGCACATAGGCATGAAAAAAGACCTTGTAAAAAAATAATTGTTTATAAAATTACCTCCTAAATGTAATGGAGTTTGCACTTGTGCATTACCAAAAACATTTCAAAAAAGGTAGATGTTGCATTTCACCATCTGATGGTGAAAAGGAGGAACGGCTAACTAAGGGGCTATCCTTAAAACAGCATTAGCAAAAGTTGACATGTTGGATAGAGGTCCTCCCTGTAGTCAATTTCAATTTAATATTGAAAAAAACCAGAGATGAGTATTTAAGAAAATCTTAAGCTTTATAAAAGTTTTAAAATAATTTTCATAAGAGTCAATTTGATTAAATATAGAAATGAGCCTGTGATGAAGGCTAAATGGTGTTAGCTTTTTGTGGCCATTTGTGTCGCCGCTGGGGCTCTTTTAGATTGCAGGGATATATTTATTAAATTCTTGATGCAATTTTTAAATATTATATTTATGTTGTGCTAAAGAATTGCATTTTGGCATCTTTTTAGTCTGCTATAAAATTCCTCAAGTTCTATGGTATTAGATGGAAAGATTTAGATGTGGGTCGACCCAGTAGCACAGTAGCAATGCTATGTGGTGCCAGGCAAGAAATTCAGGTTTGATTCCAGGCCATCTGTATGCAGGTCCTTTGGGGACAGAAATATAACTGCTGTCCCTGAATTGATTCGCTTTGAGTTACTGTTGAAAAAGGTTAACCTAAAGCTCAGAATTCTTCCTTTTAACTTCCCTTCCCTTAAGAATGAGGAAGTGTCGGCCATCACAAACATTGATATCTATGGTTTGCAGCTCTTCACAAGGCATTGTTCTTCCTTGTATTTATTTATTTATTAAAGGCTTTTCAAGACGGCAAATCACAACATTCTTGGCTATTTCCATTAAAACAGAGATATCATAAAACAATAAAACATCAAATTTATCTTTGGGACATACCATCCAATAAAGCACATATACCTCTCAACGGAGTCTTTTACAAAGTAAAAATGTGTAAACAGCAGGTCTTCAGAGATTTATTAAAAACTTGCACATCCACCATAAATCTCAAATCAGGTGAAAATGAATTCCAGAACCGAGGACCTTTTAATCAAACCAGCTCTATTATACAGTATATGCTACCTTTCCTTGCCAACTGCAAGGATGGGGTGATCAACAAATCTTTGTCTTGTGAACATACAGTATAAAAATGTGTAAATGAAGGAAAAATCCAAAGGCAACAACTCGAGACTGGCTGGAAGTTCAAAAGGAATGTGAGACCTGAAGGGGGATCCAAAAACACACAAAATGGAACCAGGACTTGGAGCCAAAAAAATAAAGATATACAATACTTTATTAGAAGTTGTCACAAAACGCATACTCGAATCTTGACCCTACACAGGCCGTTTTCTTTTAAGCCTATCTTCAACATCTTCAAATATTCACTTTGATGTTTTGAAATGAAATGGTGGCTTGTCAACTTCCAAATCTTGCTTGCAAGTCTTTCAATAAAGTTGTCCATGGTTAGTACGCTTGTTTCTAATGTTTCACGGTCAGCGTGAACCCATTGCTTAAATTCTATTGATTCTTCTGGATCTATATCCTTGAATATTTCTTCCAGGTATGCTGTTAGTGCTTCTTCACCAGGGCAGTTTTGACATCGTTGTAGCATACAGTCCTTGACATTTAGGTCACACACAGTTTTTTCCATAAGAACTTTGTAGTTCTCTTTGACATTGGCGCCTTGTAGCATGAGCTTTACATTTTGTATACCGCCCATCCGTGAGGTTCCGGGCAGTTAAAAGAGAAGAAGAACTATACAGTTAGTGACATATTCATAAAATTTGGTAAAACATGATAATAAAATAAAAATACATGATTATTTGACAAACTTATCAATCAAACTAGTTTTTAAAAACTTTCTAAAAATACAAAAAGAATCAATTTGACAGATCAACGGGCTTAACCAAGAGTTCATTTTCCCTAATTGAAAAGCAAGTGTCCTAAGTCCACTTGAATGCACAGAAATAAAGGTTACTGAATGAAAACAAGTATTACTTTTTAATTAATCTTTATTTCTCATTATATCACTTCTCAAAGGAAACCAAGAAATCTTGTCCTTTATTTAGTTAAAAATGTGTTGAATTGTAATTTCTGTTGAACTGATGCTGCTGCTTGTGATTACTGGGGACAGTTCTGTAGCTGTGGGTTCTAGAGATGTGTGATTTGTTTGTAAAAATTGTGTGTACCATCTTTGTGAAAATTTAATTCAAAATGCTTTGCATAATTCATTAAAACAAAATTTAGAAGGTGAAAGAATAAGTTGAGTATTGTATCCAATCGGATTATGTTTCTGGCCTGGTGATTTTCCTACCTTTTTTTTTATGCAACATTTAGTGCAAGATAGATTTGAGGAAAGGCCTAGAGAGGTGAGACAGCTACTAAAACATATGATAAGTGATGTGGTGGAGTGTCTGAGAGATGTCTATGTTAGTGTCTTGTCTTCTGAACAAGTTTTTAATATTCAGGAGAAAAAAAAATTAAAATAATGGAGCATGTGTTGTAGTGATCTTTTGACATGGCTGCATTAGGCACTCTTTGTAGCTGTTTGCACCTGTGAAATTGGATGGTGTGTGGGGGGGGGGAAGGAACTATCATTTACACAGATAAAGATTTAGCAGTAATGGCATATGTTGCTTTACAATAGCATTCTTAAACCAGTCCTACAATTTTCTGTCATTATTGGAATAAGCAATGCTGTCTGTCTTCTTGGATCTGAGTAGGGATATCCCAGGCTTTTTAAAGAGTAAGCTAAAGGTTTCCAGTTTTGATTTGACAAAGATGAAGTGTATCCAGGCCTCTGCCTCATAAAGGGCACCCCTGTCAAGACAGGGGTTTAATTTTATTTTAGTTGGCAGTGACCCCAACTTCAGTTAGGCCAATATTTAATCAACAAAATGTAGGAAGAGCAGTTGTGCTGCGTTTTTTGGCAATGAAAAATCTTCTTTTTGCAGTATACGTGATGTTACGTTTTTGTACAGAGGTTCAGAAGCTTACAGGAAGTGGGATTAGTCCTTAAATCTCTAACTTTGCTTCTAACGTAATTTGTTCTTTTTCCTTTTCATTGCAGGGCTTGTGAAGTTGGGGGTTCACTGCGTAACATGCCAAAAGGTTGCCATCAAGATTGTGAACAGGGAGAAACTCAGCGAGTCTGTACTAATGAAGGTAATGTTCTAATGAGAGATTAAAAAGGAATCGGGAAAGTTCTTGGCCTTGTGGCTTGTGCTCAATGAAAAATTAATATCTTTAATTATGTTTAACAAGCATGTCTCTGAGTAAGGAAGTGCTGTGCGTATTTCAAAAGGACTGGGATCAAAGGGGTGTAGAATGCATGTGCTTAATTAAGAGCAGAATTAACTGCTGGCCTCACATTTTGGGAAAGCCCAAGTGTGCTCCTGGCCGTTGGAAATCTTGGAATCCATGGATTCTGCTGTGCTCACAGGAGAGAGTGAGAGGCCTAGCACTGGTAGGGTATTTCCATTACTTGAACTTAGAGATTGAAAGCTGTTCTAAAGGGGAACCATACTACCATGTTCTGCTGTGGATCTGAATTTTGTCTACTGCAGATTTGTAGCCTGGATATCTTGCTGCCTTGCATTTTGACAATTTCATTTCTCTGATTTAATAAGCTGAATTTATTAGTGGAACGTTTGTACTCTGATAGCCTGAGACTGTCACTACTAGATAGCTCTAGGTCATGAGAGACAGGTTAGTTTAGTCCCCTTTTTTCAGTTTCTAGTGCGTGAATGGTCTTCTGATTCCAGTTGATTAGAAAATCTATTTGCAGGACTGACATGGTCTATCCTTATAGCCTGGAAACATATGGTAACCTTATCTGGATAATGGTGTCCAGTTCCAGAACCTGACATAAATTTCAAGTTTAATTAAAAGTTTGATTAAATCACAGTTTCATATTTCAAAGCGATGTACAATATAAATATAGGAAAGAAAGATTGTATTTATTACAAAAAGACGTGTACCAAACATACAAGTACGAGAAGGGGAAAAGGGTGGAACTACAAATTAATTAAAGAGAGACAAAAAAGGTTAAAACAAGAGGGAAGGGGTAACTTTGTCGATTAAGATAGCCTCGTTGAAAACTCAAGCTTCGAATGTATCTTTGTAGAGCCAACACTTTAGAGCTCCATTGAATTTGTTAAGAATCCTTTCTTCCCTAATACAACCTTGGTTAGTAGTAAATAACATTAGTGTTGTAAATATATATTTTTTCATTGTTTTTCACCTATTGTGTCTGAGGATCTAAAGGCATCTAAACAGTGAGATAAGGCGGTGGCTGTAGCTACAAGGATGCTAGGCTGTATAGACAGAGAAATAACCAGCAGAAGAAGGGAGATGAGCTGCACTTGGAGTATTGTGTTCAGTTATGGATGCCATATCTGGTGAAGGATATAAAAAGACTTGAAGTGGTCCAGAGGAAGGCGACGAAAATGGTAAGGGATTTGAACCAAAAGAAGTTTGAGAAGAGACTGGAAGACTTAAATATGTATGCTCTGGAGGAGAGGAGGGACAGGGGAGATATGATACAGACGTTTAAATACTTGAAAGGTTTTAATATAGAACCAAATCTTTTCCAGAGAAGGGAAAATGGTAAAACTAGAGGGCATAATTTGAGATTACAGGAGCAATGTTAGGAAATTCTTCTTCACGGAGAGGGTGGTAGATGCCTGGAATGTCCTCCTGAGGGAAGTGGTAGAGAGGAAAATGGTGATGGAATTCAAAAAAGCGAAAAGGGCAAACAGAATGCTAGGAATGATAAAGAAGGGGATCACGAACAAATCGGAGAAGTTATCATGCCACTGTACCAGGCCATGGTGCGCCCTCACCTGGAGTACTGCGTCCAGCACTGGTCGCCATACATGAAAAAGGACACGGTACTACTCGAAAGGGTCCAGAGAAGAGCAACTAAGATGGTTAAGGGGCTGGAGGAGTTGCCGTACAGCGAGAGATTAGAGAAACTGGGCCTTTTCTCCCTTGAAAAGAGGAGACTGAGAGGGGACATGATTGAAATATTCAAAATATTGAAGGGAATACACTTAGTAGAGAAAGACAGACTGTTCAGCCTCTCCAAAGTAGGGAGAACGAGAGGACACTCTCTAAAGTTGAAAGGGGATAGATTCCTTACAAATGTAAGGACATTCTTCTTCACCCAGAGAGTGGTAGAAAACTGGAAAGCTCTTCCGAAGTCTGTCATAGCGGAAAACACCCTCCATGGATTGAAGACAAAGTTGGACAAGTTCCTGCTAAACTGGAACGTACACAGGTGAGGCTGGATTCATTTAGAGCACTGGTCTTTGACCAGGGGGCCGCCGTGTGAGCGGACTGCTGGACGCAATGGACCACTGGTCTGACCCAGCAGCAGCAATTCTTATGTTCTTATCTAAAAACATGCCTTTTTGCCAAATACTTGGGTAACTAATTTCCTCCATTCAATTGTATATCTTTTGTCAACTGCATAGAGCTTTACGGCCTGGGGGTATATAAGCTGATTGTTATGTTGTTATTGCTTTTTCAAGTGACAACCCTATGATATCACTACAGGGATAGGGTAAACACAAACATTCTGGCCAGAAGATGGCAGAGAGAATCGGGCAAGAAGCAGAAGGCCCCTGACGCAGCAAAACAGAAAAAAGCTGTTTGCTGCTATGGGAAGCAGAAGGATGCAATTGTTGTTGCTTTTGTTCCCCCTTCTTGCTTATTCTTATATGGGGAGTCTGTTGACCTCTTTTTAGTGTTTGCAAGTGTGTATCTTTTATATCTTTCTGTTTTGCTAAGTATAGAAGGAAATTCATTTTTCTTTTTCTTCAGTGTTGTGCTGCAAGCAGAGTCTGACGTTTTGGGTTTCCAGTTCAGCTTTTGTTTGTATATGTCTATTTTTAATTTGAGGTCACTTATTCTATATGGGGCTGTTTTTGCCTTGTATTTGAACATATTAATACACCTTCACAGTGAAGTCAATTCACTGGAAAAATACCCAGCAAAATATGGAAATCCCAATAGGTGTGAACAACTCACAAACTTTCTAAAATTAGCAGAATGGGGGAAGAACAGACCTCAAGTGCCTACAGGTGCCAGATATAGATAAATCTTGTCTGGTCACAATCAAAGTGAGCTATCACAGGTCCAGAAATCAAACCCCATTACCTTGCATAAGAATTGTAAATAATTTTTAGCTACAAAAACATTTTGAAATTACTTAGCTTTTTATAGCTGGTGGGTGAATGGCCAGGTCCATAGAAATATTAAACATCAATAGTTTACTCTCGCTCATCTTTAAACAGAAGATTGTAAGATGAGGCTAACCATTTTTGAAATGACATAAGCACCACATTTTGAAGAATACTTATCTCGGCTTCCTGTGGCAGCCTTGCGAAACACAGCCTGTGTCAAGGATCACCTTCACCTTTGTTATAAAATAAGTTATAAAACAAACAGGATGGTTAAAAAGGGATGGTTAAAAAGACTAAGAATGTTATAATGCCCCTGTTTCGCTCCATGGTGTGACCTCATTTGGAGTATTGCATTCAATTCTGGTCTCCTTATCTCAAGAAAGATACAGTGATGCTAGAAAAGGTATAAAGAATAGTGACCAAGATGGTAAAGGGGATGGAACTCCTCTCGTATGAGGAAAGACTAAAACGGTTAGGGCTCTTCAGCTTGGAAAAGAGACGGCTGAAGGGAGATAGGATTGAAGTCTACGAAATCCTGAGTGGAGTAAAATGGGTACAAGTGGATTGATTTTTTTACTCCGTCAAAAATTACAAAGACTAGGGGACACTCGATGAAGTTACAGGGAAATACACTTAAAACCAATTGGAGGACATTTTTTTTCACTCAGAGAATAGTTAAGCTCTGGAACGTATTGCCAGAGGATGTGATAAGGGCGGATAGTGTAGCTGGTTTTAAGAAAGGTTTGGACAAATTCCTGGAGGAAAAATCCATAGTCTATTATTGAGAGAGACACGGGGGAAGCCACCTCTTGCCCTGTATCGGTAGCATGGAATGTTGCTACTCCTTGGGTTTTGGCCAGGTACTGGTGACCTGGATTGGCCACTGTGAGAACGGGTTACTGGGCTTGATGGAGCATTGGTCTGACCCAGTAAGGGTCATATGTTTTCTGAGAAGTCAAATTGCATTCAAATAAAAAAAAAACAAAGAAGAGAAACTGTTGATGGAAAGTATTCGCAGAAAGCATTTCTCCCAAATAGTTGTCCTGGCAGAGAAGTGTACCTTTCTTGATACAAGAGCTTCTAGCAAGGAACCCCGAAACTGGATTTAAAGTTACAGCATCAATTCCCTCAGCTTTGTTTTGGTTCTTCGTTCCTTACCACAGCAAATAACCACCTGCTCAGCAAGATGATGATTACTTTGATTCAGTCATGGAGTCCCTGGACGGCAGACAGAAAGACCGATATTCCAAGATCCATATGTGGCATTAGGCTGGAGGGTATGTGGAGTTCAGCTGCAAAGTATGAAACTGTCATAGAAGGACCAAGTTGACACCTGGTCTTTGCACATTTTACATAAAATGTCTGAATGTCAAAATGAAACAAAGGAGCAAAGAGCACCGTATGGCACTTTGGATGGAAGTGCATAACTGGCAAAAGCTGAATGGAGCATGAGCAGCTGCACTGTGTGTTACTGGGAGAGCATAAGGCACAGTGTAAACACAGGCACAGTCCCACTGGTTTCACACTGGAGAAGAGCTTCCATAGTCCACAGTGTTCCATAGTCATGTGGTGTTTCTGATGTATAACTAATATCATTGGCAAACATGATGCCCAACTGTACTACCAATAATGAACATAATACATGAAACCAAGGGCAAAAAATAAAACCCAACCAGGACCTCTTTAAACATTATATGTTCCTAAGGCCTCATTCTGGTGCAGCTGCAGCAGCTTTCATAAAAACAGAGGAAATGATGGCAGATAAAAGCTATTTGGCTTAGTCAGTCTGCCCATCCATACCATCTGCTATTTCTCCCTCCCCCTAAGAGATCCACACATGCCTGTCCTATGCTTTCATGAATACAGACAGTCCTCATCATGGGATGGAGACATTTTGAACATGTGTTCCTGATCCCCGTCCTTCCTTAATCAGCTCCTGATCCCATATATATCAAATTGTACCCTTTGCATTTTCTCCATTACAGACCCTACCCTGTTGCCCTCACTCCATCTGGACTGCTCTTAAGACCTTCCTATTCAAAGACACTTTTGATTTAATAACTACTTTCTCGGTGCCAGCCTGTGGAGTATAGTTCTTTCTTTTCCTTACCCTATTAACTTTTTTCCCCTCTTTCCTATAGATTGTTGACCTTCTATTTCTCTCTTACTACTCTCTTTCTATACTCATTTTATGTATTTTTACTCCTATCCTACCATGCCCGTAAACCGCTCTGATGTTCTTCAATGGGAAGTATATCAAGTACCCATTAAACTTGAAACTTCCCTGTCTGTTCAACTGAATTCAGGCATATGGGATCTCTCAGGTTGAGGAGGAGATAGTGGATGCTACAGATGAGCAGACTGGATGGGCCACTGGGCCTTTATCATCCATCATGTTTCTATCACCACCACTTCCACAAGAGCTTGTTCCCGTCTCCCCAGCACTCCGCGCTGAACACTGGCTCCCAATTAGCCAGCGCTGTGCTTTCAAGGCCCTAGAAGTAGCCCACAAGAGAATTTATGCCACCACCCCCTCCTACATAAAATCCAAGCTTCCCATCTACACCTCCACTCGCACCCTCCGCTCAAAATCGGAAATACGCCTATGCATTCCCCCTGGAAGGTCCCTCCTCTCAGAAACTGCCCGCAAACGATCCTACAGCCACTTCATCCCACATCTCTGGAATCAACTCCCCCCCCAACTTAGGCAACAGAACTCTTTATTGACATTCCATAAAATGGTAAAGATCCTCCTCTTCAACTAAAGGTCTCCCTCAGTCTACACCCCCCCTTAAACCCCACCTCTCTCTTCTCTCCCCTGTTTAACTTCTCCCTAAATTTCAGTATAGTCCTCTCTTAGTCTGTACTCTGATAAATTGTCTGTACTCTGAAAAATTGTTTGTACTCTGATAAATACTGCACAGTCTTGTATGTCCAAGCATCTAAACCTATTGTACATCTTATTTGTCTAATTACTTCCATTGTGTATGTTTACTTGTAGACCGTTCTGAGCTACTGGGAGGACGGGATATAAATCTAAATAAATAAATAAATCTACCACCCTTTCTATAAAGAAGTATTTCCTCAGATTATCCCCGTTTGACTTCACCTCATGCCTTCTTATTCCAGAGCTTCCTTTCAGTTGCAAGAGACCCACCTCCTGTGCATTTATGCCACAGAGATATTTAAATGTCTCAATCATATCCCCTTTCTTCCAAAGTACACCTACTGAGGTCCTTATTGTAAGTCTGTCTCTGTTGTATGCTTTATGATGAAAACCACTGACCATTTTAGTAGCTGCCCCCTGGACCGACTCTATCCTGGTTATATTTTTCTGAAGGTGCGGTCTCCAGAACTCCTTAAACATAGGAAATATCTGTTCCTCATACTGCAGATGAGCTCCACATTTCTCAGAGACAACCATACATAATCCACATCCATTAGCATTAAGTATTACCCAAGCATCCTAGCACAAAGGTTATTTGATCTACAGACTGAAAGTGCTTCATATATACATGGATATAAAAGCATAATTTGCAGAATAATAATGTGGTTTGATTTTGTGGGTAATGCTTACTTTCTTACAAGGACAAAGTGATTTGCAACAACAACAACCCCCCCCAAAAAATAAAAAAAAATCAGGACAAAGTGAATTTCCATCTTGGAAAAAAATCTTTCAAACAAAAAATGGCCACAAATAGTAGGCCCAGAATGTGTCAGTTACAGCAATGTTATACCAGGTAAGTTAATCAGAAATGAATGCCTCAGAGGAAATCCCTTTAGAAATATTATGGGATGCTTTCAAAGCTACTATGAGAGGGCAAATTGTTTCGTATTTGTCATAAGTTAGAAAACAGTTTAAAATGGAGCAAAATATTAATAAATTGGAGTCACAATTGGCCTTAAAATGGGAACAAATTACTTTACAGGCCCTCTTAAAAGCTAAATATAAATACAATGAGATTTCCTCTCAACTGGCTAGGAAAGAATTGTTTTCTCGACAGGCTCTGTATTATGGAAAGTCGAATAAAGCGGGAAGATTATTGGTAATTACCTCAAAGAAAAAAAACAGAGAAGTAAAGATTGTGGCAATGAGAAGGGTGAAACTCATTCTCAAATTGGAAATATTTTAAAACAATTTTTGAAATATTATAAAGTTTTATATTCCTCTGAGCTTTATTCAAATAAATAACTTGAGGGTTTAGAGTTTTTAAAATTAATCAAGGGACCAAAAATTCCTGAGCATATAAAAGGAATCTTGAGGCGCCTATATCACTGAAAGAACTTCAAGCAGCGTTGACGTCCCTTAGAGTTGGATCCGTTCCAGGTGGTGATGGATTCACAATAGAGTTTTATAAATCATTCCAAATTACATTATTACCTCATCTTTTAAATTTATATCAGGCTCAACTAACTAAAGGTAGCATCTTAGATACTATAACAGAATCTTTAACTATAGTTTTGCCGAAGCCAAATAAAGATCCCATGTTGGTTTCAAATTACAGGCCTATTTTTTGATTAATGTAGATGGAAAACTTATGGCTAAGTTACTGGCTTTACGCTTAGCCAAGGCTCTCCCTTATATTATTGGTATGCACCAAACAGGTTTTGTTGCTCAAAGACATTCTTCAAACACCACCAGATTGGCTTTTCATATGTTAAATTTAACAAAAGCCATGGAAGATCCGGCCTTCTATGTATCTTTGGATGCAGAGAAGGCCTTTGATCGTGTAGAATGGACATTTATGTATCAAGCAACGGATTGGTTTGGTATTGGTTCTGGATTTATACAAATGATTCAAACCTTGTATAGTTCTCCTTCAAGCCAGATTGTATATTAATAATACTTTTTCTGAAAGTTTTTGTCTGGAGAGGGGAGTTAGACATTATCCCCTTTGCTTTTTGATATTATTTGGAATCCTTGCTGCTGGCTATTTGATAGGCAAAGGAGATTCAGGATATTCCTTATGCAGGTCAGGAATATAAGGTCTCTGATTATGCAGATGATATCTTGCTTCATTTGAAGAATCCTGAATCCACCATTCCACAATTACTAGGTCTGATTGACCAATTTGGAAAATTCTCTGGATTTAAAATAAACTGGAGTAAATTGGAGGTTCTTTCGCTAAATGTACATTGTGCAAAAGGATTATTTGACCCATTCCTTTTTCTCTGGAAGGAAAAGGGTATAAAATATTTAGGTATCTGGATTCAAAAAACGCTGGAAAAGCCAATGAGAGTAAATGAAAAATCTTTATTGCTGAAGGTCTCAGAAATGTGTGAGCAATGGAATCCCTTTCATCTGTCCGGCACGTGAATGACTGTGAACCAAAAATAATATATAACTTCAGGAGAACATAGTCCTGTGTTGTTTGCTAACTGCCAATCAGTGCTGCTGCCAGACCGGTCCATTCACCGGTCCAAGGAGTCTCTAATCTCCAGCCCACACAATCGGGACCCTGCCTTCCTGAGAAGTGCAATTGAGTAACAAAGACCGGCTTCTCCTCCTCAGCCTACCTGAAAGCTCGGGAAGTCACATCTCACGCTCTCTATCTTACGGCTCCAGTTCCATACCACATGTTGCAGCAGCAGGACCTTCATTCCTTTTAGCCAGGTCTAAGAGCAAGGAGATCTTTCGCTCCTTCCACAGACAGCCCGAGGAAGACCGTGAAAACAGCGCAAGCCAGAACGGTGGTAACTTTCTGTGCACGCACAGCAGCTGCCTTCGAACAGCACCCGCTTCGCGCGCCTCCAGCTCTCCAGTAGCCTTTGACCCAAAATTACCCATCAGCCACCGTGCCAAGTTTCACACGAACTCCCTCATAGCAGCCCCGGTGATGCCTGGAAATGTTAGCAGGCAAACTGCATTGATGTTTTTTCTTAAGTAGTCTGCGAAGCGTTTACGGTAAGCCGCTTTTTTTCCTCAGTGCTTGCAGGGGACACTGATCCTTCGCGGACCCGGCAGGAATTTTTTGCGGACCGGCACCGGTCCACGGACAGCAGTTGAAGAACATTGCACTAGATGATGTTTTATCAAATGGGAAAATGCTTGATTTTTCACAACTGCAACAATCATTCGGTATTTCAAAGTTTCAAAATTATAAGTGGTTGCAGTTGAAGCAAGCCATTCAGAAGGGGTTCCCTGATTGGCAAACTCTAAAAAATCCGTATAGCTTGCCGGTCCTATGCTTCCAGACAGATTTCCTAGGATGTCAGGCCGCCCAGTGGTACAAATTAATATCTGGTTATATGAATAAGAAACCAAAAACAAGTCCTAGAGACTTTTGGAGCATTGACAGTGCTCTTCAGCCGCCGGTCCATGGTGCAAAGAGGGAGGGGAAGATAGGCTTTCAGCATCTCCTTAGTGGCAGTAGCAGGGAGAAAACACGTTAGTTGATGCAATAAATCCTGTAAAAATTAAGCTCATACCCTTTACAAATCCGTTTGATCAGTTCCTCCTCCCCCTCCCCCAGCCTCTTTTTTTCGTTCTGTTACAAAACATAAATGCTTTATCCGGCAGACGGGGGGATGGGGGAGGGTCGTGCAATGTGTGGGAAGATGACAGATGTCCCTCCTTTCGGTTATTTTTATATGGATATTGTTTGAGCAAGCCACAGATGTGCCCCGGCATGGAGAAGAAAATGTCTTTCTCTTTCTGCGAGCTTGTTTTCATGTATTATATGCCAGCTTGTAAGGGAGGCAGGTGTCCGAGCTGTGAGCATGCAAGACGTTGCACTTCCATCTTGCAGCAGAAAGCCCTGCCACCCGCCTGTCTGAGGTTGATTGTGGCCCTGTGCACTGACCCTGACTCACTTTGAGCTGATGGGAAGAAGAATGTAATTAACTCTCGTCCAGTTCTCTCCATGCTTTTTATTTCAGAAAAATTGCAGCATATTCTCAATTTTCTTCAGATTTTTTATTCCATTTTTCCTTTTCTTTGTATTCATTTTGTGTTTTTCCTTCCTGTCTTTCCATCCCACCTTGCTTTTACTTACTTCATCTAGATTCTTCCATCCTTGGACCTTATGGAGTCATGCATGCAGTGGTTATCTGGTCAGTTTGGGTACCTTTGTGGCACTTAGACTCTTCTAAAGCAGGTCTAGCTCCAAACATCTAAGTTCCATCCAGGACGTCTTGCAAAACGTGTGATTATCACTGCAAGATGTCTAAATCCAACCCACCCTTATACATGTACAATGCTCGCCCATAACATGCCTCCACCACACCCATCGCGTGCTCTGGATGCAGTGAGGCTGAGACACCTCGCTAGATATCTGGAAAGGCGGTTTTGATTATTGGTTCTTGGATAATCTAATATAATAAAATGGTAGGACGCGCATGCGCACTAAAAAAATCGTGTTCCCTGATCTCGTCGCAGAAACACGATTGCGCATGCGCGGGTTTTACGTCACCGCACTCTGTTCCTCCTCCACCATGCCACGCCAGTCATGCCCGCCGCCGGCCTCGAGCTCCTGGGGACCCCATGTCCGGCACCGGCCTCGAGCTCCTCGGGGCCGGCGGTGCGAGCCGCCCGGCCAGTGCTGAGGCCCCGCCTCCCGCTTCCGCCCTACACGCTCTTCAATTCCTCCAGGCAGTGGCAGACCAAACAGGACCCGATTGGACACCAGGGTTCTACACACTCGCGGAACCCAAACTAATGTTCACAAAGAATTAATTTTTAAGTTCAGCAGACCCCAAGGTAATGTTGTGGCCGAAGTTATTTTTTAAGTTCTAAGCCGCTGTGCAACCCCCCCCCCCCCAACTGGAGATCGCCGCTCTCCCCCCCCTCCCGGAGATCGCCGCTCACACCCGCTCCCAATGTGCAAACCCCCCCCAACTGGAGATCGCCGCTCACACCCGCTCCCACTGTGCAAACCCCCCCCAACTGGAGATCACCGCTCTCCCCCCCCCCCCCCCCCCAACTGGAGAACGCCGCTCTCACCCGCTCCCACTGTGCAACCCCCACCCCCACCCCCCATGGGATGATGCGCCACAGCAAAGTGCTGCACAGGTATTGGAGGGGGAGAGACATATCGCTTCTGCACAGGTACAAACATCCCTCCAGCATTCGCACTCGCTGCACGTTAAACAGGCTGCTTCGGGCTTTCTCCTGCAATTGAGTCCCTTTGCTGCATCACTGATTACGTCATCAATGACGCAACAGAGAGCCTCAACGGCATAAGAAAGCCTGTTTATCGTGCAGCGACTGCCAACGCTGGAGGGAGGTTTGATATTAAAGTCTTGCTAGGAGGGTCGCAGAGTCAGCGGGAGTTGGGCTGGAATGGGCCACTATTAATGGCTCTGGTAACACGATAAACCCTAACTGTGTTATATCAGAGCTTTCAAGTGACCTGGCTCCTGGTTTTGAACTTTTATCCCATATCATTGAAATTAACGTTGCCATTAATGTCGTCGTATGTTACTGTTAGAAACGAAGAAGTCTAAAAGCTCATTTCTTGACCTGGATAATTTGTGACCATCTCTGAAGCAAAAAATGAGTTTTGAATTAAATCTGTTGGAGCAATTTATAATACAACATTCCAAACCTCATCCTTTTGTGTGAAAAAAATAAAGATAGAGATATTCAGACTGTTTATGGAGCCATGACAGGAAAAATCAGCCATTCTCAACATTTTAGATTCGCTGCTTCATTCACCTTTCCCCAGAGATGATCACATTTGGTAGCTCTATTATATTTCACGTGATAATACTATAGTGGGGGGGGGGGGGGAGTTTCTTCCCACCCGGAGAATTTTTTTGATTGTGGGGAGTTTAAGTTCTAGAAGGATTATTTAGTCTCAAGTTATCTAAGATTAGATTTTAGTTTACTTTCCTAATGTAATTATGTGTTTTTGTTTAAATGTGCTAATCTCCTCCCGTGATGTGGTCTGATTTTTGAGATTTTCTTTCTATTCTATTAAGTAGTGTCCCTTGAATATTTTCTTATTTTTTATGTGAGATAATGTAAATTGCTTCAAACGCAAATAAAAAAAAAAATACCATAGTTATAATTTAAAACAGTGGTACCCCCAAAATAGTCTGTAAATAATTGATTGAAAAGGGAGGCAAACACAATTATTTATAAACCCTTTTTATTTTGGTTTGAATATTATTCCTAAAGAGAGAGTGGTATTTAAAGCAGTGTTTTCTCAAACTCTGTTCTCAAGCTGCACCTCTACAAATTCTTAAGGATAGCCTCAATAAATATTAAATATATTTGCTTTCAAAATAGGAACACAGCATGACTTTAACAAATTTTAGACCTGCACTGCAGCATTATGAATCAAAAACTCAGAAGAGAGAGCAGCTTCTTTGCGTCCTATAGGGAATTCTTTATTTGGGTCAATGTGGTTGAGAAAGATGTTTTATTGTTTGAAAGAAGGAAACTCTTCCTGTAGTTCCCTGTGCCATGTCGAGCTACTGAAACAGAAAAGGGTGGAATGGTTAGATAGAGTACAGGGAACTTCTGCGCAGAATGGCTGGAGTGCACTATAGAAATACTGTCCCAGTTGCACCGCTGTGTAAGGACCATAGTGAGATATCGCACACCATTGGACCTTCTGTCTTCTGGATGTCTTACTTCTTCTTTGCTATTGGATATTCGTGAGGCTTACATCCCCTATTCTGTTCTTCATAATTTACACTTTAAGATTTTCAGCAACAGTAACGAAAACTATAGTGCCACTGAATATAGGAATAATGAGATGTCTCTCCAGTAATTACCAAGATATTTGATTGAAAATGGACTGGTGGGAATTTGGCTAGTAAAGGAGCTGGTGTTTAGAGAAGATCGGAAGACTCCATCTTCACATCGCATTTATCTAAGGGCATGAGCCTCAGAGGGGGGGAACTTGTCTGTCTTGGAGCACCCACCTTGACAGTTTTCTCTGATGTAACACACCTTACACTTCTCCCTCCGTATTCACAGGGGATGCAGGTGGACCCTAGGTGTGAATTTGAAAAAAACGCGAATAACTTTATAAAAGTTATTTGCGTTTTTTTAGAAAAAGCCTTCGTTTTTATTATTGAAACCGCGAATAACTTGGAGCAGCAAGCATCGATTTCTGGGCTTGGATTAAGCAAGCATGCTGGGAAGAAGCCTTCCTCTCTAGGGATGCTGGGAAGCGGCGTTTTTCTCAGTGCACCCTGGGAAGCATGGTAGCAGCGAATTTGTGGGAGAAAACATGGAAGCAGCGATTTTCAGGGTGAATGGTAAGCGATAAACTTTTTCATCGGTACAGTAAAAGGAAAAATAACTTTAGTGATGATGTAATTTGTGGGGGCGGAGTCAGCATCTGAAAAATCGCGAATCCGCAGATACGGAAACAGCGAATGCGGAGGGAGAAGTGTACTGTGCAGAGTTCTGCCGAGCATTTGTCACAGTGAAGATCCTCCCCCATGGAACTGAGTGGTGCAGGGGCTGATATGGATTAGAAAGGAAATAAATTTTGCATAAGTATTCATGATGGCAGTTAATTGGCTCCTGTTTAGCAGAACAGACGGCGCACTCTCTCAGGGATTTTCAGGCCGCTTGGTTAAGGAAGTTTATTTTGCTATGAATTTTAAGTGGCTTTTTTTCCCTTTTCCATTTGTTGTTTCCATTCCTATAGATTGTCTCTCTATCTTCTCCCTGCAGAGACAACCCTAAATCACTCTGCACTCTATGGCAGTTGCCTTTTATCGTCTGGGCCAGGAGTCTGTTTAGTCAGCTAGTTCTCTCTGGTATCCTGCTTTGAGGAGAGCGAAAGAGAGGCTCATTAGTCTGCAGCTTGTGCTGTTTGGCAGTGGAAAGATCTGCCTGTTATATTTCCATCCTGAGCACAAAACAACCTGCACATACATTTCCAGTTTTTACATAGCTGAATCTACCCTGCTTAACTATACATACTACTACAGAACTAGACATTTACAGCGCTGAAAACATTCTATGCAGGTATTTTCTCTGTCCCTAGTAGATGACAAGTTTTGTATTTGGGCCAACAGAAGTTAGGTGACTTGCCTAGGGTCGCCAGATTTTACGATTGTAAAATTTACCCTAGACCCGCCCCAGGCCCACCCATCTATGTCCCAGTCCCGCCCTTGCTCCGCCGCCCCCACGCTGCCTGCTTTGGTCGGGCAGGAGGCAATCCAAGCATGTGCTGACACCACACAATTACATCACACACATGCATGCGTGTGATGTCATCCTGTGGCATCGGCACATGGACTATCAAGAAGCTTTGATATGGAGATAATGAAGCATACAGTGTTGTTTTAAATGCTACAGCCATATTGAAAAGAATACTACTACTGGTGAAGTGACAATGATTGGTTTACTATTAAATGTTTGGGAAAGCTGGCACTGTAACATTACCCATTCAGTACCTGTGTTGTGGTTAATATATGAGGGAAGATGGCGTGTCCAACCTGCGGCCCCGTGAAGTATTTTGTGCGGCCCCGGTCGAGGGCAATGCAGTGTTTTCCTCTGCTGCCCCCGGGTGTTTACAATCTTGCCAGCTCCCTTCTCTGTCTTGCTGCAGTGTTTGCGCATTTGTGCGGCCCCAAAAACATTTTTTCGGCCAATGCGGCCCAGGGAAGCCAAAAGGTTGGACACCCCTGTCCTAGAGGAAAGGAGGGATGGGGTGGATATGATACAGACATTTACTTAAAAAGTATTATTACTACTTATTTCCATAGCGCTGCTGGATGCACCAAGTGCAATACATTACAGTAACCATGAAGAGCTTACAATCTAATCAGACAAGCACACAGGACAGCTGACGTAAGGAACTGCAGAGGGAGTGACAAAATAGACATGGGTACTTTACAAGTGGGCTGGAGTTGTGTGTTGTGCCATCAACTCAGGCTTGGGTCCTAGCGACTTGATGGAATTAAAGATCCAAAAAGAAGATGCTCAAGTGCTAGTCTGACGAGATCCTCCAGCATCATCCCCATAGTAGTTGTCGGCGTATCCAGCCACTTAGTTGCAGGTCGCCCTCTTTGCCTTGTTCCTTTGATCTTCTCAAGCATGATATGCTTCTCCAATAATCCCTTTTTCTAACAGTATGACCAAAATAAGATAGTCGTAACTTCATCGTGGGGACTTCGAGTGACATATCTGGTCTGATCTCTTCCAAAATTGACTTGTTAGTTCTCCTGGCGGGTTGAAAGTTAGGAGTATTAAAATGCAAACTAAACTTTTTCAGAGTTGAGGATCAGCAGAACTAGAGGTCATGAGGTGACCTACAACATCAGGAAATTGTTTTTCACAGAAAGAGTAATGGTGCCTGAAATGCGCTTTTGCAGGAGTGGAGGAGTGGCCTAGTGCTTAGAGCTTCAGATTCAAACCCAGCAGTGCTCCTCGTGACCATGGACAAGTCACTTTATCCTCCTCCATTGGCCCAGGTTCCATAACTACGGACCGACGAAGAGTTCTGTGGTCAGAGGTTTTTACCCTGACGGTGGTCTGAAGGTCCATACACAAAAATATACAAACAACATCAGAATATGTATCATGTAATGTGAGTCCTTAAAACAAACTATTGTAGACAATTTCAATACGTGACATAATGATGACATAATTCAAGATAGGTGGGTAAACACAGAAGATCCCCATACAAAAAAAGAATGGAATCCAATTAAAGCAAAACCTTATAACTGGAGTGAGCTTTGATGGCAGCTTCAGAAGTTAGAAAGTAAGACAACCCACTCACCCCCATCCTCACCCTGCCCAATCAGGATCAAGGCTGGAATGGGCTTCAATGGCAACTTTAATAGTTGGGAAGTAGGACCAGTGCTAGGGAAAATTCTATGGTTTCTGTTCCAAATTTGGCAAGAAGGGGCTAGCGATTAAGTACACCAGGGTTTATTTAGTCTTGAAGAAGCTTCCACTCTGGCCAATTTGGTGGGTGGACTGAATGGACCATGCAGGTGTTTATCTGCTGAGATTTATTATATTACTATGTAAGGACATGGAAAAAGCTAGCACCATTCCACTGTCTATTTTGAGCCTATGCTGTAGTAGTTGATTTAGGCAACACATTTATTAGCCTGCTATATCTGTTCAATGGGCAAGTGAAGGAAATCAGTTTCCATCCTTTTAAATCTAGTATAGTTTTCCAATATTTAAAAAAAACCAAAATGCCCCAATTTTTCAAAAAACATTTTGTGTCCTTCTGCTTTTGTCATGCCACTTCTGCAACTAACTTAGCCTTAGACAGCACTCACTGCCCATTCTAACAATGTAACACTCTACCTCTGATCTACCCTGTGCTGTCCAAACAAGCTCCACAGAGCTACAGTGAGGACATTGGAGAAACCACAAGGTGAGAATAGAAAAGAAGCAGGTTCCAGGTTCATTTCTGCTAGTCAACCTTCAAAGAGGAGTAATGCTTTTGTTCTCACTTGGGAGGAGTCTGGGTGATCCTCCTCACCTCCAACGCATCTGTCTCTAATGAATACTAGAGATTTGTGTATCCATTTATATTCTTACCGTCTAGACATTCATCTCGCTGTGCCTTCAGGGATTGCTCAGCCCTGCTGTGCACCGCTAATATATCATACCATAGCATTCAGTCCTTCTGCAATGTCAAAGCAGGTTCTTGGTGGGTGAGGGAAACATTTCTTATGAACTGGGCTAAGAGGAGCAAAATGCACTAAACTCAGAAGCTTCGGATGTGATGGTAGAAGAGGCCCAAAAGGGCCATCATCATAGTTTTCTTCTCTGGCTTCCGCTTTGTGTCTTTGAAATCAAGGATTCTCCTTTTTTATACTAGACCTTCCTGTATGTGTCTGGGCCTCACCTTCTCCACTGGAAGTATAGTCTCATGGTTAGAGTAGCCAGCTAGGAACTAGGGAAACCAAAGATAAAATCCTGTTTCTCCCACTTGACACTTCTTGTGACATTGGGCAAATCAAATAACCCTCTATTGTCTCAAGTACAAAACTTAACTTGACCAAGAGGGCTTATGATTTAATCCCTGCTATAGAAAGGTGAGCAATGAAATCTAAAATCCAGATACCCTGGGAGGCCATTCCATGCATCATCCACCACCTTTTCTGAGAAGTGCAGTTATCTAACATTGCTTTTGAGTCTGTTCTTTTAGAGCCATGACTTACTAGTCTAGAATCTCCTTCTCATACATTCCTTATAACTGAATGTATCTATTCTATTCCCCCCGCTCTCATCTTCTCTAATATTTATTTATTTATTTATTTAGGTATTTATATACCGCCTATCAAGTTTATCTAAGCAATTTACAATCAGATACTCAAGCATTTTCCCTATCTGTCCCGGTGGGCTCACAATCTATCTAACGTACCTGGGGCAGTGGAGGATTGTACAGGGTTACAAGGGTCACAAGGAGTGTCAGTGGGAGAAACAGGATATCACTTTTGGCTTCCCTAGTTCCTAGCCTGCTACTCTAACTTGCAACGAAACAACAAGGCAAGCAGTCCACCAAACAATCCAACGTGAAACAAAAGAAGATTGGCAGAAAATAAGGAGATTCAAATCAGGTTAATTCAAGGTGCCTGATGCATTTTGCCAATCAAGGCTAGTCAACACTAACGAAAAACCATGTCTTTCATACAAACAGAACACAGAAAACACCTTCACCTTGTATGAAATATGTAGTCACAAACTAACCTCTCCCCCTTTTACAAAACTATAGTGTGGTTTTTAGCCACGGCCAGCACTAAAAAAATGCTCTACAGTTTTGTAAAAGGGGGGATAAAAAAGAAATACATAGACAAAGGTTAAATAAAACCACCAAGAAGCTAGACTCTGCATACAATGCAACACCACAGAAACAGCGATGCATGTCCCCTAAAGCAAAAAAATAAATATAATTTTTTTTTCTACTTTTGTCTTGTCTGGTTTCTGCTCTCCTCATCTTCTTGTCACTCTCTTCTTTTCATCTTCTGTCCTTCTGTGCCACTTCCAGAAACTGTATGCCTCCTCCTTCCATCTTTTCTTCACCCCCATTGATCTGGCATCCATCTTCTTTCTTTCCTCCTCTAATGGTCTGGCATCTCTCTCCTCTCCCCTTCACTCTCCCACACCCACACCCCCATGGTCTGGCATTTCACTTTCTCTTCTCCCTTCCCCCCACTTCCATCAGCATCAGTCCCCTTTCTCTCCCTCCACCACCCTTTCCACATGCCAACGGAAATACCCCATCTGGCAACGAGCCCCCACCTGACAATGACAACACTGACCAGCCCCCCCCACCCCAGCATCGACGGACAGCAACACTGCTTTCCGCCGGCATCAACGGCAACATGGCTGGCTCAGCTCCTTGAAGATCCCACGATGACTGCGTCTGCCGGAAGAAGTAAGTGACGTAGGAGGGGGATGGACCGGCAGACGTATTCATTGTGGGACCTTCTTGGAGCTGCCTTGGCCGCATTGCTTTTGATGCCGGCGGAAGGCCGTGTTGCTGTCTGTCGATGCCGGGGGGGGGGGGGCTTTTGTCCCCCTGTTATGGAATTTTCTCCTTTTTAATCTCCTTTCAGAACGATCCTATTTGAAATTTCTTGCTCTCCTTAAAGCACATCTCTTTGCTTAAGTGTTCAGCTCAGATGGTTAGATTTTGCCGGCTGGAGTCAGATGGTGTTTTTTTTCATGTATCTTTCCCATTTTCTTTCTATTTTCTTGTAAATCATCTCGATGTTTTTATGAGGGGGCTGTATATAAAAATCCAATAAACATACTACTGACCTCATCTCCATTTTTTACCTTTACTATTTTGAGTTATTCCATTCTACTCCTGCTGTGTCATAGATAGCTCAGAACAAAGTGCCGTACTTCAGTTGCAATATGTTCCAGGAACCATCCTTGTCTGCCCCTGCGGCTGAGCAGTGCCGTGCTTCAGGCACTAGCCCTCCTTCCTTCGTCACTGTTGAGCAGCCCTGCTTTCTTGTCGCTCATTTCCTGCTACTGCCGAGTGATGGATGCCCTTCTCCCCGTAACATTGCCACTGTAGAGCAACAGCTTATCTGCTATCCCACTGGCTACCAATAGCCATAGCTGGTTCCTCTTTCTCTCTCTCTTTGAGGTCTCCTACTATGAAGTGGGATCATTTTGAAAGAAAGTGTTCACTGCTAAAATTGTACCCTTTGACAGCATTACCTGGGGGCTGGTCCAGAAAGCTACATGTGACTTCTACTGTAAAATTAACAATCCAAAAATATGGTAGCATGCTATAATAAATAAGTTTGCAAATTCCTGCTGCGTTAATATCACAGCAGTAATCTGCGTAGCTCATTCAAAAATTTCACCCTTCCTATCACTGCGGGAGCATCGATTCTTACACACTGACGGAAAGGGTAACATTTTTAAAAAACCAAAAACCTGTATCTGCAACAGCTCCCTCCTTGAGCCAAACCTCCAATCCCTAGTGCCGGTGCCTCATAGGGATTTTTTTCCCACCCAAAGTACCAAAAGAAAAATTGGCAGCCTCAAAGGCATGAACTGGAGAAGGGGGTTGGGTCTAGTAAGGATTGTTTTTCGAAGTCATGGGAGGGGAGGGGATTTGATTGAGGACAGGGAGGGGGGGGCGTTAGACCAACAGGGCTTTTTAGTTGTGTTGAAGTGGGGCAAGAAGAGGTAGGATCAATTTGGCAGTTGTAGGGAGAGAGCCTCAAGACTACCAGGAAGCCATGCAAAAAGCTATTAGGAGCAGGAGATCTAGGTCGGGGGTGGAGGCTTTCTCTAACCCTTCTGTACCACATCCAACTTCACGGTAGATTTATCACACTGTAGACAGCAGCATGTAGGTTAGAAGCTGAAGCTTCATTACCTTGCTGTGGATTAGCTAATGTTTACTATGCATTTATTATGCTGTGTGTTGTCTACTACAGAAGTTAATTTGATACATCAGCTGATAGGACCAAAATTTGGCAGTTTTTCTCAGCCTTTTTTATTTTTAGCACACTGAACCAAATTTGTCTCCAATATGATAGAAACCCCTCATCCTGTTCTCTTGATTTGCTTAAGTACTAATCTTCCCACTGCATCTTCAACAACATCCTCTATCTCTCCATTCCAGTTTGTGTGATTTTGCCTTACCCCAGAGCTACTCAATTCTGATCCTGGAGATCCACAGACAGGCCAGGTTTTAGGATATTCACAATGAATATTCATGAGAGGTTTGCACACCAAGGAGCAGTGCATACAGATTGTATATATGTTCATTGTTCATATCCTGAAAACCTGGCCTGCCTGTGGACCCCAAGGACCAGAGCTGAGTAGCCCTGCCCTATCCTATTTGAAATAAGATGGTGCTCTCCAGGGGCCATAGTAATGCTGGCTATAGATCACGTGCAGATTTGCATCTGGAAATGTGATAAGTGCAGGTCCTAACAGATGCATTTTGTATAGTTATAGCATTTTTCTTTCTTTCTTTGAAAATATCTTTATTGAATTGAAAAGCCAGTGAGAGTAAAATTCTCAAAACCAGCAATTACATTTCAATTAAATTTCACAATAAATGATACAGATACAGATCTTCTGTTTGCTTAATGATAGTTTAGTTATATTTTTCCTCTGTGTGGGTGGGTTATGCTGATTATTGTTGTTGGGGTTATGGTTGCATTTTATTCGCTCCTGGCAGCCCAAATTAGTGTAACTGTCTTCCTGCAGTTTCTTATCTCGGGAAGCGTACAACTCAATAGATAAGATTAACACAATATTGGACCCTAGGAAAACATTCATTTCTGGGCCCCTCATTGGATTATTTGGTCTCTCCTACCCTGTTTCCCCGATGGTAAGACACTGTCTTATTTTTTTTGGAAGGCCAAAATATGCTCTAGGGCTTATTTTCGGGGGGATGCCTTATTTACCCATGAAGAAGACTACAGTACACAGTTATTGTTGAAAAAAACCAGAATTGTATTACCTGTATTGGATGTTCTGGCCGTGAACAAACTCCTGCAGTCTCCGTTAGGGAGGGATGAGGGAAGCTGCCTGTGTTTCCTTGCGCGGAGTCACGTGCGCGCGCTGCAGTCCTGTCACTTCCTCCTCTTCACTTCATGACGAGGCGCGGCACGCAGCCATGGAGGCAAATATGGTAGACGGAGGGACCACACGGAGTCACCCACCGTACCACCCGATTCGGGTAAGCGCAGGTATCGGTGGGTGGCTTATTTGCGGGGGGGTGCCTTATTTTACATTTTTTTCTAAAAAGGGGGGGATGTCTTATTTGATGGCCCTGCCTTATCATCGGGGAAACACGGTAGAGCCACGTTTACTCTTTCCCTGCTTCTAGTCATTGTCACCCATCCTTCTCTCCTGAAATGGCTGGGAGGAAACTGCAGGGGCTAGTTTATTTGTTTCCCATCCTTACCCAGAGCGGGTTACAAACTTACATACAAAAACTATAACATTACATCAAACATTACATAGATTACATTACCAAGATTTCATGGTGACACCAGGAAATACTTCTTCACCAAACGGGCGATTGATCGATGGAATAAACTTCCACGCCAGGTGGTCGAGGCTAGTAGCGTACTCGACGTCAAAAGTCGATGGGACAAACAGGTGGGGGTGCTACAGGGTTATGCATAAAAGATGGGTACACCAGGGAGGGAGGGTTCTTGAGTGGGCAGACTTGTTGGGCCGCCGGCCCTCTTCTGCTGTCATATTCTATGTTTCATCAACAATACATACTCCAATAATACAAGAAGTACAAACCCTAAAATACACAGGCCACCAGCACCTTATTATCTTCACTTTTTCTTGTTCTGATGGCAGTAGCAGCTGTAGCGACATTGGGGCAATATAACATCCTTAGTCTTGTTAACAGTCCCTTTTTTAATCATTCCTAGCATCTTGTTTGATTTTAGGGGACTGCTACAAACAGACCCTTTGAAACTAACACAGTAATCAGATTACCCTGGTGAATTTTACAGCTACTCTACCTTCCTCAGACAACCCTAATTAACACTTTATTCAGGTCAGAAATCCTGTTCTCAAAAGCTCTGTCTGTCTGTCTGTGCTCAAAAAAACATAACTCTGGAGTGCTGTTTTGAAGGAGCCGGCTGCCATCTCGTGCATTGGGACTTGGAGAGGAGAAGTGACAGCTCAGTGCTGAGGAGACAGAAGGAGGACGACATCATGCATTTCAACCATCCCATCAATCACTTTTTCCCTAGTTACAGTAGGAGACTAGCAAAATCAATGCTTTCCCTTCATAGAATCACATTCATCTAGATAGCAGACACGGATGGATGAGAAGGTCAAACTTACACATGTGGTAGTAACCTCTGACTTATGACCAGTGGGTGTCATTGGAAGTCATCTTCAATTGGCCTATTAGTTGGAATTTATGTTGATCTTTCTGACCTCTTTATAGACTGTAAACAGCCAAGAGAACTCCATCAGCTCCATGTAGAAAACTGCTGTCTAGTATCTATTGGAAAAAGGATTGATAAAGCAGTCGGAGAAGGCTCTGTACTTAAAATGCAGTAGGCACGGGGGAAGGACAAGAGTATTCATAGCTTCTAGGATTGGAGGCTAGGAAGCACCAATAACAGTTGTATAACAACCATGGCAGACATGGAAATCCTGCAAAACTCAGGTGCGCGCTGCATTGCCGTGCTATGCGCCAAGAACTAACGCCAGCTCAGTGCTGGCGTTAGCATCTAGCTTAGTAAAAGGAGCCCTCAGTGTACTTAGCTGTACCACATGATCAGAAAACTCTCAGCTCTTCTTAGTTTGATTTGGTGAGGTTTTCTTTATCTACCACTTATCACAGGAGATCGTAATTTCTTTGATGAATTATATTCTGTCTAAATGATCAAACTGTTCACAATTCATTACACAGCAGTACCGTTAGTTACGATACTAGTTACAGCGCCACTACTGCTTATGGGACTAATCCTAGAACAATTCGCCTTTATGGTTTCTACTACTACTTCTGATCATTTCTATAGCGCTACTACACATTTATCGATTTATGTTTTCAATTTTCTATACCATTCTCCCAGGGGAGCTCAGAACCGTTTACATGAATTTATTCAGGTACTCAAGCACTGTGTATTAATGAACCTTCTTGTCCAGTTTGTCTGTCTTGGCTAGATTGTAAGCTCTTTTGAGCAGGGACTGTCTCTTCTGTGTTGTGATATACAGTGCTGCATATGTCACTTCCGACGCAGCAGAGAAAAAGGCTCTCCCGGGTCTGGCCAGAAGCAGCCTGTTTACGACGCTGCCTCTGATCACCAGCTGCTGCTACTGCTTCAGATAAGGGAGGGGGAGGAGTTGTCAGGACCAGCTCTGTTCCTTCGGGTAAGTGAGGAAGGGAGGGTTGTCAGGACAGGGTCTGCAGCTTCAGATGAGGGAGGGGGTTGTCAGGACTGCCTGCCTGCTGTTTCAGGGACCAGAAGGAGGGAGGGTTGGGTGTTGTCAGGACCAGCTGCCATTGATACTGGACCCATAAGTGTTGGGGGGAGGAAGAAACATAGATACTGGTCCTGCAGGGTGTAGGGCATGGGAGATGGATGGATGCTGGACCCATAAGTGTGGGGAGAAGGGGGGGGGGGAGAAAATGACCCAGAAAGAAGGGAAGAACAGATGCTTGACCTACAAGTAGGGATGGGGACATCATAGAGTAAGGTGGGAAGGGAGATAAAACTAGTTTTACAGTGACTCTCAAGCAACTGGAAACTACAGTTATCGGGTATCCACCAATCCCCATGGTGCTGGATAACTGAGAGTTTACTGTATGTGCAGATACTCCTTGTTGTGTATGATGTATATGCTCGACAATAAGCTAGATAGAACTCATGATTTTCCTATATATCATACATAGGAATTGAATAATCTTCAGTGCATTTGCCGTGGGGGAATGGCTTCTGTGACTTTGTAAAAGGAGCCCTATGTTACTTAAATATTTATTAAATATTCCTTATTTTCTACATTTAGTCTTTATTCTGTGCTAGCACATCCATTTCAACTCATGGAGACCCTATGGATAGTTTTCTTGAGCTATGTTCAGTCTCTTCAGTCAGGCGGCTAATTGATAGAGGACCAACAAGATTGCTTTAAGAGAGAAACGTGTGTGCAAACAGTTTTCTAAAATTGAATCATCAAAGGACAGAGCCAGAACATGTGTTCTAATGTTGCTTTGTGCTGTAAACATTTCAGACAATGATCATCGTGTGAAAAGTGGTTCTAAATGCTTTGTAAGAGGTATTTCTCAGTACAAAACACTGCTGGATGTAGTCTGCATACTGTGAATACATTTTCATACCTGCTTCCTCCCAAATCTCCATCTGCAGATCAGTAGTAGTCTACTTTTGATCAAGAGAGTCATAATGAGCCTTTCAATACTGTATTTCCAGAAAATACTATCTTGGTTACATTAGACATTTATATCCTCGTACCTCCTACACTTCAGTGCAGTTAACAATTGAAGAAAAAACTCTGCATACCCAGGAACCCCCTAATAAACACTTCAAAACTATATTATACTTAACCTAATGATTCCGATCCAAAATAGGTTTTTGGTTGGTTGTTTTTGGGTTTTGTTTTGTTTCTTTTAACCTTTTTTGAAATAGTTTCTAGTGTTTAACCTCTCTTACTGAGACCAGCAGTAAGTTCCACAATTTTACAGCTTGATAGGGGACCAGTAATGCAAAAACAGCATTTTAGACTTTTCTATTGAAGTGTAGAAAGTTAATGCCAGGTCCCAAATAGTAGCAACATTCCAGAGCTGAGATTGTGATGTCATAATGCCTCATTCCACCAATGCCTTAGAGCCAACCTCAGCAGTGACGTCACAATGGCTTGACTGTCCTATACTTGGCTCACATAAGAACATAAGAATTGCCAACCTGGGACAGACCGAAGGCCCATCAATCCCAGTATCCTGTTTCCAGCAGTGGCCAACCCAGGACACAACCCAACGAGTAAAACAGATATTATGCTACTTATCTTAGGAATAAACAGTGAATTTTCCCAAGTCCATCTTAATACAGTAATAATTTCTGGACTTTTCTTTTAGGAAATTATCAAAACCTTTTTTTGAACCTGCTAAGCTAACTACTATCACCACATTCTCTAGCAACGACATTCTTTCAACAATTGCAGCTAGAAGAGGAGATGCCTGGGACCTTGTGTCCAATTGCTATTTATTTTTATATTAAACCAGTTTACCTTATAAAACCCAACACAGAATTCTACAATCGTTTTTAAGTTTTTCAGATTCTTTCCTTTCAAATTATGCTTAGAAATCTACTAATAAGCAATGCAAATACATAATGACTATTATCAGAGTACTTAAATCTGTTTCAGTAATATGTATTTTTGCATGATGTCCTAGAATTCCTAGGTAGTAAATAACAAATTACACAAAATGTAATGCTAGTTGTTGATTCTCCACATGAAAGTGTACCATTTTTTCCACTAGTGTTAGGACATGTCCAGAATTGACATACCCTAATCCTTAACATCTAATCCACTGTTAGTTTTAATTCAACCCTCCCCCCCCTGCTTTTACAAAACTGTGAAAGCGATTTTTAGTACAGGCCGGTGTGCTGAAGTTTCAAGTTCATTCTCTGAGTGAAAGAAAAACCTCCTCCTATTGGTTATAAAAATATGTCCCTGTAATTTCGAGTGTCCCCTAGTCTTTGCCATTTTTGACAGGAGTGAAAAATCGATCCACTTGTACCCGTTCTACTCCGCTCAGGATTCTATAGACTTTGATCATATCTCACCTCCTGACACCTGCATAGCATAATTGCTGACTAGGCAAGTAAATATATTTGAGTAGATTGAGGTAATTGAAGATCAAGATGACTTGTCCAAGGTCTCATGGTCAATATGGTAGGAAATATTTGATCTCTAGGTTCCTTCTTCCATGCTATTAATAGTAGGCTGCGCCTTCTGAGTTGCATTTTGGCACTTGTTCTTACCGTCTAGTCTCATTTGGTTTGTACAGGACAATAATTGCACTATCCTTCAATTCCTCTGTTGCCATCAGTTTCTATAGCAATTAGGCTGGAACGTGATAAGTAAGCCTTTAATAATGCTCTAACAAGTACTGTACGACATAACCATTTAGTTGTTATAAAGGGGGGGGCTAAGATTAATGATTCTTTTTGACGAGAGCTCTGGGTTACCTCCATGTTACCTCTAATCTCTAGTATTCAAAGTGCTACAGTGTCACTATGAAATACTCATTGTCCAAGGTACATTGGCTTCCGTTCATCCTTCTTTCTTGTTCCTCAAGAGGAGAACTCAGATTTTTCCTTGGTCCATAAATGACCATATGGTGGCTGCTGTAGCTAGAGTGTCCAATGGATAAAACCACCACTCAAAGAAAAAGTAAAAAAAAAACAAAAACTGGCATGCTATGACTGTAGATAATCGCAGTAAAAATGTGTCTGGATTTATACGTTTACATTGGCAAATGATTACCAGAAGAAGAAGAGGCAGTGAAAGCTCTGTACACTTTGGCCTATGCAGCAACAACAGCAGCAGCAGATCAGAATAACGCAACACAAATAAATGTGAATTAAGTTGATTAAAATCTGATATGGTCGCTTATCTTGCCCCCTCTTCTACTAAACTGCGCTAACGGTTTTAGCGCGGGGAGCTGTGTTGGAAGCAGCACGGGCCATTCAGCACGGCTCCCCACGCTAGAAACTGCTAGCGCAGTTTAATAGAAGAGACTCTAAGGGTTACAACAATAGGATAGGGAAAAACAAGTTCAGCCAATCGTATTAGAAATTGATAAGAAAGCATGAGTGGGCAAAATAAACGTTATCAAGACCCTGTTAATCAAACATAAAACACATAGTCCTCCCTTCTATTCCTTTTTACATATTCCTTTAATTCATTTTGATATCAATTTACATAGATGGTACTCCTATCTGTAAAGTTAAGAATTTCTATGAAATATTCGACATGCTTCTCTCCTCTCTTCCTTCCTGCCCTCCATAGTCCTCCCTTCCCTCTTCTTACCCCTTCCTCAGTAATGTCGCCTAGTGGCACAAATGGAAGAAATTAATAAAATAAATATTCCACCAGAGGCGTGGCCTCTTAATGGGCAGAATCCTGGGCAGTTCAACCTGCAGAGGTTTGTAGAGTAGCTGTCTGGTCTACCCTTCATACCTGCACTAGATTTATGGAGTGTACATCATGGCATAATTGGACACCGTGTTTGGGTCCTAGATGTTCGCAGCAGGCTCATCTGCCCCGCCCTAGACTTGGGAGGACTGCTTTGGTATGTCCCACTGGTCAAGCCTACCCTTTGCCCTGGAAGGAAAGATTAGGTTCTTACCTCGATAATCTTCATTCCAGTATAAGGGTACAGTAGGCTTGATGGCCTGCCCTGTCAGATGTTAAATTAGCCTGCTTTCTTCCTCAGGCTTATATAGGTATCTCCAGAAATTTGTCTATGATCAACCAAGAAAGAATGAAGGTGCTTAATGTTCTTCTGTTACACAAGTAAGAAGAGTTATCAACAAAAATTATTGCGAGAAGCTGTAGGAACTGCATAATTGTTAATGATGGTTGTGTTTAAGTAGGTGGCTTGTTTGGTTCCACTGTTGTTTCTGATAACTGTCCATTGGTTTAATTAACTGTTCTTGTTGCAGAGCAGGAAAGACTTAATAAGTCGGGGAGTTCCCCACATTCTCCTTGTTTAGGGGTAGCCTAAGGAATCTGGCCAATCGAGTGTCTGGCAGGAGGGACTGAGCATCTCTCCTGCCAGAAATGTTTTCGGAGGGGGACAGGAGGGTCTAGGCATCCCTCCTGCTGATGATATTTGCAGGCAGCTTCAGGAGTGTCCGGCAGGAGGGATTGGGCATCCCTCCTACTGGTAGTCTTCGTGGGTGGGAGGGGGATGGGTTTCCTGGGCCACTAAACTGATCTCAGCAGGGCGATCTCTTGCTGCGATCAGCTCAGTGGCGACCCAATTTGGCACTTATACCTGCTTTGACATCGTCTAAGTCACAAGTTATAAGTTCTGTCCAGGGAACCTCGTAAAACTTTCGATTATCGCTGCAGGATGACTAAGTCTAGGTCAGCTCATATGCTGCCCATCTCCTGCCCTAACCAGTCCTCCAAAAACCACCCCTTTGAGCTCAGGGCGCACAGTGGGATTCAGAGGCTTAAAAAGTCTCTGAATACGTCCAAAAAAAGTTTTGATTATCGGCACTTGGACGACCTTTATTTTGAGGATGCCATCCTGCCCGACGAGAGCAGGGGGCAAGGCTAGGGTGGGATTGGGGCAGGACTGGTGCATAATGAGGCGGGGCTGGGCGAGGCTAGGGGTCCATATTTTCTAAATTGAAACCCTACCTTAAAGGTGCTTGCTAAACCCTTGCCCACCCCCCAACAACTCACACTCCACCCCCCACCCCCCGATGACCCTCCCACCCCTCCCTACCTTATCCATGAAGTCAGGCTGAAAGGATGCCTACCTGCTTCGACTGGAAGGCCTGCCTCTAACAAAATGGTGGGCCTTCCCCTTCCCAGTGCATCCTGGGATGTGCCAGGGAGGAGCCTAAAGCTCTGATTGGCCCAGGCGCTTAAGACCCCTCTGGCCAAACTTTGTGAATAATATAGGGAGGGGCAGGGGGTTGTCGGGAGCATGGGAGGAATTGTTGGGGGCTGAACGACGGCAGGAGGGAGTGGGCATCTCTCCTGCTGCAGGGTGGAAGTGGGTGGGTAGTAGTGTCGGGATTGTGCAGCAGGATTGGGATTCTGTCCCACTGCAAGATAGAGGGTAGAAGGTTCAGGGGATTGTGTAACACGGCAGGAGAGAGTGGGCTTCCATCCCGCTCTGAGGGGTGAGTGTCTGGAGGTTGTGAGAGCACAGTGGAAGAGAGTGGGCATCTCTCCTGCTGATCTTTGATTTGGTTTGGTGGGTTTTTATTTTTTTAATATGCGGGTGTATTCTGCGCATGTGCTGATTGCTACCACCAGCAACTCATCTCAAGTAAATTTAGCGAGCCTAGGTCAACCTCATTTGCATGTGGGGTCTTTTGAGAATGTCTCACCTTTTGGAAATCATTACTATAGCGACCTTGGTAAGAACCTGTTGAATTTTATCGTGAAGTTTTGAGAATCTTCTTCTCAGTGCAGAATGTTCTAACTGTCCCAGTATGTCTTTATCCCAAGAGACAGTATGTGACATTTGCTGACATGAATTTTTCTTTATGATCCCTGGAATTTTATAAATATGTTTATATAGTGCCTGAAGAAATAAACTCCTATTCATAAAAAGATTTATTTTTAGCAGTGCTGCATTTGGCATGAGAATTGGTGTGATATTTTCTCTCTCTCCAGGTGTCTCATCACCAGCTTATATTCTCTCCAGATGCAGCAGAAAGATCTCATTTGCAAATCTGATTGAGTGCAGTATTTATGACACTCTGAATACTATTTGTAGGGAGGAAAGGAAAAAAAAAATAAAAATTTTCTTTGCTTCCATTTTTAGTATATGCTTCCATGCTTCTTACACCATGCAGTTTGAATGCCAAGGCTTTAAGTCATGTTTTAATGCCTTAATCTTCCTTAGACTGAATGAAATGAGATACAGTTCAGACTGGGAGGAATAACTGATCTTAGTGTCTTTGGGGACAGATATAAATAAAGCAAGTCTTACCCCCTCTTTTACGAAACTGCAATAGCAGTTTCTAACGCGGGGAACCGCGCTGAATGACCCGCGCTGCTCCCCACGCTCTTAGGAACTCAATGAGCGTTGTGAGCAGCACGGGCCATTCAGTGCGGCTTCCCACACTAGAAACTGCTATTGCAATTTCGTAAAAGGAGGTCTTAGTTTTGTCCTATTCATGAACTTCTTTTGCTGTTAGGGAAGTCAGAACTTCAAATTCCTAGAACATACAGTGGAATAACTTAAGATAGGCTCATCCTATCCCAGAGCTACCTAGTATCTCTGTTCATATAAACGGGGCTTCTGATTTTCTGTTATAACTGATAAATACTGTTAACATCCCTATTGAAAATTTAATAAATAAAAATAACTAGTTGGGTGGGGGAGGGGATTTGGTTTGTTTTTTTTTATATACCAGTTGGTTATCACACTCCCAGAGATGATTCTATCATAGAGTACATATATGAAAGTGAGAAAATTGTGGTTGCATTATATTTGATTGTTACTGTACAGTATATTAGTAATGAAGACACTTTGCATACTCTTTATATTCCGAATGTTTATTTGTTCAATGAAATACTTAAAATAGCTGTTTCTTGCATAGATGCTGGAGAAAACACCATTTCCCTAGTGGTTTGCCTAGTACATTAGATAAGAACATAAGACTAGCCTTACTGGGTCAGACCAATGGTCCATTTAGCCCAGTATCCTGTCTTCACAGAGGCTAATTCAAGTCACAAGTACCTGGCAAAAACCCAGATAGTAGCAGTATTCCATGCCACAAGCAGTGGCTTCTCCCATATCTGTCTCAACAGCAGCCTATGGACTTTTCCTCCAGGAACTTGTGAGCCTATTGGGAGAGAGAAAATGCTTGAAGTACCTGTTTGTAAAGTGCTTTGAGTGTGGTTGTATAACTACAAAAAGGTGGTATACAAGTCCCAATCCCTTCCCCTCCTTTTCTCACCTCGGCTTTCTTGTATTCTCCTCTTTTTCTGTTTCTTTTTTGTGCCAAGTCCTCCAAAGTGACTCAAATGTATATATATTTTATTTTGTGAAAAAAATGATGTAATAGCTCCTGTGATGCAAAAAACACAAGCACCAATTTTTGTATCTTCAAAGAACTCCTAATTAGCAGGAGAACAAACACTTACATTTACAATTTATAAACACCTAGGAATAGAATCCCTAATTATAAGTTAACAGGTGCTGAACACGGTACCTCTTTTAAAGATGAGATGTATCCTGTACAGTTTCAAGTGGGTGTTAGCGTAAATTTCACATACCATCAATTGACTTTTTTTCATTACGAGCCTATGTTATCCATTGTTGTAATATAAACTGTATATTCTTTTAATAAAAATATCTCAAGAAGAAACTTCTCAAGATGCACAAGATCATAAAGGATGTAGGTATCATATTTATACAAATAAAACATTTACACGGGAAACATGAAGAAAACCTTGCCCTAATCACCAGTACAAAAGCAGGGATAGGGGTGGGTGGGAATTAAAGATAAAGACCCAGATGCACTAAAGTCCATGATCGTCACTAAACTGATTTAGCGACTATCAGATTTGCCGACCTGATGCACAGAACGGCTCACCGCATGGTTTTGTGCATGATTGCTCATTCTCTGATCCGACTATGCAAATAAGGTACCTGTAATTGATATTGAAATATCATGTAACCTAGCAGAGCGATCGATGCTCTAACATGGCTTCATGATGCAGAAAAAAAAAAGATTGCTTTTAGTGATCCGAAAAAAGCAACTGGTCAAGACCAAGTACCAATAGTTCAGCCCTGAAATTAATATATTTTTAGCATGCCATACCTTATTTTTAATGGGCACAGATACAGTGTTGTGATGCTCCCACGACACCTCTCCTACAAGAACCCCCCTTCCCACTATCCCCCCAAAAGACAGCCCTGGTGGACTAGGGTCAGGTCAGAACCTACCAGACCACCAGGGCTGTCTTTTGGGGTCTTGTTTGTGGGGTGGTGGGAGGGGGGGATTGTCGGGTGGGGTGGGGTGTTGGCCCGGATGTGCAATGGAGTTGCTGAGGCAGGAAAGAGTGGGCATCCCTCCTGTCTCTCTGGATGCATCACTGTCATGGGGTGGCAGTCATTGTCGGGGGATTCAGGGACTCACAGTTGTTGTTGGTGGAGGGGGGGTGACGGCTGTTGTTGGGATGGGGGTCCGGCTCGACTTTTTAAAAATGGAAACAGATATTGTGCGTGGGTAACATCTGTGTCCATTAAAAAAAAAAAGGTTTCCTGCCTCGAACAGCTGAGTGGTAGGAGACTTCTTTGGGGCTTCCCCTGCATCTCAGTTGTTTGGGCTTGCCCAGCTGGCTCTGCGCATGTGTGAGAGTCGTTCTCACAGCAATTCATTGGCGGGATCAGACAGGGATTATGATGAACCTCCGCTCAAATTATTTGCATGCAAACTTGTTTGAGCATCAGTCGCTCTTTTTGGAATCAGCCAAAAATTGGACCACAGTGGACCTATGCGCTCTTCTCGAACTTGTTTAGTACATCTGGGCCATTGTGTCTCTTGATGAGAGTCAGATGAGAAGAAGCAAAGGAGTTCTTGCATGACTGATTTCTGATGAGAGACAGATTGTAGGGTGAAAAAAGAGAAGTTTTTGATTCCTTGACTGAAGGTGGAGTGAAATGAAATTAGGAGAGATTATTGTTTGAGCATTCCCTGATGAGAGCTTGATAAATACTGTAAGTGCAAAGAGAGGATAAGCAGAGAAGATAAATGGAAAAGATCTATTTTTAACACAGTGATCCATCTGTTGCCATCTGTGTTTGAGTGAGCATACACTGAATCGTAAAACATTGCAAGATACTCCAATCAAGTTTCTCAGCTAGTTGTATACCTCTGGTTTATAATTCTGTGCACAGTGGTAATAGACTGCTACATTATCACACAGTGATAAATTTACCCCAGCATGCTTTATTTGAAAAAGATCATGAAACCTGTAGGAAATCAGGTTTCCTGATCTATTTATAGGTTATAGAATGTGAATCAGTGTATTGACAGATGCTTCATGGAACAATGCTTTCCTCCATTTCTCAGAAGAACCGTGCTGTATGTCTAGTTTCTTCAAAGAGCATACAGACCAATTATGGCATCCATGGTCATCATAGGTCTCTATAACATTTTTTGTTTATTTATTTTTAGTTTTTAATAATTATTTGACTTAACATATCAAAAAGTACTTATCTTTTATCTATGCGGGTGGGGGTAGGCACTCCGACATAGACTATGTTTCGCCCCGAATGGGCTGTATCAAGGAATCCCCCTGCAATAGTGAAATTATATTATAATTTATCTTATTTAGAACACTTCTAATGAATTTACACCAGTAAATATAACAAGCATTCAAACATACCTTATATCAAGCGACTCATGCTTCCCGCTATAGATTTTTAGTCAGGAAACATGGCCGCGGCGTTCTAGGCTATAAATAGCCACAGCGTTTTGTTTAAAAACGGGGTGACGTATTATCCGGCGTGAGACACACCCCAATCAGGCAGTTGGCCAATCAGGCAGGGGGTGTGTCTCACGCCGGATAATACGTCACCCCGTTTTTAAACAAAACGCTGTGGCTATTTATAGCCTAGAATGCTTATGGAAGGTCAACTTCAAGCCTTTGTGCCCTATACATTGGATGACAAAATGGCATCTTTTCCTAAAGAGCAAGTTCCAGTTCTTTCTCTGTCTCTTCCTTTTTCTCGTGAACTGGATCTTGGGTCAGCACATTCCGATCCCCTTCTTGAAATGCAGGGAGGGATAAAACTGAGTTGGGTGCTTCTGACATAAGTCGCAGGAAGGCCAAAGTAATTGAGAGGACATAGTCACTTCCACTAAGGAAGACCATTCAAAATGTTCCTCAGGAGAGAGGGGTCATGTTGTTTCTCTCTCCTCCTAAATGCATTTATGTTTATAAACATCAATGATGGTGCTCCCAATTTGTCATTCGTTGCTTGGACAGTACAAAAACTGAATGTTATTTGACTCTTTGTATGAGATGCTGTGTATTGTTTTTGATTAATTTATGGTGACACTCCTTGCCCACTGTTAACACTAGGAGGAAAGAATTTTCCTTTCCCCCAATTCTTCCATTTGATCCTCCTCAGTGCTGACCTCTGAGTAGTGAATAATTCTCTGGGAATTTCAGGGCAGTATTTGGCAGCTTGTCCTCTGCTGCCAGGAGACAAATGACTATATCATCTCTTCCGCTGCCAGCAAACTCACTTTATAACCAGCCAAGGGATGCTCTGCTTCAAAGAGCTCACCCTGAGGCCTCCAAACTTACAGCTATAATGGATCTGTGGTATGATTGTCCTTTAAATATAAATGTCACCTTGTATGGACAACAGCTGTGAGAGCTGCTGCTGCATGTTGTTTGGGGTTTTTTCTAAATCATTTCCAGCGTGTTTCACTTTGCCGATTCACCTTCAGCAAGATTTGGTAGCAGTAATGGAGATATTCTAGTTCTTCCGTTTGATTCTGTGGCTTATGTTCAGAGGGGCAGTTCAGAGTTCTGTCCTACAGAAGGACAAAGTACAGGAATAAAGGCCCCCCCCCCCCCCCCGACATTCAATAGCACTTGAATTGTTGTCTGCTTTCAGGGTAAGCTGCTGAAAATCTTTGCTGATCATCCTGGATGGAGCCAGGATGATCTGGGGACAGAGATGGAACTTATCCTGGCACTGCCGGGATCCGGTGTCACTTTATTCACAGGCTGATTAGAGTTTGAACTTCAGGAGTGGGAAAGTTTCCATATTACTTCAAGCAGTCATGACCTATGAACAACACTAGTGCTAGGGGAACATAATTGAAACTATAGCATCAAACCTCCTTTCGCAGAGGTTAATAATAATAATTTATTTATATGCCCCCATACCGGGAAGGTTCTAAGCGGCTAACAACAGGAAAGCAATACATACAATTCTAATAAATACATCAAGATAAAATAAACGTGAATAAAATTGGAAAGATGTGTTAAAAAAGCAAAGAACATTAAATATTTGTGTCTTTAGCAATTTTCTAAAATCTAAATAAGAATAAGCTTCTAACATCATTTTGCCGAGCCATGTATTCAATTTGTCGGCCTGAAATGAAAACGTTCTCTCGAGGAACCTCTTGTAGTGACAAGATTTTATGGAAGGTTATGTAAACAGATGTACTCTCCGTGTATTCTTGTTAAAGTGACTCAAAGAAAAATGAGGGAGCAAGTAGTCTGGTGACATACCAAAAACTACTTTGAAACAAATGCATGAAAACTTTAACATAACTCTAGATTCCACTGGCAGCCAGTGCAATTTTTGGTAGAAAGGAGTAATATGCTCCCATTTTTTTTAGCCATAAATGAGGCGAACAGCAGTATTCTGGACTACTCTTAATTTTCTAAGAATTTTCTTACAAGCCCCTCCATATACAATATTACAGTAGTCGAGAATACTTAAGATTGAAGATTGCACAAGCAAACGAAAGGAAACTTCATCAAAATACTTCTTAATGGTACGGAGCTTCCAGAGCACTAAAAAGCATTTCTTAATCAATAAATCGGTATGTTTATCCAGAGTAAGATTTTTATCCAACGTTACTCCTAATATTTTTATGGATTGGTCTATGTTATAATCCAAACTATTCATATGAATCTTTGTTTCTTTGAGCTTGTCATTGGGCGATGCTAAAAAGAATTTGGTTTTTTCCTTATTTAATTTCAGTTTAAAAGCCATCATCCAGAGCTCAATTTGGCATAGGGTGGATGCAAGAAGACTTGTGAACTCTGGTGTCAAACAAGTTAATGGGATGACAATAGTAATGTCGTCGGCATAAATGTAGAACTTGAGTTTTAAGCTTTGCAGCAGGTTTCCCAAAGAAACAAGATAGATGTTCAACAGAGTGGGGGGAGAGAGGGGAACCCTGCGGCACCCCACAAGAATTTTCCCAGCAATATGACAAATTGTCATCCTTGAACACCTGGTACAATCTTTTACCCAGAAATCCATGAAACCAATTCAGGACATCTCCTGTAATTCCAATGGATTCCAAGCAATCCAGAAGAATAGTGTGGTCGACCAAGTCGAAGGCGCTGCTCAGATTGAGCAGCAGAATTAAAGCACTTACACCTTGGCTAAAAAGTGAGTGTAAGTGATCTAACAGGGAGGCAATAATAGTTTCGGTACTAAAACCTGACCGAAAACCCGATTGGTTGTCATGCAGAATACTGAACTTATTTAAATGTATGTCAAGTTCAAGTCCATCAACTTAATAGCCAAGGGAATGCTTTTAGCCCCTCCACATTGTTTAACCCTTCAATGTTATCTTTCTCAAAAATTTTGGAGTTCCACCCTCTTTCCCCATTGTTTTTCTGTAAGTCTGTCTACTTTTTTTGTTAATATATGTGTGAAATGTTTTTATTACCCCTTTTTTACATTTGCAATTCGCTTTGAAACTATAAGTGTTTGCATTAAATTTTAATAAACAAGAAACATAGCAGTAGATTTGGTATTGATGGAAACAAGCCAAGCTCAGATTTTTTAATGTGATAGGAAGGTATGGAGTTCCAAACTAAAGTGGCAGAAGACATGGAATGTATTGCCTTTGTGAGGCAGAAAGCAAAGAAACATTGAATGAAGACCAATGAAGAGGAGAAGCAGATGGACACAATGGCTAGTTATCCATATTGCATGACAGAGAAAACAGCTTATATGTGGGGGAGAGCAAATTGAATTATAAACAGGAGAAACTTCTGTTTTATTCGGGAATCTGATGCAAATTTTAGCTCTGACACCTTTGCCCAGTTTTTTCTAGACAGGCCTGTTAGAAACAGGCCTATCAATAGAGGATACCAAGTTAGAAAAGATATTATATATTTTTTGATGGTGTGTTAACATGTTTTAATGACCCCAGAATAATAATTGACTTTTGCTAGTCTTATACTGTTAAAATAAAATAATTGTTTTGTCACTCCCTGCAGAGTTCAAGTGCTTTACATTTACATAGACTATGGTGATGCCAGGGGTAAGAATAAATGTCTGAATGAATGTAAGATTTGGAAGGAGCTGAATAGTTAGAAAGTGTCATTTGACAATTGGAGGCTAGAAGGGGCAAGTCTGACACGAGTTCAGTTTATATTCAAGTCAACCCTTTTTGGGGGGAAAAGGTTACCTTGGTTTATATTCGGATGGGTTTATATTTGAGTATATATGGTAATAACTTACTCAATGAGGCTTCATCTTTTCTCAGAACTTTCTCTGTCCCTTTTATTTTATTTTGGCATACTAAACCAATGAGCTGATGTGCTTCAGATTGTGATCATTCCTAGGTATCATATTCTTCCTTTGGGACTCAACTGTTGAGCTTGTAAGGTGTTGACTGTAATCTTTTTCTTTTTGTTACAGGTGGAGCGGGAAATAGCCATCTTGAAGCTAATAGAACATCCTCACGTCTTAAAGCTACATGACGTCTATGAAAATAAAAAATATTTGTAGGTATTACCCATTTGGTGGCATTTCTGTGAGGGAAGGGAAGGGTGGGTGACACAGTGACTTCACCTTAAATAAGGATATTCTGGCATGTGTTAAATGAACACATTCTTTTGTGCAAAAAGAGATGTTTATATAGGTGGTGACTTCCAGGTTTAATTGTTTTGATTCACTGTTGTTATCCTACTTTTCCTTGTTGAGTATTTAAAAAAAATTATTAACATACCACACACAGGGCCAGCTCAAGAAACTGTGGTACTTTGAGCTGACTTTTGTGTTGGCCCTCTCTTTTCCCCTGATCCGGTATCTCAAACCATTTCCAGCAGTGATAAAGGGTGCAGAAGTCACTGTTCCTTGTAGGTTTCTCATGGTCCAGAATCTTTTCCTCTCTCTTTCCTCCTGCAGTCTAGCATCACCTCTGTCTCATGCCCCTCCATCCCTAGAGGGCACTAAGAGCGGTTCATACACACTGCCTGCGACCAGCCCTAGAGCCTTCCCTCTGTTGTATGCAGCCACATTAGAAACAGGAAGTTGCATCAGAGGGAGTGGAATGAAGTAGAGGTTAGGCTTTAGGTCAGCCACAGGCAGTGTCTTCAAATCACTGCCACTGCTGGCACCCTCTAGGGCAGGGCTCAAATGGGTCCACAGGCCAGATGAGCTTTCAAGATAACTAATGAATATGCCTTCACACTCACTCTGAAGCTTTATATATATGTCCAATATCCTAAGCTCAAGAATGACAAGTATATTACCCCTAAAGGCAAATACCTCATATCAATCTGCAAATAAACTTTTAATATTACTATACACTATGATCATATAATTATTTATTTAACCATTTATATACCGTGTAAAACTATGCTGTTTACACATATGATACAAACAATGGACAAACTTAAATTTCCCATCCACCCAGGGAAAAATAATGCAATATCAAAAACAAACATTATGTAATGTAATGTAATGTAATTTATTTCTTATATACCGCTACATCCGTTAGGTTCTAAGCGGTTTACAGAAAATATACATTAAGATTAGAAATAGGAAAGGTACTTGAAAAATTATCAAATCATAATATCAATACAGGCATTTTATCTGCCGTCATGTTTCTATGTATTAAGGCATCATACATCTCAATAATACTGCTATCTTAGCTCCAAATTGCACAATCATACAAAATCTATCAATATTAAATACACAATTGATATACCCACTATCTGTTACACGTCTTTTTTAAAATCTTTATTAATTTTCCAAATTTACCAAAAAATGCATACAAATAGGCATAGAGATATAAACAATTAACAGCACTTATATTTGTACAAATATTAAAAACGAAATACCGCACAAGCGCCAGACCCACAAAACTTCACCTCCGTTGTCAGTTCTGAGGTCAGAGAGGAAGTTCTGGGCAAGCCAATCGCTGCATGGCTGGCTTGGAACTTCCTCTCCGACGTTAGAATTGACGTTGGAGGTGAAGGCTTGTGGGCCTAGTGCTTCTACACGCCAGGCCTGGCTCGGGGAAGCAGGGAGAAATCGGCATGGTGGCTTGGGGGGGGTGTTAGGGAAAGAATCGGACAAGTGGTAAAATCGGCGCAATGGCTTGGGGGGGCAGAGAGAGA
The DNA here is from genome assembly GCF_902459505.1 of Geotrypetes seraphini. Lineage (NCBI taxonomy): Eukaryota > Metazoa > Chordata > Amphibia > Gymnophiona > Dermophiidae > Geotrypetes > Geotrypetes seraphini. The sequence continues at coordinate 34,270,316 of NC_047102.1, forward strand.
TAGAAAGAAAGCCAGGCAGGCAAGGGGAGAGAGAAAGAAAGGCAGAAATAAAGAGAGGGGCAGGGGGAGAGATAAAGAAAGAGAAACAGAAAGAAAAGGGGAGGGGGCAGAAAGAAAGAAATATTGGATTTACAGAAGGAGGAAGTGCAACCAGAGATTCATGAAATCACCAGACAAAAAGGTAGGAAAAATGATTTTATTTTCAATTTAGTGATCAAAATGTGTCCGTTTTGAGAATTTATATCTGCTGTCTTTATTTTGCACTATGGTCCTCTTTTACTAAACCGTGATAGTGTTTTTTTAGCGCAGGGAGCCTATGAGCGTCGGGAGCTGTAAGGGGCATTCAGTGCAGCTCCCTGCGCTAAAAACCGCTATTGTGATTTAGTAAAAAGGGATGGGGTATATTTGTCTATTTTTGTATAGTTGTTACTGAGGTGACATGGCGTATTTTAAAGTCATCTGCCTTGACCTTTGAAAAAAAACAACAAATACAAATGATAATTAACATTTTCTCTGCATACAGTGTGCTTTGTGTTTTTTAAAATTTTATTCTTGGTAGATCATTTTGACTTGGTCATTTTACAAGTAGCTCGCAAGCCAAAAAAGTGTGGGCACCCCTGCCCTCCCCCCTCCCTTACCCTCCCTCCCTATCTGGATGTGGGTGGGAAATTAAGAAATTCCGAGAATTAAGAATCTTATCAATTAATCACTCTACAACTTAACAAATGTTTCTAACGGAGCCCAGACTTCTTTAAACTTTTTATTGTTTCCCACCTGTTCCGCATTCATTCTCTCATACCTGTAATACACGCACAATGTTTCCCAGCAAAAGGAAAGGTCTAACCTGTCATAATCTTGCCAGTTCCTGGTTATCATTTGCATAGCAACCCCTGCCAAAATCAAAAGAAGTCTGCTTTTATGTTTGTCGATTGGATTCTTAGGTCTCAATAATGTTCCAAATAAAACCACCTCGTATGTCAATGGCATAGAGCCACCGAGTATCATATTAATCTTTCCCCATATTGATTTCCAGAAATTGAGTATCAAAGGACAATAAAATAACAAATGATCTAGTGTCCCTGCTTCAAGATGACAATGCCAGCATCTATTAGCATCCTGCTTATATCTTTTTGAAGGTGCAGTCTCGAGTTTGCCACAGTTTAGAAAAATGAGAGGAGAGGACAGGAAACTGACAAGGTCACTGCTCATCCTTTCATTTAGGGTTGGGGAAGCAATTCAAGGTGACAAGCTGAGCTGTATCCAAGGATATCGAGAATCGTGCCTCTCTCTTGTTTTGAACACACTGTTTTTCTGTTAGGAGATCTTAATTTCCAAAGACTGTCTTTGGGAAATGTATCCTTATTCAAAGGCTGTTCAGTGTTTTGGAGATGAACCCTTTAGACCCAAACATTAGAATATCAGGAATGGAGTCTGCTCTGGGTTCTCTCTAGGCCACCCCTCATGACTTGTCCACTTTTCTGCTCATGCCTCTCTGTGCCTGGTGTTCCTGTGGATTGTGGGACGGTCTTTCTGCCACGACTTGTAAATTATAGCTGCTGTATTTGGCTGGCAGAGACTAATCATCACTGCACTGGGAAGCATTTCCCTGCTAAATGTTAATTTCACAAATCATGTTTGACTTTTGGGGTGTGATTTAATTTCTGACAAGGGAGCTTGGTTGAGTAGATTCCTAATGCTGCCATGAATCAAATATAATCTCCCCTACCTTCTGTAATTTACTTGGGATAGAAATGAAGGGGTTTTTTCTTCCACTTAGCTCCATGTGTGTACATGGGCATATTTTCTGTGTGGTAGTTGTGGTTTGTTTAAAACGAACCACTATAATTTAGGAGTTTAAATTCTGACAAGATCCTACACAAAATACTCAAAACAAATCTTTAAATGTAAGATGTATTCCCACTAAAATTTCAGCATTCAAAAATCAAAATAACACAAACAGTACCCAGAACTCCTGCAAATGAGCCACTAGAAAGATTTCATGGGGACCATCATCAGACTCCCACATCCCCTATAAATGAAATTATATCTAAATATCACTGTTAAGTTGAAGCCAGGCACTTATCTGAATAACTGCAGCCACCTCAACGTTCAAAGCAGCTCAGCAGGAGAACTTCTTCCAAAAACCGCACCCTGTGCTCCGTTCAAAATGTCTCCATTCACCTAAACGGCTTCTTGTGGAGGGGAAACATGTGCTGTCTGTGGACAAAAGTAAAACATAAATGAAATGTAATAAAATGAAATAAAAAAGACACCCAATTCATTACATTGTCTCCCTCACACACACTTTGTTAGATACTAACTCATCTTTAAATCAAATGCCTTCTCGTTACAAATATAAATAGAACTTCTATCTTGCTCACTCCCGTATAGGGCCTTCAGCTCGTTTGCAGGAGTTCTGGGTACTGAACATTTCATGTACACAAAGAGATTGCGTTATTCTGAGTTTCGAGGGTTGGGAAATTTTCGTGGGAATTCATCTTACATTTAAAGATTGGTTTAAAACTAAGACAAGACGACTGCAACCCTTCTACCAGTCCAAGTTTTGTGCTGTTATCGCTACGTGAGTAGTACAATATAAAAACAGACCATCCTTTTACAGTTTTAATGGAGACACAAGCTGGGTGAGAGGGTGGCGGGGGGGGGGGGGCGGAGAGTGGATGGCAAAGTCATTGAGCTAAAAAGTTCTAATGAATGAAATTCATAATTGGTGGAGGGGAGAGGAAGAATAGGAGAGCTTGATGTGCAAGAGAAAGCAATGTCAGCAGATAAATACTATAAGGCCCATCTGGTTTATCCTGAAAGCAATGAAGAATAATCAAGTCAGATCTTCCCCAGTCTGAGGACGTTAATTACAAAATCTAACATCATCCCCATTTGTAAACTATGCCATGGACATGTTGATTGGAGAAGGGTTTAGTGCAGCCCGAGTGATGCCATGCAAGGTATTTAATGCCGTTTCCCGTTTCTGTGTAAGCTTTAAAGAGAAACTAAAGATATTCCAGCATACTGAAGTGGAGTTTCCCAGCTCTGTTATTTCACACACTGCTGCAATAAAAACTGTAGCTCACTACAATCTGCTCCTTATACAGAATTTGATGTTGTGTCTTAAACTCATACACAGACAAATACACAAATGCTCAGCACTAGGGGGGCTTTGAGATCCCTGCCAGCCAAAAGTAGTTGTTTTTTTTTTTTTTTTTACTACTTCGGCAGGTGGGAGGGTAGAGCGGGCCGAGAGGAAATGCAAGGACTGTGCTTCCAGGCCCAGACAGAAATTGAACTCCAGTTACGCTACTGTTTTCAACACGGTCCTCAGGACACACCCAGCATGAGTTCAATAGTGGAGTGAGGGTAAAAGGAGACCCTCCTCCGCCTCCCTGCCGTGTGCGTACCTCTTCCCTACACCGGACCTCTTTTGACTTCCCTGGCACGAGAAGCATCACCAACTCGCTCCCCGCATCGGCTCTTCCTCTGAGGGTGGTAGACGCATGGAACGCTCTTTCAGAGATTGTTATAGGCCAGAGCACAGTACAGGGGTTCAAGGAAGGTTTGGATAGGTTCCTAAAGGATAAAGGGATTGAGAGGTACAGATAGAAGCAGAGGTAGGTTATAAGAATGGTCAGGAACCACTTCACAGGTCATGGACCTGATGTGCCGCCGCGGGAGAGGACCGCTGGGTGGGATAGACCTCTGGTCTGACCCAGTGGAGGCAACTTCTTATGTTCTTATGATGCCATTTCCTAAGCGTGGGACCTGGAAGTGACATCAGAGGGAGAGGCAATGCTGGTGCAAGCAGCAGATTGGAGTTGCTGCTGTTGACGGAGAACAGATAGAGGTACAGTGGGGGGGGGACATGAAGGCTGTGCGCAGCAGGAGGGAGTGGGAAGGAGCATGGGGTGGAGAGGAGGAAGGGTGCCAGCGTCCTGGGTGCACTGCCCCCTTTTACTGTGCCACTGCATGAGTTAGATTTGCATACAGTGAAGGTGGTGCATGCAAATTTACCTCATGCATATTCATTACGGACATCCTGACTGGCTGGGTGTGTCCTGAGGACTGTGTTGAGAATCCCTGTTTTAGAGGGAGAGAGGAGCAGTGTGATCTGTACATTTCCCCCTCCCTAGTCGTGGTTTCGACATTCACGGTTTTGTTTATTCGCAATTTTTTTCCCCAGCCCCCCTCCCCCGCGAATCACTCGTTGGCAGCCCACATTAATAAAAAACCAGCTCCCGGGACTTGGATCGGAGCAAGGAGGGAGGCGAGGTGAGGAGGCAATCGGAGGCGGAGGGGGGCGATCAGAGGCAGAGGAGGCGAGCAGCCGTCCCAGGAGCACGGATCTTACCTGGTGGTCTAGCGGTGGCACGGGGCAGGAGCGATCTTCCTACACTCCTGCCCCGTGCATAGCCGTGCGGTGAGTTCCTATGGTCTCAACGAGATTACAACAAGGAGTTCCTGTTGTCGTCTCGTGAGCCCACGGGAGCTCACAGCATGGCTCTGCTTGGGGCAGGAGTATATGGAGATCGCTCCTGCCCTGCGCCACCACTAGACCACCAGATTAAAGTCCGGGGGTGGGTCAGAGCTGGCCCAAAAGTTATTTGAGAATTTTCCCTATTCACGGGCCGGCTTTGCCCCTAACCCCCGCGAATAGGGAGGGAGAAGTGTACACGAGGATTTCCCTAGATCTATATGCTAGAGTGTGGGCAGACTGCAGTGTGCGACTACCAGCTTCTGAGTCTTCATTCCTTTTCTGAATCGAGCTGGAGTATGCCCTTCATATTTGTTGATTAGGCTCTAACATACTGTGTAGAATGTGAAAGCGTATGTTGATCAGCAAAGGAAGAAAGAAAGATTGCCGAGGTCCCACACGAGCAACAGGATCTCCCCTTCTCTGCCTACCCCCTTCCTGTTTCCCTGGGTCTGTGCTGTATATCACAGCGTGTAAGAGATTGCCTCGGTGGTGTGTTTCTGCATGCACGACTTCACATCGTAAATTGCATCCAAGGAAGCTCCATTCCACATTACCTCAGTAATAAATCAAATGTAGGCAGCCTGCCGATTAACAACAAGATGGGAGGGGGAAGAGAAGAAAGTGAAAATATACCTTTTCACTGGCCTTGTCTGAAACAGATTTCTGAGAATAAATAACTGTCTACAGAAATTACCAGCATGGTGGTTTTGCAGCAAAAACAAATAAAAGGATGTTAAGAGAGGCTGGCAAGGGGCAACATGGTCATACTGTAGTGTTTAATGCCATAGGAGCCGGTTCTGTGGGTGCTTGACCACCCCTAAATTTGAACAAACTCCTTGACTGTCCAAGGAGAGGCACGAGTGGTTTTCATTGGCTTTAGCACCCCCAATAATTTTGGAAAGTTGGCTCCCGTGTCTAATGGTACTCTGAGATCTAAACTCACACTTCTCCCACTTTAAGGAGGGAAGGCAGCTGCCGCTACTGTGGTGGACAAACCCTTCCAGTCTTCAGGCCGGTGACAGATCCTCAGAGCCACTTGAGCAGGCCATAAAGAAAGAAGTGTTCAAAATGGATTTTTTTTTTTTTTGTTCTTTGAACTTAGCAGCATTTTCGCCTTTCCAGTTCCTCCTCTCCTAACAGTTTGGGCAGTACATCTCCCATTCTGCCACGCAGCACCTTGGTAGTCAAATGCCAGTATAGCTCTGCCAGCGCACCGCCATCCTGACCCATAGCATCCCAACGATGCATCTATTAAGCTTTCCTTCATTATTAAAATATTTGCAAAATTTACAAATTTAGCATTGTCCTGTACACAAAAGTGAATTATTTGCATAAATGGAACAGAGGAGCGATCGTAATCTTTTGCTGTTGCTGATCTTCGTCACTTTACCCGCCATTGTCTTAGGTACCAACTTGGATTCTAAGTCATCTTTGGTTACCAATGAAAAGTTTTATGATAAAACAAAAAAATATTAATAATCTAAATTAAGGCCCTCTTATCCCCCCCCTGCTTTTATGAAGCCATGTTAGTTTTTTTTTATTACCGACCGTGGCAGTAAAAGCTCTCACGCTCATAGAATTCCTGTGTGCGGCAGAGCCAATGCTGCCGTGGCTGGTGATTAAAACAGAGCCTAACGTGGTTTCATAAAAGGGTGCCTTACTAAGCTGCAGTAGAGGTTTAAGGGCAAATTGTATAAGAAAATTGGGTGCTGTTTAGTGAATCACGCTGAGCGGCACCTATTTTGGAGGCACCCAATAAATAGGACAGCTCTAGGCACAACTAAAAGTTAGGCGGAGCGCTTAAGCACGCTTAAGAGCAGCGATTTTGTAACAAGGCACATAACACGAAGCAACGCCCATGCCCAACATTCATAGTGCCTATTTGTTTGAAGGCCACCTAAATTTTTAGAGGCGCCTTGTTACAGAATCGCTCTTTCTTGATAGGTGCCTAAGTTTCAATTAGTGCTGATTAAAAAGCTTAATTGAGCTTATTATTCAATTGTGAAACAAAGTAGACACCATGATCCAAGATGGCAACCCCAAGGATTTCCTAAACCACTGGCGCACTCTAAGCACAGCCATCCTTGAAGACATGACACAACCACAAATAAAAACCAGAATCTGCAGACACTCAGATAAATGGTTTGACAATGAACTACTAGAACTCAAACGACAATGCAGACATCTTGAAAGAGAATAGAGAAAAGACAACCCAAAACACACAAAAGCAACCTGGAGAATACTGAACAAACAATACAAACAAAAGCTAAAAGAAAAAAGAAAATCATACTACACCAGTCAAATAGGCACAGAAATCCAGACACCAAAAAACTTTTCAAACTACTAAAGGAACTCACAGACACCAAACCCTATCTAGCCACCAATACTGCTCCTCCCCCTAAAGCAAATCAACTGGCTGAATTATTCAGAAACAAAATCTGAACAATCAGAAACACTTTCACCGGTACTTCCGGTTGCGTCAGAAGAGAAGCTTCCGCCCACACACGCACACGATGCATGTAGGCTCCAGCGGTTTTCAACAAGTACTCTGAAACCTTAAAATGTTCTGACAAGGTAAGGGGGAGGGAGATGTACGGACCGTGCGATAGGTGCCGAAGGGCAGTGAGGTGGCGAGAGGGAAGGGTGGATGCTGCGGAGATGGGGACTGGGTGGTAAAGGGGACTGCAGGGACAGGGCGGTGAAGGGGTCGGTGGTCTGGTGACGGGGCAGTGACAGGGACAGGTTTTTTTTCCCTGTGTCATTCTCTAATAGGCAGTCAATCAAAAAAGGCAAAGGAGATGTCTTTTCAACCAATGATAAAGTCTTTATTAAAAATGATGGTCCCAACAAGGATCCCTGTTTTGGCGTATAGAAATGTCTTCCTCAGGGGGACACTATTGAGAGATATGTGATACATAGGAACACATTTAAAATCATGAAGCATATACATTAATAAAAGACAGCAATCTGAATCAAAGAGGCATAAATATTAAAATAAAACATATAAGACCTATAACCAAATCAATCGACTGATGTCATGAGGCAGAACCAAATTAGCCAAAAGGTGAATAAAAGTCAAAACACAGAACCAAATCTGATCAAATAACAATGCCATATGTTACATACTAAAATGTGGAAAGAAAGTATATATAAACGGATAAAATAATTGAAGGATAAAACATATTCTAAAAATAAAACTGTTTCTTTCAGTTTTTTAGTGACTTTTGCTCTCGGCGTTTTTTCAGCTAAAGGTACTGCAGTCAAATGCATGTTTTGTGAAATCTGTTATAGGGACACTCTCTGTCTGGTTCCTACATTGTTTTATTCCCAATTCCTTCCCATTTCACTTCTGCCACCTCATGGACATTTTAAAGTTCACTGCCTCTTGGATTTTGTGTTTTCATCATTCAATCATTTTACTGCTCTCTGCACACTATTCACATTTTAAGTATGGCATCTTCATTTTATCACACATGGTTTCTTTTGGCTTTAATTTGTTTCTATTTTAGGACATTATTTGAGTGATTTGGTTATCAGTTTTATTTTTAGAATATGTTTTATCATTTTATCCATTTATGTATACACTTCTCCCTCGTTATTCGCGGGGGATACGGGCAGAGCCGGACCGCGAATGGTGAAAACCCGCGATTATCCAGCTCTGACCCACCCCCACCTCCCTGCCGCCTTCCCAGCCTTACCTGGTGGTCTAGAGGGCTTTCGGGGCAGGAGCGATCTTCCTACGCTCCTGCCCCATGTGGATCGCCATGTGGTTCCCGTAGTCTCTTGAGACTACGATGGGAACTCCCTACAGCCATCCTACGCTCCTGCCCCATGCGGCTCGCCATGTGGTTCCCGTAGTCTCTTGAGACTACGACGGGAACTCCCTACAGCCATTTCCTCATGGCGATCTGCATGGGGCAGGAGCGTAGGAAGATCGCTTCTGCCCCGAAAGCCCGCTAGACCACCAGATAAGGCCGGGAAGGTGGCAGGGAGGTAAAAAATATGTTTTTTTAAAATTTTCCCCCTCCCCAGAAAAAAATCACGATTATATGAAATCGCGAGTGCAGAAACCGCGAATGGGGAGGGGGAAGTGTACTTTCTTTTCATGTTATTCACACCATCCAGCGTGTCTACTCTATTGCAGATTTTTATATCATCCTCAAAGAAGCAAATCTTACCCGACAGCCCTTCAGCAATATTGTTTATAAAAATGTTGAAAAAAACAGGCCCAAGAACATAACCTAGAGATGCACCACTGGTAACAACCCTTTCCTCAGAGCGATCTCCATTGATCACTACCCTCTGTCGCCTTCCACTCCACCAGTTCTTGACCCAGCCTGTCACTTTGGGACTCAATCCGACGGTACTCAGTTTATTTATTAAAAGTTGGTGTGGAACACTGTCAAAGGCTTTGCTAAAATCTAAACACACCATTGTAAGGTTTTGGATGGGGTGATGTTGCAGTAGACAAGCCCCCAAGGATATATGGTGGCGGCCTTGCAATCTGCCAGGTCCCGGGTTCAGTACCTTCATAGAAGGTTGAGTAGGAAGTGAAATCAATGACAACCAAGAGTGATTGCATAAAAATATATTGTGCAGAAACAAGCTTAATATTACAGAAAAGCAATGTTTATAAAGATACTAATGTATAGAAAAATATTCTATTATGTAGCTGCTTCTGTGTTCTTGTGAATGAGAGAGAAAAAGACACCTGAATAGGTGCTGTGAGGACAAAGAGAGAGAGAAACAAGGGTCCAGAGAGAGAGAGGATAAACAGGTCGAGAGAGCGAGAGAGAGAAGGGTGGTCCAGGCTCCAGAGAGAGAATAAGGATTTTAACCTCTTATATTGTTGTTAAGAACCCCTATCTTTTGCAAACTGTTTGAAACATTGGTAAATAAGGTGTGTGGGGCAAGAGAGACTGGAAAAGAGAGAGAAACTGTCCTTTATAGACTGGAGTTACTGTTAATTTCCAGTATCTCTCTGACAATAAGTACTGATTAACCATAACTATCTGTGCTAGAACATGCAGCTGTGGCTACTATCCATCTTAAGCACCAGGCATTAGCACATCTTCAGAACCTCAGGGCTGTGCCAGGGTCTTTTGTTACTTTTAAGCATTGATAATTTAGATGTAATTTAGGCATTCTGAGGCTGATGGTCCATCTGCACTGACATGCTCCAAGATCAGATATAACTGATATAAACTCCCATAGGCCTTTGCTGACATTGGTTAGGCCAACAGAAAATGCTGACAGCTAGCAATGTAAGGCTGGGCTGACAACCATATCTAGCGCACTCCCTCTTTCCAAGTTTCCTTGATTCATACTGCGGACGTTCCATGTCCTTACATTGAGAATATCTTTATAGCGTCCAATCCTCCTTTTCTGTCCACCAACATCAGCAGCAGGACAACTTTTACTCCGTCAGCTTCACAAACACAGGGCATACTCTGGGTGACCTAACATCTTCTGAACTAAGGGACCATCTTCCAGCACTATACATCAGTTCTCTTTGTTGTCTCATCATCATCAGGTTTTCTTGGCAGGGATGCAGAAGTAGATTCCCAGGCCTTCTACTCAGTGTAAATTCAGTGTTGTCACCATTGTTACACCAAACATGATCTTCCACCTCTAACCTATCCGCCATGAGAGATCCTACTTGGCAGTATGACTGCCGACTGCATAGCTTTCAGCTTCTTGGATGCATGAAAAGCCAATGTACCATGTCTAGGGATGTGAACAGGAGGAGGAGCCAGAAGAAGGGGCCCTTAGCAAAGTTGCTGTTTTAGCCCTTAGTTAATTGTTTATATATTATAGCAGTTATGGAGTATAGCAGGGGTCTCAAAGTCCCTCCTTGAGGGCCGGAATCCAATTGGATTTTCAGGATTTCCCCAATTAATATGCATGAGTTCTATGTGCATGCACTGCTTTCAATGCATATTCATTGGGGAAATCCTGAAAACCCGACTGGATTGCGGCCCTCAAGGAGGGACTTTGAGATCCCTGGAGTATAGGATTGTTAGAGTTAGGGAAAGATAGAAAGAAAAAAAGGTTTCACTTCAAAGACCAGAAAAAAGAATAAACAAACCTATTTATTGTAACACTCTGCAGAGACTAAGTTTATAGCCTTATTGTTTCAAGGCTTCATTCTGCCAACCTTGAACAAACATACACACATCCTACATCTCTCCTCAGTTAGGCCTGCTATAGACACAATAGTTCTTCTGATCCTTTGTGCCAAACAAGTTTGCAAAGAGGAATAACAGTGAAAGGTTTATATGAAAAATGAAGAAACAGTGAAGAATTAAGATTCCATTACTGTAAAGTTATTCTCAACCCAGTGCTTAGGACACACCTAACTTGTCAGGTTTTCAGGATTCCCACAATGAATATGCATGAGAGACATTTGCATGCCCTATCTCCATGGTATGCAAGTTTATCTCATGTATATGTACCCCATACAACCCACCCTAAAACTACTAGGAATAACAATAGACAGATGCTGCACCATGCAACCGCAAATCAATAAAACAATACAGAAATCATTCGCAGTTATGAGGAACTTAAGACAAGTCAGAAAATTCTTCGAGAAAACACAATTTCAGCTCATAGTACAATCACTAATACTAGGACTACTAGACTATTGCAACATCCTCTATCTCCCCTGCCCTGCTACAATAACAGAACAACTACAAACAATTCAAACCACAGCTCTAAGACTCATCTACTCATTGAGGAAACACGACCACATCACAGAGGCATACCTCAACTCTCACTGGCTTCCAATTCCAGCAAGAATACTATTCAAATTCTACTGTCTACTATTTAAAACTTTAAAAGTAGATAGCCCAACCTACTTGAACAACCGCCTCATCCAAACTGCCTCAACCAGACATAGGAAAACTCATACCTGCCAATCAAAGAAGTTAAATGGAAAAAACTATATGATGGCCTCCTAGCCACTCAAGCAGCAAAACTAGACAACCAAATCGCAAACCTTCTGATAACGACCCCAGATTATAAAACTTTCAGAAAAGAAATAAAGACTATACTTTTCACTGAAAAAGTCCTAATCACTCAAGCTTCCTTCTTTCATCCCTCTAACCCCCCGAACCCCCAAATTAACCTGCTCTACTCATTTATTTTCCCCCAAAAAGGACCAGAAATCTTTTTGTAAAACACCCTCTTTAACTCTTTTGTAATCCGCCTTGAACCACAAGGTAATGGCGGAATAGAAATCCCTAGTGTAATGTCATGTATATTCATTGTGGGTATTCTGAAAGCCTGACTGGCTCGGTGTGTCCTGAGGGCTAGGTTGAGAAGCCCTGCCGTAGATCATGAGGAGGATGGCTGAGAATTGGTTAAACCGTTCATGTACTGGCAGTAAACCAGGATGCTGAACTCATAGCACTGTAATTTGTCTTCCACGTTCTATGAACACTTTGTTCAAATTAAGATTTAGATTCATCACATTGATTGCTTCAGCCCTGAAAGTAGTCCCTCTGAGGAAGTATCTGTATGTGAAACATGAACTTTGCCAAGAACCGACAGGACCAATAACTATTTGAAGCTATGAATGTGCTTGTTTACACAGTGAACTGTTGTAACGAATCCCTTTATCAACTAAGTAGTCTCTTGATATTCTGGACCATTTCAGTAGATTTAATTGCACTTTATAATGGTTGACACATTCATTTGGACATATATATTACCATACATGTTGGACATTTGCAATATTGTTTGGATTGAATTTCTATAACATGATAAAATCCTTTTTGAAGTTCTTTTTTGGAAGATTTGGGCTTACAGTTTATCTTTTAATTATCTAGTATTCCTGAGCACGCTAACTTAAAGTATGCACATGGGTTTTTTTAAAGGTGTGTAGTGATTACAACCATAGATCCAGCTTGGCCTGGTTGTCGTTGTTTGACACAATAACAAATGACAGGGCATGCCACGGATATTATATGTGAAGTAAAGATGCTGGCTCTTGAAAATTACATATAGAAATAATCTTTTAACAATTATTTAAATAGTGACGGTTGTAAGCTCTGCAGAACTACTCAGTGAGCAGTTCTAATGCTCACAATGAAGCAGAGCCGGCAACATTAAATGGACCAGCCGCACACCATCATCGGAGCGCTCACGTGTGCATATTTTTTCCAAATAATAAAAAAAGTGACAACTGTTCACATCCACAAACTGCCAACATCAAAATCCACATGGCGTGTAATACCCCAATAGAGCCAAACCCGCATACCCAAGGCAAATACCAAAAAGTAGTGTTAATGGTCAGTCAAGGTACTTAACTGAATCATGCTCCGTAGTAATTAGTCAAATACTGGAGGTCATGATATCACCCATGTTCATAAGCTGGAGTTAAATTCCCTTCCTGAGTCCGCCTTGGTCCAGCCTAGCAAGGTTTCAGGGCAAAAGCCCCTTCATCAGGAACCGGACCAGAGAGAAGAAACACCAAGGGTCTAGGCATGAGCGGGCCGGCACGGCAAAAGGTTGTCATTGTAGCAGAAAATATCTTCTCTACATATGATGTGTCATGTATTGTTTGCCACACTTTATATTACATACACTCGTTATGACATATCTTTAGAATATGTTTAGTGATGCTAATCCATACATCCCAAACATTTTTTTAATGATGTGATTGTAGCCTTCCTCTGGACTGACTCCAGAGGAAAGCTGCTAAAATGGTCGGTAGTTTTCGTCATAAGGCGTTTTGGGATAGACTTAAAGATCTTTGGAGGAAAGGCAGGAGAGGGGATATGAGAGTCAATTACATGAACAATGGTTCAACACCTTCCCTTCTGCTGAGTAAAGGGGCCACAGTACTCGTATACATTCACACGAACTTGGCTAGATTCTTCCAGGAAGAGTTTAGCTTTATCACAATGAGTAGAAATTATTCTGGGCCTGTGAACATCAGCTTGCCCAGCTGCCTTTTGTGACCGGGCTGAGAACAAGTCAAGGAATGTCATTGTTGCTGCAGGTTCTTTTCGCTGTGCTGGGAATACGAAGAAACATTCTCTGTAAAAGTGAGAGCAAGTTCTAAAGTGCTGTACAGTGAATGTTGATTTATTTAAACATGCTTATTAGTAGGCATCCACAGCTGAAACCCAACTGCCTGAAGGAGTGTGCAGTAGCAAAAGATTAATAGCATGGTAAAATGTCAGGAGAAATGTTGAAGAAAGTGTAAGGATAGTTCTGAGAGCCTATTTTAGAAAGGAATTTCGTAGCGTTGCTAACTGGCCACTATTTGGCCAGCCTGACTCATTTTTCTGGATGGGAGGCTGGCAGGACAGTCTTTTGCTAACCACCAGGTCATCCCAGGCTACCTCCAGATATGTAAAGTCTGATCCGGTGAAGGCGTTTCTAGTACAGTACTGGGGTTCAAGAAGGGATTGGGCAACTTTCTGAAGAAAAGGGGATAGAAGAGTACGGATAGAGGACTACTACACAGGTCCTGGACCTGAAGGGCCTCCGCGTGTGTGGACTGCTGGGCATGATGGACCTCTGCTCTGACCCAGCGGAGGCACTGCTTATGTGCTTATGTAGCAGAAGCATTATTTGTTTGTGTCATCTGCTGCAGCTGCGGGACATTTTAGTGGTTTCTTGGAAGATTTGCCCCACGGCAGCAGAAGCTAAGTTAGGTTTAAGCTCTGCTACTGCTGGTGGCCCAAGGAAAGGGAGGGATATATTTTCTTTTGTGTTTTTATTTAGGAATGTACACCGCTGAGATCTGTAAGTCAGTACTTGCAGTATAACAGATTTCATTAAACATAAACCTATTTTAGTTACAAACCCGCATTACCATCAATAATATTCACTGAGCACAAATTGAAAAAATATAAAGACTTTACAAACAAAGAAGAACACATTTTTGAATCTCCACTTACCTTATTCGTAGTGTCTCTTTGTGGCATTCTAATTTCTTCTATGATTGTAATCAAAGGGGATGGCCCTCCAAGTCAACCCGTAGTTCTCAGGTGCATCATGTTTTATTTTCTATATCCAGGGGCTCACAATCTAAGCTTATACCCGAGGCACTGGAGGATTCTGTGATTTTTCCAAGATCTTAAGGAGCGGCAGTGGGAATTTGAACTGTGCTGTTTGGATTCTCAGATCACTGCTCTAACCATTACAAAGCCATGCAGGTTGATTTGGACCGTCCACCAGCCCTTGAAAGAAAAAAAAAAAAAAAATTGAGCTGGCATATGGCTTCTGATTCCACTAAACCCTCAAAGTTGGGACCTGTGCGGGCTCCAGCTTTGAATGTTATTTTCAAGCTGGCTAACATATAACAACTTAAGTCGATATTCAGCACTTAAGTGGCTGTGGTTTACCCCCATAAAAATAGGTTAGACTTTTCTGTGGTCCCATTTATGCAGAAAACCTGACCATTTGAGGGCCGAATATCAGAATTAAGCATCAAAGCGCTGACTTGGCACCTAAATCAAACTCGGCTAAGTTGGGGGCATTCCAGCAGCAAACAACGATAATCAGCAGCATCATCCTTGACATGATGCAGCTGAATATTAGTGGCTAACCTCGACCCAATGGCATAGTAAGGGAGAGTGACGGGGAGTGGACCACCATGGGGGTTGCTGGCACCGGTGCCTCTCCTCTCTGCCCCCCCCCCCCGCTTTACCTCCTTAAACATTTATTGGCATGAGCAGCATCATCCATATGCTGCGTGCACCAGCCTCGGCACCCTTCTGACATCACTTACTGGTTGCAGGACCAGGATGTGATGTCAGAAGAAAGCCAAAGTTGACATGAGCATCAAATGGAAGATGCTGGTCACGCTGGCGAATGTTTAAGAAGATACACAAGGGGTAGGGAGTGCAAAAGCAGCAGGAATAGTGGGGGGGGGGGGCACACAGCACAGTGGGGAAGTGGCAGGTGCTAACCTCCTTCGCTATGCTACTGCCCCCACCAAATGATTCAACCAGTCAACAGCTGACTAAATTGTTTTGAATGTTGGCCCCAAGAATTTGTAGGGTTTTCTATTCTTTATGGGCACATATATATTATTTTTGTATAATTGTATGCCATTCTGTGGGGTTATTCTCTAGTTGTAAAGGAATTCTGTGTCTTAAGGAGGAGTTGGGAAAATGCATTCTCGAAGGTGCAAGGGTAAAATTTAAGAAATAAATGTTTGAAAGCTCCTCTTGATTAGTTGCTTCCATTATGATGAATCTAAATAAATTAAGATGGATATCCCCGTCAGAACATCAAGCCGCCATCACACGGATCGAAACCTGAATTTTTATAAAAACAGCTCAAGGTTGGACATGGAAAAAAGCCTCTGTAAAATGTGCCATGGTTCAATATGTGCTCACCTTTTTTATTTTATGTCTAAAAGTATAAGAAATGCAGAAAATCATACCAAAACATTAGACATCCTTGGAATGAAACAAAAGAAGGGGGAGCCGAGTGTTTGACTTGTTATTCTATAAAAGTGATTGGCTAGAAGATGGGTGGCCTTTTTCTTTTTCAGTGGAACCACGATCTGTGACAGAGTTGAAAATGGGTTTAGTTTTAGTGGTACAATGTGCTATCGAATGTCCACCAAAGTTTTAATGTGAGATTATATTCTTTTTCAGGTATTTGGTGCTAGAACATGTTTCAGGGGGTGAACTCTTTGACTATCTTGTAAAAAAGGGGAGATTAACACCAAAAGAAGCCAGAAAGTTCTTCCGACAAATCATCTCTGCATTAGACTTCTGCCATAGTCATTCAATATGGTAAGTACAAAAATAACAGCTTCTAATAACAAGCCAAGATTCAGAGATTTGATTGTATGCATTCATGTGTGCCAATCTCTGTTCACAGATACATGCACACGCATTAGTGTATTGTTATAAATGCCACCAAGACAAAGAAAAATATTCAGACTATATACAAAAGCTGATCATGCTTTGTTGGAAATGACTTGGAGCAGTAGAGCTAAAAATATATAAAGCTCATTTTAAAAGTGTGAAAATATAATGCCATTTCAAAAATGTTTTGAGCAAATGGCTCTTTGTCGAGATGGTAGCCATTGTTCTGTAAACCCATTATCAAATTCTCCTGGGTTAGGTATCTTGCTTCCCCCCCCCCCCCCACCCCCTAGCTCCCGCATTGCTTTCCTGGAACTGCAGCACCAGAATAAAACCAGCATAAAGATAAAGTGCTACTCTCTTCCATACTGTCAGAAACAGGAAGGTACATCAGTGGGGGTGGGACCAGCAGTCTAATGTACTGCCAAGTAGAGGGGGATTCTGTGTCCGTATGCTTGTTTTATTTCAGCATTTCAGGTGGTTTGGAGGGAGGTGAAGAAAGATAGAGGAAGATGCAGGACCACAGGGGTTAGATACCCCACAGCCCTGACTCCAACTGAAAGTGCCAGGCAGGATAAATAGCACTGCAGTTTGTCAGTTTGTCTCTGAGTTGGGAGGGGAAGTCATGGTTGGGCTGGAAAGGCTTATCTTCCCCAAGCCTTTTACAGAGGGCACCAAATTCTATCCCCTCCTAAATGTAGTCTAGCCTTAATGAAAGGAGGGTAGTGGCTCCTCTGAACTTTTCACGTTCGGAGTGAGGGTGACTTCACTGAGATACTCCAGTAAGGATCTAGGATGTTTGATCGTGGCCGTTTCAGTGCTGACTCGGCGATGATGAATCATGGTACACCTATCCCTGAGTCGGAGAAGGTAAGGGCTGGGGGCTCAGGGGCATCATAGGGGTAGTGCAGCACCTGAGGCTGACCTCATTTGGAGGGGGGGGGGAGAGGCTCTGGTAGAAACCCGTTTACAAAGTATGTATTCAATAAAGTCTCTTTGCTTATTTGTAAATGGGTTTCTACCAGAGCCTTTAATTCAGTAGCATAATTAAATGAAATAACTATTTCTGAAGTTTATAGGGACGGGCGGGGATGGAGGGGATTCCTCGCGGGGACGGGTGGGGATGGAGGGATTCCTCACGGGGATGGTTGGGACTTTGACGGGGACTGGTGAGATTTCTGTCCCCGCGCAACTCTCTACTAGGGAGTTCATGTGCATCCTGCCTTCCCCCTTTTCCACAGTTTGTGCATTTGCTTTTCTCCAATTTATCCAGAGTTTGCTCACCTCATAGGACAGAGACATGCAGACCGTGCATTATTTTACGAGCTACCAATGACAATAGCAGACCTGTCAGTTTATGCTAATTATGTTTCTGCTAAGGTTGGTAATGCTTGCTGAATGATTTCTTCCCAAAGAAATTTTGTTGCAGGTCATGGTTTATTGTCTGTCTTCTACTCTCACATTCTCTTGTATTCTTGGCCCTCCCTCTTTTCTGATGTTCTTTTCTTTCTGCAACATCGTCTGAAATTGCAGCTGCATAACACTACTGAAAACCAATTATGTGTACATGTAAATATGCACTGTATCTATATCAGTCTTAGAGACTGAGAACCTGGCAGACGACGATGAAAAGATTCAAAGATAGTGGGTAGAAGAGAAGTTGCAATTGCACCCTCTCCTGGTTGAATGGAAGCACTGGTGAGCACACTGGTGTATGGGATTGCTCAGCATAACTATATACTGTACATCAATAAATTAAACTCAAAGCAGTTTACTTAAAAGGCAAATAGAAATGTGATCAAAGAAGTGGTGAATGTTTGAATTAAAAAAAAAAATATATTATAGTAAAAGACATATTGCCATTAATCCCCCTCAAAATACTCTCCCTTTTTTTTGAACACGCTTATCCCATCATTCTTGCCACTTTCTGAAGCAGTTCTGGAAGTCACGAGTGTCTTTAGTTGCGCTATCGTGGCTGCCTCGATGTCCTGAATTGATTCAAAACATTTACCTTCCATGGTCATTTTGAGTTTGGGGGAGAGCCAGAAGTCGCATGATGCCAGATCTGGTGAATAGGGTTGATGAGGACATACCATAATGTTTTTATTTGACAGAAATTGCCATACCAGAAGCGATGTGTGACGCGCAGAGTAGTCATGTTGGAAGATGAAACCATTTGCTCATTTCTCAGGTCACACTTACTCGCCTCAAATCTGTTGTTAAAATGTTTTGAACGGAACCATAAAAGATGTCCAGATCCTCAGAAATTTCCCTAATAGTCAATCGCCTGTTTGATTGAATAATTTTACTTACGTTTCAACATTCTCTTGGGTTTTTGATGTTGAAGGAAGAATCGATCGCTCCTCGTCTTCAACCGATTCACAACTATTATGAAATCGCTCTAGCCATTTGTAAACTGTCTTCACGGTCACTGCAGCATCACCATAAACTAATTTTTACATTTTGTATGTTTCTTTAGCACTTCTTTGCATTTTGAAACAAAATTTCAAGCTATTCGTGATGTATAATTTACGGTACATTTTTAAACACACCTTCTCTTAACCGTAGCTCACAACTGACTGACTGCATCGAACATGTTACTAAGGGCTCCTTTTATCAAGGTGCACTATGGGGGTTAGCGCGTCGGACATTTTATCACACGCTAACCCCCGCAGCAAGCCAAAATACTAACGCCTCGTCAATGGAGGCGTTAGCGACTAGCGTGGCAGGCGGTTTAACGCACGGTATTCCGTGTGCTATACCCCTACCGTGCCTTGATAAAAGGACCCCTAAGGTTTGACGTGCTGCTTCTCGTATTGAATATCTTTTTTTTTCATTTGTGAGTCGCACAAACCTGAAGAAGTTCAAGGCAACTGATCCGGAGATCAGGAGGGGGAGGGGGGAAGGGAGAAGGGAGGGGGAAGGAAAGGACAAGAGGAGGGGACTGGGTAGAGGGAGAGGAGCTAAAACAGTAACAATAAACATTAGTTGTCAAAAAAATGTGTTCTCAGTTTTTTTCGGAGTGTGGTGTAGTTGGTCTCCTTCCTGGTTGCTTTGGGGATGTCATTCCATGTTTTTACTCCCAGATAAGTTAGCATGGAGTGAAAGATTCGCTTGTAGTGGAGGTTCTTTGTGGATGGAAAGACTGATCTTCAACCTAAAGAAATATGACTCAATCTTTACCTACATCAAACAAGGAGAACTATTCCAGCAATTGGTAATAGAACCCACGCAGGAAGGGGTCATACTGGACTTAGTGCTTACAAACGGGGAAAGTGTTTCTGATGTTACAGTGGGTGATCATCTGGCATCCAGTGATCACTGCATGGTATGGTTTAATATTAAGATGGGTATAGAGCGGGCTCATTCAAAAGCAAAGATTCTAGACTTTTAGAACTAACTTTGTTCGGATGGGATCAAGGAATTGTTGTGTAAGCACTTTGTCCAGTATGACCCCTTCCTGCGTGGGTTCTATTACCAATTGCTGGAATAGTTCTCCTTGTAGAGAATCCAGGCTCTCCCTACTTCTAGAAAACCCCGCAATAGGGATACCCCAATCAACATCCGGCATGTTAAAATCACCTATTAGCAAGACATTGTATGTCATCGGCATAACCCAAGAGGAAGTGCAAGCACTACCAGCCAATAACCATAAACACTGCTGGAGAGTGTGGTGCAGCGGTTAAAGTCACTTAATCCCCCCATTGCTCCAGGTGCATTAGATAGTTTGTGAGCCCACTGGGATAGACAGGGGAAAATGCTTGAATACCTGAATAAATGCATGCACACCGTTCTGAGCCCCCTTGGGAAATTGAATGAATGAATAAATAAATATTGTCAGATGCAAGATGTCAGCAACTCAGAGCTGGCCAAAATACAACCAATGAAAGCTCTAGTTATGGTGCACAGTTAACAAACTCGTAGGAAAATTATGACTGCTCCATACTACTGTCTGATAGCCTAAGACAGGGGTGTCAAAGTCCCTCCTCGAGGGCCGGAATCCAGTCGGGTTTTCAGGATTTCCCCAATGAATATGCATTGAAAGCAGTGCATGCAAATAGATCTCATGCAGATTCATTGGGGAAATCCTGAAAATCCGACTGGATTCTGGCCCTCGAGGACCGACTTTGACACCTGTGGCCTAAGACCTTGCTGTTCTATTTTCTATAGAGAAACCCGCTTATTCATATCAGTACCATCACATTGAGCAAACCTTTGCCATAGACGGGAGAGTGCAATAGCACTTTATTGTACAATGATACCATTCCATGCTTGGCAGTATGCCAGTTCATAGCACAGTATATATTGGTTTTTAAAATCAATTTGATTTACCATCACTGGCTGCGGTCCTTAAATCAAATATAAATATACAGTGATGCAGTAAAATTCTATAAAGCCATATACGTATAAGAGCACAGATAAAACTTGTATTATTACTTTTTGTCTGGATCTTGCTGTGAACTCTTAAGTTATAAATATTGTGAATGAATTTTAATCCACTTTTCTCGCTCTGCAGTCATAGGGACTTGAAGCCAGAAAACCTTTTGCTAGACGAGAAGAACAATATTCGGATAGCTGACTTCGGCATGGCATCGCTGCAGGTTGGGGACAGCTTGTTAGAAACCAGCTGTGGGTGAGTACAGCGCTTCGCCTCCTAGCCATTTTTAGATTTGACAACAGTGGACCAGGTTATCATCATATCCAAATAGCGTTTTGGCTCTTCTATTTTTTTTGTTCACACTCCCATTGTCCCAACAAAGAGCTGCTCTAAAATACCTATAAGCAACCTTCCTAGCACTGAAAGTTCAAGGCAGCGTAAGCCACAGTAATTAATAGAATACTGTTTTCACACACAAAGCTGCCTACTCCTAGCTTATAGAATCATTTCCTTTTTGCATTCACATTTAATCCTGGAGGTGAATTTGGGTCTCCATTCATACATTTAACCTGGTTTTTAATTACTCCGAGAATAACTAATTCAGGAGTCACTATTCCTTTGAATAGAATTAGTTATTCTAACATTTATGTGATTTCTCACTTTGGTGTGTACACATCTAGCAGTAAGCCTGGAGTAAATGTGCTTGCCCCCCCTGCAGTGGTTTTCACTTCCAGTCTTTGGGCCAAAAATGGGTCAGGTTATCAGGATCATCCCCAGTAAATATGCATAGGAGAGTTTTGCATATGCATTGCCCTCACTGTATGCAAATATATCTCATGTATATTTATGAGGGATAGTCCATGTAAACAAATGGGCGGTCAGTCCATGAGGGCCAGAGCAGCAAGAAACAAATGGCAGACTGAGCCACAAAAATTGACCCAAATAACTTGAATTAACAACAGTTGCAGGAGGGGTAAAACACGAAGCCCAGCCTAGCTACGTTTTACCCTTCTTGAGCTGCTTCAGGGGCTATAAAACTGTTAAAACAAATAAATATAATTAGAATAATATAAAACAACTAAAAATGATATAAAACTATAGACAATATAAATCATAATGGTATTCAGAAAACATTAAAAAAAACTTAAAAGACCATCATATAGAAGAAAAAAAATCATGTTTTATTATCTTCTGTATGATGATCTTTTAAGTTCTTTTAATGTTTATCTGAATGCCATTATAATTTATATTGTTTTATATCATTCTAGTTGCCTTATACTATCCTAATTCTGTTTATTTGTTTTTCCCGTTTTATGGCCCCTGATGCAGCCCAAGTAGGGCAAAACTTAGCTAACTCGGGCTCTGTGTTTTATGCCTCATGCACCTGTTATTAATTAAAAGTGTCTGGAACAACTTTTGTGGTTTGGTCTGCCATCTATGAGGGAAATCCTGGAAACCTGACTCATTGATGGCCTTTAAGGACTATTGATGATAAATACCATTGCCCTAATGGGTTGTTGATGGTTATAAGAACAGTAGAAGTGTTATTCGTGTCTGGTCTTGTAACTATAAGAAGGGAAGTTTTTTTTTTTTTTATCCTAGCACTGATCCTTCTATCCTGATACTTTTCATGTAAACTCAAGTCTTTGTTAATGCCTGTTAGAAATACTAGAGAAATGTCCACAGGGTTCCAGTTTCTTCTGTTATATGCTGGATATCTCTTCACTTGTTGATGATCAAAGGGGAGAGGGAAAAGGGCGGAGCGAAAATGGGTGCAGTAGATTAAGTCTAAAGAGGCTGGAGAAGGGAAGAGCAGGTGAAGAGCAAAAAGCTAGAGGACTTTTATGTGAATGGCAAGAAATCATGAACCATTGTAGGCAAGAAATAACAGAAAATAGAAGGAGGTAATAAAAAAAGATTATTTCATCCTGAACATCTGCCCTGCTCTCATAAACATAAACATACATAAACATAACATAACATAAACATAAACATAACATACATAACATACATAAACATACATAACATAAACATAAACATAACATGCAAAAAATGCAAAAATGCACAGTGCAAAAGACAGGACAGATGATTCCAAACAGCGAATAAAGACCAGCATTGGCCATCCTGTCTTTGCGTTAATCCCTTTCCCCTATCTCATGTGTTTAGGGTTCTAACTGACACTCGGTGCGGTTCCCCCCCCCCCCCACTTCTTTTTTAAATTGCTATTTTTTAAAGGTATGGAAGTTATTTCAGTTTTACTGTGAGTGAAAATGTTCAATATTTTTCTTCCATCTTATATATAGCAGGGGTGTCAAAGTCCCTCCTCGAGGGCTGCAATCCAATTGGGTTTTCAGGATTTCCCCAATAAATATGCATGAGATCTATGTGCATGCACTGCTTTCATTGTATGCTAAAAGATCTGTTGCATTTTCATTGGGGAAATCCTGAAAACCCGACTGGATTGTGGCCCTTGAGGAGGGACTTCAACACCCCCTGCTATATAGGAAACCTCTGTGTTTATCCCATGCCTTTTTGCATTCTATCACTGTTTTTCACTCCCATCAGTTCTTGTGAAAGAATATTCCTGGCATACACTACTCTCTCCATGCAAACATTTTTAGCTGATGTTGCATTTAATTTTCAGTCTTTGCAGCTTCATTTTATGTCCTCTAGTTCTGTCTTTGGAAAAAGTTATTTTATTCCTTTTTTTTTTGACATAAACATGTACTTTAATGATTTTTTTTTTTTAATTTCCAAAATGCACAGGCCCCACAAATGCTGCAAAGTGAACGCAACAGAATAATCATACGCAAAAGTGCCATTTCATAATGATACACATTATTTTTTTTAAAATTTTAACATTTATCATATTACATGAATATAATACAATAATCCAAGAAATTTGGATTCAAGTACACATCAATGGAAACCAAAAATATACTAATCCAGACATTTATATTCTGCCACAGGGATGTTTATGTTACTATGTTGGCCCAATGATATTTTAGACCTCAATTTTCTTTTTTTTTTAAATTTCTTTATTCATTTTAAAACCATAAGTAAGTAAAAAATAAAATACAATCATATAATTGTATAAAAGCACTTAAATACAATTACAATTATAATCTATGACAAAAAGATTATCACACACCCCCAATTATATCTAAGAATTACACTAAAATTGAGAATTGAAAAATACATTCCAACTCGCCTTCCCACCCACCCACCCACCCTGGACGTGTATGACCAAAGGGCATAATCAGCAATCATCTGCAAAATTTTGTCAATGGCTCCCAAATCTTCAGAAACTTCTTATCCTTGATGTATGGCCATATTACGTTCCATCTTAAAAACATGACCAAAAACTGGTCTTCGTGACATTTCGAGCATTGAGATAAAGCATCAGATTACTGTATCTCAATGGCCACAAATTTGGACTTGGAGGATAAGATGTATGGTGTCTGCATCTATGAGACAAACTTGGGGTTTTTTTTGTTACATAGAGCAGTATAGACCCCAGTTTGGTTACAGAAATTAGATAGTTCCAAGACTAATAGGTGTTGGCACTGTCATCTCGAGCCTTGGTCATTAGATCATTTATTATTTTATTGTCCCTTGATACTTCAATTTTGGAGATCCATTTGGGATCAGATAAACAAAGTAATGGAAAATCCAGTGGCACTAACCTATGACACTGTGCTATTTGGCACTATGATGAGAGCTAAAAGCCAAACGTCATCCCATAATAATAAACTTCTATTTATTATGACAGGGGTTGCCATACAGCTCTATGTAACAAAAGGAATTGGAAAAACTGGGCTAGACTGGTGGGAGTCTCTCTGTCATGTTTTTAAGATGGAAGTTATTTTATTCCTTAATATCGTTCAAGAGTCTTATCTTCCTGTCCATCCTCTCCTCCAGAGTATATATTTTCAAATCTCCAGGCCTCCTCTTATATGTCTTCTGGCACAGATCCCATACCATTTTGGTCATTGTTCTCTGACTGACTTAGTCTTTTACGTTCTTGGACAAGATAAAACTTCCAAAACTGAACATAGCATTCTGTGTGGTCTCACAAACAGCCTGTTCAGGGAGAGTGTGGCACAGTGGTTAAAGCTACAGCCTCAGCACCCTGTGGTTGTGGGTTCAAACCCAGCTCTGGGCAAGTCACCTAATCCCTCCATTGCCCCAGGTACATTAGAGAGATTATGAGTCCACTGGGACAGACAGGGAAAAATGCTTGAGTAGCTGAATAAACTCATGTAAACCGTTCTGAGCTCTCCAGGGAGGACAGTATAGAAAATAAATGATCAACTCCTTATTTGGCTGGTTGCTCCCCTCTCAGTGCAGTCAAGCACCTTTCTAGCCTTAGCCAGCACCTCATTACATTGTTTTATTACCTAGAGATCCTCAGACACTATCACCCTGAGGTCTCTTTCCTGGACCTTATTCAATCAGCGATTGCAAAAAAGCACCATGAGTTCAACTATTTCTCCTTTCAAATCCCAAATCCTCCAGTGTCTAGGTCAGGGGTGTCAAAGTCCCTCCTCGAGGGCCGGAATCCAGTCGGGTTTTCTGGATTTCCCCAATGAATATGCATTGAAAGCAGTGCATGCACATAGATCTCATGCAGATTCATTGGGGAAATCCTGAAAACCCGACTGGATTCTGGCCCTCGAGGACCGACTTTGACACCTGTGGTCTAGGTACAGAGTTTACCTGGAGGGTCAGCCTTAGCAATTGCAGAGCCCTGTGCGGTCAACTTTGGTGGTACCCCCACCCCCAACATAAGAACCTAAGAATACCCTTACTGGATCAGACCAATGGTCCATCAAGCCCAGTAGCCCGTTCTCACAGTGGCCAATCCAGGTCCCTAGTACCTGGCCAAAATCCAAGGAGTAGCAACATTCCATGCAGTACAGATTTCAAATGAACCACCACATCCTTTCAAGTTTATTTAAGCTTGATATACCGCTTTAATTACCAAAGTGGTGCACATTGTTCAAAATTTAAAATATAAGTAAAAAAGGGGAAATGACAACATAAATTGCAAGATATAACCGATGATATATGCTACAAAAGGGAAATGGATGGGATACATTTCATAAAAATAAAAAGGAGCGGGAATGGGAAGCAAAAAAGGGGAGAAGGAAATTGTCTGATATGTGGCCTTTCTCTGAGTCTCATATGCGTTTAATCCTAGCTATAAATCTTGTAAACATCTTTATAGAGAGAGGTTTTAAGGCTGGATTTGAACTTGCTAGGGTTAGTCTCCTGTCTCAAGTCCAAAGGGTAGGCCACTGAATAAATAGTCTTGTGCGTGGTATCGTAAATTAATTGTCGAACAGAAGGGACTGTAAGAAGATGTTGTGAGGAACAATATGATTACGAAGATTTATATGGGATCAAAAACCTCTGAACAGCCCCCCCAACCCCTCCCCTGTATTCCAGCATTTCTCCCTCTGTCAGACAGTAGCCTCACATTAAAGATTTCCCCTTTCTTTTTACTTTTGGGCAATGCATCCTATCCACTTTCCTTATGTAGCATGTTTTGTCTGTAATGTTCATGTAGTCAGTCTTTCCCATTTTTATATTTTAAATCATTTAAAAAATTTTGTACAAATGTAAGCGGCTTTGGTAATTAAAACAGGATATCAAGACTAAATAAACTTGAAACTCTCTCACCCCTCTCCCTACATTGGGCTTTAAATTGTATTTCTCCCTGAGTCTACAGCATGCCTACAGCAGCAATAATTCATCTGCGCTGCCAGGAGGCCAAGTCTCTGAACCTTTCATCTGCGGCATATTGCCTCTGAGGAAACAGGAAGTTATGTCAGAGGGGCAGGACACCACAGATAGAAGGTTCTGGAATCGGCCCCCAGCAGTACAGATGAATTGCTGCTGCCACTGGCAAATTGTAGACTCTGGGAGAAATATTGTTGTAAGGTACAACATGGGGGGGAATGCCAGAATGGGGAAGGGTTTTTTTTAGAGAGAAGTGAGATGCTCGACCCAGGGTTGGAGGGAAGAGAAACAGAGGTGGTGGTGATTCGGTTAACAGTAGGGACCCTAAGCACGGAGCCCTGTGCAACTGCCACTCCTGTTAACCCCTTCTTAAGGCCGGATCTGCTTACCTGCAAGGACAAAATGGCCCTGTGTGAGTCAGACTTTTATTCAAGAGCTCCACAAAGCACAGCAGTGGTTTCTTGTGACCATATTTCTGAGCCAGTGAGGGACAACGTGGCAGTTTGACAGAAGGAAGAAACATTAACATGTTTTTCCCACCCTTCTCTGCATTATGCTTCATTTTTGGAAGACATTTTCTGTTTCTCAGTTGTTTTACCCACATTTTGTAGAAGTATGCTTTTTTTAATGAGAGAATTGTTTCCCGTTATCTTACAGCACTGGAATTAGAATTCTTTTTAAATAAAGAAAATATTAAGTAGAATTTTTACTGCATTAGCACCATAATTTGAGGTATTTGGTAGAAATGGAGCTAGAGAAGGGAAGCACTCTGGTTTTATACTGTACATCTGATGTGGAAATTAGGATACTTTTCTGGTTTCCCAAGCATGTTAACTGGAAAGACTGGGATGGACTCCATTCACAGTGTAAATGGCATTTTAAAATTAAAATTTAATAAATAGTTTATGGCTTGCTTAACCTGTAGAATTTCAAAGCAGATGACGACAAATTTCTTCCCAGTTTAAAAATAAAATTCCAGCTATCCAGTGACAATTTTCTATTCATCGTTTAAACAATAATATAAACTTAAATTCAAACATACGAACATTTACCTAGATGTCATACACCATCAAACCTAAACCTTTTCATTCCATTAATAAATCTTTATCCTAGCTATCCAAAGTAAACCATCCATGATTTGGCAGTACCTATCCCCATCATTAACCCCGAGAAAGGAACCTCTCATAAATCCATGAATTAAGGTTCTTCATATCTCATTTTATACACATCCTGATTAACAATGACCTTGCTAATCAGTGACCAGAATATATTAATTACTTTGTCACTCTCTGTTCTATATTCGGCAAGCCTTGAAACAAAATGTTTTTTTGCCTTGGATAAATTTAAGGAACTATTTAGTATTGCTGACTGCCCTTTCTAAATATATTTGCTTGACCATATTGTTTGTTTGTGCTTCATCGATCTCATGAGAATCTTGTGAAGATGCTCATTCGTAATTTTAATAAAACTGCTGTACTCTTTGTGTGCAATGACATGGTGATATGTCACTGTCCCAAGATCTATGCAGGTAATTCTCTAGAGATTGCCAAAGGTAGGTGTCGGGATGATCAAGTTTTATTTAAAATTTGATTAATCGCTTAATCTTACTTCTAAGCGATGTACAAAAAAAATGAAAGGTTTAAAAACAGACACATAGGGCTCTCTTGATTCAGTGGCATACCAAGGGGGGAGGGTGGTCTGTCCCGGGTGCACGCCCCAAAGGGGTGCACAGCTGGCCACCCTCCCTATTCACCACTAGGCAAAGAAGAACTAAGACCCCTTTTACCTACCCCCCACTCAAAGGCACCCAGCGCAAGAAGATATTTGACAGTCTGCTGACGACGCATGCAGCGAAACTGGACCACACTATCTCCAACCTGCTGATAACAACAAACGACTACAAATATTTTCGCAAAGAAATCAAAACCCACCTATTCAAAAAATTTATACAGATGGCTTAACTCCAACCAGACCCCCCTCAACGCAATTTCATCAGTCTCTGGTTGCACTTTATTCTTTGACTATGCATCCAATATTTCTTTCCTTCTTTCAGCCTCCTGTATGCTTCCTCTCCTCCAGACCTCATTCCCTCCCCAACTTTTTCTTTCTCTCTCCCTGCCTTCCTCCCCTTTCTTTCTTTCTCCCATCCCCCTTCTTTCTTTCTTTCTTTTTGTCCGTCTTTCTTTCTGTCTCTCTGCTCCCTTTCTTTCTGTATGTTTGTCTTTCTGCATGCCCCCTTTCTGTCTGTCTTTCTCTCTCCATGCCCCCTTTCTTTCTTTGTCCCCCCTTTCTGTTTCCTTTCTTTCTTTTTGTCTCCCTGTGCTCCCCCAAGCCACTGCCACCGCCATCAGGGAACAGGCCACCACCACGTTCTGAGCTCTCCCTGCTTACGACACCATAAAGAGGACGCAGAAGCACTGGGACCAGCTTTCCCCACCCGACATCAATTCTAACGCCGGAACTTTCTCTCTGACGTCAACATTGACATCGGGTAGGGAAGGTTGGTCGGCCTGGCACCTTCTTTACTGCGTCGGGAATCAGGTATATTGTGAAGGCAATGCAAATCTATCACAGAGCCCAAGATGGGCTCTACAATCGACTTGCGTTTCCTTCGTGATCTACTGGTCGATTGCGATTGACCTTTTGGGCACCCTTGGTCTACACAGACCTTGTATCATCTGGTTTCCAGTGATCACTGTATGGTACAGTTTAATTTTAAGACAGGTATAGGGAGGGCTCATTCAAAAGTAAAGGTTCTAGGCTTAAAAAAAACTAACTTTGTTCAGATGGGGGATTACGTCAAGCAATTGTTGTCTGGCTGGGAAGTAGAAATGGAAGGAATAGAAATGCAGTGGGCAAAACTGAAAGGAGTTATTGTAAGGGCAACAAATCTTTTTGTGAGGCAAGTGAGCAAAAGTAATAGGAAAAGAAGGCCGCTTTGGTTCTCAAAAGTAGTAGCAGAGAAGGTAAGGGATAAGATGTTAGCTTTCATATAAACAACAAAAGATTGCAGAAAGAGGAAGACAAGCAAAAATGTTTGGAAAAGTTAAGAGAGGCTGGTTGTGTAGTCAGGAAAGCAAAGATGTAAATGGAAGAAAAAAATAGCTGACACGGTAAAACGGGGAGACAAGACATATTTTAGATATATTAGTGATAGGAAGTGCAAAAGTGGCATTGTGAGACTCAAAAGTGAAGGGAAGGAATATGTAGAAGCTGATAAAGAAAATGCTAAATTGCTTAGCAAATATTTCTGTTCTGTATTCATGGCTGAAGATCTGGGAGCGGGACTGCAAAAGAGAAATGCAAATAGAAATGGTGGAGTGGTAGACCCTTATAGATTTTCAGAGGATTGTATTCGTGAGGAAGTAGCTAAATTAAAGGTAAACAAAGCAATGGGGCCAGATGATGTACATCTGAGGGTGCTGAATAATAATAATAATAATTTCATTCTTTTATACCGCCATAACCAAAAGTTCTAGGTGGTTTACACTAAAAAGAGCTGGACAATCAGCGAAATACAATAATACAGTAAAAAATATAAATATTTGTAAAATAGAATTTCAATAATAAAACTCTCATTAAGTAATAAACTTATCGAACAAAATGGCCTTAATTAATTTCCGAAAACTGCAATAGGATAACATAGCTTGCTGAATACATTTCCCAAACCAAGATTGCTGCCTACCAGCTTGAAATGCTAGGGTTCGACTAAGAAGGGTTCGACTTTGGATGACTTGCGACTTAGGCCAAAACGGACTTAGACATTTCTTTTGATTCTGCCCCTCCAAGTGTCATTCTGATTGTTCATATATTCAATAAAAATGATTAAAGAAAAAAATAAACTTCAGAGCTAAGGGTGAACCATTCAAGAAATATATATTTGCTGATGATGCTTTAAAGAAAACTCATCAGTGAAGTGGTGGAGGTCACTTATTAAGCACTTGGATTTAGAGACTGTTGAGGTAATGATTTCACTTTTAACAGCAGTAGCTTCAGCTGGCATA